>NW_026848995.1:0-600000 GCF_030867785.1 Colletotrichum acutatum
AATAGATTAATAAAATTTAAATAGTAAAAGCGTAGAAATAAATAAATTAAAGTATTTATAAATCGTTATATAAGGGTTAAAAAAAAGAAGCTTTTTATAAAAGGGGGGGGGTTTAATAAAAATTAATAAAAAGGACCGTAAATAGCTAATTAATAAATTAAAATAAAGCGGTTAACCGCCCGGGGTACTTATAATTAAAAAACGGATTAATAACGGATTCGCTCTAAAAGCGAAGTAGGGAGGTACGTATTATAAACTAGATTTAATTAATAAATCCGAGCCTTAGCTTAGATATTATTATAGCTTATTACGCCGCTTTTATAGAGGTCCTATTTAAGCGCTTTTTTTTTATAGAACCTCTATAGAACCTCCGCTCTAAAAACCTCTACTCTTTAGCTTAGATTTTATATATTAAAATCCCTTTAACGTGGACTTACGTGGGCTGGACTCTTAATATCGCTATTGCTAATGATCTGCAGGTACGTGCTGTAGACGCTCCTATACCCGAGAATTTTTCTCTTCCGCCTTGAGAGGGGGACTTATTAGTCTAGTTGTTTGTAAAAGCATGCGATGACTACTACATCTCCGCTGAAGTTCAGGAGAGCGAGTAAGTCAACTTTTGACTCTGAGTGTATTTCTATAAAGACACCAGTGCGTTCATCAAGAATAATTAGTGATCTCACAACGCTGGGGCGTAAAACTTTCCAGCGATAGGAATGCTAGCGGATTTGTTTGATCAAACAAGTCGAGCATCGTGTACACCAGTAGTCCATCTTGGCAAGTTGGCAGGTCACTCCACCTTATGCCATAGGTAGTCGCGCTTCCCGCTGGCAATTGTCGGTTGTCGACTTCGGACGTGGGCTGTGGTGATTATGTGTGACAGGAGAATTACTCATATTATCCGCGTGGCAAAACACCTTGATGGACAGCCTGAATCGCCAGCCACAGCGGAAGCCACAAACTGGACAAAGATGTGATATATTCTCGGTCTTGCAGATACGTCGAGCTAGCCGGAGCGAACTAGCTGATCGACCAAAACCTTCCCGGAGTCACTTACCTGTGCGGTGACAAGTGCCGGCTTTAACACCTCGCTTCAAGAATTAAGCTTACTTCTTCTAGCGTCATCCCATCACCGCGTCGAACTAAGGTAGTCGATCCAGTCAGTCTACATCCTCACGAACCATTTCATGAGTCAGTCGCTTCCAATACCAAGCTAAGGTTGCCGACGAAACTCATCACATCGTCGCATTTGGACCCTGCAGAAGCGTGGCCGGTCGCCAGCAGTTGTTTCACATGATATGGCTGAGGTTTAGGTCGGTGTCACGGCGAGAAGTGAGTCATGTTTTAAGTACAGCTAGGTTCAAGACATTGATTCCTAGCCCCGCTGGTGTAATCGGAGGCTGGTGTGGTTATTGTAAGTCAACGACAAATTAAGTACTCGGAGAAACGACGTGGAATATTACTTCTGCAGGCGAAATGAGCTGCGGCTCTCGTGCCTCTCGGATTCTTAGGTCCTGTTTCTAGATGAAGTGATTCTGTGTATGTCGGCAGAGTCGGGAGACACATTTGCCGTTCTCATGTGCAATAAGGAAATCCCGAGGCCGTAGAATCATAACAGCAACCTATGTTGCTCACACCGAAAGCCGCGAGGACTTCCCAATCGCCTCATTTGGGAAGTGTCACAATCATACAATCTTAATCATCAATACTATCAGGGTTTAACCGACCACTTCATATGCAACTCTTGCTTGATGGAACCTATTGGGTACAAATAATAAAGTAGAACGTGAAGAAATTCTTTGGATAAGGAAAAGTCAACACCGATGTAGATAGAGTTTACCCAAATGTCATGTTAGTTAGTGAAGGACATCTGGTCAATTTTTGACAAAGTTGCGACTGATTTTTGAACCTGGCCAATCGGATCACAAGCCACCACCTCTTCGCAAACCCTCAACAGACAGCCAAAACTTCACATGAAATATCTTGATATCAAAGAAAAAGCTATCATCAGGTGAATATCAGCAACACAAAACTGCAACGACAAAAGATTATGATCAGTGGGAGGCTTGAACTCCCGGCCTTGGCATTACATAACATTTCAGGTGAAATATTAGTACCACGCTCTAACCAACTGAGCTAACCGACCGATTGGTTGGAAGCCCGAGGCGTGATAAGTTCCTAGGTACCCCACCGCGATTTTCAGACCCTCACCAGGGTAGTTCCTGGCGCTAAACGGGAAAACGAGATCTTGAACCATCAAGTCACTGGAGAGGAATTTTGTGCTTCATGTTCTTATAATTAACTTGGCTTAACATCATGTTTGCAAGGTAGTTGATGAAGGCCCAATGAATCGAGTTGCTCTAGACTTGTAAGTTGTGAATCAGACCGAAAACCCCGACTATCCATGCCAGCTTGTAGCCCACATTAACTCTACGCCTGCAAATCACTCCAGGAAAACTCCGGGCGCATCCATTCGTACGTGTCCAAGAGATCGAAATTAATATCCAACTGCGCCGAAAAGTCCCATTCCATCGCATCGCTAGACAGGTTGCGGTTCGGTGCCCCATTGAGCGCTTCGTCCAGCACCTGTTTCACAATAGTCATTGTGCTCGCGCAGATGCTGCCAGGGGCTTCGGACGGGCTCACCCACTTGAGAAAGCCAACCAGAAGACTCAGCACTTGTACAATACCGGACCTGGTAATGACTTTGCCGGTACTGTCTGTGACGGGGATGCCGCTGTTTCCTAGAGTTGGTGTGGGCTTCAGTAACTCTAGGCAGAGGATCCCGCCTCCTGGAGCGGCGTATGCCATGACCTGATGTAGTCGCGGATGTCAGTCATGTAGCTCTCATTCTGAGGTTTTTTCAGTTGGATGCATCCTTGCACTTACAAGCCACTTGAAATCCTCGCACAAGACACCGAGACTATCCATATCAGTCCAGTAGAGCAATGTCGTCGCCGTCATTTCGTAGCTGACCGACAGCAAATCCCGCTTGTTGGAGCAGTCCTGCCGATTCAATAGCCGCTCAATGAAGAAGAGATTCTGCAGATGTTCCAGCTGCATGAGCAGCCTTACGTGGAACATCTGACCAGTGAGACTCGGATTTCGAATGTCTGATTCGTTAAACCGCATGATAGCTGGCATCTCGGCCGCAGCCGCGAACTCTTTTGCTTTCAGTGCACTATCAGATGAGCGCAAAATTAGTATTCGCTCAAATCGGACGTATAGTCGAATGATTATATGCTCGCGCTGCGCACTTACAGCAGAACTTCCACCGATATGGCCGCCTCAGGTCCCAATGCAACCTCAAAGATCTCGTCACGGATGATCATGAGCTTATACCGAGCTCGCCAGAACGTGACCGAGTTCAGCGCCCCGTCGGGATTCCATCCCGACTCATCAAGCGATCTCACCGCCTTGTTGATTGTATCGTCGTCGCAGAGCAGGTAGTCGTCCCGTATGTCGAGCGGCGGCGGCGTTAGGATGTATCGGCGACTCAGGGCGGGCGGTCGTCCCGTGATCGCGGAGCCGACTTTGTCGAGGACGAAGATTTTCACGAGAAGCCGTCTCCGCAGCTCGGATGCCAAGGTCGGTTTATAGGGCCCCTTGTTCTGTTCAACGTGTAGGCCCAGGAAGGTAAGGAGTGATACTGTCTCCCCTTGTGTCATCCATGTTGAGCGACCTGCACCATATTTTAGCCTCCATCAATGAAGGTTACGTGTCTGTCGAGACGTGGCGACTCGACGTGTCACCAGGAACTTACTGGTATCTCCGTCAATGATAGACTCGATAATCATCCGCCTAAAGTAAAGGTACAGCAACAGCGTATTCCCAACCTCATTAGCCTGCCTTGCCAAAGTAATGCAGTCAAAGATACACTTCCTGAAAGCGTTCTTCTGCCCGTATCCCATTCGTCCAACCTCCGTTCTCGGAAGCTGCTCATTTCGAAGCTTCATCTCCCAGTAAACGAACAGCAGCCCCAACGTCTCCCACCTCAAATTCTCCTTCGTAAATTGCGCCATCCAACGCTCCGGGTCAGGCTCGTGCTCGAAAAATGGCCGAGACGAGTTATAGCAAAGCCGCCGAGCAAACTCTGACAGCTGCGAGTCGTCTCGGTCCGCCTTGCTGAGATAGTGCCCGAATGTACCATACAACGAGTCCAGGGCCCGCACGGCAACGGGGTGGATGAAAGCGTTGTGTGGGTCAAAGTGCGAGTCAAATAGTGCCCGGCCCTGACGTTCATCGGGGACCAGACGAAGGATGAAGAGGCAAGTCTCCAACGTCTTAGCGTCTTCTGAGAGGACAATAGACCTGGCTTCCCGGCCGGCGTTCGAGGTAGAAAGAATTTCCTTCGCGGCGTGTATATCATGGGCAGAGAGCCCATTACCGACTTCCTTGTACAGGTCGCTCCACGACATGAAACCGAGATGGCCGGATACGCTCTCTGGCACAACGACCTCGCGACTCGGAGCGCATTGTCCATGTATCTCCGTTTCCGTCACGGCAGGGCTGATCTCAGACCGTTGGCCAACCAGTGTGGACGCAGTTGCGGGTTGGAACTGTTCGGCGCCTGTTTCCGAACCCGTTACGCTGGTTGACCGTGACGTCCGTTCCGAGACAGCACGGGGAGCCTCTGGGCCTTGTCGCATCTGCGCCGGCGTACTCATTGTGAACTCGCACGGTTCCGTCCGCCTCCGTCTCTTGCAGTTACTGCAGACCGGACGGGCGTGGTCGCATGCGACTTTGCGACGGCGACAGGGGTCGCATGCTTGAAGCCGACCGTTCTTTCGATAGCGGAGTGGTGAAGACGCGGACTCCATGATGAATGCCGATATTCACGAGAAAGCCGAACAGATAGCCAAACCAACAGCGACAAACGGCATGCCTGGAATGAGGAAATGTCCAAGTTTCCCAATTGTGCTGGAGATTTTCTTCTTTCGCGATTAATTTCGAGATCATTAGGGGAATGTCAGCAAGCCGAACTTTGTGAGTCTTACCGAACATCTTACCGAATAAATATGACCAAAGTTCGGCTTCGGATGGTCTCCGTAGTCTCGGGAAGAGCCTAACCGCGAACGGCAAACAGCCGATCCCATGTCAGCTTGTCCACCTTCAGTTTCCCGCAGTCCCTTTCTCCCTCCACCTATGATGATGAACTATGAAGTACTCAAGTGCTGTTAGACCTTAGGCGCAACTCAAGTTTGCGGGGCTCAATTCCTCTAAGAAGGCCTCCGCGTCGTTGAATTCAACAAGGGTAGGGAAACCTTCTCCGACGTCGATTGCGCCTTATGGGGCGGCAACTCATCATGACTTATGTCAATCAACCCCTCCCGACGCCGGCGGCCCTCGGCACGGCGCACAATTTGCCGTATGGAAAAAGAGACTGCTCATTGTAGCGATGCCATTTGTGTTTCAGAGCGAGGGATGCATTACAATCCATTACGCCTACTCTTGAGTTATTGCCATCGTTTTCTTTGCTCGCTGCTGTTAAATTGCACTAGCATTACCTTCAAGTTCTCAATGGTATTATTTCGAGTTCCCAGTGGTTCGCTGTCATGTCAATCAACAATCGCATCTACAACGATGCGGTTCCGCATTCGGAATTTTCTCCCGAAGCAACACAACAGAAGGAGACCACTGCCGCCAACGTGAGTCAAAGTGTCGAGATCGATATACGACCTCGAGATGGCGGCCGTTTGGCCTGGCTTCAAGTTGCGGGCTCATTCTTTCTATTTTTCAACTCATGGTTAGCAGTCTTCCAGTCATGACCTGTTGCTAAGAAAAAATAACAACTAATCTCATTCTCAGGGGCATCTTGAGTTCCTACGGCGTATTCCAAGCCTACTACCAAGAACACATGAAGGATGTATCCGCCGACTCAATAGCCTGGATCGGCTCCATCCAGTCCTCCCTCCTTCTCTTCACGGGCGTCCTCGTCGGCCCCCTCTACGATGCAGGCTACTTCCGTAGCCTCACCTTCACAGGCATCACCCTCATCTTTCTCGGCATGACCATGACGAGCATTGCGACGGCGTACTGGCAGGTCCTCCTTGCGCAGGCATTCTGCGTTGGCCTGGGCTCGGGTTGCATCTACATCCCCTCCGTCTCCATCATCCCGCAGTACTTTTCCGAGCGTCGCGCCTTCGCCACGGGCATCGTCGCGACAGGCAGCTCCCTCGGCGGCGTCGTGTACCCCCTTATCTTTCAGAGTCTGTACCCCCGTGTAGGCTTCCCCTGGGCGACGCGAGTCCTCGCCTTCATCTCTCTCGCCACAAACGCCTTTGCCTTCACCGTCTTGCGGCAGCGCCGTCGCCGGGCCGAGTCCGAGTCTGATGATGAAGGCGCTGGGAAACGGAAGCGCCGTGTCATGTTGGACCTCTCCGCGTACCGAAACGTCTCGTTCGTCGTCTTCTCCGCAGCAATGTTCTTCAACTTCTTCTCGTACATGGCACCCATCTACTATCTCCAACAATACTCCCTCGCCCACGGGCTGTCAAGCGGGGGCCCTTCGAGACTGCCGTATTACCTAGTCGCGATCCTCAACGCGGGTTCAATCCTCGGCAGAGTCTTCCCTGCTTGGCTCGCCGGTCACTTTGGACCCATCAACGTTCTCCTTGGCGTCTCCGTCTCCATCGCCGCTGTCGCGCTGAGCTGGCTGGCCGTGCATGACGCCGCGGGCAGCGTTGCTTTTGCCCTCGCGTACGGGTTCGCCTCTGGTGGGCTCGTATCACTGCCGCCTACCGTTATCTCGAGTCTTGTGCCTGACCTCAGCTTACATGGCACGTGGCTGGGTATGCTATGCACAACCAATGCATTTGGATCATTGGCCGGACCACCGATAGCGGGAGCCTTACTTCGAGCTACCAGCGGTTACCTGGGTGTGCAGTTACTGTCAGGACTCGGTATGGTGGCAATGACGGTGTTGATGTTGGTTCTGAGAGTGACGCTTTTAGGCAAACAGCAGTCGTGGAAAGTATAAAGGATTGTATGAGGTCAGGCTCCCTTACAGTTTGGGGGGCAAGCCAAGATCATAATAGTTTTCTTAGAAAATGTTGACTGTGACGCCTTACAAAACGAGAAGAATTCAGTAACCAATGGTGCATACTTGACACAGTGATAACATACACCACAGCACATAACCATAGGTTGAATCCATGTCAACATGAATGATCGATTGCCCGCAGCCTCTCTCAGTAGGACCAAGATCAGGTCTAGCTTAGAAACCTCCCGACAAGCTACTTGTCCGGTGTAGATAATGTAAAGAACCAGACTCCCAGATTACGCGGCGCTTCGGTTGCTGGTCCCTCTAGCGTCACATAGGCCTTGATCAATTCACCATCCACAACTATGCCATGTGCATTCACAAAGCTGCTTTCTTCACTGGCAAGGAAAACGACCGCTTGCGCTTGCTCAATGGCCTCGCCGAAGCGATCAGTGGGAAAGTGCACCTCTCTCCGGAATCGCTTGGCATGATCGTCACCCAGGAAGTCCTGAAGCATAGGATTACTGTAGCTGACGTGTTAGTAGCAGCCGTTGACATTCTCTCGCGCGAATGGTAGGGAACGAACGACATACTTCAAGGCGCCGGGCAAATCGTGTTGAAGCGGTAGCCTGCAACTCGTAAGCATGCTGGAGAAATTTCATCGACATCACAGAAGGGACTCCATGAGAACGTTGCTTTTCTCACCTTCTCTGGCATGAACGATCGCCAACTCCCGAGTGAGGGCCATAACCGCGCCCTTGCTCGCGGTATACGCCAACTGCGGTGTGGCTGATCCGACGATGGCGACCATGCTAGCGGTGTTGATGACGCTGCGCTTTGTCTTGCCATGCTTCCGTAAGGACCTCATCGCATGCTTGCTCCCGTACCAGACGCCCTTGACGTTGATGTCAAACGTCTTGTTCCAGATCTCGGCGGAGCACTCGTGCGCATCGCCGTCATGAGGGTGCATGATGCCAGCGTTACTGAAGATGACATCGAGGCCGCCCCAGCTGTCCGGGTGATTAACAGCCTGTCGACTTCGGATTCGCTCGAAACGTCTACGACAAGAGTCTCGAGATGTCCGGGAACGTTCGCTACGACGTCCCTCACTCGTTTGAGTGCCTTGTCGAGGAGTTCTTGATTGAGGTCTGTCATTAGGACGGAGGCACCCTCTCTAAACATGAAGCTTGATGACTCTAGGCCAATCCCACTGGATTTGAATATGAGTTTGTCCTTCCAGATGGCGATGGAATTTACTTACCCAGTAGCACCAGTGATTATGATGTTCTTTCCTTCGAGTCTTCCGGGCATGTTAGCTGATTGGGGGAGGTCGTGAGACCGCGAATGGGGTGCAAATTCTTGAGAATGAAGAAAGTGAAAACGATTAATGAATCACTACAATGTCTCAAGGAGGCAAAATCTTCCCAAAGCGTAGCGAATCCTGGCTTGGGATGAAGAAGCCCCCGGAGATCATCATACCACGAGAAAACTACAGGCTTTTATAGATTGCCAGCAGCCTCCATTACATTTAGTCATGCATCGTGATCTCATGTATGTACATGTAGTTTGGAGACCGTTTGCCGCGTCCGATATCTCTAGTCCACTGCTACGGAAATCTGCGCTTATCTGGTTTGGTCTGGCTCTGCCAAATAAGCCCCCGAACCGCGTTTACCGAGTCTTCGATTTTGCCGCCGAGAGGGGCTGCAGTCATCTTGATAAGGTGGACATAGATACACCCTTTCAAAGTCCCGATCTCCTTGTTGCTAGATAATTATTGTACAACAAGCTTATTCAGAGATTGACGCTAGATTCTTGATAAATACCCCAGAGCATGCACATGTCCATTAATGATGGATCTGAGCATTTTATGGTGAACTTTATCTTACGGCCTCACTAGGTATCTTGAAACGTGATTTTCCGTTGAGAAGTGGGACTGCTAAGAATGAAGGTCTTGGAACTGGTAGAAACAACTTAAAGACACATGTTGGCGTTGGCGGACAGTCTAGTTGTGTCACGGTGTTACCAGAGAAGATTCGGTCTCGAGACAGGATGCTTAGAAACTTGCCGCTGCGCCCACACCTGCATTGGCATCAAATAGTTGTCTTCTATAGTAGTATTGATAGTCGATGCGATCCACCGGTCCAGCTTGGTAAGCCTCTTATCCCAATTCCCGCCAATAACGCGTACGGCATGGGTCATGTTAAGGGCGTTTGTCTGCAAGCACCCTGCTAACCTTCTTATTACTCTCCCAGCACCTGCTTCGTAAAGTCTCGCGCGATCGAGTAGCTTAGTCGCACTATGAGAAGTAAACAGCCATTCATTTATCAGATTTAGTGAGCGGTAGCTTACGCAGTAGACAGACTATAGGGAGGTTAATTAGCAATCAAGTTCATGGGTACGAAACAGCAAGGGATGACTTACACCTCCAGGGCAGTCCTGGCTGACATCCTCCCGATCACGAATGCTCTGGGGGGAGAAGCATGATCCGCGGAAAGTGGGGAACGCTGATGATTGTACGTTGAGGCACTTTGGTGATAATTAGATATACGTTGCTCGGCAGAATGGCTGCAACTTACGCAATAAGAGTTTGCTCCCTTTCCCTAGACGAGTATGGATGTCAGTGATCGTATTGCGCTGCACATAAGCTTTGGACACTCACCTCACAGGTGTTTCCACTGGCGAGACCTTGTCCACCGTTGCAGTACTTCTGCAAAGCACTGACGGCAAGAGCCTGAGCAAGCAGAGTGGTAATAATAGAAGCCTTCATGATTGTTAACTGAGAAAGAGTGTGTTGTAAAGATGACTCCAGATGGCGATGAAGTGGACTCTGTAGTGCGAAGGCGAATGTTCGTGTTCAAATACTATCAAGACTTACACTATAGGGAACTCCGTGTCTATATATGGCCTGAAACTGTGCAATCTGCCTCGGATTGACTTTTGAAACCTTGATAAAGTAAAATGTATTAAAATGCTGACGACAGACCACTTGCAGAGTCATGAGCAGTGGCACTTAATATAATCGAAGCCGTGCGGGACTCGGGCCGGTGTCTAAGCCTCGGACTTAAAGCCAACGTCCGTCCGTCTTGCACCTGTGCTAATCGCTCGTCGGACGGCTGTGTCAATCAGCTTCTGATCTTGACCGCTGAACGAGCCATTAGCCCATCTTTGTGGCCAAGGAGAAATGTACAGAAGGCAATAGGTAAGTTACAGGGGATGTAAGAGCCAAGGCTAGAACGGGAAATGAGTACTAAACCGTCATGACCGGCGGAATGGATGGGATGACAAGTTGAGCCGAATGGACTTGATAAGACACGGTAAAAACATGCATTTCAGAACAGAATTCGATCTTAGATGCTGCAGTCAATACCAGAGCATCAAATATCGAATTTCCCGGGTGAATAAAATGTTGCGGCTGAACAGAGAAAAACACGTTGACGCCCCGGCGAGTTCGGGGGCTGCGTGGGAGTTTCAACTAGTTCCCACACCACGGAAGTTTGAAAAGCGGAAACTCACGAAAGAACGACAACCTCTGAATTGAACAGAGCCACCACTGGTATTTCCGACATTGTGGGTGAGGTTGCCGGACCCGGGGGGAGGCGGGTGACAACCCATCCCGTCGGGTACGAGTCGTCATCAGTATAGACACGTAAATTTCTATGGAGTAAAACTGGAGATAGGTAGATTAACGTCGACTCGCAGCCGATGGGATAAACGCTATCAAGATTAAGAATAAGTTTTGAGAGCTTCTTAACCAATGGTTATCCACCTTGCCTGGTTACTGAATCCAGCTTAACCCTCCTACTAGGCTTATCCTGTAGGTAGATATCCATTGTACCTACGGTTGTAGCGGTGGAATAGTGAGGGAGTGTCTGCATCCACCAAGATTGCTTCTTCCCTCGGCTGCAAAAGCCAATCCTCGACAAACGCGTTCAACGCGTCCGGAGATAGTTTACGCTTGATCTTACCGACTACGTTAACTACATGGCTGAAACCTAGATCCAGCAACACAGGGCATTTAACTACTGTATCGCGAAAGGCATAGTAACGAAGACTTCAAGTGGGTTTGTTCTTCAAAGCCTGGGAACCAAGTGTATGTTCTAGTACACTATGCTGTCCGACAAAGCAGCACTTCGCGGATTACAGTATTAGCCATTTGTTTATTAGTGTTCTGAAAAAGAACTGTGCATAATTTTGGTTATCAACTTGCAAGTCTAGAATAGATTGATTTGAGTAAAAACATCAGGGCTGACGTCTCGAGTTAAGGTCTCTATAAAATATCTCTTTAACCCCAGATACCACTATAATGGTGTAGTAAACGCATATGCTTTGCTCGGAAGATAACTACTATAATCAAAAGTTACTACGTATTACTATATCGAATGGTATATAAAGATCGGGCTCTTATTTGTAGTTTATTTAGTCCTAAAAAGAAATTAATATACGGGTATAAAGAACTGATATATAGGCAAAATTCTTATATAAGTATAACAATTTTATATTATAATTAGCTAAATCTCAATTCGAACCGAAAAGTAATCGTTTCGAATCCCAGAAGAAAGATCCCCTCGCTACGTCTACATTTTGCTTTGCTAAATACCATCTGAATGGTAGCGAAGGGAGAACCAAACGAAGTAGACACGTAATAAGCAAGCGAAGTCGTACAGGAACCGAGACTATTCTACCTAGGTCATCAAAAGTTCAGGTGAGCATGTGTGAGCACGGGGGACGCAATTGCCCGTCTCCTGTGTGTCGAAAACTATTGTGGCACCTGTAGTCATGCCGTCTCGGGTCATTTCAATGAGGACATGGGGTTAGTCTTTTAAACGTACTGGCCTCCGATGAAGAATGCCAGTTTTTGTTCCAATTCTTGATACCCCTTTTTGAACATGAGGATGCTTCTCAACAATGGCTCCTGAAGGCCGAGTTTCAATACCTTGGCTGGAGCCTGTGTACCTCACGAGCGACTCTCGCCAAGGTATAAGAACAACCGATACCATGTCAGCAGAGTACGGCGACCTTGAAGTAGCGCATCCTGTCAAGGAGGAGAATCGCTCCGGACAGCAACATCACCAGGGCCAAGTCAATGCCCATGAGCTTGCCTCATGCAACCAGCATCCTCGTCAAGATCACGTCACCTCTGAAGGCGGATTACGAGGTTGTGGCATCGGGCAAGTGACCTTCTGGGTCGGGCTCACAGCTGCAGCCTTTTTGTTGGGCGCAATTGCAGCGGCAGTAGTCGCCGGAATGACAAGCAAGGCGCTCAAAAAAACAAGACATGATTGCGAAGCGTAAGTTTGCTAGACTGTTTCTATCTAAATCATCATGCAAGACTAATTGATATATACTAGGTTGAAAGCATCGTTATCGCCTTCATATCTGGTTCTAACAACCCTAAGCGCCATATCTTCAACCTCATTTGCAACATCCACCATTACATCGATTCCACTATCAGTCAGGGCTTTGTCGGTTCAGGGAGGAGTCATAACCAACTGCCCTTATCTCAATGATAAGAACAACACATACACGGCGCATGACTCAAACATCAAGTTCGAGCAGGAGCGTGGAACAAATCATCCAGGCGACGATTTGGAGCAGATACCGCTTACGACGATAGAGAATTGCCCGAACCTTTGCGCTGCGTTAGCGTCACTTGGAAGACAGGAGACAAGCAGGGTGTATAATCGAACTACTGCTGGCTGAAGTACGTGAGGATTGCGGCAGTGGCCAATGTGCACGTCGAGGCGGCATGGATATTGGACTGACGAAAGAACATCACAAAGGTCTAACTTCCCTGTTTGAAACATTTACATCACTTCCATTTAACGTGTTTAAAAAAACGAAACATATAACTGTTATAAGCAAAATACCGCTATAGACAATAATCCAGATGTCCATACTTTCATTTTACATCCCCAACACGCATCCGAGACCTTGAAGCGATAGCCCGTTAAACAGGCTAATGACCGGGACCTTTTCTAACCCTCGTCATTCAGCAATATGGTTTAATTCATTCGCCAGCTCAAACCGCGTTCAAAGACGCCAAAGGCTCCGCCAGACCGAGCTTAGCTGCCTTGATGGATGCCTCTGTGAGTAAGGGCTCGTCAAGCGGAGTCGCCAGGTCCACGTCTGTAGCGCTGCTGGCATCACTTGCAGTCTCGAAAGGTCTGTACAGAGCCTCGGCAATGTGGGCCTTGGCCAGTCCATCGGCTAAAGAGAAGAAGGAAGGTCAGTTCACTGCGTCTCGAAATCAGGGCAAAATCATAAAGTAAACATACCTCCGTAAGCGAGCTCGATGGGGACGGTTGGGTCAAGACCCCGCGTTCTCCTGATGTGGGAGATGTAAGCGGCGCTCATAATGTAGGCGGGGATGGCATGATCCGCCAAGTTGGAGGTGAGCTCGGGAAGAGTCTTTTTGTCGTGGAGGAAGTCCACAGCCTCCCACAAGATTCCGCGCTTGACGTTCTCGGAATAGATGCCGGGCATGGCGGTGTTGTAGCGGCGGTCGAGGTCGGCGACGGTGAACGTCTTCAGGGGGGCCTCGTCGCCGGTGATGTCGTGGTTGCGGAAGACGTGGACCTCGAAGTGGTTGTCGGTGCCGATCTCGCCGGTGCTGGGCTTGGAGCGGTCGTGCTTGTCGTTGGCCTGACGGGAGTCGATAACGATGGTCTGCAGAGGGCCGCTGCGGATCTCGTGGGCCTCATGCTTAACTCTTCCGTTGCCCTTGTACAGGTCAGCGCCGGGCTGCAGCCAGCTGCGGCGGGAAAAGCCATTGTGAAGGAGGTTGATCTGGGCGATAGCGATAGCGTGACCCCCGCGAGAGAAGGTGACTTGGATGGAAGCGTCGATCTCTCCCATATCGCCCATGAGCTTCATCAGCTCCTCATCGGTGTACTTCTTCCACTTGGCGTACTCCTCCTTTCCAAAGATGTGGTCGTAGTCGTCCTCGTTCAAGGTGGTTACGAAACCAGTGGGGAGTACAAAGCTGCTGGAAATCTCCATCTTGTCTGGGCGCTTGGTGTCGGACCAGCCGGACCGCATAAAGTTGTAAATCATGTCAAAGAAGTGGTAGCCGCTGTGAGAAACCTTGCCGTAGCCTGTACGATAGGGGTGGTAAGGCTCGTCCACGATTTCTGAAGGCATGCGCCATTTGCCATCGCAGTGTGTTGAGATGATGTTCGTCACGGGACATCTGGTCTTCTCCTGAATCTCCTTGATCATGTCGAAGGTGCAGTAAAATCCAGGGTGGTAGCGGCGATGGCTGTTCATTTGGAAGAATGTCGGCTTCTGGCCTTGAGCGATCTGACGCTTTCGGAGCTCTTCGTAGGCATCGGCAAGATCCTGGTAGTCCTCGGCAATTCCGAAGGCGGCATCGAAGTCGGTGACTGCACCGTTCCTAGTCGAGATAGGCTTGTCCATGATGATGTTCAAACCAGCGGAAACAGCCCAAAGACCATATGACTTGTGGGCAAGAGGCTCGGTGCTGATGACCGCGCAGGTCACTCCAGTTCGCGCCACAACTTCGTTCAGGCGCGCGGCGACGTCGACAGGCATGGGTCCGTCGTAGGCCGGGACCAGAACCAGCTCTGCATCCGGAGCCATTCCCTTGGTGAACAAGAGGTCTTCCACTCTGTCCTTGCATCGCTCGATATCGACAACAACTTTGAGATAGGCCCTGCCCTCTTCGCGAAGAGTCTTGAGGTGGGGAATATAAGTTCTCTTGGCGTGAGCACCAGCACCGACCAGAAGGAACTTCTCCATGGCAGGCTCGGGAGCGGCCGCGGTTTCAATTGAGTTGGTGGCCGTCATCTTGAGTTGTGTTGTGATGTACGACACTTCAATAAATATTTGCGAGTCTGATCTGAAGGCCAACCTAATGAAGTTGTTCAAAGGATGATAGGAATGAATCTCAGAACAATCATGTAATTCGGTCGAAGACAGCGAGCTTCCTTTATTGAAATGGGAGATGGCTCAGGGCAACTGACTAGAGTGTTTACCCAGCCTTCGATATTCCCAATCTTCGTGCAAGAGTCCCGAATGAATGACTTCTGCTGAGCTGTTTTGACAAGCAAACATAATCATCAGTTCAATGCCAAGAACCCGTAGGTAAGGCTATGATGGCAAGACGGTCGGTGTTCGCTAGTCTCTCACGCCACTCCAGAGGGCCTTGCCTGTCAGCATTAGAGTTGAGCCGTAGGCAACTCTAACGGGCCGCAGCTTCAGTCTTCGTGAAAAATCGAGCCGTTGTCACCATCGACTATTCGACTATTTCCATTGGCTCGGTTGCATCACCACTCAAAGCAACTGCCAAGTCTGTAATTTGGAATGGTAAGCGTTGACTAGCATGTTGAAATGCTTCTACTTGGAACTTGGAAAGCTACGAGTCAACGACCGGTCAGAATAAGCAAGTCGATATTGACACAGGCAATTACCCAATTCAGGGATGTACTTGAGACGCATCTATGCTGGTAAGCAAGGGATTTTGTTTTTTGAAAACGCTTATGCTTCATATGTGCATACATCTAAGCAAAAAGGTG
Source organism: Colletotrichum acutatum (assembly GCF_030867785.1). Classification (NCBI taxonomy): domain Eukaryota; kingdom Fungi; phylum Ascomycota; class Sordariomycetes; order Glomerellales; family Glomerellaceae; genus Colletotrichum; species Colletotrichum acutatum. The sequence goes on from NW_026848995.1 coordinate 15,517, forward strand.
GAGCACAGGCGAGCGAAAAAATTTAACTTCTTGCTTATTTTGAGCGTTTGCGTAAGCAGTTGTGATTGTATTGTCTCGCTAATAGCACAATGGTCAGACCCTTTGCGATGTAGTGATGCGACCAGCAAGGCTTGATGAACATGAACTTTCTCAGGCGAGATAGGTGACAGACATGTAACATACTACGCGCTAAGTTTAGTTGGGTTCACAGCACCGTTAACCGTAACGCAGAGGGATGCCCCAATACTACAGTAGACATGTAGGCAACGTCAACATGAAGTTTAGTTATCTCGTTTGTGTGGCTTGGTAAAAGCTCTTGCAAACAATTCCTTCCCCAATGTATTCAGTCACAGGTTTTAGGGCTACTCAACAAGCACTGGAAGAGTCATATAGCTATTTTCAAAACTTCAAGTCTTCAAACAGCTCAGAATGTCACGATAGACGTGGGACCACGGTGTCAAAGGGTGATTATGATCATACAATGACCGCAGGGAGTGGGATAAACCAATAGAAAAGTGTTATTGATCTCGTCTATGGACATTTTCCCGGCGATTTTGACCCTTTGGTCAAACCGAATAGATATTTCTAGCCACAAAATGCCTACATCGCATTCACCACGGAAGCTCCTTATGATCATAGGTGCGGAACGCAGCTGCAGTCTCCCGGGTCGCTTGATCAATCTGCTCAACAGTTAGTTCCGAGCAATGCAGCTCATCTAATCACCTGAGCATGCATACCTCAGTCAGAATGGAGTCCGTGGCCTCAGCGACAGAGACAGGGGCCTCCTTTTTTCCGAACCTGATCGCAGCAGCGTTGCCCATCTCCGTTTGCATCCACCTTTACCCCCCGCAAAGACATTCATTAGCGACCAAACGTTACGCAAAGCACAAGATGAGGAGGGAGGAAAGAGAGAAGTGTCGGCTTACCCTGGGTGTAGAGCAAGGGCGATTAGACTCTCGTTCTCGCTCCCGATCCTGCGGACCATGAAGTTGACCGCGGCCTTGGAGGAGCCGTAGGCCGCGCAGGGCGAGGCATACCGAGGGACCTCGCCCAAACTCCCGGCAATACTCGAGATTACGACAAACTTTGGTGTCGACGATCTCGCTAAGAGGCGCCACGTAGCCTGGAATAAAAGCAAGGGCGCAACGGCGTTTACAGTGAAGCAGTCGAGGACGTCTTCGATTGGTGTCTCGACAGCCGGTGTAGGGGCCTTGCTGATGCCCGCGTTGGCGATTACCACGTCGATCGTATCCACTCCATGATCGTGGACCAGTTTCTCAATCGCAAGCGAGGCATCCTTCGGGGAACGGCTGTCGATTGTGATGGTGATTAGTCTGCTTCCGGAGTGGGTGCGAAAGCTGAGCAAATCGGAGGCCTGGTCTTGAGAGCGCGTTGCGGCGATGACTGTGGTGTTGGGCCGTTGGAGGATCGCCTCGGCGAGGCCGCGGCCGAGGCCTGCTCAGTTAATGCCCAGTTAGATCCAGGTGTACCGAATGGGGCTTTTTGGGAAAGTAAATTTGATGAGGCACGTACCGCGACCCGCTCCAGTGATCAAGTATGTGGCGCTATCTGACATGGCTTAGGATAACTTCGGGGAGTGATAGAATGTCTGTTCACGGTCTTGAGAGCCAGGAAGATGTCCGTATAATGGCGGTGTGTTCTTAAATATGTATGTCGAGGCAGTCTCTTCATAACAGGGGGCGATATGATGACATGCTGTTGTGCATAAGCTGAGTTTCGATGGCTTTTGTCCCCAGGTCAGCATGTACTATGCTTCGAGATGTCATATTGGAAGCGGTAAGCATAGCTGAGGCATTCTTCTGCTCGGGCTGTAATTCAATACTACTGAGAAGTTTACGTGTATAGGTTAGACAGCCTCGAACCCTCCTTTTCCACAGTCCGCCCACATCCCACATCACCCGTACTTTTAGTCACTTAGAAGTCACAACTCAGCCCAACTCGGTCTTTTGCCCAACAGGCCGTATATCCACTTTCATGCTTCCCATCTCCATCCTCCAGAGTGAATCTCATGTGTTTAGTGATCTGGTCCAGCCAACCAAAGTCGCATCCAAGTGCCGCGTCGAGCCGCCGTTTTGAGAATGCAGCCTAGATCGGTCGTGTGAAACACAACGCCACCACGTGAATAGACTTTCTAGTCCTTCGCATACTTGTAAGTTTACCATTTGCTTTTGAGGTTTCTGTCGTGCAGGAGTCGAGCAACGAAGATGATGGCTCCTCCTCCGAGCAGACAACACCCCTAAGAATGTGCCGTTAGCAATGATTTCTGATCAATAAGACGGAGAAATGCAAGACTTACTGCAAAGATTATCAGAGAATGGTACCCGGCTCGGGTCTCGCTTGTAATCAACGCGCCAGCGATTGGGCTGCCAGTCAAAAACGCCATAGACGTAACGGTGCCAAAAGCGCCGAGTCTTGCGCCCAGCCTATCAGCAGGGATGATTTGGCCGGTGGCGGCAGGCATGACTGAGATGAAAACCCCAGATGCGAAGCCGTAGAGGCAGGCAAAACCAGCCAGAACGCCAGGGGTTGTAGCAGGGAGCCACATCGCCACGCACAAAAGCCCACATAGAAGGATCATGGGGTAGAGAAAGTTCAGGCGTCCGATGCGGTCCGCCGCGTGACCGCCACTATCAAAGTTAGTTTGCTGAAGAATGTGGGTAGAGTCAGGGAAGACTACGTACATGATACGACCAAAAAGACTGGCCGCGTTGATCAGCGGGAGAAGGTAAGGCCGAATGGTCGAGTTCGGATCAAGGGCGACGCAAAACGGCTCTGGATTTTGTTAGACGGCAATTTGCAGGGTACGAAGCCGAAAAGATGTGAAATCATGCACTTACCAATGTAGTAAAACGGAACGTAAATGCCGAGACTTGAGATGACTGCTCCGGCTGAGAGACAAGAGTATCGGATGTCGAGAAAGCCTTTGTAGTCAAGCAGATCCCTAAAAGATCTCATCTTCCTCTTGGGCCGTTTGGACGAGGAGACGACTATGGCTATAGCGTAGCAGATGACCATGATCAGAGCCCCGACACGCAGTGCCCACGGGAAACCAATGGTGGGAATCAGTTTGGAGAACATGATTGGCAGGCAGACTCCTCCGAAACTGCTACCGGAGGCGACGATTCCCATGGCCAGAGCACGCCTGCGGTGGAAATACTGCCCTGCAACCGTGAGAGCGGGCTATCACACTGGAGTCAGTACGTTCAAGAGCTTACAATGACCCGAGAGGTTCCTAGGGATCAAGATTCATCTGCCTGAATCTAGCGTGCCATCACCGGACCCCGTGCCCTTGTCCTCCATGTCTTTAGAGCGTGGGGCCGAGGATGAGCGTTGGTAGTTCAACAGGAGGAGAGTAAACTACTTACTTGCACTCCATAGGCGACTGTAAGGCCGAAGAGAAGAGATTGGGCCAGAAATTGCTGCCAGATTGCATTCGGCTGCGTGAAGGATGTCGCAAGCATGGAGCCGGCACCACCAATGGCAGCGAACAGGTAGAGCCACTCACATGAAAGTTAGAAAATTTAGAACCGAGGAGTGGGACTTGGGAGCAGGGCTACATACTTTGGGACCGTAGAGATCAAACAGTGCTCCGGCAACAGCACCCGACAGATACATCAGGGTGATCTGCAGGGTTCCGATGAAGGAAATGGCGGTGGGCGAGTAATTCTTCAGGTACTCTTGTTGATAAAAGGTCTGGAAGAAGCCGAAGCTGTTCACGACACCGAAAGATGCGAAGTAAACGAGGAAGGAACCCGCAACGGCAAGCCATGCCTGGGTACCGCCTTCGGGGTAGACTTCATGTTCCGGTTCTGCAGGGGATGATTCTTCGTCTCCGTGCTGGGTTCCGGAGATGGATTCAGGGTCCGGGTCCGAAGAGGGGACGATGGAGCCGGCCTGCTTCTCAGACCGAGACTGATCTGATAGAGTGTTACCTGCCATAGTTCACAACGTGAACTGGCCTGCTTAAAAAATGGGTTAGGTAGCAAGTATGCTTACAGCGAGGATGATTGGCGACTGCGACGAAACGGTCAGTGGCGGTAACGATTCTGAGTGGTCGACTTGCCGCCTAACCAAGGTGAGAAGACAAGTAGGTGAGGAGGTGAGGGTTTAATGACAGAAGGAAGACGCACCGAGGCAAGTAATAGGCAGGTTATAGTTTATATACCATGTCAGACGCGGACATCCGTATTCATCCACACATGCATTCAACCGTGATCAGATATGGGGGCCACTAAGGTGGAAAGGGACAACAATATACTTTGTCGAATGGAGCCAGGGCTACACTTGAATCAATAAATCGCGTCTTCATGCGGCTATATGGCAGCACATCTGACAAATGACTTAACCTAGACCTAGCACTACCCTGTTTTAATGTACGAAATATGAAAAGCTTGTGTCTTTACACAACCAATCATAACAAACCATATCTCGGGCGGATATATGTGGAGTGTAGTTCCACAGAACCCTTAGTGTACACGCGCGCTAACATGGGTGTTGCACCCCGGGACCGACCTCCGGGAGGGGCTTCCGGAGGGGTCCGGCACTGCCGCTTTCAACAATTTTCTCCATAATACAACCGAATCGACCACTCCTTTGAACATGCGGTATATTGCCCATGTCGTTGGCTGGTATGCTGGCAGCTTAAGGTTTGTGTAATGGTCTTTGTCCCCACGCGAGTCCAATTTTCCTACAAAACTTATATACTTTTTAGTTTTCAGTTCTTTCCAGTCGCCATCAGCGCCACGACACGATTTACCGCGTACGGTACACCACAACGCATGGTTGCTGTGTGGTACTACATGCAGACCCTCGGAAAACATCCTACTTTCCTGACACAATGTTGTTCCACTCTTCCTCCCAAGACACGGAGCATTTCAGAGAGTCATTGGAGCCCGTAATTACGGACACATTCGAGTCACTACTTTCCGATACATTCGAGTCAATGTTTACTTTCAGAAGTTGAACTGCCTTTCTTGGCGCCAAGATCCCGCCCTAGATCACGGATGCCATCAGCACTCGTATCGATCTCTTTTTGACCGCAGTAGGGTTGCAGTAGTCCCCATCACGGCTTCAACACCCGTCCCCGCAGGCCGTGCTTCTGAGTTTCAACCTTCTGATTCGGGAAGATCCGACCCTTCTCGCATGCTCTCGGGACTTGGCCTCAACGAGAATATATATTACCGGATTACTTGGCGGCCTCTTCGGCTCCCTCGGACGAACATTGTTCTCGGAAGCTCTTGTTAAGTGTGAATCTTGGCGTTTCGGTTGAAGTACTCAAGAATGGCAGGCAACGTTGTCAGCGAAAGGAGACGGCAACAGAATAGAGAGGCCCAGCGAACTTACAGTAGGTTGCATCCGGATACCCCACCCGCGAGCTAAACAGTGGAAGTAACGCAAGTGATACTGACACCCTACAGGGAAAGGCCTACTAAAGCGCATCGAGGATCTCGAGAATCAACGGAGTGCGTCCCCGGCCGGTTCAGGTGGGAGTGGCACCACCAAACCGACGCCGACTTCAACGAATAATCACAAGACGCAAGGAAGTCACCAAACTCTGGCCCCTTCCGACGACGAGGCTTTCTCATTTCAGTCCTCTCCGTTATCCAGAGCGCTTAGTCTAGACCCCATCATCGAATCTAACCTCAACCCACGGCGTGGTTTTATGGACCCGCTGTCGGGTTACCCAACTTTCGATCATGATAATAACTCCGCAAACACGGATACCCAGGTAAGGAAAATTCTATAGTGTGTCGGAGACTTTCTTATGTCAATGCTGAGACTATCGGCATGTAGACAGGCATATCATTATCTTGCTGGTTGAAAAACCAGGAGGCCACCGAACCCATCTTTGGAAACCAGTCCACCATGGGCGGAGTTGGCGGAACAGTACTCCACGCGGCCGTTGTGCACGGCAACGAGGCCATCGTCAAACTACTGATCGAAAAGGGAGGAGACCTGAATGCGCTGACGCAACAGCGCAAGGACACGCTTCATCTGGCCGTAGAGAGTAACCAGATGAACATCGTCCGCCTCGTGCTCAAGGCCGGTGCCAATGTGAATAGTGTAGATGGGTGCGGGCACTCGGCTCTCTTCAAGGCCATTTTAGGCGGGAACGAGGACCTGGTGCGTTTGCTTTTAGACTATGGTGCCGATGTCAACCAGTCCATTGCACTTGTCCCCGAGGCATCAAGAATAGGCGTCACAAGTGCTGCATCTGGCTTTGTATGACACTACTAAATAATTTGTATAAATGCCAAAAAAAAAAAAAAAAAAAAAAAAAAAAAAGGAATAGAACTATCGCATGTCGTACCTACATGAAGAAAAAGAAATTTGCTGCGTCTATCGGGGATGTGACCCCTGCTTCTTAAATGCACCCAAAGGGCAAGATATGGGTTCCTCTCCATCACAATACAATGAGAAATACCTTAGCCGAGAACATCAAGCAAAAGTCCATGGAGCTTGGCAACAATCAGATCCACCTCTTTCTCGCTGACAGTATATGCGGGAGCAATTGTAATGTGGTCTCCAGAAATACCATCGGCAGTTCCAGCTCCTGGATAGAAATAAACGTTCCATGGCTCCGAGAGACCAGTCTGACTTATCCTAGCAGATACGGCATCCTCTGCAGGGAAAGGCTGCTTCGTGGTCTTGTTCTTGACGAACTCGACCGCCCACATCAGCCCCCGGCCTCGAATGTCTCCAACATTGGGATGACCGCCCAGAGCAGCGCGCAGAGCCGCTCCCAGACGCTCTCCCATGCGCATCGAGTTCTCCACGAGATCTTCCCTCTTGATGATACGTTGAACGGCAACACCCGCTGCGCATGCCACGGGGTGCGAGCTAAAAGTGTGCCCGTGGTTCCAGACGCCGGATCCGCCGTCGATGGCATCGACGACCCTCTGATTAACGAGCATCATCGCGACGGGTGCGTACCCGCCAGCGACGCCCTTTGCTACTGTCTGGATGTCGGGAATCACATCTTCCTGTTGCCAGGCGTGGTATGTCCCTGTGCGGCCGATGCCGCAGAAAACTTCATCAAGGATTAGCAGTGCCGAATGCTTGTCGCATACCGCCTTGATGGCCTTGAAGTATCCCGGAGGCGCAGTATGGCAGCCCAGTGCCTAATATTGTCAGTCAACGGTCCCCTGAACGTGATGGAGAAGCTTTGAAAACTCACACTTCCGCTGACCGTTTCTGCAATAAAGGCACAGACATTATTGGGTCCGCGAAGCTCGAACTCGGCGTCGAGCTCACACGCCAGTCTCTTGACGTACTCCTCCGTAGTCTCGCCATCGAGCATGCCGCGATACATGTTGGGCATAGAGACAAAGGATACCATGTCGCTCTTAAGGAGCGGCTCAAAAGGTTTACGGAACGCGACTTTGCCGCTCAACGCAAGTGAGCCCAGAGTGGTTCCGTGAAAGGCACCCGCTCGGGCTATGAAGCCCGCCCTATTGGGTACGCCAAGTTCCGCAAAGTACTTTACTGCGAGTTTCATTGCTGCCTCGACAGCCTCCGAGCCTTGCATCAGTTAGCAAGGTACAAGACATGGGGCGATTTAGCTATAGACTTACCAGAGCTCATGATGGTTCCTTTTGCAAGCTTTCCATTCGTAGTCTCAATCACCGCCTTGGCGAGTTCTTCGGCCGGCCGGTTGGACTGATTCAAGGCAAAGCAGTAGGACACGCTCTGCATCTGCTCGACAACAGCCTGAGTAACCTCAGTGTTTCCATGGCCGAGACAGGCGACGGCAGGCCCTGCACACGCCTCAAAGATCCGGCGGCCATCCTCGAGTATCAAGTACGACCCTTTGCCAGAGGCTACAATCGGCGGCGGCTTTCTGTGGATGTTGGGATGCAAAATGCTGGTCTTGGACTGGTCGATGACTGGAGTTCTCTCGGCTGATGCGACTTCGGGGACGGCCATGGTGAAGGTTTCAGTGTGGGGCAATAATCAGAGTATTCGGGTGCAAGTCAAGCGCGACGAGATGAGGTAATTTGGAATATTCATGGACTGGCCAGACTTGAAATACTTACTATAGTAGATGAAAAGGGAACGCCTAGGATTGCAAAGAAAAATACCAGGTTGACGCTACTATTCGACAATGTTCAGTGTTGCTGAGTTCCCTCTCAAATGTGCTTACTTGCTGTACAAAACCATACCTGCAAACCTTGATTACCCGGTTAGTTTCCAGCTTAGTCGCACCGGCATGCGGACCCGTCGCCAAGTCACCTAGCTTTTCTGATTTATTTTTTCATCGTTCCTTCTCTGCCTTCCTTTTGTTAATCCTGTTGCGTTTTACTTGCGTTTCTTTTCTGTAAAGGGAAGTTCAGAAAGCATAAGTACCTGGTTTTGGTAAACGCCTTTAGGAATATAAATCTGCACTGATGTGGCTAGGCCTAGTTGGATCAGGACAGATACATGTAAACTTATTCAGTTCATTGGTATTGCCGCAACTAAGCCCATATAGTTGTCAATGGCATTCAGTGTATTCAAATTGGTAAATCGTATTGATGTGTCTTTCGTAAGGGTACGAACTGCTGAGGTATTGAGAGAAGACGATCATGTTGTACATCTTATTTGATGTCTTGAGTTGTAGAGTCAACACCATCGAATAGAGTTGGCAAATTACAGGATAGAGTGACTTTGTCCCTTTGCTTTCATTAAGGTACCTCTCCCAATATCCTGGCTTGAATAAGTATTATAATGCCAGAAACCACGTCAAAGGTCGATACATTGGGGGACTTCCACGTTGATGAGGACGCCGAGAAGGAGTCAGTAACTTGAATCGCAAGATTGAAGAGTTTTTCCTTTCTGGCGAAGTGCAAGCTGATAACTCTTCTCGCGCTCATTGCAATAGACTGGAGCTAAAGCTGTCGGCGCCTAAATAGTATCTCCTGTTCCTCCCCCGGAGTGATCATCGCCCCCTTAATCCCGTTCTTAGGTCTCCCTGCCTCCTTATCAACAAGGTCCAATTCGAAATGATCAACCAAATGAAGGATGATGAGCTTGATGACCGCACTACCGAAGAAACGACCGGGACAGGCCTGGCGCCCGAACCCGAAATGCAATTGCTCGGAAGAGTAACTCGTGAACTGGTTTCTATGAGCACCACCGTCGGCCGCGTTCATCCGTTTATTATGGAAACGAAGACCATCAAACTTTTCGGGAGAGGAGTAGACTTCAGGATCCCACGAGACCATAGATGAGGGAGCGAGGATGTGAGTCCCTTCCGGAAGATGAACGCCGTTTGAAAGGGTTACGGGCTTCATGACTTGCCTTGAAAATGCAGCTTTTCGCCTCATTAGCTTGAGCATCTGAACATGGTATCATTGGCCACTTACTCAATGTGGTAGGGTTCATTCTTTGAGACTCTTTCAAAAAGCTGTCAAGCTTTGTGAGGCTGCTAAGGACTGCCGCCTCTTTTGTGTTTGACTCTTGGCGTTTCCGCGCCTCTTGGTTCTCTTCTCTAATGGTGTCCTGATACTTCGGCATTGCCGCCAAATCCAGGACCGCATTGGTCAAGGTGACGCCTGAAGCGTGAAGAGAACCAAATCCTGAGACGAGACACATCTCGGCTACGAAGCCGTCACTCTTAGGTGACCTGTCCTTTGCTGCGTTATCAGTCATCCACTGCAGAAGGTCATTCGGTCTTTCCCACTCCTTTCCGGAAGCTCGAGCTGCCGCTTCCGCCGCCCGGCGCTGCTTTATGATCGGAATCAACATGTCTCTGGCAGTAGCTTGTCGCTTCCACACATCGCAAATGCCTGAGACAAAACCTCCTCTGGCGGCAAAGGGACGCAAGGGTCGGGACCATGCCTTGAGGGCCCAGCCGCCGGCGAACAAGTCGTCAAGAAAGCCCACCATGGTGTCGAGCCAGACCTCGTCGCGGCTCAGATCCGGACCAACAGTCATGCGGGAGACGACTAGGGCCATAATTTTGATCATGCGAGGCCAAAGTGCAGCAGAGGACCATTCTGAAGGGTTGAGCTGTTAGATTACTGGGCTTTCATGATTCCTGAGCCAACGACTTACCTTGACCAGCAGGCAGGTGCAAGGAGCACGCATACTCAACTTCTTCTCGCATACCGGGGAGCAATGCACCTTTTTGGCGTCAGTAACCTTGGATTCCTCGTTTTCATCAGAAGACCATGGTGGCTGCTAGTATCACTTACCAACTTGTCGTGTCAAGTCCGTCTGCACTGAATGGAACAGAAGATGGTCCGCAATCCGCAGCCATTCGTAATCGCCGATGATTCGCTACATAGACACCCATCAGTCAATTGTTCAGAATGTTTCGGACCATTATTGGACAATATCATACCGTCTGACTCGCAGCATGCACGTCGACCACATCCGTTCCCTTGGCATTGAGCTCCTCGACAAACTTGGGTGCAACAATTACCACGAAGCCGTCGATGCCCCAGACCTGATAGACACCATCTCGAAACCTCTCCCAGCCCTGTTGGAGAATGGACTTGAAGTCGTGCACGTACTTTTCTGAGGCAGAGGCGTAGTTTTTGTCTTCGCCGAGATTCAAGACAGGCACACGGACTTTCGGCTCTTTCCAGCGGTACAGGCTAATGAGTGACGGAACGAGTTTGTAGAGAACGACAACGACGAGAAAAGAGGCTGCGATGGTCAAGCTCTCGGTAAGCGTTCTATCCAACAGGTACCTACGTGGACCGGAAAATAGGTCGGACATCTTGGCGGTAATTGCTGGGGCTTCATAGAACAGAAGTCGACGAAATGTTCCGGCAGCAGGCGAAAGTATGTCGCCGTTTGAGATTGAAAAGTATATGAATGACATTGATACTCTTGCAATTTCTCATGAAGCTGACAGGGATCTTTTATGGAGTGGAGTTGTTGCAGCATGGTTGCTTGTGGATCGGGTAATCAAGCACGTAAGCAACCAGATAATCACAAACCAGGCATATTATGCGCGTGTAAGTTGGGAAAATATCGTAAGCTTGGCATATTGAAAGGTAAACTCAGACGTATAAGCACGCAGCTTCTCGAATGGTGCTTCGCAGCTTCTTGAATGGTGCTTCAAGTAGGCCGCCAGAGAAGGCTCGTCGCGGACACGTCTTGAGAAGAGCTGGACATAGTGTGCTTAATGTCATATGAGTGATTCAGCACGACGATTGATCCAATTTAGAGAAGAACGTTACAGCTTTGTAATAATTGCAAAAAGTCGTTCTCATTATATACTAGCATTCCAATCGTCATGGGCGACATCATTGATCTGCCGGACCAAACCAAATCCGCGAGAAATCACTTCCAAGTCCTATCTCCAACGAATGAAGGTAAAGTAGTGATCATCCCTTGCCTACATCAGGCACAGCTTCGGTCCTTTATCTAACCATCGTCAGCTGTATATGAATTCTCTTGGAAAGCCTACACGAATCCGATTCGCGGCAACGATTGGCAAACCATCGACGTTGTCTTCGATATTACCCCAACAGATGCCTCCAACAACACACGGCTGAGCCACGCGTGGGACGATGACTGGCGCTTCTCCATCTCATCATCTAAGCTTGCGACCGATTTCCTCTCTGAATGTCTACGCGCATCCCTAAAAAACGGCCTCGGGTGCGGCCCCCGCGTCGCCAAGCTCATCGTGCCGCTCGTTGAGGGGCAAATCGTTCGATCCGATATCATCCCGCTCCGCTTCATTGACTGCGAGTTCGTAGACGCCCGGTCGTCCCTATCAGAGCCACTGAGATTCTTTTCGGGTCTGCCTGTCCAAGTCTCTCAATTGGACGACCTCGCAGAACTACTCGAAGTGTCTGCGGGTGGTCTCATCCTTCAGGCACTGCCGCCTGGGATTGGGTCACTCGAAGCCCGCTCGTTCTCACAGTTCGTCGAAGCTGAGACGGAGAACCGCTTGTCCTTCCCGTGGATAACGACGCCGACAGCTCCTAAGACCCTGGTCATCGTTGAGGGCAGTCGCCAGCACCCCAGCGATGGAGGCACGGGACCCAACATCTATCTCGCCGCCATGGCTCTGGGAATCAAAATGGTCGTTCTCGATGTCCCAGGCCACTGGTTAGAGGGTCTTGAGTATGAACACTGGCGAGAGGCTTTCATCCCCATCGAGATGTCCCAGCCTCCGGACGAAGGATTCGCAGACCGAATTGCACAGGCAGTCGCCACTTACCAAGGGAAAGTCGACGGTATTATCACCTTTTGTGACTCATTCCAACATCAAGTAGCCTTGGCGGCGCAAAAGCTTGGTCTCCCAAGCTCCAAGCCCGAAGCCCTCATGACCGCCACCAACAAGTATGCAACCAGCGTCTTCGAGGGCCGAAAGTCGCATCTTGTCTCGAGCACACAGGAGATCCTCCAGGTCGCGGCTACGCACGGCAGCTCTCTGTTCCCCTGCATCATCAAGCCCTGCAACGGCTGGAGCTCCGAGGGCGTATTCCTTATCAACAACAACACCGAGCTCATCGAGGCCATGGGGCCCCTCGACGCCCTCTCCAAGTCCAGGCACGGCAGCGAATTCGTGATTGAGAGGTACTGTGCCGGCCCGGAGGTGGACGCCAACTTTGTTCTCCTGGACGGCGAGATCCTCTTCTTCGAGGTTTGCGATGACTTCCCCAAAAGCGCGGACACAAACGGCTCCAGCTTCGGCGGCGCAAAAACTTTCATCGAGCTCGACAGCGTATTCCCCTCCAAGCTCCCCGAATCGGAGATCAACCTGCTCCGGATCTGCTTCCACAATACGCTGCTGAGGCTGGGACTTCGCAACGGCGTCATGCACCTCGAGGGACGAGTGGACAACTCGACGGTCGAGTACCGCACTGAGGGCGGCGTTCTCGACCTCCGACCGAGGGCCGCCGATACCCAGAGCCGGGGCGCGATCAAGAGCCCCGAGGCGTGGCTCATCGAGATCAACCCGCGCCCGCCGGGCATGAAGGGCACACAGGTCATCGAGTCCACGCACGGCGTCGATTATTGGGGCCTGGGAATGCTGATCGCGCTGCGAGACGTGGAGCGCACAAAGGCGCTCTGTCACGCTTACAGGAACGGCCCCCAGTACACGTGCGTGATGGTCTTCATCCCCGCGGATTACGACTTTTCCTCGGCGGAGGGCATTTTCGACTCAGGGGATATCTGCGACGATCTGTTCAATCGTCGGCCTGATCTAGCCAAAAACGTGAGTCGGTACGGATGCTTGGTGAAGAAGGGTCAGAAGGTCGCCCACCCGAGCCATGGCGTGAACAGCTTCCTGGCATACTTCAATGTGTTCTCAAGAAAGGGAAGGGAGGATGCGCTGCGGCTTGCCAAGATCGTCAGGGAAGAAGTTCGGTTCTCGTTCAGATAGTTGCCGGTTCCTAATTACGTGTGTGATAGCCCTGCGGCTCTTCACGAAATGCCCTATTTAAAGTTATCTTCTTTGAGGCTCTCTGTATATCAGCATAGTGACACCTGCTGGAATATCTTGTTCTACAATCTTACACGATGTTCATTACAAGACGAGGTAAACAATACTAATATTAGATCAATAGAAAGCACCAATAAACGGAAGTCAAAATGTAATAACACGTCTACAGCCTTCTGTACAAGTATCTCATCTATGTCCCAGAAAGAAAGTCAAGATTTACCGGTTATAGTACTTCAACCTAACATCGTATTAATATATTACAATACATAAGTTAACGGACCCTGACCTAGACTATAAATATTATAGCTAGCTAGTCACGATAAAATATTTTAATAAAAGTTTGGATTACGAAATTAATAATGATATTATACTGTTAGAGAGCTGCGGCAAGTGCGGTAAACGCGGATTGACTGACCCACACTACTCCGGAGTGCTATGGCGCTTCGATGGTTGTTCTCTGGAAGTTCGAATAATGGACGGTCTCATAACACGAGCAAGCGTCTCGGAACTGGAGAGCTGGAACTATTCACACGGCTCTCAATACCCTCGACAGTATGACTGATCTATTCGGTTGATGAGCACACTACTTGACCGAGACTTCAATCCCGTGAAAAGGTCCAAGTCTGTCGTTGTGACCAGCTCTCACACGATCGTTTTTGCAACATCCTTGAACACGCTTTTACCTGAACGACCCTTCTACGCAGGCAATTTTTTGTAGAGATGTGCCAGCATGGCGCCTATGTTCACCTCACCTAGGGAATCAAAGATGGCACATAACCTCCATGTCGTCACGGAAATAGGTCGCACCGAGAGATTGCTGGCCGGAGACTCCGCGAGTGGCACAATCCTGTGCTTTACCGCGCTGGCGCGGCTCCGGAATCGGCCCCGCGGCTCCGGCGGATCGCGCATTCGAGACGACAAAGCCGTTGAGCTTCGGCAGACCCCCGCACGCTTTCTGCTTTCTTTCGTATCATCGAATCTTGGACCCAGACCAGAATAGTTGAGCGGCTTCACTCTCACTCACGTCTCAGAGCACCCAAAACGCCAGAGATCACAGTCTTGGCCTCTTCTACGTCCTCTCGATCTCACCATCGTATTATCACACGTGCACGAGCACAACCCTCTCTGCAACTCATTAATAGAAAAAGGGCTTGACGTTTGACCAGACAAGAAACATCATGTCACCGAGGCCACGAACCACCCGCGCTGGACCTATCTTTCGCGTGCGAACTGGGTGCTTGACGTGCCGAGGCCGAAAGAAAAAGTGCGACGAGACGAAGCCGTGCTGTCGTGGCTGCCAACGCAACGGGTTCGATTGTCAATGGCCGGTTCCGGCGTCGACGCGCAGGGAGGATCCGGTACCGTATCGGGCAGCCCCTCCGACCAGTGCCGCGCGGCAAAGGGCCGACACTGTTGCTGCTGCTGCTGCTGCTGCTACTCGGTCCTCCAAGTCACCCGAGCCGAACGTGGCTGTTGCCTCGATACCACAGGCATCGTTCCCATCTGACGAGGCGCCGTCTATGTCGAGCTCCCAGCTAACGTCACATACTACTAAAGGGAGCCGAGCGGATGACATCCTAGAACCTCTCGCCGCCCACGGAAGCCCCGTCGATTTCAGTACGGTACTGGACCCTCTTTGTTTCCCAACCGCTTCAGATGGATGTTATGACGATGAAGTCCTGGTGGATACCTTGGCCGCGTCACTGAGAACACCGCCGAGCCCCGGGGTCCAAGTCCCGAGGCAACTGTCCTTCATGCCCGGGATCAACGACAGCAGCTCGATGGACCTGTTGAGCCACTACCTAGGCGTGACAACGGTCAGCATGGCCAACGGGTCGACGCCGGATAACCCCTTTTGCGTACAGTTGATCCCGCTGGCGTTTGGCAGCGACCTCGTGCTGCAGTTACTCCTGACGCAGAGTGCCGTTCACAGAGCGTCCAAGTCTCTGTGCAGCGGAGACCGGGTTGCGGACCAATATTATGGCCGGTCGATTCGTTTGTTCCAGCGAAGCCTCTCGAGCTTTATTGGCGGGCAGCCGCTCGAGCAAAAGCTCACCATGGGCATCGGGGCCTTAATTTTATGCTTCATCGAGGTCAGTTTGTTCATGTCTTGCTCTCTTTCTCATCCGTCGACACGCAGAGCATCGACATCGTCGCCCCTATCCTCTTGGCGCACCCCTACAACACGCAGGATGCCAGACTACATGCTCACAGCCCCCATGGATCGATAGACGGCAAAAGGCGACATCAATGGCGCCATCTTTGATCATCTCATAGCAGCCCAGCCGCTTCTTCTCCCGTCGTTGACCCTCGACAGCCAACTACCCAAAGGCCTCAAGGATTTCTTGACCGAAGATTACGTCTACACGGTAACGCTGAGCATGATCTCCGACGCGCGTGTAAGCGACCAGCTCTTCCTCAGTAACGACCTGGTATTTCTGGCGAAAGATCTAGTAGCAGCATCCTACGTCGGTAGTCTGTGTGGTTGCTGGCTAGACCTTCTGCTCCTGATACCGTCCATCTTCGAACTCGGTCGCCGCTTGTCATCTCACGCAGAAGACCCGAATTGGCGGCCCTCTGCCAACGACTTTTTCGTCTTTGCTCAGCTCCAGAGACAGATTCAGGACTGGACACCGAACCTAGCAACCAGTTCTGATGTCGTCGTTCTTGCCGGCTACATATATCAAAAAGCGATCCTGTTGTACTTGTATACAGCGCTCTATCCTCTTCCACAAGACGATGATAAGGACCGCCATAATGAGGATAATGACGACGAGAATAAGTTATCGGTGAAAATGACCCAAGCGGCCCTTTCCGAAGCCTTCGAGAGCCTAGCACAGCTGCCTCCGAGCGTCCAGATCAACACGAGCCTATGCTGGCCCATCGCTGTGGTCGGGTCATGCGTGGTGGACCAGGGCCAGCGGAGTTTCCTCCGCGAGTGACTCGAGCACACCTTCTCTTCCATTGGACTGGGTAATATTCGTCAGACATCGATGCTGCTTCAGCACATGTGGGAAGAACGTGATGGAGGGGGAGGAACCGTTGGCTCGGGACCGTGGAGTATATGCCGCGTGATGAATGAGCGGCAGCTCTGGATCTCGTTTGCTTGAGATTCCACGCAGCAAGGCTTGGTAGAAGCTCTGCCGTGTTGATGCAATGCGAACTACCTTACTCTTTCATCCGCGCCGCCGCGAGCCCCGTACTACTCGACCTCCGATGGGTCCTCGGCGGCGCCGCGCCGTGGACTACCGGCGTGGATGTCATTTTTGAGATATTTTGGCAGATCAAATCTCGGAAGGAGATACGCGAGTTCCGAAACGTTGCAACAAGGACCGATGATAGCAAGATACCAGGACACGCGCGCGGCTCTGACGTGTGTAATTCAAGAGTACAGTTTTCTGACTCTGTGGTTCTCTCTGGTCTGCCCCCCTCCTCCACCGGAAGTAGCCCGGCCCCACAGCTGTCTGCTGAGAAGCGGAATAACGGAGGGGTAGCTGTCGGAAATACGGATATACGGGAATACTTTCTTCACACTCTCCCTTGAATCTCCTTCGGTGTTAGATGTGATTGACTCGTACATGACTGGGAATTTTCCCCGATTCTTCACGATGAATGGCGTCTTGTTGTAGACAAACAAATCCCGTGATCTCAAACGCTGCTGAGCAATTTGTTTGTTGGCCTTGGCAGCAGAGCGCGAACCGGACAACAATGAGCAAATAACGCCAGAAGATTTGGCGAGGATTTTGGTCAACGAACAACAGAATGGCAGGGGTTCATCTGAACAACCAGCAGCTCAAGTCCACCCGGAGAGATAAACCGTCTTTCAGACATTCCTTGGATGAATGTCAACCCGGCCCTCACGTCCTCCAGGCTCCAGCGCATCACCACCAGCGCAGCTTTACAATCCACCGCTATCTCAACTTCCAACGCACTGCCGAATACGGCCATTCCAGAACGCCAAAAGTGGCTGGAACCCGCGGACTTGTCAACTTGGTCTGTCAGACAGCAGCCAGACTAGGCTTGACTTGGGCCCAAGCTCCCAGCGTGTTGGCACTGGTAGGCATCGGAAGCGTCCAAACTTGAGGGTGGGATGGCGGCGTCCATCCCGAGCGCGCGGGGGAAAATGTACGCCAGTGCGCCACGCTCTTTGCTAAGCTCTTGCGCCTTTGGCACTAGACCAGCCCAGCCCGACACTTTGAACGCCTTTTGCCCGCCTCTTTGGAACCTTCCGTGCCCTCTCAGCCCTGCGTCTGCTGAGCACTGGCACCCTTGACACCTGTGGCAGGTTAAGCACTGTTGGAGTTGAGCCTTTTCCGAAAAGTGTTCCGAAAGGAGTTAAGCAAAGGTTTGTCCCGCTCGCTGGCTTGCGCCGCCGCCCGCAGTCCAGCTTTCCTAGCTCTCGACAAAGGGCTCGTGACCAGAAGCTGGATTGGGGAAGAAGGTTGGGGGCTGTACGTGTAGGTATACGAGAGTTCTAGAGCTCTGCGTGTCCCGCGGCCCCGGGGGCGGATTTGCCGA
This sequence comes from Colletotrichum acutatum, assembly GCF_030867785.1. Lineage (NCBI taxonomy): Eukaryota > Fungi > Ascomycota > Sordariomycetes > Glomerellales > Glomerellaceae > Colletotrichum > Colletotrichum acutatum. The sequence continues at coordinate 33,446 of NW_026848995.1, forward strand.
TGGGCGGGAATGGGCTGCATTGTTAACATGTCTTGCTGTTCATCTCTAATGCGGCTTCGAGAAGGTTGTCTGACCGTCTGACCGATCTCGTAGGCTTACTTGACAGAAAGGTTCTCAGTCATCCATCATATGGAAGTCGCTGACATATCTTCAACAAGGTAACTCCGTACGGATACACCGAAAGAGACGTCATGGTCCCGTCCCGTTGGGAAAGTTACAGATCAGATTAGATTTTGACTCTTTTCCCGCTGGGGGCGTCATCCCGAAAAGGGTAAAAATATCCTCTCATGGGGTCCCATAGAACAGTCAACAGGCTGTCACCGACGCAGCAGCGCACTGAGCACCGACTGGTTTGATGGCAAAGATGGACCACGCAAAACTGCAGTCAGTTGCTGGAATGCCGACTCGCGTGCCGCGTGATGGGGCCAAGGATGTGTGGTGCTCAACTGGGATATGGTCTAATACCGTCTTGGTGAGCCCAAAGAACCCAGTCAGCAACCACCACACGGAAGCAATTCTCCAGGGACGAAAAGAAAAGATCCATCCATGATCCAAAAGGACCCATACCCGGTACACCCTACCCTGGATCGGACCCTCTGCTAGAACTCGCCAATCCCACGTGTAAGTCCGAGACAGACGGCTCTAAGCCTCTAAGGTAGGTCTTTAGGCCGTTCCCTTGTCCCGCTGGCCTGGCTGGCTGGTTCGGGGATCTTTGATTCAATTTCTTAGTCCCGTACTTTCGTATGTACGCCTAGTCCGGGAATGGCGAATTTTCCAAATTGTAAATGGGTCCTCCCCAGTTCGGAGGGGCGTTCCCGCCTTCGCGCGTTGGCGTCAACTTGACGGGTAGATCATCTTCCATTACTTCAACTCGAGGATCGCCCGTCGTTGATGGTCCTACCTGGGGCCTTTCCTGTTCTTTGAAGGTCAGGGTTAGCAACATTCCGAAGTTGAAGGAACACCGCACTCCAGTTCACGATGGCTTCTCCGTCGGCATCTGAGAAGCAGCAACAGTATGTTCGCAAGAGCATCGACTCATCATCAGGCGACAGGACCGCCGCTGCGACACCGGACGTCAACATGCTCCGGGACGACAAGCACATCCCCGACGACTCAAGCTTAGGCCGATCGAGTAGAGACGACGACTCAAGCGACGACAATGGCGACAACCTCGCGCCGCAACAATCCAATGCTTCTTCAGTATGGGCCGTCGACGGCATGTCGTTCCCCCGTGAAGCTATGTTCGTAATCATCTGCTGCATGGCACAATTTTGCACTCGTACGTTGCTGCCCTCTATCCCCAAACTCCATCTCACAACATCACACCATCTCGGAGCATGAGAGAACATAAAGAACATAGACTGACCACTTTAACAGAGGCCGCATACATGGAAACACTCGTCCTTCTCCACGTAATCGGCGGCTCTTTCCACGTAGACAACCCGGCCCGCCTAGCCTGGCTCGTCGCCGGCTACTCTCTCACCGTCGGCACCTTCATCCTCTTCTCCGGCCGCCTCGGCGACGCCTTCGGATATAAGCGCATGCTCATCATCGGCTTCGCCTGGTTCTCTCTGTGGTCCCTCATCGCCGGCCTCAGCGTCTACTCAAACTTCACCCTCGCCGTCTTCTCCCGCGTCCTCCAGGGCATCGGCCCGGCCATCTGCCTCCCCAACGCCCTGGCCCTCTTCGGCGCCGCCTACCCGCCCGGTCACCGCAAGGCCATGGTTTTCTCTTTCTTCGGCGCCGTCGCGCCCATGGGCGGCGTCGTCGGAGCCGCCATCGCCTGCACGCTCGAGCTCGAGTGGTGGCCCTGGGCGCTGTGGGCTCTCTCCATCTGGCTCGCGATCCTCGCCGTCGCGGGTTACTTCATCATCCCCGAGCCGCACGCAAAGGTCGACCGCCCCCCGAGGACCCTCAGCGACATGTTTGTCGAGCTCGACATCCCCGGCGCAGTCACGGGCATCGTGGCGCTCGTCCTCTTCAACTTTGCCTGGAATCAGGCGCCCATTGACGGCTGGAAGACACCCACGGTCCTCGTCCCACTCATCCTCGGCCTCGTCCTTTTCGGCGTCTTCACCGCAATCGAATTCAAGTACGCCGAGAAGCCCCTTCTGCCCTTTGACGCCGTCAACGCCGACGTCGCCTTCGTCCTCGCGGCCGTCGTCTGCGGCTGGGCGACCTTCGGCATCTGGACGCTCTACCTCGTGCAGATCCTCCAGGAGATCCGCACGCTCTCGCCGCTGCTCACCTGCGCGTGGTTCTCGCCCGTCGTTGTCACGGGGGGTCTCGCGGCCGTCATCACGGGCAAGCTCCTCGGCCCGCTCAAGGTGCGCCCGCCCGTTGTCATGACGATGGCGCTCATCGCCTTCACCGTCGGCGTCATCCTCACGGCCACGGCACCCGAGAACCAGATCTACTGGGCGCAGATCTTCGTCTCTATGATCATCATGCCCTTTGGCATGGACATGAGCTTCCCCGCCGCGACGCTGATCCTGTCGAATGCCGTCAAGAAGGAGCACCAGGGCATTGGAGCGAGTCTGGTCAACACGGTGGTCAACTACGGCATCGCGCTCGGCGTCGGGTTCGCGGGCACGGTGGAGGTGCACGTCAGCAAGGGCACGGGGACCAAGGAGGAGCAGTTCAGGGGATTCCGGGGCGCGTTGTACATGGGTGTCGGGCTTGCTGGGCTGGGATTGTGTGTTGCGTTGACGTTTTTGGCGAGGGAGTGGCGGCATCGTAAAGGCGGCTCAGGCAACGAGGAGAAGGCTGCCGAGGCGCAGACGGGAAGCTCATGATGAGACGTGCATAGAATAGATGAGGCAGCTGCTCGGCGCAGTCATAGACTAGATGATGATAGACAACAAGTTTTGTTCACAAATGGGGTACTACGAAGTTGACTATGTGATGTGAAGCTTTGCGTATCTCCGGGGTCAGTAAATGCCGTGACCAATCCCAGGGAATAGACAGACAGCTAACACCTTCTCTTATTCTTTAACGAGCAAAACTGACCACTGGTGAGCCCCTTGCGCCCCGATCGACCGAGGAGGATCAGGAGGTTGGAGTGGTCACTGTCTTCTCCGTCTTGTCGCTTCTCGACTAAAGTGAGACCTCAGATCTGAAGTTTTCTTTGATGTCTTGCCCGCGTTCACCAACTATCATTCAGATACGTCTCTTGCGATCCAGATATCCGGAGTTCATATGTCCACAAAAGGAGGGTAAAAAGAGGGTCAAGTGGTGGTGAGTGAACCCGTGGAGTCCGTTAAGAAGAGAGAGAGAGAGAAAAGATTGCATCCTATTTTTTGGTATCCAGTTGATGCTCGCTGCCAACCAAACAAGATGCTCCAATCCAAACGCCATGCTATTGTTGAAGTTTAGCAAACCTCACATCTCCGCCGCCTTGTTCCTCTAGTTACTTACCCCTTTCCTCACCTTCGACGTACGCCCCCATAAGGCCTAGAGCCTCACTTCCCAGTCCGGCTCCGAAGCGTCTTCAAGCCCGTCTTATGCTCCGTATGCTTCTTACTCAACTGCACCTGTCTCACAAACAAACTCAGAACAAGCCCGAGTCCAGCAAACGCAACATAAACGATATACATCGTCCTCAGAGAACTCAGATACGCTCCGCGCGCAATCTGCCCTTGCTCTCCCTGCAAATCCGCCACCACGCCCACACTAGACGCGGCGCTCGACCCAGAGAGCATATTCGCCAACTCGGGACCAAGCTCCTCCCTCAGCCGCGGGTACTGCCTCTGCATCTCATTATTAAACACCACACCACCAATAACCACAGAGATCGACGTGCCCATCTGCCGAATAAACCCAAACGCCGACGTCGCGGCCGCGATATCGCGCGGCTCTACCGACGTCTGCACCGCAATCAGCGGGCTCTGGAAATTAGGCCCGATACCGAGCCCCGCGACGATCTGGTAGAGGATAATCTTGGTGAAGTTCCGGTCGAGCGGGAGGTCGTGGAACAACCCAAACCCAACGGTCGTGACGAGCATGCCGCCGATGATGAGGTAGACGTAGTTGCCCGTCTTGCGGATCAGCACGCCCGCGACGGCAGACATGAGGGACAGCGAGAGGACGTAGGGGAGCAGGTAGACGCCCGAGAGGAGGGAGGAGACGCCCTGCACGCCCTGGAAGTAGAGCGGCAGCCAGTAGCTGCCCGAAATGAAGGCGAAGGCGTGGCAGAAGGCCGTCGCGAAGGCGGCCATGTTGGACCAGCTGCGGAAGAGGTGCATCGGGATGACGGGGTACCGCGCGTACTTCCACTCGTTGACCGCGAAGATCCCAATCGTGACGATACCAAATACAATGAGACAGATAACAGTAGGCGAGCTCCACGGGTACTGAACGCCGCCGAACTCAAGGCCGAAAAGAAACATGAGCGTGCCGCCGATAATGGTAAGCGTGCCGACCCAGTCGATCGCCTTCAGGCCCTGCGCTACGGGCGTCCGCGGGTTGTGCAGTTTGAGGACGAAGAAGAGCACAACGAAGCCGACGCCCGAGATGGGCAGGTTGACGTAGAAGCACCAGCGCCAGGTGGCTTTACTCGTGAAGACGCCGCCGAGGACGGGCCCGATGGCGCTCGAGACGGCCCAGACCATGCCCATGACGCCGAAGTAGACGCCGCGCTGGCGCATCGAGAAGAGGTCGCTTACGCAGATGTTGACGAGGACAATGATGCCGCCGCCGCCTATGCCCTGGATCGCGCGGGCGCCGATGAGCATGCTGTGTGATGTTAGCAACTTCCATACGCCATTTTCTAGTCTGAAGCTCTCAAGGCTTACCCCATGCTCGTAGACAACCCACAAATCAAAGACCCGACCCAAAACACACCAACGGCGCATAGCAGAATCGGCTTCCGGCCCCAGATATCAGAAATCTTGCCCCACGTCGGCACGAAAGCCGCATTGCTGAGGAGGTACGCCGAACCGATCCAGATGTAGCCGATATTGCTATTAAACTCCTCTGCAATCGTCGGCACGGCGGTCGTGATGATGGTAACGTCCAGCGCCGCCAGAAACAGCGCCGCGCAGAGCGAGAGCACGATGAGCGTCGTCTCGAGCTTTGTGCGGCCGGCCTCGGGCGTGTCTTCGGCGCCGGCCGCCGCTGCCGGTGGTGGTCCCTGCGCCGCTGCCGTGGCTTGTGTTTCGGGCGCGGCCTCTTTTGTGTCGCTGGGGGCCGTCACATGGCCTGTTGTCGCCGTTGTGGCAGTGGCGTTGTGGGAGAGTTCCTGTTCTTCCGCCTTGATGTTCGTCGCGTCGGGGTTGCTGCGGATCGTCACCGAGTCGCTGCTGGTGATCGTGGGAGATCCATCTTCGGTCTGGGAGCCGGCGGCGCGTTCAATGTCGCCGACTTTTTCGTCGTCGTGGACCTCGTGCGAGTGTTTTGCTGTCATCTGTGCTTCGCTATGCTGGACGATGGTCTTGGCGGTATAGGAATGTCGTGTGAAGGTTGTATGCTTGTCTCAAGAGCTCAATCTGTTCTCGGGATGCTGAGCGAGAGACTGGTGATTCATGGAAGGACGTGGTGAGTCTAAAGGTAGCTAGCTGAGTTGGACCTTTCAAGGTGAGGATTGAAAGAGATCACCAGCTTCGTGCAAAGAGAGAAACACGGTGAGGCGACAATAGATACAAATTGCTGAAATTGGGTATTATTCAGTGAGTGACGATCTTCAGCTACAGCTAGTGAGAAGAAATCCGTAGCAACAGTCAGTCCGTCATGGTTGTCAAGAGGAAGAGTCAACAGTCACAGAAGAGAAACGAAAGAAAAATAACGAGCGAAAGGCGCAACAAATTTCCATTACGAATCCAAAGTCGATGACAAGCACCTCCACATGCGCTCCAACCTGTACCCTCCCCTGGTCCCATGGCGAGGAAAAAGTGGACGTAAAGGGACTGGTCTCGAAGCAGCTAAGAGCAAGGGGTGTGGGATCTAAAGCATCCAAGGCTGGGGTAAGTGAAAATCGTGTGTAATAGTGTACTTCCTAAGGTAGTATGGGGGTGGAAAGACGCGAGAGCGACGAGAGCCGAGAGAATGTCGACTGTTGCCGCGTTGCCGAATCGGCAAAAGTTGATTGACTCAACGACTACACTAAAACATGGATACGGATAGACAACTCGTGCTGGGGCTAATGCGACATCGGATTTAACCAGCACAAGCTCGGCGCGAGAGCCGGTGAGAATGTCAGTTCACACTTTATGTCTAGTACTTTTTATCCGAAGTTTCTGTCCATAGACTTATCAAGCATCTCTCGGAGCAGTTCGTCCTGGTTCATATGACTCTGCCCGATTGGTTTATGTGAATGTTGAGTCCCCAAACGAGTTGGTGTTCTTATTCTCCACCACCCGAAGCCGAAGCCGAACTACCCTACGAGGAAGCTAAAGACTGCTAAACTGTTCATTCAATCCTATGGATCTGTTGACTTATCCCACCTGGACCGTGCCGTCATCCGCGAGACATCTGCTAGATTCCAGTGAAGACTTGGTAATCAGTCATCAACATCAACTCATAGGTGCTCACGTATCATGGTCTCCATCCTTGATACATCTGCAACGGCGACATTTACGATCCTGCGACCCTGCGACTTGGAAGCCGAGATCGCAGACAGCAACACCTTTGCGAGGGGATGAGGGATTGTGCAAGAAGTTTGAACAAGTGCCAGGGTCCTCCCTTGCCCCCACCTCGGCTGTTCCCCCGCAATGGAAGGCTTATCCTTGGTTGTCGGAATGCTTGTCATCATCACTGGATGTCTGCGATCGGGTTCATCTTTGTGTGTAGTGGTGTTGTCTATCGGCTGCTTCTCTGTTTATTACGTAGTTGGAGGATTAGCCATTTCTCTTATGCCGATAGACTGGGAGGATTATAGGGACGACTGTGGATGTTATAGATCACCTTGAGAATGATGCTAGAATATCTACCCGCCAAGCCACGAAACAGATACCCAGCTTCTGCAGCAGCACAGCCCGTCTTCTCGGAGCATAGTAGATGGAGCGTCAAACTCAGTCACTAGTGCTCGATACACTCGTATTGCGAATTATAGCACATGCATCTCAATACTACTTTACAAAGTAACCCAACCAGTAAAAGTGATACAAACATGCGTGACTGACAGACCTCAGAGTGGAGTTCCAAGCCTCCCTTGAACCGTCACTCATCTCAAGTGGGAACTCTCACAAACCACCAACCTAATTTCAGCCTCAACCACCACCACCAAACTCACAAACAATGCTTCTTTCAACGTCGTAATCACCCACAACCCCGTTCCGCTCACCTCTCTCCAGTATCCCACACTCATGAGGCTCTTCTTCCGCCCAACCCAAGCCTCAGCCTCATTACGACTCATAAAACACCCCTTCAATAATCCCTCCTCATCAAGACTCATCACCACAATGTCCTCCCCATCACCGGCACCATCACGGTCTTACACCGACGCAATCAACCTCCTAAACACCCTCATCCCAAACCTCAAAGTCCACGCCCTCTTCAACAAACCCAAAGATGCCGCTCCCACCACCGCAGCACCAGCAACAGACCCAAACCTCCTCGCCATACCCGAAATGCGCGCCTGGCTCCTCCGCGCAAACTTAACCCCCGAACGCCTCTCCTCCCTCTCGTTCATCCACATCGCAGGCACAAAAGGGAAAGGCTCCGTAACAGCCCTCACGACCTCGGCCCTCCTCAACCGCTCATCCTCATCCCCTCCCACGACGCAAATAGGTCCCATAGGAACCTACACCTCCCCCCACCTCCTCTCCCCCCGCGAACGCATCGCGATCTCCAACACCCCCATCTCCCAAACCCTCTTCACAACATCCTTCTTCGAACTCTGGGACACCCTCTCCTCCTGCGCCTCTTCGGCCCCCGGCGGCAGCGCCAGCGATGGCCCAGACCTCGGCATCGAACCAGGCTCCAAACCCTTCTACTTCCGCTTCCTCACCCTCCTCGCCCTCCACATCTTCCTCAAACTCCGCGTCCGCACCGTGGTGTTGGAATGCGGCATCGGCGGCGAATACGACGCCACAAACGCCATCCCCGCCGAGGCAGTAACGACGTCAGTCATCACGCAGCTGGGCATAGATCACGTCGCCATGTTAGGCTCCACTGCCTCGCAAATAGCATGGCATAAAGCAGGCGTGATGAAACCCGGCGTCGCAACCTTCACCCGCAAACTATCTGATGAGGTACACCAGGGCGTAATGTCCACCCTCCGCTCCCGCGCGCAAGAGATAGGCGCGGAGCTGATCGAGGTGGAAGACGAGGACGTCGTCGCGTGGAGCGGTGTACCGGGCGCCAAATTACCCGGCGGAGACTTGCAGAAGAGGAACCAGGCTCTCGCTGCGCTTGCTGCGAGGCGCCATGTCCAGGTCCTTCAAGCCCGGGAAGCGGGGTCAAAGACCGTGGGGGAGGTGGATGCTTCGCTGGCTGATGTACCTGAAGTCATCATCGCCGGTCTCCGCGAGGCGACGCTCCGCGGCCGGCATGAAGTTCTCAGACAGGGTAGCGTATCGTGGTACCTCGACGGCGCGCATAACGCGGATAGTCTGGCGGAAGTGGCGCGCTGGATTTCGCCCATCATCACCACCACAACCTCCTTAGACACCGCGAACAATAACGAAAGCTTCATCCTCGTCTTCAACCAACAAGAACGCGACGCCCCCGCTCTGTTGATTAATCTACTGCGGCAGATGAAAGCGTTGGGCGTAGACCTCGAGACGAGGCTGGCCGCCGCCGTCTTCACCAGGAACGATAAGACCAATATCGCCGGCGAGGGCGGGGACGTGGATCTGATTGTGCAGGAGGCGTGTGCCGCAGCATGTAGGGAGATGTGTCCTGCTACAAAGGCCGTGGTGTGCAAGGACCTGACGGAGATGAAGAGCTCCGTTGATGGCGTCGCGAGGCTGTCGTCGTCGGGGACGAAGGTGCTGGTCACGGGGAGCATGTATCTTGTTGGAAACGTCATCGGCTTGTTGGAGCCGGAAGGTGTATTGTGACCTCACCTAGAAGAGAAGGCCAATGACTATAGAAAATATAAATCTAGAGTTGAATCCGTGAGGACATATCTGTTCGTGCCCCTATAGAAAGCCGTTGTTAAACCCCATTCTATCCCATAAGACCCCATACTCTTTAGAGTCAAACGCAAAAGCAATATAAATACTCCGCCCCCTTTAAAAATCTACAAAGCATCCGCGCCCTCTAGGATACCCAGCGCGCCACCGACGAGATGCAAGCTCCCCGTCACGAGAGCCTGCACGCTCTCCCCCTCCGGCAGGCCCTCACCGACGCTCCGGACGTGGTTCAACGCCTCTTCGATAGTCGGTATGACGCGTACGTCGGCATGGGGATCCAGCTTGGACCAGCGCTCCGCAAACTGCCTCTGCACCGTCATGGCCTCGATGGCTTTGGCGTCGTACTGGTGGTTGACGAAGTCTACGAGATCCATCTGTCAGCATCTTACTCTCATCCAAATGTTCTCGACCATCCCAAAGATGATTGAGGGGGAAAGGGGGGCTCACCTCGCTTATACCCAGTCTGGGCATACGTAACATTCGTACAAAACACCACACTCTCAAACGCCCGCCCATCCTCCCTCCTGATAGCCTCATACATGCCATCCAAAAAGTCAATCGCCTCCGTCCGGCCCTGCTGATTAAACACCAACGCCCTCGGCCCCTTCTTCCCTCTACTCGCACTCTCATCCACATACCACCGCGCCGCCATCCTCAGACTATCCGTCGTATGCGCCCCGTCAACGTACCACGCAACAGCTCCCTCCTCCTTGACCTCGCACCGTCCCCTCCACACAACCCCCTCCAACCCCTCCACAAACGGCTTCGACAACCTCTCCGGATCCCTCTTGAACTCAGGATCAACCCTCTCCAGCGCAGTCTCCGCAAGCCTGACCGCCAAACTCGCATTCCTCTTCTGAAACACCGCATCAGGACGAATCTTAACACCCTCCAACCTCGGATCAACACCAACAACCTCCATCTCGATCCCCTTCTCCCTCGCCCGTTCCTCCAACACCCCCGCCGCCCCAGCAACCTGCTCAACAGTAAACCCCTTACTGCCCGTCTTCATAATCCCCCCCTTATGCCACGCAATCTTCTCCACCGTATCCCCCAGCGCAAAAACATGATCGATCCCCAACGTCGTAATCCCCGTCGCAACAGGCCTTCCCACGAGATTCGTAGCATCGTACTCCCCTCCGATCCCCGTCTCCAGAATCGCAACATCACACCCCTCACTCAAGAAAGCATGAAAGCTCACAAGCGTCAAATACCTCGAATAAATAGGCCTCGTCCCAACCGCAACAACCTCTTCTTGAATCTTATTCTCCTCCCCCAACCGATCCCACACCTCAAAGAAATACCGCGCAAACAGCGCCTCAGATATCGGCACGCCATTAATCCGTATCCGTTCCCTCACCGCAATCAAATGCGGCGAGATCAACAACCCGACCTTCCGCGGTATCGACTTGGGCGAAGCGGCGCGGTGCCGCGCGAGAATGGAGTCCGTGAAGGCGCAGGTGCTTCCTTTCCCCTTTGTCCCCGCGACATGAATCACGTTGAGGCTGTCGAGGTCAGAGACGGAGTAGCCCACGCGCGCGAGGTACGCTCGCATCTCGGCGACGGAGGCTTCGTCGGGTCGGATGCCTGCCTTGCGCCGGGCTTCGATTACGGCGAAGGGGGTTTGGAGGGTGTTGAGCGCGTCGACGGCGTCCTGTGAGTAGATTGGGTTAGCAAAGCTTCGTTCTGCAGTGTCCCTCGTCCTCTCGTCTTGCGATCCTCAATTGCGTGGCTCTATGAACCCAAGCTTGAAGCTGCGAAAGACATCCCGATCTCCGACCTCGGAGACAACAGCTTGAAGCTTCACAACGGGGGAAACATCTGGAGAAGGCTTACATTATACGTCCTCCCGGCGGTAGCCATCATTCGTCGTCCTAGATAGCGCGGGAATAGAAAATTCCTGCTGTTGCTGTTGCTGATGCTGCTGCGCGTGAGGCGTATTACGTGGCGGGATGCATGATGCATCAAGGACGTCGGGATGCTCCCTCTCTTTTTTTTTTTCCGGGGAGAGGTCCTTTGCGGCGGGGCTCGAAATGGAGGGGTTACCAGAGCTCTCTCTTGAACTTTGGTTCAGGTACCTTACTTTGGGAAGGTAGAATTTCGGGGGGTGGTAAGGTAAGCTGCTGCGTCTGCTGCCGGCTTTCGGTGGGGGGTTCATTCTGGTTATATGCGGCTTCCATTGGGGGTGCGCTTCGGGACTCGAGCCGGGAGAGGGTGTGTCCGGGGGTCCTACGCTCGGCGCTCGTCCCGCTTCCTGGTTTACGTCTACTCTGTATTGGATTGAACGGGCCGGCCACCAGCTTGTGCCGATGCGTCAGAGACCTCTCTCAAACTCAATTCGTCTTTTGCTTTACCTAGCCTGAATTTATGATAACGTCTTCTTTTTGGATTTGAGTGCTTGGCCCAAACCCAAAATGAGTACTGCTGTTTACTCGTTGGTACGGCATGGAAACAGATAGTACGGGATATCACAAGCAGACAGACTTTGATAAAATACACTGCCTTCATTCAAGTCTATGGGCTATGTCTTACACAGACCAGAGGTCTAGGCTATCTCACTCTCTCTTCGTCTTCTAAATATTCCCCCCCATGAAGAGCCCCCCTTCATACTAGAACAAAAGAAAAAAAAATGTTTCCCGTCCATTATTCTACCTTGAGACTCTGCAGGCGAGCTTCTGTCGCAATGACCTACAATTGAACACATTAGCTATCAATTATTCTTCACATGCATTTCAGGGGGGTGTACTCACATCAAGAGCCTGCTGGACCTCAAGAACCTTCCTCACCTCACCGAGCCAGTCTCTGCTCAGCGTCTTCGCCCAGCCCTGCAGACCGTTCATCTCACGGGCTGCAGCATCCAGGTTACCCTCCTCCAACAGCGTCTGCGTACGGGTGAGGATGCTCTCGACGTCGTCGCCGCCAACCAGACCCTGCTTCTTGAACATGACCTTGCTGAGGAGGTAGCTTGACGCGTGGCTGGCGACGCCGGCCTCCTCGGGCAGGAGGGACGCCTTGCGCACCTCGTTGGCGACTATCCTGAAGCGATCGATGAGCTGTGCCGCGTTGGACAGACCGCGCTGGTAGGCCGACGGGTTGATCGAGGCAATGGCCGCGTTGACGACGGGGTCCTCGGCCGCGATCTCCTTGAGCGCAACGAGCTCACGTGTAAACGGCTTGGGCGTCGTCGCGTTCTCCAGGCTGGCGCGGACGGCGTCCACGGCGACGTGGAGCTGCTGGGTGCGCAGGTTGGTGTCGACAACCTCGTTCCAGCCCGTTGTCAGCTTCTCGAGGTCCTGGACGGCCGCCGACAGGTTGTTGAGCTTGCCGAGGCGGCCCTCGCGCTCGGCCTCGACGTGGCCCTGCACCTCGGCGACGAACTCCTTCTTCAGGGCGAGCGCCTGCTCAAGCAGCTGGTTGTTGAGACGCTCCTCGTTAAGCTGTTTCTCGCGCTCCAGCAGGAGCTTGACGCGCTCGTTGTAGGCATCCTTGACCTTCTTCATCTCGTCCTCGAAATCCTTTCTCCACTGGGTCTCTTGGGCGACCATGGCGGACTCGACGCGGGCAATCAGGTCGTTGGCGGCCTTGTCAAAGTCGGCGACCTTGGCCTCAACCTCGGAAGCGGCCTTCTCCTCGACCGAAGACTTGATGGCCTTGATCTTGCCTCCGACCTTGCTCAACTCGCTCTTGGCCTTGGCAATGGTGGGAGAGTAGCGACCGTGGGCCTTGTCGGCGTTGATGACGGTGATGATGTCGTTGAGCATGCGGACGAGGTCCTGGACGACGGGCTCGGTGGCATCCTCAATCTTCAGGGCGTCGATCGGGGCAATGGGAGGGAATCGCGAAGGCTCGTTGACCTCGGGGGCCTTGAATCCGTTCGAGTCCTCCTTGGGCGCAGCGGCAGCAGGCTTGGTCTCCTTGGCCGGCTCGGGAGCAGCCTTGGGAGCCTCTGGCGCAGGCTTGGGCTTCTCGGCCGGCTTGCTAACCTCCTCCTTGACGGCGACAACCTTGGCAGCAGCCTTGTCAACAGCGCTCGACTGACGACCAGCGGGCTCGCCGTTATCGGCTACTCTCCATGACGCGCCGCTCTGGGCGGGGATCTTGACCTGGCTACCGGTATCTCTTCCCTTGATCTTGTTCGAGAGGTTGGGGAATCGCTTGCGGAAGTCTGCTTCCTCAAAGTAGAGGACGGCCTGCTCGCCAAAGGGAATATATTCGGTGAAGAAGTCGTGGAAGTTATCGTTGACGCGCGAGTACCAGACACCACCTCCGAAGCCGACGGCGCCGAGGATGGCGAGTGTCAAGACGAGGTTCCTCAATCGGCGGAAGAAACCCTTCTTCTTGGGCGCGGCAGCGGCGGGCGACTCGGGCGGAGGAGCAGCGGCAGCGGCAGCGGCAGCCTCGAGGTTGGGAACGACGACCGCGGGATCGGGAGTCGGGGGCGTGAGAGGGACCTCTTGCTTGGGGATGGTCGGCTCGACGGCGGAAATCTCGGGGACGGCGCTCTTCTCTGAGGTGATGGTCTCTGATGCCGGCAGGACGGCGGGTTTGGAAGGGTCGACAGCGGGCTTCTTGTCGTCGGCGAAATGCCTCCTCTGGCGGGCGGCAGCGGCCTGCCATTGGCGGCCAACAACGGCCGTCGCAGGCCTGTGGCCGAGCACCCTCACGGATCGAATCGACGTTCGCAACATGAGGGGATGCAATGGGCCGACAGGGCGTAATTGGGGGTGAATAATGTCGAGGGGGAGTTGCAGTGGGAGGTGTTCCGTACCTTTTGGTGACGGAAATCCAGGCACAAAAAAGCTCAGGGAAAAGTTCGGCTAAAACTGGGTGAGCTTCCAGCCGCGCCGTGCTGGTCCGCTGCGAGCGCCGAGCGGCAGGAACCGGGATCTCAGCCAGGACCACCTGCCTATCCGTTCCTTACCAAGAGCTCACGTCACTCGTCACTCGGCGGCGACACCTGTCAATTATTGACACGCGGCTTTCACATTCTCCCATCTTTATCAAGCTGATGTATATATCGCCTTTTTTTTATGGTGATAATACAGGTCTCTGGCTTTGCGTGACTTTTCTCCCAAGAGCCTTGACAACTTGGTGAATTAATAGGCGGGAAAAATCCAAACAAAAGAAACTACGTCACCAAGCTTTACTTCCTTGATGGCAGCATTTGGTAATCTTCATCGGTATCCATGAGCAGCTATACGTCCATGGGAGCATGTGCAGCATATCACCGAAACCAGCAGTGAAACGATAAGAAATTGTATACGGCCCCATCCTTGAGAAACAGTTGCCTCTATCGCATACTGTACATCAGAAAAATGCTGCAGGATGCTTCCCCCAGTAAAGTGAATCCGTTCCCGTACACCGTCTTATCCCAGGACTGTCCCTACACCCGAGTTGCCGCAACCGAATGAAGACTCGAAATGTAAAATCACACACACACACACACACACGCAACTCTCTCCCTTCACCCTCTTGGCTCTTCCTCTGCGCTCTGCCTCTCAAAAAAAAAACGTACTGTTGATATTAAAAAAGCTGGGTCTGGCATGCCCATTCTTTGGTGTAGGGATTTGCGATAATGCTCTTCTTCAGCCCAAACCCATCCAGCCCAGACACCGTCGTGTACATGCTTGTATTGGTGCGGTGCCTGACTGATGGGTGCCCTAGTGTAGCCTGCCAACGGGAGCCTGCCTCGCCTCGGACGTGATGCCGATCTCTCGCTGATTTCCTTGGACCCGTTCGAAATGTGATGATGGTGTTGATGATGGTATGTGAATCTCTCCTCACTTAGCAGCTGCAAGGCCCGCTGACGTTGCTGCCAGGAGTCTCGGGTTGAAGGCTCACGCCCTGTCGCTGGCCTGGCCGGGCGTGCCTAGGGCCGGCCTGGTCAAGCGGCAGCTTCTTGGCGATAGCAGTGAAGAGGTCCTTGACATTCTCGGCCGTCTTGGCTGATGTCTCGAAGAAGAGGAGTCCGGCCTCGCGCGCATAGGCCTCGGCGTCAGCCGTAGGCACCGCTCTCTTATCGGGCTGCTCGGTGACCAAATCCAACTTGTTGCCGGCGAGGGCGATGATGATGTTTTCGTTGGCTTGTCTCTGCAATTCCTTGACCCACGCCTTTGCCTTATCCAGGGATGCCTTGCTGCTGTTAGCATTCTTGTGACGGACGCCATAGGTTATCATTCAGCCTACAGATTGGGTAATGTCGTAGACTACTACAGCGCAGTTTGCGTTGCGGTAGTACATGGGTGCAAGGGACTTGTATCGCTCCTGTCCGGCCGTATCCCAAATCTCGAACTTGACTGTGGTGTTCTCGTCGAGGGAAATGGTCTGGGTCAGGAAGGCGGCACCGATGGTCGATTCGCGGTAGGAGTCGAACTGGTCCTGTAGTGGCACGAGGTTAATGGACTGTGAAGACGAACCAGTTCTGCATCGGGAACTTACCTTGACGAAACGCAACACGATGGAGCTCTGAGCAACAGGTTAGCACCAACGGATGGAATTCCCATGAGGATCCGGATAATGAAATACCTTTCCAACAGCGGACTCGCCTGTGTGTCATCATACCCATTAGCTATTATTGTTGTAAACGATCGGGCGGCAAGGAAGAATGCATACCTAGCAGGACGAGCTTGAACTGCGCAAAGCGCGTATTCATTCCGCGCGCACCAGGAGCACCGGGGCCTCGGGCAGCCATTTTTGCGTAATGTGAAGGAGAGGTTTTGGAAAGAAGCGGGCGATGACAAGAAAGTCGATGTTTGATGAGCCTAACTCGCGGTGCGGGAGGCTGTTCTAGGAAGGCAGCTGTATCGAATGTGGCCGGACGGACTCGTTCGCCGGCGTTCGGAAAAGGTGGTCCAAGTCGTAATGGAGGAAATGAGGGCGATGTTACGTTGATCGGAACAGAGATCGAGAGTCGCGAAAGCAGCCGTCGTGGATCAAAAGATTCGTGGTTGCGCGGCGGGAGGGGCGAGGGTGCGAGTACGGTACTGCGTAAGGTAGAGGTCGGTGGTGGAATGTAAGGTGGGAAGCAGCGGGATGGGAGTTGATGGTAAATCGGGGCCTGGAATAATGTGACTGCCTTGGGGACAGCCGTTCTTGGGGGTCTCGGGGGGGGGGGCGTGTGGGTGCTGTTGGGTGGTGCGTGTGTGTCGGTGATCACTGACGCCCATTCACTGTCTTCTGAGGTGGTCTGTCTAGTACTTCGGCGTCTTATTACGGGCTGCGTAAGGTGAGGTACCTTACTGCGTAAAGGGTTGAGACTTGAGGGTATCCTAGCGCCCGACTAATAAGGTACCTTACCACATTACCTAAGGGCCAAGCTGTCTGCAAGTCTGCACTCTGCAGTGGAGCGCTGAGATGATACTTACCAGTCGCCGGGCTGTCAGGTGCAGATGGACGGACGGCCGGGGAACACCTACGACCCCGATGACTTCTGACCAGGTGCCAGACACGCCAGAAGGCCGACTAAGGTGACCTCCAGCTCAATAGTTGGGCAAAGTGGTTTGCGTTGATTGGCCGACGGGAGGATTTTGCCGTGTTATGTAACCTCTCCCGGCCTGCTGGGCATGGAATAAGGTAGCAGGGCACCTCAGTCTGCCGCCGCCTGCATCATCACGGGTACGTACTGCCTTAGTCATGGATCAGCCACGGCACCATCGTCACAGGACTGATGAACCTCAGGACTGCACCCTCAGGACTGCACTTACTGCATAGTAGTAGTACCTTAGTTTAAGGCTTACCTAAGGGGTGGCTCTTATGTAATTTTTGGATCCACTCAGTTTTCCAGCTCCCTCATTGGATCATAGCTCCTGAACATGGCCTGTGCTTCTTATTGTTTGGTCCCTCTTTCACAAGCCGGACTCCCAGATTTCCAGAGTTTCCAGTGCTTCTCCAGCCCCTCGCACAGCAGTACCGAAGCTCAAAGCAGGCTGTTCCAACTTCCAGCTCGTTTCCCAAGTTCCCAAGTGAAGGTACCTCATCAAAGTACCTACCTCTACCTTGTGTGGAGACGCTTCCCTTGCCCCCCATTCCACCCAGGCTGTGCTTGCGACTGCAGAGTGACGACAGCTATTTTTATTGGGGTTCACAATTCAGTGCAGCCAAACAAAGCCTCAAGCTGTCCTCAAGGCTCTGGTTACTGGATGCTTGATACTTGAACTTGCGACCGTCAGCTCCAACTTCAACAACCTCCCAGTTGGACGACAACAAGGGCTTCAAGGCTTCCCCTTCCCCCCCTTCGACCTCTCCCCATTCATTCGCTTCTTTTCTGCTTTGCCTAGCCTTGCATTGCCTTGCCCATCTAGCTCTTGCTTCTCTTCACTACTTCCTACCCTTTCAACGTCCCGTTGCCGCCGTTCACCATGGCACCCACCCTTCCCTATCGCGACATCAACGTCAAGGTCGCCCCCGACTCTTACGTCTTCACTTCTCCTTCCTCGCCTGATGCTCCTGCCCTGGTCATTGACAGACCGACCGGAGACCTTCGCCTTGGAGATGCAGGCCTGGGCAAGAGAGTATCCCGGCAATCAAGCATCGCCGGAATTCTGGGCATAGTCCAACTCAGACTTGGTAGGATCCCATGCTGTCGCCAGCAACGCCATCAACCCCTCCTGGCCTGCAATACAACACAATTCGCTAACTCTCATTCCTCTCTCCAGACAAGTATGTCATCATAATCAACAAGGCCCAGCCTGTTGGCCGCCTCAAGGGCCACATGGTCTACAAGGTCGTCAGTACCGAGATCCTCCCCATGCGCGAGCGCCAGATCCGAGACCCCGACGAAGATACCTTCATTGGTCTCCTCGAGACCTTCATGAAGAACGGCCCCATGTACTTCTCCTACTCTCTCGACCTCACAAACTCCTTCCAGCGCCAAGCCTCCGCCGACACCTCTCTCCCGCTCTGGCAGCGCACAGACGACCGCTTCTTCTTCAACCGCTTCATCCAGTCGGACCTTATCGACTTCAGAACGAGGGGCGCCAGAGGCCATGTTGGTCCCCAGCCCGGCGTCGACCCCTTCATCCTCCCCGTTATTTTCGGCATGCTCGAGATCCGCCCCACCACCTTCAAGGGAACCCCCGTCACCGTCACCCTCATCTCCCGTAGATCCAGACACCGCGGCGGCACCAGATACTTCACTCGAGGCGTTGACGACGAGGGCCACGCTGCCAACTACAATGAGACGGAACAGATCACCATCTTCAACGACTCGGGCAGTGGCATGGGTGGCTTTGCCGGCAGCAGCGATATGCAGAGCGGCAAGTACGGCGCCGACGGAAAGGAGACTCAGATCATGTCCTACGTCCAGACTCGCGGCAGTGTGCCCACCTACTGGGCCGAGATCAACAGCCTCCGTTACGTTCCCAAGCTGCAGGTCCGCGGCATCGATAGCGCTCTGCCGGCGGCCAAGGCCCATTTCGAGGAGCAGATCCGTCTCTACGGCGACAACTACCTCATCAACCTCGTGAACCAAAAGGGCCGTGAGCAGCGCGTCAAGAACTCGTACGAGCAAATGGTTGAGAAGCTCGTGTCGTCGCCAAAGGAGCGGACCGAGGGCGACCGCATCACGGACGAAAAGTTCACTACAATCCAGCCTGAGAAGCGCGCCGTCGAGTTTGATCGCCTGCACTACATCTACTTCGACTACCACCACGAGACCAAGGGCATGAAGATGCACCGCGCATACGCCCTCGTCGAGAAGCTGCAGGAGGCTCTCCAAGATCAAGGCTACTTCCGTGCGGTGGACATGCCGGGATCCAACGACGGCCGTCTCGAGCCACGCAGCTACCAGACCAGCGTCATGCGGACAAACTGCATGGACTGCCTGGATCGCACAAACGTGGTGCAGTCCATGTTTGCCCGCCACATGTTGGACCGCATCTTTGAGGAGATGGGCTTGATGTCCCGCGGCTCGTCCTTCCGCGACGAAGACCCGGCCTTTGAGCACATGTTCCGCAATCTCTGGGCCGACAACGCCGACGTTGTGTCCAACTCGTACTCTGGCACCGGCGCCATGAAGACAGACGTCACCCGCACCGGCAACCGCACAAAGGTCGGCGCCCTCCAGGACGCCCGCATCGGCGTCACCCGCTACTTCAAGAACAACTTCTTCGACGGTCCCCGCCAGGACTCGTACGACCTGTTCCTCGGCTTATTCCTCCCTGGTACCGCAAATATTGGAGGCTCCCTGGTCTTTGCCGACCGCCGCCCCATTCTCATCCAGTCGGTCCCTTACCTCCTCGCTTTCAGCATCTTCCTCGTTCTTGTCGGTCTCTTCTCCAAAAGCGAGGCCGTCGTCACCATCCGTGTCTTCATCCTCTTCTGGCTCGCCGTCGCCGTCTGGTCTGCCAGCTTCGTCTTTAGCCACGGCATGCTTTACGTAAGTCACAGCCATCATGCTGCCCCTTCTCCCTGTCCATGTTCAATCCAGCTGATAACCTATCTCAGGTCAACTGGCCTAAGCTCAACCCCAGACCGTGGGCCAATGAGGGCTACGCCGAGCACATGTCCAAAGCCCGGAAGGATTCCGTCCTTGGCTCCTTTGTTGCTCGTCATGAGCGTGGTCTTAGCACGGCGAGATATCTTCATGCTGAGGAGGGCAAGAAGAGAGTCGAGTGAGGCTGGCATTTGATTGTGGCTCAATTTCTTTCTATTCACGGCTTACATTGTGTGTAATCGAGCCAGTGTTTTAAAGGAAAGACGGCTCTCTTCGTCCGAAATTCTACATTCTACCCTTTTTGTCACATTCTTCAAGGTCATACAGAAATCTTATTTTAAACCACTTCTTTTACAATGCCGAGCCGGGAGTTAACAGGCATGGAATGGACATGGCATAGATGTCGTAGCATATTAACGGCTTGTCTCAAGAACTGAATAATACAACTTTTCCCTTTTGATCCCTCGACTTGCACATTTCATAAAAGTGTTCGTCATTTTCAGCACATTTTTAAGACTCCATGAAGATAAATAGGAGTCGCGCACCATTGACCAATCTACATAAATTAGAGCCAATTTGCGAGGTCCAGTTGTGTGGCCTCTCTGAGCAATTGGCAATGACGGTCTCCTACTAGAGTAATACGGCTATGCATACCCAATTCAAACAGCTAACACAGAGTGTCAACCGTTTGAAGACTTTATGGATTGCATGTTAACTCTTGATAAGCCCAGAAACAACTTACTGTTTGTTGATTGGAGAGAAACTCTATGAGCTACTGGATAAGCAAAAATTAGGCCTTCAAGTTTCCAAGTCGAGCTACACCTCAGCAAGCCCCAGTTGGAAACAAAGGAAATAGGACGATTGAGACAGTTCAGAGATTGATACGAGGCCTTACAGCAGTTTGATTGATATTCAACAGTCCTCGCAAAAAGACGCTAACTACGAGAGATTAGTTCCTCGCCCCTTCATATGGGGTATAGAAACTGCTTATTCTGCAGATCCGTCAGATCCAAAACCGCCAAATCGACCTTGACCCGGATCGTCTCGCCGCCCTCATCAACTTGCTCAACCCACCCGTCCCGCTCATCCTCGCTCAACCCAGCAATATACTCCAACCGCTCCTTGTTCCTCCTCACAAGTATGAACCGAATAACCCACAAAATCACCGGCGTCCCGACCCAGCTCACCGAAATCATGGACGCCCACGCGCCATAAAACCGCGGCGCGTTGGCCGGCACCCAGATCTGCGGCGACACAAGGTTGCCGACGCTGTACCCCAGCATGAACATGACGTTCCGCGTCAGCTTCTTGGTGTACCCCGCCGCCGTGGACGTCGTCCACCCCAGCGCGATGATGTACGTCACGCCGTACGTCGCCGCTGCGAGGATCAGGCACGCCAGGAGGCCGATCTTGCGGTCCCAGGGGATGGTAATCATCGCGATGCCGCCCGCGACGGCGGGCATGCACCAGAGGGTGCCGTGGAGGGCGAGGTTGGTTGGCCAGCGGCGGAGGGCGAGGGTGGCGACGACGCAGCAGAGGATGCCGAAGGCGCCGCCCGCCGCGGCGACGAGGGTCGAGCCGAGGGGTTTGATGCCGATGGAGGTGGTGATGAGGTTCTTTTGGCCGTAGTTCAGGTTGTTGGAGTACATTAGCGTAAAGGACTGCAGGGCAAACAGCCAGGACACCGGGTCGCGGAGGGTTTCGACGACTTGTTCGCGCTTGAAGCGTTTCTGCTCGATGGAGCTCTGCTGCGCGGCGTGGACGCGGCGGATGACGTGGATTTTTTCTTCGAGGGTGAGGAAGCGGGCCTCGGCCGGGTTGGAAGGGTACTCGAACCAGACCCAGACGGCCAAGAACAAAGTGAGCCCGCCGGTGACGATGTGGAGGAGTTTCCAGGGGAGGACGGGCCCCTCGGCGTAGAGGAGGCCGTAGGAGAGGAAGCCGGTGACGAGGGGCGCGGCTTGGCAGGTGATCCAGAGGACGGGCTGGAGATAGGACTGCTCGCGGCGGTTGAAGAACATGCCGATTGTGATTTCCATTGCGGGTACGATTGTGGCTTCGGCGGCGCCGAGGAGGAGGCGGAGGACGATGAGGCCGGCGTAGGAAGTTGCTGCGCAGTGGAGGAAGATGAGGACGGACCAGATGAAGATTGTGATGGCTACGTATTTGCTAAAGGGGAGCTTTTGCATGAGGATGTGGCCTGGCCATTGGAAGGCTAGGTAACCTTTGAGGATGGGGGTGTTCGCGTCAGTTTCTCGCTGAAAAAGGTTGTTGTGTAGGCCAAAAGGGGATATGTAGGTGAATTTTGCTTACCGACGTAGAACATCGTGTTCAAGTTATTGTATTGGGCCTGCCTGATACCAGTCTCTTCGAAGAGGCCCAAGATAGCTGCGTAACCGAGTGTCGACTTGTCAACCTTAGAAACAAGTCACGGTTAGCCAGTTGCTCATTACATAAACTCACGTTCCATCGCGATCAACTTACAAAAAGCATGATGTTGATGGCCGACAGGAGAGTCATGACGCGAAGGTAGAGCTTCCTACGAATCTTCTTCTCCATCTCGGGCGTCAGGGGACCGAACTCGTCGCCATGCTGCTCGAGGAGCCGCAGCGTCACGTCAGCGTTCTTCTCCGAGACGGTCTTGCCCTTGGGCGTAGACGTCACTTTGGGTTCGACCCCTTTTTCGTCGGCCATGGCTTGGGTGATTTCGTTGACCGAAAATTACGATCAAGTGCACTTTCCTGAGGTGTAAGTGCGCAGTGCCCGCCGAAAAGATTTCATCTAGGCTCGTGTAAAGCATTCTCTCAAAGGGAAGTCATCAGCGAACACCTGCGATCTTTAACCTTGCAGCTTCCATCACATCAATAACTGTTGTGGATCCCATCAAAATGTCGTTATCGAAGGATGTGATTGACTATATTCCTCTTGTCGTCTCATTCTGCGAGGTTAGTGGTGAGCCGGGTTCTGCCAAGCAGCCAATGCGCGATGTCTCTCCGCTATCACGCAATACTCTGCGGCGGTCATCCTCCCGCCTTTCACTCCGAGATTTTACCAAATATTTAAACAGTATTGGGGAAATCTCGTGGCATCATTGCATGCGTATAAGCAAGCTACCAGTCTCCCGGTCGGAGCTAGAGCAAGTATTATGCAGCGCGCTTGTTGTGCATGGCGTAAAGGCCGATTTCTCGGCCTTAGACAAGGGTCGGAATACGGCCGACGACGCCTCTCCATTTACTTTTTCAGGGATGAGAGTCATTCAAAACAGCTGATTTCGGCCATGAAAGAAGGGAAAACCCCTCAAAATTAAGTTTGATCAAGTATCTATAGCCTTATCTGGAAAGATTGGAAACATTCTCCCGGCAACCGTTCGGCTCAAAAAGCTCGGTCGACCGGAGGAGAGACTTGGACCAACATCCCGGAAGACCGACGGCCCCACATCGGCGCCGTTTCTGGAACTTACCTTGACTTGCTTTCATACTCTGCAATGTAGAATCCGGATATGCCTGTACATGCCGTCTCGTCTGCAACAAGCCATGTAAACCACTCAAAGACATTGAGAGTACCACTGGTTCGCGGCCTGGCAAGTATACGGGCTCGCGCAGGCGGTACACCCGCTCCATCCGCTCCCGCCGCACTGGCCCCACCTCGCAACCGTGCACCCTCCGGTCGGCGGCGCGCTCGCCGTCGATGTCGCCGGTGGTGCCGCCGAGGTCTGCGTCGTTGTTCCCGGCTGCGTGGAGCCGCCCTGCGAACGTCAGTCAGATTATCTTCTTGAAAGAGTAAAGGGGAAAAAACACGGAAAACGAAATCACACTCACAGTAATCCCAAACCACTTCAAATCCTCAGCCCCCATGACAGGCACACTATGCCCGACCCCCGTCCCATAAATCCCCTCCAAGTTTGGCCCGTACACGTACTTGGTATACTGCCCGCTCGGCGTGCCAGGCAACGTCTGCTGCGGCGTGAGACTGTACCCGAACACCCCCGTCCACTGCTTGATCGTCTCGTTCCAGTTCTGCGGGTACAGCGTCGTGTCGGCGCTGCCGTGGTAGATTTGCATCCGCGGCCGACTGCCGCTGTATCCGGGGTACATGTTGAGCGCCGTCTGGGCCCAGGCCTGCTGCGAGGCGATGGACTGGCCCTGGCTGCAGGTGGAGTTCCAGCCGTTGACGGTGCCGGTGTAGAAGCAGCCCGCAGGGACGCCCGAGTAGGCTATGCCGGCGGCGAAGAGCTCTGGGTAGGTTGCTGCCATGACGTTCTTTGAGGTTCATTGTCAGTGGTGGTGGAGGCTTTTGGCTTTCCACAAGATCCTAACTCCGCGATCCTCTGATACAGCCATCTACGGGACAAGAAAACGCAAGAGGACTCACTGTCATCATGGCTCCCGAAGAAGTCCCCGTTACGAAAACCTTGCTCTTATCACCGGCGTATTTATCAAGCGTATACGTCACCATGTTCGCAATCGCATTACTGTTTCCGCCGCCGTTATGCGTCAGAGACGCGGTCGAGCTGACGTCCCAGCACGTGCCAGAGTACGGCGACTCCGGGTAGATGACAATCAGCCCGTAGGTGTCGGCATACCCTTTGTAGGGCGTGTTGGAGTAGTACGCGTTCGCGGTGCCGGAGCAGTAGTGGATGGCTACGATGATAGGCGGGCTCGCCGCGAGCTTGTCCGGGACGTAGATGTACATCTTTGCGCCGGACGGGTTAGCCCCGAAGGACGTTACCTGTTGGAGGGAGGCGGCGCTCGCCAGAGGAGCGAGGAGACCGGTCATCGCCGTAGCCAGGAGGGTGAGGGAGCGCATCGTGAGATTCGACTTTTTTTTCTCTTTGCTTGTTCTTTTGTGGACTGTAGTGGGAGTTCTCCGACCTGAAGTTGGTGAATAACAGCCAGTCTTCGTAACCTTGGATGTTAGGCCATGGATAATGTCTTATATATGCAGATTTCCCCTTTGAGGTCTGCGAAAGAGGGCGGCGGACGCAATGATTCCGAGAAATTGCGGGCTAGTGGCTGCGTCGTCCCCTCCATCTACCAACAATCTCGGACCTCTAAGAAGAGACAAAGTCTCGAAGCTTGACAGCATCGAGCTGAAGAGTCTAATTACCATTCTTGATCCAAGTCCCATGAATGTCTTTCTCATTGGAGAGTATTACTCAGCTATTGCTTTGTCGTCAGATGCCCTCGGTCAGCGATTAAACTTGAACCTAGTGTCAAGAATCTTCCCCGTACGCTTTTGAGCCCGGCTTGTCATTCAAGAATGATCCGGTCTATGGTGTTCATATTACAAAAAGCTACGGACCTGATATTGTGTGTGTCTCCGGACCCTGAACTGGGAATTGTTGATACTACACGAATGGAATCCCCGTGGTTCCGCTATTCAGTCTCCGCTACCTTATTCCGTCCATGATTGCAACGTTCCCCAATTTCCGGGTCAAAGGAAGCGTCGTTTCTGACAACTGTTTGCATACTGCACAGAGCTCATGATGGCAGGCTGTAGACATTGGAGAACACCCACGTGGAGGTTGGTGACATTGAGGTTCTATTTAGCCTGAATACGACCAGCAGTTGAGCCTCTCTATAAAAGCTTGCAGCCGGGATTCCCACACCTTTACATAGAAAGGGTGTGGTCGCATATTCGTACGATTCATGTTAGAAAGCAGAATAGTGCCTGGGGGAAAGGGTACTTGAGTCAATTCTTCCACCCTCCTGTCATAAGAGGAACAAGGGGAACGTGGCCGAGGGGAATGAGGGGGAGTCTTTGTATTAACCCGAAAGTCCTTGAGCCTCACTCAACCTAACCTTTTGTTCGATTCCCTATCGAGATCTTTTTTCTTTTTCTCTGTTCTCCCTTCTCTCTATTTGGGCCTGGTTCTCGCAGAGACCTTGAGACCGGCTCCCGCTTTGATAGAAGCCTAGAGACCGCTACCAAACAGCCACCCTGCGAGACAATGATTCGATCTAGTACATGGCACGCTACGTTCCTCGACTTTCACCTAGTGGCTGGGCTATAATTCCAACGTAGTTACCATAGAAGCAGCTTGTAAAGTAGAGTGTGAGAGACCTTTGCAGGTGTCTCGTCAACAGTCCCGACACAAATCGAAGATGCGCCTGTTCAAGCCTGCTGTCCTTCAATCGTTGATAAATCCAAACGCATAAGCGTACCAAGCCAAGCAGATTTATCAGTACGCGCGAAAGTAAAGTCGTCAACGACATCAAACCCCTGCCGTTCATAGAACCTATTCTCCTTCATTAGAAACAACCGTATCATCTCAAATCAATCCTCTGTCGCACTCACCTGTTCAACTTCTTCTCGTTCCCAGCCCACATATCAACATAAAGCACCTGCATGCCCTCCGTAACCCCATACTCCTTGGCCCGTCGAATGAGCGCCTCTCCAGCGCCCTTGCGATACCGCCCGGTCCTGTAATCTGTGACGATCACGTCGAGGTACGCGAAACCGTCCTTCTTCCCCTCCAACTCGTCACGAATCTTCTTCTCTTTTTCAAACTGCCTCTTGACGTGGCCCGGAAGCCAATTCGTGCGCACGAACGCGGCGCCGATGGTTACGTAGCGCTTCCCGTCCTCGGCGGTCCTGTACCGGAGGCCCGGCCCGTCTTGCCTGGCGTCGTGCGGGGTAATCGCCCCAGTCGCCGCCGGGGACCCAACCTCGACTTCGGCGATGAAGATTCTCAAAGCATCGCCTTCGCCGGTAGTACGGTACCTCGACGAAGCCGCCACATCCTTGAGGGTTTCCTCGACAAAGCCGTCTTTCTGGCTAAAGGGCTGCGACCCCCACATCGCGCCGCTACCCAGGGCCGCGAGCGGCGCGAGGGTCGAGTTGAACGCTTCCACGATGAAGTCCGCATCGTGAGAGGCTAGGCCAGCGTCTCTGACGTTCATCGGATTGGGTTTTCGAGTGTGCGCCGCAGAGGCCTTTTTCGTGGCTTAGTAGCGATGGTATGACAAGATGGGAAATTGTCGAGGGGGAAAAGCAGGGTTGAAGGCCCCGATGAACACACGTTACTCACCTACCTATTCAAGGTATAGTCAGCATCGCTTGAATCCTTTCCCGTGTCGATACCAACGACACAGTGTTGAGAGGGCCACACCTTCAAGCCCGCGATTCAGGAGCGGCAAAAGCGGCATGGCTTTTGATTCTTCGCTCGGGAGAAAACCACGTCACATGAACGAATTCCGGCTCTGATGAGTAGACGATGGATGCAGAGATCGAACTTGGCTTCATTGCGTTCATTGTGTGCGTTACATCGTAAGGCATCGTGTGCTCGAAGCTGCTCTCACCATGCCTCAATTCGGATCTACGTACTTCTTGATGATTGGAATATTACGCTTGTCGGTGGTGTCTACTTTACCAAGTAGAAAGACGCTATCCAGGTATGAGGTGTGGTCGCAATGATTAATCATTAATGATGGGGTTTGGTTGTGTTACATTGTGAGACGCGCCATTGGATTCTACGCAATGCTGGCTACCCGAGATAAAATGGAAGTCTGAACGCCAACTTGTGAGCCATTTTCGCTGGTGTTCAACTCGTCAAGTACTCATTTGGCGTTCGCTAACTTTGAACGTCTGCCAACACATACCAGTCTGCTTACCATAACTAGATCATGGTACGTTTCCTACGTAATTCCAAGGACTTGCAGTCGACATGCCGTTCATGAAGACGGCGTGGCCGACTCACGTTGCGGAGCATCGTTGCACGCCTGCATGAGGTGGACCCCGTCGCCGACGGCAGCTGCTCTCAGATATCAGATCAAACTTTGACACGTCTTGGCACAAAGAGTGAGGCGAGCTTTTCGCGGATGGGACTGCGTGAGGCAAGCTTAGGCGGAAGCCGTTCGTAGCGGCCTGCTTTCTTCAACGAGGACGCGATCCTTCGCGGGTGCTCAACTTGCTACGCCGAACCATGTTTTGGACGTAGAGATGGGCCCATACTCCTTCAGTCCACGGCGTTGACGTCGATGATCTTCAATGTGCTGACATATTAAGCCATGGGATACCTGAGATCCGGCTAAGCTGTGCCTGCCGCATACGAGCGCTGATGCTGTTGGGCATTGAGGCGCCTACGTTGGGCATGGGTGCGAATTCGATGTTGAGCTATGTAATGGGACTCGATTCCAGTGGCCCAAAGAGTGGGAGGTAAGTGAATAGTGCATGCGACTTCTGAGGCCATAATCTGTGCGTGATCGCACGGTCGGCCCACTTGTCGTCTTGAAACTGTCCGCTGACGCCGGCATCGATCTGCAAGATCTATTGTCGTACTTCAAGTTGAAAATAAAACCGAATCATAGTGACACTGAAGGGTAGTCCCGCGTATTCTTGAAGAGTCGAGTCAAGCGGAGATTGTGGAACCGGCACCTCGTGCCGTAGATTTTGTCGAACTGATTTGATGAAGTCAGTCAAAATACCAGTCGGAGGAGAATGACCAGAGAGGAGCTCACAGACGTTTTCTTTGCACTTTTCTACTTGACGGCATGATCGTACCTAGCGCAGTAAATTGCGGACCTCAAGAAATGCAAGATACCCGGATCGGGGACGCCGTGGTTCTTGCAAGTTTAACGAATACCCCCTGAAGTATTGTAGTCCAGAAGATGCAAAGAAGCACTCTAACGATGAAAGTTGCGATGAGACCGAGCGACAGGGCTCAGGTTCATTGTGGATGCTGATCCCATAATTCCATTGAAGAAGCACGGTTTAGGGTCGATGGCCATGCTAGTGCGCAGCATGATGAGTCGGGTCCGTGGAAAGGTGGCTTGCTCATCCTCAGTCGTTTACTCACTTTTGAAGAGTGAATCCAGGGCACAACCAGCTGTCGAATCCATCATCTTGCTCGCCACGGATTAGTGAGACTTCGATCCCGTGTCGGTCCGTTGAAAGTAGAAGTATCGACAAGCATGCTAATGGCTAGCCATTGCTTCCAAATTGACGTGATTCCTTAGTCGATCGACAGCGGCGGCTGGAGATCAAATAGTGTACAACCAGACTTGACCAGACAACACGGCCGTAACTCCTGGGGCTCCACTGGGTTCTAGTTCTGATAACTGAAGAGTAGCAGCACTCGCTGCACCCACCGAGAACCGTTCTCTATTGCTATTCCGAGAGGCGCAGCAAAGTCAATGGGAAGGCAGGGCGAATCCGAAGACGAGGTACGAGTCCCGCTATAAGCCGGCCATCGTGGCATAATACCAGTGAGAGGTAGATATGAGGCGGTGTGTTGAACACTGACGCCCCGCGCCTCTGTTGATGTACTTTATGGGTCTTAGCAACACTTTAGGTTCCTCTTAATTAATGAAAATGAAGAATAAGCCAAGACACTGCTTACGACAATGGCAGCAACGCTAAGACTCTCGGTATGGGATTGGTGAAATAACATGGTGAAAGGCAGACGAAATGGCCTGTGATCTAGTTCAGGCTCCCTATGGAGTCCTGAGGGTGGTACACACAGTTCCTCATATGTCGATGCCAATTCCGAGCGAGCCGTAGTGGTGGGAGGACTGGCCAGGAGGTTGATTGAATGGCGTGAGAAATGTGCGATTCTGTGGTCCATCCTTGTAGAGAAGTAGATTGAACTAACAAGAATAGGTGAAACAGAGTGAGAGTTCGTCGAACGAAGGTCTGTGGGCATCAGGCCTTGGAGGCTTCTCCGTGCTCAACTTCAGGCGAGAGAAAGCGAAATCTACCGAATGAAGCATCTTGCTGGCTGTCGCAAGCATAATTGTTGCAGAGACGGGATAGTTTCCATGCGGAGACAGTAGGGAAGCCGGTGGAGAAGCCGGAAGCCTCGTATGAGGCGACTGGAGAGACTTTACGGAGGTATGTCCGGTGGCATACAAAGTGTCCCGATCTCTGGCAAGCTCTGTCTATTGGCTTCTGTTGGCTGGCGTTCGTGTACAGAAGAAGTTCATAATGTTGCTGAAACCCTGCAAGCAGATGGTAGCGGTGATTCTCCGACGAGCCAAGAGGTTGCGTTGGCACATTCTTGAGATGATGTTGATGCTACGCTGGCTGTCTTCCCCGCGCCTGCTAATAAATCAAAGATGTAGCAGACATAGGTACCTAGGGCGAAAAGATACTTTGACACGGGCTGAAAATCTCATTCTTTGCAAGCACTTTTGCCAATGTTGCCTTCCAAGTATATCCGAAATATGAGTTACATTGGTACCTTGATGGTGACTTGTCGTGCTTACAGCGGAAGGAAGCTCGATCGTCCCCAACAGCTTCCCCATCCTCCACTGGTTCAGGTCTGCAACTTCCCTCCCGACTGGGGTGTTCCGTTGGAGCTTGCTGGCCGATTAGATAAGAGCTTATGGCCCCTGCATACCCGGTGGATCTGCTGCACCTGCCTTCAACGACTCTGATTTGCTCAAACGGTGCTATCTTGTACCTTATACCTCTGATAAGCGAGTGACGTCTCATTCCGACCCCACGCCCCGCTAGTCCGTTGTCACTGCTGCAGCATCACATGAACCCCTCTGACGGACCCGTGAACAACGACGGGAGAACAACTTGCGCCGTCTCTACTGCTGGCTGTCGGAGCACTATCCTTCACTCATACACATCTCTTCTGCGCAAGACATCACCCAAACCACCAGTAGCCACATCCTATGCCACCATATTCATTCTAGAACCCGACGAAGTTCCTGCAACAACACCGCCCTGAACACTCGGCGGACCCCGCGCTGAGCCACGATCCGATTGCTCATCATGTCGCTCTTCACTGCGCAACTGCACCCAGGACGGGCTCTGGGATTTCTCGGTTTGCATGAACTCTGACTGCTGCAGTACACACTCGGACGCTAACTCTATTGCTTGTCGCTTAGTTCTTGGAGCGTCCTTGCATGATGTCTTGACGCGACTGAAGGCCGAACCGCAACGCTTTCCACAACTCGACCTTGCCTACTCCCGCGAGCAACCCGTTCAACAGCCCGTAACCCTCAGCCTCCCTGCCAACGGCATAAGGCTACGATTCGACGGTCCGGAACAGCGTCTGCGCCTGGTAGAGATTGTCGACTTCACCAAGAATCATGTCACGTTTAAGGACCGTGATCTCGTCAAACCCGCCAACGCGCAGGGACCGCCATCGTCTCCAGTTCCCGGAGAATCTACCTCCGGCCCAACCTTCCGACAAATCTACCATCGCTTGCTCGGACCAACTTACGGTGGAGAGTACATACCCCCAACGCCCGATTCCTCCGATAACCTGGGTAACTACATACTGTCCTACCCTGGCGTTGCCTTTACCTTCCGACTGGCCGAATCCGCATACTCCCCCAATAAGGATGTGGTGTCACTCCTGTCTGCTGCGACAAGCCAGGTGCCCACATCCATGGCTGTCTTCAGCGGAGACTCGTGGGCCCAAGCTCGAGAGAGCCTTTGGACAGAGGTTCTCCCGAGTGTCAAAACGGTTCCCGTCCTTCCAAGGGGGAAGGATGTCGTTCCCGACGAAATCTCGCTGGTCAAGATTCATGGTGGTGGAAAGCTCCAGCTGTTCCGCAAGTGGACCAACTCGTCCCTTTGGATTATCCTGGGAGAGACGAGCCCACAGGAGTTGATCGCTGAGCTCGGTCCCCCGAACGCTACTTATCGGAAGAACGACCAGAGGATGACAATACACAAGCTTCGGACGGCGAGCCACAGCAGAGCTCGGTCAAACGGCGCTGACTTGAGTCGGCCAGACGATCTTACTGACACTGACCAATCATCTGCCAACACTGGCTCAGACGATTCCAACGATGAAGCCATCGAAGAAGACATTGCCGGAAACGTTTCTGGTGAATGTTTCTACAACTACTTCTATCTAGGATTTGATGTGCTGGTGTCCACTCCCTCGCCTCCATCAAGACCACCGCCTTCGCAACACGAGTCTCAGGTGCCACCAGGAAAACCCATCAAGTCGGAATCCCCTGATCGACTGGTTGCTACGAAACTAGTCCTTCATGGTAACGTACCTGGATCATATGAGTTCAACAGACACCGTCGCTGCCGTTGGGAAGTTAGCTATCTCGATGATGGCTCTCCCGGTGCGGCGGCAAACTCAGAGACCAAGTTCACCGAGATTAAAGACAGACTGAACGAACGGTGGAACAGCGCGTACCCTGAAGGCGACTCTAGACCCCCCAAAGAGGCATGGTGCTCAATAGGGGCTGGGGTGATAGCCCCGGCAGCAGCTGCGAATTTCTTGGAGGTTGGGAGGACAGTGGCGCCAAGAGATTTGATGGCAGCGACGATTCAACCACTACTTTATTTGGATTCCCCGGTCTCGTGTTTGAGGTACTCAAGAACGATCATGTTAACACGGTGACTGTGTTTTAGGTTTGAGTTGGGCATAAACCTGGGGTCAGGTGGTTTGGCGATTGAGCGGGCAGGAATTGTAACGGCCACGGAGCTCCAAAATTGGCCGGGAAGACGAGGCTACAGAATGGCCGCGATACCCCTACAAACAAGTTGGGGTTATGCTCAAATCCAGATGCATATTCAGACACCACCACTTCGCATCCCCTTCTAGCCTCGTTCTTAGGCTTGTCCACCAACTCAACATGGAACAGCTATGACGTGGCTGATATCAGATTCTCACTTTGCGAGGCTTCTCTTCCATCCACTTGCAATAATCCATCTGATTTTGCATTCATGCAAGACAGACTTGGGATTTTTCAGCTTTGTCCTCGCTTTACTTGACGGTCTGACTCGGGCCATGTTTCGGGAGCCAAGGGCTTCCATTGCATTGCGACCAGCACCTACCATGTTGTAAAGCTCCAGCAGCTCCGAGCTGGCCGCCCGTGTCGAACACCTCCGAAGCTGTATCGAAAACAATAAATAATACAGCTAGAAGCCTCCTGTGGTTTGTAGCAGCATAGAACAGTTAGTTATTCATTGAATACCCAGAGATACCCCCCAAAGATACCCATATACCCCCTCGTTAGCATCATGGCAAAGAAGACAGCACCGGCAGGAGCCCAGAACACCAAGCAGAACGCTTTGGCTCTGAAGCGCTACCTCCCGCGCAAGCTTAGAGAGGCTGCCGAGGACGAGGCCGCAGTGGAGAAGGGAGTTGGACACGACCTGATCATCTACAGCTTCGATCGCCCTACCGGCCAGTATGGATACACGCCCTTTTCAATTCAACTGCGTCTTCGCCTGCGCCATGCCGGTATTCAGCACGTAGACCGCGCTGCCAACATCTTCCAGGCACCCAAGTACCGAGTACCCTACGTTAAGCTTGCCGACTCGGACGAGCTTGTCGGCGAGTCCCAGTTTATCATTAAGCGTCTCGTGCAGACCGGCAAGCTCCAGGATCTCAACAAGGAGCTCTCTCCCTCCGACCAGGCCAAGGATGCCTGCATCCGAGCTATGCTGGAGGACCGCGCTTACTTCCTCATCGTAAGGAGAACCCGCAATATGACAGTGAAAGGATACAGGAGCATATGCTAACGCTCAACGTAGTTGTACGAGAGATGGCGCGGCCAGTACGAGATGATGTGGCACGATGGTCCCTTCTCCCACTTTGTTTGGGGCGCCAAGCAGATCTCGACCCAGGCGGCTCGCGGCTATGTCAACTCGCAGTTGTGGTTCCAGGGTGTTGGCCGCTACTCTGACGAAGAGGTCAAGGCCTTCGCCACCGACGTCGTCATGTCCCTGAACGGCTTCTGCGAGACCTCGCTGTCGAAGCTGAGTCTCGATTCGCGGGAGTCCCGAGAGCCCTTCTGGATCCTGGGCGGACAGCGTCCATCCGAGGCCGACTTTATCGTCTACGGCAACCTTGCTACCGTCCTCGGCACTACTGTGTAAGTGATCGCATGGTCATGGGAAGGATGGACATCAAGGAGAAAGAGCTAACATATCGCGATACAGCAACCCCGTCCACGCCGCTCTCATCCGCGAGAAGCCCGCCTTGGTCGAGTACATGGGCCGCATCCACGAGCGTTTCTTCTCCGAGTACAAGTCCCCTGTTCACGCTTAAGTTGGTTAGGGTGAGATACCCCGATACCCCAGGTCACCCCAAATGTGAGAAATAGTCTGCGCCCACCTTATTTTGTTGGTGATTTTTGCCTTTTGGGCCCGCCAGGTATACGGGGATGGGCTCTGCGTTGGATTCTTTGTATGAATTTGGGTACCGAAGAGGGAGCGGGACGGAAGCTTGGAAGAATGGGGGTGATGCTGGTAACAGGCCCTCGTTAGGAACGCACAAAATACCTAACTCGAGTTTCTTTGATGTTCCCTAGAGCTTAATAATTTGTCCCTTCCATATTGCTTTAGTGTATTAGACTGTGTGATATTGATGTTGACAATGTGTGGTATGAAGACGAGCCGTGACGCCGAGTTTCTGAAGAAGATGCTCATAGGAGATTCCAACGGCCATAAATAACACAACTGGGTAGGTAGCAAGTAGGTAGACAATCTTTCTGTCCAGCTCCTTCCTTCCCAAGGCTAAGGTCCTACAAAGACCCCTTTTTCATCCCAACCATCACCTACCACCCATCCTCGTCCACACACCGCCCGCCACCACCGCATCACTAGGTCTTTAGGAAATAATTCTGCTCGATACTATCACCAAGGCCTGTGTCGTAGCGGGGAATGTCGGCGCATCTGCGCTCGAATAGCTCCCGCACACATAGGCCCCGGGTTCGAGTCCCGTGTTGTTTCTTGTAAAAATCCTTGCATCGTTACACCTGAGGCTGGTAAGGGTCTCCTCGGATCTTTCGTAGGCTTCCCTGTAATAGGGGGCTGAGCTTTTTAATATTTTTGCTGCTTTCCTGTTATTGCGTTTTATTTTTCTTTAGTCGTGAAAATTGATTCAAGTAAGTTGTACGATATGGCTTGTTGTCTTGAGCTTTCAAGGGGCGTTACACGACATGATAGCAGATCGCCGCCTCGACTATCGATTGGCACGGGCAAGTCGGACATGTTTGATGCCAAGTTTTAACCTTGAAGTGCTAGGGCGCTAAGCTGGAGGAGAAGCACAATGCTAAATTATACCGCTTGAAGAACATTAGACCGTAGCTCTTACGCCATGTCTAAAATTGCACTCGACTATGTTGATGGAGTAATTAAAACACCATCCCGTAGGTCACGAATGTCTTTCTACAATGCAATAGGGAAATGGAGGCCATGTGGTTGGAAGATGTCGAACATATGTTTGAAGCAGGGAGACCCTTTCAGATGCAATGGGCGGTCTGATCCGGGAAACCTTAGCGCGGATCGGGGGGCCGGGGGATCCATTTACCTGCCGGCTTAGCGCGCTCAACGATTGCTTGATATCAAAGCCGCAGTGTTTTCCGTGCAGTACCTATTCTTGCCTCAGCTGGAGATTGGAGGCTTGATGTTCCTGGTGACGTTGGTACAGTGAAACAAGAGAGACAAAGGAGTTCTTTGTCTGTCGTGCCGTTGGTCAGATGGTACCTCTCCGCCTGGGCTAGACCATTCCAGTGTCTCTCTCCTTACGATTGGATGGAACTCGCTGCTTGTCCGGGTCTGGAGGATGTTCCGCTCCGGCGATTGCCGAATCGGGTGGAGCCATCTTTCTGCATGTGTGGGGTCGTCGGGTGGAGCAAATCTTAGCGTGGTCGGCTGCAACGCCACGGCAGAGCTATGGGGAGGTACCTACGGAGTAATGTACGGATACTTGCTTCTGCCAGGCTTTTGGCTGCGTAATGGGCGAATGGGTACTTTGTATTCGCAGGCGTTGAGTTGGAAGGAGCACTAGAGCTGGCTAGGAACCCTGGACCGTGTTTGTCCGTGTGTTCGCCGCTTTGCTTCACTCCTGCCGCTGTCGCTGCCGCTGCTACGGATACTGTACGGTCGAAAGTTGGACTGCCACGATCCTGGGCAGCGAGAGATCGACGCCAACTTATGCTCAGCTGGCACATGTCAATGCCCTGTTTCGGCTCGGACGAATCAGCGCCAACATTTCCAAAATCTTCGTCACCTCTTCGTCCCTTCACATGGGGTGTTCCGTTACTTGGCTATTTTTTTGACTCGTCTTGAACCCGGCCATCCACCCCCTTGCATCCAACCAAGAGTACCATGGGAGTCGCGAACCCCTAAAAGTTCCCCCCTCATCGATTTTACCCAACCGACACTTTCCATCGCCCGCCCACTATCCGAACACCGGACGGACGAGAGCAAGCTAAGCTCGACGACGACGACAGCGACGAATACGACGACGACCGGACGGCTTCGAAACCGACCCAACGGGCTGGTGACAACGTAACCCACAGCTTGGCCGGCCATGCGAGCATCTCCGCCGTCATGACGGAGAAAGATGCCGCCCAGCAGCGTGCCATTCTCACGAGGAAGCTGAGCCCGCACTCCATGCCTGGCGATAGGGGCAGCAGCAGGGGTAGCTACGAGACGGGCGAATCGAGTGCCACAGGCAGCCTCCTCAACGACACGACGCTTCTGCCATCGCCCGACGAGTCCAGCGGCGCGCGCCGCCCAGTTGCTTCGAGCCCGAGAGATGCTGAACATACAAATGGATACCATGGGGGAAGGGTCGACGCGAGGAAGCAGCAGCAGAGAGCTCCTAGGCATCGCTCTAACGGAGCCTTTTTGCTGCAGGATGCCTTTCGCAACGATGACGATTCCGAAGAGGAGGAGCAGGCGCCCCGACTGCGGCACGTAACGCGAAACATACCACCCAGCCGGAGAACGAAAGACTCGGGAAGGGCATCGGACAGGTCTGGATCCAGCGCTGGTCGCGATGTCGGCTACGGACTCGCTGGGCTCGAGAGCCCGCCAAGGCGAAATGGCGGTTCATCACCGCCGCAACCTACAAATAAACTGACGGTCAGGAAACGGGATGCGCCCAACGGCAGTAGACCTTTGTCGGGAACGAGTTTCGCGCCGCCATCGAATGCCCCACTCGATATCGACTCGGCGCAGATCGTGAACATGGCTCTTAACTTGAGCGAATCTCGACGGCAGGTGTCGCGAAGGATCGCGCCGCCTCAGGCTGTGCCGACACTGGCCCAGCTTCCAGACGGAACGACGGGCGCCAATCTCAAAAACCATTTGCAGCAGCAGAGGAGGATGTCGAGGACGAGGTCCCCAGGGCCTGAAAAGGCACTTACTCCGCGATTGCCCTCGGCGGGCATGCTTAGCAGCCCGCTACAGGCAACGTTCGATATGAGCCGGGAGGGCACCTTTCGGAACCACTTTACCGCGTCAACCTTGGTACGAGTACAAAAGGCAAAGGAGCACCTGGAGCTGATGGCCCAATACAGGCGCCTGTTGGAGCTGGTCCCACCCATACAGTCGCACAACCAGAGCCGCCCGACGACCGCCAGTCCGCCCACGTCCTCTGGAGGAGTTGCAAGGATTCCCACCTACGGTAGTACTGATGGCAGCGTGCGGCTGGGGCGTCCCTACAACCCTTTACAATACATCCGCAACAGAAAGGTGCGAGCTCGGGAGCGCAAGGCGATTGATGGCGAGGCCCAGGGTTTTGGAGACTTTATCAAAGTCGCCGACTGGGTTGACGAAGTGGCCAAATGGGCTGCGACGGGCCAGACCAGTGCGGATGGCTGTACGCTGCCGCCTTTCACGGATGCCGACATGGTGGAGCAGCAAAACGCCCTTCAAGCCACCGCCAGTGCCAATAAGCCGAGAAGACCGAGGCTGGATTGGACTATTGACGCAGCGGACCTCCTCGCCGATGTGTACTGGCTGGAGCAAGACCACCACAAGCAGCTGATTGAAGACCGTCACTGGCGCCGAATCTTCCCCCAGAATGTCGAACTGCATAGACCTCTGTCTAGGCAGAATGAAGAGTACGGCAGCGAGTCAGGACAGACACCAGGGCGTAAGGAATACGAAGGAATAAGTACCATGATCGATCCGAAATCCAGCAACCCGGGCCTTGCCAAGTCGGACACGGAGCATTCTACAGC
The DNA here is from genome assembly GCF_030867785.1 of Colletotrichum acutatum. Taxonomy (NCBI): domain Eukaryota; kingdom Fungi; phylum Ascomycota; class Sordariomycetes; order Glomerellales; family Glomerellaceae; genus Colletotrichum; species Colletotrichum acutatum. Next base: position 70,855 of record NW_026848995.1, read on the forward strand.
GAGCGCTCGAGAACGTGCCCGCCAGAAGTTGCACGATCTTACTGGACACCATCATCATCACCACCACCGGCACAGCAACTCAGTGCATAGCCACTATGACTGGAAGAACGGCAAGAACTCGGTTTCTGATCTGTCTGAGAGCGAGAATGAAGGCAAGCTTAGGAAGGAGAGGAGGAACCGAGCAGGCACGCTCACCAGCAGCCACCAAGACATCTTGGAGAAGCAGATGCTTGAAATGATTGCCAAGGAGGCGCGTGAAAACGGGCCCAAGAAGCCAGACGGATCGGGCTACGTAACGCCGGAGCGGAATGCTGGGGTCACGTCACATCCACAGTCACGACAACACAGTCGGAAGGCATCTATCGTGGAGGTGAGCGAGTCTGATGAGAGGAAGAGTAAGGAAAAGCCTCGCTTCACTCCGCTGCACCTTCAACGCGGCATGGGCAGGTCAAGTTTGGAGATCCCGGTGCCCGCGAGGAGAAGCTCGTTCGAAGTCGATTCATCTCTTCCCAACTCTCCAGACGGCGCCATTCGTGGAGATCCCTTCATCCCTGCTCTTGGGGGAGATCTTTCACCCGGGTCAAGTCGGGCAAACTCCCCTACGCGAAACCCGTTTTCCAAGGTCAAACAAATATTCCGCGAGCGTAGCAAGGAAAGAGGCTCGCGTATTTCGGAAGAGAGATCTAGCGCGGAGGATCTGGCTAGCGCGCCAAAGACGCCCTTCGAGGTTTCGCCTGAGTCCTCGGGTGATCGAAAGTCTATGGACAGAAGGGGCTCTTCTAGAAGCCCGTCTCGCAAGGTTGTCCAACGGCCAACAGGCGAAAGCCATAAGTCTCATCGCAGCACTGCTAGCACCAAGCTGCGCAGTGACGACCCGGGAATGCGAGGGCTTTTCAAAGGGGCTCGTATCGACAATGTTATACGTGGTGGCATGTCGAAGCTTGGTGATTTGATCTGGCGTAAGGAGTCAGAGACTGGCGATGGCCCGTCCGAAGCCGAAGGCACCACAACGGATGAGTCAGACACCGAGCAGAGAGGCAGGAAAAGAGGAGAGACGCCACTTTCAAGGACGGCTTCGATCAGAAGTCAGGGTATGCGCCAGCAGAACGGCAAGAACTACCTCGACATCATGCCTGCATTCGAGTCTTCCCACGAGAAGCTGAGGCACCTTGAGAGCGAGCCGGCGAAACTTCCCGACACGTCACCGCCGTCAGCAAGTCGTAAGTCGCCTCGCTTTGACAGGCTGAAGCCGCCGCGTATCGATATCCTGAGCGCGAGTCCGACCTCGTCGCCTGGATCGACGAAGCGCTTGTCAGATGTCTCCGAGGGCGAGCCGCTGTCTGGTAGCCACAGCGCAGGATTGAAGGAGGCGGACAAGCGTCTCAACAACATCATCGCCGTTCCGCCCTCATTCCCACCGGATGGCCGTCCTGGATCTTCCTCAAACCGCAGTCGACACTGGTCCATCTCTGACCACAGCCCCGCACCTGACCGAGCACCCATGTCGAAGCGTGAAGTCGCCCGATTGCGTGCCTTAGTCCTGAGCTCCGGCATCAAGGCCATGGAAATTACTCGCCGCGCCAACGAGCCTCATCTGGCGTTTGCAGCCCGACAAACACCGTCTCAGAATGACCTTCAGGTCGCAAACGTATTCTGGCCCACGATCGCGGAGCTCAGCCCCGACCCCGCCAGCCTACGCAACAAGGCCGTACCGCAGACGGAGCTGTACCAGTTCGCCGCCAAGACCCTCGGCAAATCCATCCAGTGCGCCGGCCAGGACTGGCAAAAGACGGCGGACCATTTCGTCGCCGACACCGTCCCGGCCCTGCACCGCCGCGTGGAGGATGTCCGCCGGCGGGTAGCGACGGACCTCTCCGCCATGACACGGGCGGCGGCCGACGAGGCGGACGAGACGAGCCGCGACCTCACGCTGGGCCAGCGGCTCAAGATCAAGCATACGCTCGATGTGATCGAGGCCATGCTGCGGCGGCGCAGACGTAGGTTCCGCTGGGTCCGTCGCGCCATGTGGCTTGCTGTCGAGTGGGTGCTTGTCGGGTTCATGTGGTATGTCTGGTTTGTCGTCATGATCCTGAGGGTGTTTTGGGGTGTTGGGCAAGGGGCTGTGGGCGCTGTCAGGTGGTTGTTGTGGTTGTGAGCGAGGACCATGTCTTTGGCTCTCCTCGTGGCTCCTTCTTCTCAATTCAACTCTCCGGCCCTTATTTGCGGCAAAGAGTTAAAAGTTGCGTATTATTTTCTTTCTTCTGTGTGTTTTCTTTTGGTAACCCGCTCATCATCACAAGCACTGTCATTACTATGCATAGCCGACGGAGCAAAAGTTTTCTTGGAGTCACATTGGGCTGTTCTCTTTGTGAAGAAATGGCGTGTTTTCGAATCTAGTGATGGGGAGGGAGAGGAAAAGGTAGAGAAGAGAGAAGAGGAGAGGAGAGACGTAATGATACCCGGAAGAGGGAAGGGAATGGTGAAGAGAGGGGGAAAGAGAGAGAGGATGGGGAAGACGGGGATCTTTTCAGTTCGACTTTTGTCCGCTTGAGTGCGATTTCTTTTTTAGCGACTTTTTTTCTTCCCTTTTTCCTCCCCTTTACATCGCGGGATGGATGACGTTCGAGGACTGGGCTTCTTCTCCCTCCGCCTGCAGGGAAGGAGGAGTAGGGTATGTGATAGTATTATTTCCGTTAGGGAAACTCTATATATACATATAATGATACAGACATACTACGAAAGTCGTGCGATGATGCAGGTGGAAGCAAGAGATTTGATATTTGATAATACAGATAACGTAGAGTACTTGGTTACGCACGGTATTTGTGTCAGTCCCAATGTGTCTCGGTGAGTGCCCCGGAGTCGGTGAGCGGTGAGAAATGGGACCCAGACGCCGGTGAGGATGGGGAGGAAACAACGGTGTGGTGTGGGCAGATGAGCTGGTGGACCGGTTGCCCAGGTGACGGCAGACTCCGCAGACCAACCACAGAGCTTGCCCCCACTTAGCGCGCTTCTTCTATTTACTAACCCTTGTAACTGTCAACACAATATCCCGACGACTGCTACTACTTTTTGACGGCTCCGACTTTCACACCATTCAACACGAAACGGCACCGGCGAGCTGTTATTTGCGATTTTTGATTCGTATACTCATTCAACCACTTGTCCTACCACCGCCACCAATCGACCACTCGGAAAAAGAAAATACTACCACCCAAATTATGAGCTCCAGACGGGAGCTGACGAGGACGGCCTCGTCGAATCTGCGTACCGGCGCCGCGGCTCGCTCGAGCGTGCGACCGGGAACGCGGACCTCGAATTTGCGATACCAGCATGGCCCTTCCCAGACCCAACGTCCCGCCTCGCCCGCCGAATCCGTCGCCTCAGTCGCCACCAACGCGACGAAGCGTAAGGAGCGCGAGTACGACTTTGATACGCCGGGCCAGGAGACCAACATCAACGTCGTCGTCCGATGCAGAGGCCGCAACGATCGCGAGGTCAAGGAAAACAGCGCCGTTGTCGTCCAGGCTGATGGCGCAAAGGGCAAGAATGTCGAGCTGAAGCTCGGCCCGAATGCGCTGAGCAACAAGACGTATAACTTTGATCGCGTCTTTTCTGCAGCGGCTGACCAGACCATGGTCTTCGATGATACCGTCAAGCCAATCTTGGATGAGGTGCGTCTAAGATGTTACCTGGCTAATGAGACTTGACTAACACAATGTAGATGCTCGCTGGCTTCAACTGTACAATCTTCGCCTACGGCCAGACCGGTACGGGCAAGACATACACCATGTCAGGTGACATGACAGAAACCCTCGGCCTCCTCTCTGATAATGCCGGCATCATCCCCCGAGCTCTCCACGCGCTGTTCAATAAACTCGAAGTGGACGACACCGAGAGCTGCGTCAAGTGCTCATTCATCGAACTCTACAACGAAGAGTTACGCGATTTGATCGCTGTCGAGGACGGCCCGAAACTGAAGATCTTTGACGACACATCAAGAAGACACGCGACGACAGTGGTGCAGGGTATGGAGGAGAGACACATTAGAAACGCCGGTGAGGGTATCAAGGTTCTTCAGGATGGAAGCTTGAAGCGCCAGGTCGCGGCGACAAAGTGCAACGATCTCAGTTCCCGAAGTCACACGGTCTTCACTGTCACCGCCTACGTCCGCAAGAAGGGCGAGGATGGAAGTGACGACTACGTTAGCGCCGGCAAGCTCAACCTCGTCGATTTGGCCGGTAGTGAAAATATTCAACGATCCGGGGCGGAGAACAAGCGGGCTGCTGAGGCGGGCCTGATCAACAAGAGTCTTTTGACACTCGGCCGAGTCATCAACGCGTTGGTCGACAAGGGCCAGCACATTCCGTACAGAGAGTCGAAGCTCACCAGACTTCTGCAAGACTCCTTGGGTGGACAGACGAAGACGTGTATCATTGCTACCATTTCGCCGGCAAAGAGCAATCTCGAGGAGACAATCTCAACACTCGACTATGCATTCCGAGCCAAGAACATTCGCAACAAGCCGCAGATGAACGCCATGATCAACAAGAGGATGCTTCTCAGGGACTTTGCGACCGAGATTGAGAGGCTCAAGAGCGAGCTGATTACAACGAGACAGCGCAACGGTGTTTACCTTTCCAACGAGAGCTACGAGGAGATGACGGCCCAGAGCGAATCGAGACGCATTGTTATGGAGGAGCAGGCAGCCAAGATGGAAACTCTCGAGGGCAACCTGAAGAACAAGGTGCAGGAGCTCTTCGCTCTGACATCTAGCTTCATGGGGCTGCGGAAGGATCACGAAGGCACCAAGGCTGAGCTCGATGAGACCCAGGAAGTTCTCGAACAGACCGAGGTCGTGCTCCAGGCCACAAGAAGGAGCCTCGCCGAGGAGACTCACCTCCGCAAAGCTCACCAGGAAACCGAGGAGAAGCTGGCCGAAGTTGGCGGGGAGCTCATTGCGACTCTGCAGAAGACGGTCCACGATGTGGATGGTCTTAGAGCGAAGAACAAGAGAAAGTCGGAGCTCCAATCCATCAACCGAAGCGCATGGGGCACAGCACAAGCCGAAGTGTCTGAAGTGACGAATCTCGTGGAGCAGCGTGTGCAGAATTTCCAGGAGAAGCAGCGGGAAAATATCTCGGGTATCTCTGAGCGCATGAACGCTTTTGTCAGTGAAGAGTTGGGAAAGCTGTCTTCTACCCAGCAGTTCCTCGACGAGCAGCTCGACTCCTTTGCGGAATCGAGGAAGCAGCTTTTGGAACAGAACGAAAAGTCCAAGGATGAGATGGATGACGTTCTCGAGGAGATTAAGATCGTTCGCGACACCGTCAAGCAACAGGTTGGAGAGAGTCTTCATGCCATTGCTGGTGCTGCGGAGCGCATTGCTGCAGATGTCCTCAGCGAGCTCGACACTTTCCACAGCCAGGTAAGATATTACGGATACTTTTGGTCGGACTTGAAAGCTAACATGTGTGCAGTTGCACTCTTCGTATAGCTCTCTGGGTAAGGAGTTCAAGAGCATGTTTGAGGAACTTGTGAAGCACATCTCGGAACAGCGAAGTGAATCCGACAAACTCAGACAACAACTCGAGAGCGCAACCAACAACGTTATCGAGGAGAACGAGACTACCTCGGCTCAGATGCAGCGAGTGTTGGATGAGGAGAGGAAGCAAGCGGCAGTGGACCGACAGAATTTGTTGACTCAGATTGCATCTCTGATCAACGCTCAGGCGACAACTCAAGAGACGCGCCTCGCCGAGAAGACTGCGCAGCTGCAGAAGAAGGTCTTGGCCACGAATGTGACGCTGCAAGACACGGTGACCCAGTATTCTGAGGATATGGGCGCGTGGGATACCAAGGAGAGCCACTTCCTTGTTGATGTGGCCAAGTCTCGTGACGCAATGAAGAAGAAGTTGAAGGATGACTGGACTGTAAGTCAAATATGCTCCGTGACTAGCTAACCACGTTGCTAATCGAAAAATAGATCGCCGAGGAACACAGCACGGCCATCCAAGCAACCACGAAGTCGGTGCACGCCGAGACTGTCCGTGTCGTGGACGAGCAACTGAAGGATCTTGACGTTCAAATGGAGGCGTTGGACGACTTTGTCACTCGCGCTCGTTCCGAGAACGCCTCGCATCACGAACGCCACAACGAGTCCATGCAGGGCCTGTCATCTACTGTGGAGAAGTCGTTCGGCAACATCTCGAGCCATTTCAAGACTACGTTTGACCGCGTCAAGGACCTCGGCGAGGAGATGGAGACCGAAACCGAGGAGATGCAGCAAGGTCTGGACCCGTTGACCCAGCAATTGTCGAAGCCATTGACTGCGCTCCGGGAGGACATTGAAACGACAACTATCCAGGAGTACCGCCCGACAGGAGAGACGCCCATGAAGGTCCAGTACCGGTACCCGACCGACCTGCCCCGGACCGAAGCGCACGAGGCCCTCCTCGCTGAGCTCAGCGATTCCGCGACGCCCACCAAGCCCGCGCCCGAAGCCATGGTCTTCTCGGACACGGAAAACGACCTGTCCCGGTCACCGCCACCGGCGCGCACGTCGACTCGTATGTCGGCCCTTAGCATGATTTCGGAGATGCCCCCCTTTAACATGAGCCTTCGCGAAGTGAACCCCAACACGACCGGTAACCACGGCTTCGACCCGGCGACGAGCATCATGTCCATCAACGAGAACACGGCGCCGCTGCTTTTTAGCAAGAGGACCTCGACGCGGCCTGTGGTCAAGGGCCGCAAACATGCTAGCTTGCTTCCCATCGAGGGGCGGGAGAATCTGCCCCCTTCGTCCTTTTCGTCGAGTTTGGGGCCCAGAAGGAAGAGCCCACGGTTGAATTAGTTGGCTGTTGGTGAAGTGGTTTTGGGCGCTGAGAAGGGATTATTGTTGATGAAATTGAACTGTACAAATGGCGATTACGGGGTTTTTGAGGGTTTACATTCGATTGGGTAGGATGATGGCGTGTAAAGGCAGGCTTACTGGTATTGTTGATACCCATGACACTTCTTTTGAGGACGCTTTTAATTTTACGTCTTTTGCTACCATTTGACTTTTACCGTTGACTATACTTGCAAGCTTATGATGTTTTCATTCGTATAGCCCAAAGAGGAATGGATGGGTAGACTGTCGGATACGATGGTCTTTTGGGGGAGTTAATGATGTGCTGAGGTGGCGATCTCCCCGCTCGTCATCCGCGCCCTTGAGGATGAGGTGCTGGGGAGGAACTACACCACACTATACTACGCCATGCCCGTCTTCCTGGGAATCGCTATAAAAGGTTGATGTTTCCTCACTCTCCTTCTTCTTGGTTTTTTTTTTCTTTCTTTTCTTCTTCTTTCTATCTTGAATAGCGAGACCCTTGCTCGAAATCTTACGTTCTGGTTTCGGTGTCATTCACAGAACTTGTTCCCAACTCAAGAAAATTCCCTCTACCTCTCTCTTCACTCTCCCAAGATATATATCCTCTCTCACAACTAACTACCCATCTACCCCATCCATTATCTGCCCAACATGTCTTCCTACCCAGACCTCACAAAATTCAAAGCCCTCTCCTTTGACTGCTACGGCACCCTAATCGACTGGGAATCCGGTCTCCGCGCCGGTCTTGAGCCCATCATCTCCCGTCTTCCTCCTCCTCCTCCTTCGTCTACCAACACCACAGACGTCCCGACAGAAGCATCCCTCACGAAACGCTTCGACACCCTCTCCGCAGCCTTGCAATCCTCCTCCCCAACCCTCCGCTACGACCTCAACCTCTCTTCCTCCTTCCGTACCCTCGCAGCAGAACTCGGCGTCTCCGTGACAGAAGAAGAAGCCACGGCCTTTGGCTCACTCCCCGGAACCTGGGTCCCCTTTGCGGATACGATCCCCGGATTGGAAATCCTAAAGAGGCATTACAAACTAATCATCCTCTCCAACATTGACGCCTCCAACATCTCTCACACTCTTACACACTTTTCCCCTGTCACGTTTGACGCGGTGTACACAGCAGAGCAAATCGGAAGCTACAAACCCGCCGACGGCAACTTTACCTACCTGTTTGAGCATGTGGAGGAGGACTTTGGGGTGAAGTGGGATGATGAGCGGGGAGAGGGGCTGTTGCATGTTGCGCGGAGTTTGACTGCCGACCACGTCCCCGCGAAGAGGTTCGGGTTGAGGAGCGTTTGGATCTCGAGGGGCGGCGATGTAAAGGACGGGGAAGGGGTGGGAGGGGATTGGGAGGGGACGAAGGGGGATGTTGGGTTTGAGTGGCGGTTTGATACGATTGGGGAGTTTGCGAGGGAGGTGGAGAGGCAGTTTGGGGAGAAGAGGTGAGGGTGTTGATGTGGTGTTGTTTGATTCTGTGGTTTTGGATGTCGTTGTTTGGTCGTCGTGGACTGTTGTGTCACGGCTGGTAGAAACGAGTAGCAATGGATAGTCGTGAGAGAGGTATATGTCAGATTGTCATGTTGTTAGTCACTTGAATGCGACTTCACAGCCTCCTCTTCGCCCTACACCCCAAAACAGGACTAACAACAACAGCCTCGCTATCCCTCACAGCAACAGTCACCCTTCCCCCATACACAATCGCAGTCTCTCCCACAGTAACATTCCCCAACCGCACCGGCTTGCCCTCGTCCAGCTCGTAATTATAACTCCACCCATCCCACGTAACCCCCGAAATGGCATCGCTCCCGTTCGCAGCCAGCCGCCGCACATTGGCGAATACATCGTTGGCCCACGGCACGGCGAAACTGTACACCTTGACCCCGCGAAAGGGATTGCTGTCCGGGTCGGGCGTCGTGCCCGTGCCGTTGACGGTGGAGTTGTGCGGGTTGAGGTTGATGACGAGGATGCGGGCGAGGGTGTCGCCGTGGTAGGCCGCGTAGGCGGATGTCGTTTCCTGGTCGGAGGCTGGGAGGGGGATATAGGCTACGGAGACTAGAGTTACAGGGGAGGCCTTTGACGGGGCGAGGAAGGCTGCGATGGCGATGTTGCCGTAGTAAGGGGCCTTTGTGCCGAGGGCGGTTATGTTTGTATGGACAGGTTGCCAGCTTTGGTACTGAGTGGATGTCAGCTAATAGAATGGATATATGGAGAGAGGAAGGAGGTCTTACACGATAGTCGGTGCCCATGTGCATATGAACGCGCTTGATTCCCTGTGACGCAGCATAGAGGTTGAGGTCGACGCCCCAGAGCGCGGCGCCGAACGAGTTTGAAAGCCCCGGCTTGCCCTGGTTATACAGCGAGTTGTGCTCCCCGTAGATATGAGGCGGCACGTCGTCGAAGCGGCCAGTGAGGTTGGCATACTCCTTAATGTGAGCCTGGACGGACTGCACGGTGCGGGTGTGGTTCATCAGCGTTCCCCGGAGCGTGACTCCAGGGCTCTCGGCGCCGCTGATGTAGTTGTGCGTCGAGAAAAGGGCGACGTTATCATCCGTGTTCAGGCCGGCGGCCCACTGTGCGGGTGCGCGGAGCCGGTTGGCGGTGCCGGCGTTGGAGGGCGCCATGAAGACGGGCTTGGGGAAATCAGGACACGCTTCCGCGAGGACGGAGGCGATCTCGCGGGTGCCGTTCAGCCACTGCTCCACGTAAGTTGTCTCGTTCCAGGACGAGGGGCGGGCGGGGCCCTGGGCCGAGGTGGAGAAGAGGTCCGGCTCGTTGCCGTATTCCCAAACGTCGAGGTTGTCTCTGCCAATGGCTTTGCAGGCCAAGGGGACGGTGGCTTTGAGGGTGTCCCATCCTTCTGAACGGTTGCCGCCCAGGCCTAAGTTGAAGCCGTGGGTGAATTTGGTGTCCTTGAAAGTGCTATAGGACTCAAAGAAGGAAGGGCCGATGTGGATGGTGGTTGGGTAGTCTTTTGACCTGGCGAAGTCATAGCTGCCGTTCACTGCGTAGGGGAGAGATACATCATAGAGTGCGTAGTCTTGGGTGTTTCCGCCTACACGGATATAAGGGCGGACGCCTTGTAGGTTACCCAAGTTTGCGAGAAGGTTGTCTGAGAACTTGTTTGGCGCCGAGGCGTTTCCTAGAACATCATGATGAGTGACATTTTACTTTGTCAGGGTGTCTTGTATGGAGTGAACGTACCAGCAAAGTCTGGGAAAAAGGCAAACTCGAGCGAGTAGCTCACAAAGGCATCAAAGACGGGACTCGCCTCCTTGGGACCGGGGACAGTGACATTGACGGCACCTACGGCAAGTAGCTCCACGACGCCGGTCAGGGCAGAGGGCAACTTGAATGCATAAAACCAAGGCGAAAAGGCAGAGAACAAGCACTCGAGCTCGTCACCCAGGGCCGAGCCTACAGATCTGATGACGGACGACATGATGACTAGGGGTCAGGCGGGAAAGTAGCGGCTACCTCAGCGGGGACGATGTCGGTGAGAGAGAGTGAAGTGAGAATAAGCTTCCCCGCATGGGTGGGCAACGGTACCGTCGTGGGGATTATAGCTGATCATTTTTGTTGTCGCCAAGGAGGAGATTTGCAGGTTGCTCAGCTGAGAGGAAGGTGAGGAGAAGCAAGGAAACAGAATAGCGAGCGATGGCCATGATTTGGCAGGCGGCAGAGGAGCGTGACGGCATGCAGGTCGCTTACGCTATCGGAACGGGCGAGATCAACGCTGGGGGATGCAGTGACGGCTTGGCCTACGCTGGTCTGTTGACCAGGGTTGGTACTGTAGGATCGGAATTTATTCTCGATTTAGGTTCCATGCATTTGGGACTACTAACGAAGCGAGGCTCGCCCGACACTGGTGATATTTTGAAGGCTGGCATATGAAAAGAGTAGCGTAGTCTACCAATTGAGTACGTGGAATCAAGGTTCTTAGGTCAAGCTGAACTTCCTTTCCTTTTCACCGCTCGACAGAAGATGAGATGAACAGCTGGAGCGTGCGCCTGGCTGGATCAGATCAGGTTCATTGTGTGTCTTGTAAGTTCTCTGAGGTAGATAGATACCTTACCACGAAGATGAAGTACTTAGGTATCCATGTGTCAAGTTCAACACAGCTAGAGCTCTAGATGAGCTACCTGCCAGTTTTAACTAAAGGTGTCCGTCCAGACACCTTACCCATGAATAATACCGGGCGCCATCAAAGGCAGGAACCTCTTTGAGCTCTTGCCAGTGGTCCTCGGTTGCCGGCCCACGACTGGCACAATGTACTTACTCAGGCATGAGGTTCAGGTGCATGTTATCTGTTAGTGATTTTGCCTTGTCAAAGCGCAACACCTTAACACACCCCACCAACCACCTCCGTGCCGGTCTGCGGTAAACCCAACCGGGCCGGTCAACAAAGCGGGGTGGACGTCATCGAACGTCCGGTACCTCTGCCACACATCACTGACACCCAGCTCCCGTGTCTCTCACCACATCTCCGTTGTCGCTCGCCCAAAAATTCGCCAATTGAGTCGTTGATAACTGCCGTTGAAGATCATCAATAGCTGCAACCGCATCTCACACACCTCAATTGCCAATCCAGCGTCTTTTCGGTCACCCAGGGAAGCGTTTGAGCGCGTCATCCTCATAGGAACCCCAAGCTTGGAGCTTAATTCCCCTTAGACCAGACGGATAGCTAAGCTCCCCGCACTTCCCACGTCCTTTATCAACAAACGAGCCAAGAGCTTCTTCGACCTTTCTCCGATCCATCACCATGCCCATCACACTACAGAGAGCAGTCGCCCCGGCGTCACGGTTTGTACCCAGAACCATTTTCCGATCTGTCCGGACACCGTATATTCCATTTACTCGCAGAGCCGCTTCAACCATGGTTCCCAAGGTACGTAATATACCACCCGTAACATCTCAGTTGCCCTCGCTCAAACTCATATGAAAACACACTCACTCACACTTCACACAGCTCAAAGACCCCTCGCTCCTGAAGCAGGATGTCTGCTACGTCAACGGCGAATGGGTAAAGGCAAAGTCTGGCAAGACCTTTGACGTGACCGGTATATTCCCATCCCTGCAATCCTGACTTGATGCATATATCTAGACATATATGGAACTTCATGGGAAAGACAAAAGACTAACAACCATACAGACCCCGCCACCGGCACTAAAATCGCATCATGCCCCGAATTCTCCGCAGCCGACACGGACGCCGCCATCGCCGCCGCGGCCACAGCTTTCGAGACCTTCCGCACCAAGACGGGCCGCGAGCGCTCCAAGCTGCTGCGCAAGTGGTACGACCTCATGATGGAGAACGCAGAGGACCTGACCACCCTCATCACCTGGGAGAACGGCAAGCCCGTCGCCGACGCCAAGGGTGAGGTCACCTACGCCGCCAACTTTTTCGAGTGGTTCAGCGAGGAGGCCCCGCGCATTTATGGTGATACCATCCCCTCCTCCGTCCCTGGAAACCGCGTCTGGACAATCAAGGAGCCCGTTGGTGTCTGCGGTCTCATCACACCGTATGTCCCCCTGTTGTGTCCTGTGTAGAAAGCGGTCTCAGACTAACACATCACAGATGGAACTTCCCCGCCGCAATGATCACCCGCAAAATCGGCCCCGCCCTCGCAACAGGCTGCACCGTAGTCTGCAAAGCCCCCGGTGAGACCCCCTTCACCTCCCTCGCCATCGCCGAACTAGGCCACCGCGCCGGCATCCCCGCCGGCGTCGTCAACGTCGTCACCTCCCTCGACAACACCCCCGAAGTCGGCGAGGCCCTGACCACCAACCCGACCGTCAAGAAGATCTCTTTTACGGGCTCCACAAACGTCGGCAAGCTCCTCATGAAGCAGTGCTCCGGCACTCTCAAGAAACTCTCCATGGAACTCGGCGGCAACGCCCCCTTCATCGTCTTCGATGACGCCGACGTCGATGCCGCTGTGGCGGGCGCGATCGCTTCCAAGTTTAGGTCCTCGGGCCAGACGTGCGTGTGCGCGAATAGGCTGTACATCCAGAGCGGCGTCTACGACGAGTTTGCGCGGAAGTTCGCCGCCAAGGTGGAGGAGTTCAAGGTCGGCAACGGCTTCGAGGAGGGAATCACCCACGGACCCTTGATTCACGACCGCGCTATTGACAAAGTGGAATCCCACGTCCGCGACGCGGAGCAAAAGGGCGGTAAAGTCGTCGTGGGCGGGAACAAGATCTCCAAGCTGGGTCACAACTTTTACGAGCCGACTGTTATCACGGGTATGACCAAGGACATGGCCATGTCGAGCGAAGAGACGTTCGGCCCCGTTGCGGGCTTGTTTAAATTTGAGACGGAAGAGGAGGTTGTGAAGCTGGCTAACGCGACGAATGTCGGGTTGGCGGGCTACTTCTTCTCGAGAGACATTCAGCGCGTGCACCGCGTCGCGGAGCATTTGGAGGTCGGCATGGTGGGCGTCAACACGGGGTTGATTTCGGATCCGGCGGCGCCGTTTGGCGGTGTCAAGGAGTCCGGTTTCGGGAGGGAGGGGTCGCTTTTGGGCGTTTCTGAGTACCAGGTGACCAAGATGGTTACGTATGGCGGAATGGGCCAGCCTTTGCAGAAGTGAACGGAGATGCTGGTGGCGGTAGTCCAAAATGATGGGAAAGAAGATGTGTGTTTTAGCGGGCAACCCTTGGGACTAGGAGTTGGTTATTCTACTGTTCAAAAGAATCATTTTTCATGAGCCATCTTTCACCTGCTTTACGTTCTCCCCTCCTTGCAAGTGGTCTAGCCCCCGACTGACGATCACAACGATGGCAAGCCTGCCATTTCGGGGTCCATCGAGGAAAAAGTGATGTGATGCTCCCGTTGTCTCGTCTAACCCCCTGTGCAAAAAGCTGCCATGGGCATTCCTTCAGGCTACTAAGGAATCTAGAGCATGCCTTCATTAGCTTGGAGATTACAAAAGTTGGTATTAGTTATGAACGCTGGACTGCGCGTGCGACTGGGATCCAACGTGCGTGCTACCATCACGAAACCCGCGGGAGTCAGTATCTGCCAAGACACATGTGGCCAAGTGTTTGCTGTGAAGCTAGAGGGAAGGAATCTCAAGTTTTTTCCGAGGCGCCATTGACTTCCGTTTCATTGGTAAGACTATTCGTTGCAGTCCATGTTGGTCTTGAAACTAAGTATAAGGGATGTGGCATCTGTAAATCGCGTGTGCTTCAAAGATGATCACCAGAGAAGCACTGCACCACAAGCTGGCACCTAACCCGTTCCCGACTTCTCAAACCCAATAAATGCCACTGCCCCATATCCCATCATCATCTCACGTAGAATCCAACACAGCCTCCTCAACACCGCTCCCCCCATCACTCCCATCCCTCCTCCGCCCCCGATAATGCCTCTTCCGCTTCCTCTTTCCCGTATCCTCGGCCCTCCACCCCTTCCTCGCCCGAATAGGCCTCAGGAACCCGTCAACGTGCACCGCGCCCATCATCTCGTCCTCGCTTCCCACGTCGAAGCGGTCACTACCGCCGCCGCCGCCGCCCAGCACATCCCCTACTCGACCCGGATGCATCGTCGCCACGTGCCGCTGCAGATTCGCCCTCCGCCCGAACCCTTCCAGCGAGCGCTCGCAGCCCGAGACGGGACAGTAGAAGAACCCCGCAGAGGACGCGCGGGATGCGCTTCGCGATCGTCTCGCTGCTGCTGCTGCCGCCAGTATGCTCCGTCCTCGCCCCGTGGCGTCAGAGTCGCTCGGCGGGATACTATCGCGCGCCAGACTATTCTGTCGAGAAGATGCCATCCCGAGACGCCGTGCTTTCACGATGGGCCTCTCCTTCTCCGAGTCTTCTGAGCTGGACGCCCCCGCGTACGGGTCGGCAGTACCACCACCGCCGCCGTGGCAGTTTCTCCCGCCGCCGGGGATGTACCGCGTCGTCTGCGGCTTCGGCCCTTTAGTCGCGGGCCCCTCGAACAGAGTCTGCATCTCCATCCCCTGCCCAAACAAATCAGCACACCGCTGCGCCGCCCTCGCAACCACTTCGGGCTTGAAGCCAGAGAGCGATGCAGCGCCGATGACGTCGCTCCAGTCCCGCAGCCCCCAATTTCCAAGCATCGTCTCCCGCGCCTTGGTCTTGGCCTCAGCCCGCGCCTCAGCCGGCAAATCACGCCTCTTCCTCGGCGACCTCGACCTCGACGTCTCACCCTCCGATCCCTCTTCATCCTTCTTCACGACGGCATCCTCCCCTTCCGTCTCCGCAGCCGCTGCGTCCTCCTCGTCCGACGAGAACGGGATCCTCTTCTTCGACGCCCTCGCAATCCGAATCTTCATCTCCTTCTCCGTCTCCCCAGGCAGCGGAATCGCGACTTTCTTCGGTCGACCCCTCCGTTCAAGCGCCCTCGTCCACTCGGGCTCCGGGGTTCTGGGCGCCTTGCTCCGCGGCCGGCCCTTCTTCTTCCGCTTCGACGCCGACGAACTCGCCCGTGACGCCGCGGACGAGACGCTAGCTGCGTCCGAGGCGTGGTTGTTGTTGTCCTCCACATCGGTCGCGGAGGCGGACGAGTCGGTCATGTAGCTGAGGCCCGCGAGGCGAGAGTTGTGGAGAGCCGTGAGGGTGTTGTCGAGTGTAGACAGGATATGACGAACAGAAGGACGGAGGAGGTCGGCGGAGAGATCGTCGTTGGCGGAGACGACTGGTTCGTACGTCTTGCTGCGCTTCGGTCTTTCGACATCTACGTCGGACACACCCGCTGCCTGTGCGCCTTGTCCTGATGGAGGAGGTGCGTTTCCTTCCTTGTCTTCGTCGTCCTCTTCGTCGGAGACCGCGGACGAGTGCGCAGACATGGAAGACGCCGCCGTTCTCTCGTTGGCAGATTCGTCCCGTATCCTTGCAGCTTCCTCTCGCTCGCGAGCCTTGCGCTGCCGGCGAAGGAAGCGCTCTTTCGCCTGGCGTAGAATCGTCGCCGTCATTTCTTCTTCTAATGCTGTACTGGGGAGCTGTTCCTTCCTGGAGCGTGTGGTGAAGTCGTCGTCCTCGTCGTGAGTTTCCTTTAGAAAGTCGTCGCCGGGCACGATGCGCGAGTTCATGGGCCACGCCGTCCATAGATTCGGTGGGCGCCATTCGCCGCTATCGACAATTTCTTCCAGCGGTCTATCAATGTCCTGATGAAAGAAGGATTAGCGACTTGTAATGTGTCGTGGGAATGAGACGGGCTGCTCTCAAACATACCGCATCGTTGGGCTCTCCCGCTGCACTCGGGCGCACTGCACGATTTCGGAGCGCGAATGCGTTGTACAGGTGCACTGATAAGTCGCGATTCCGTAGTTGCTCCATGGAGCGGTGGAGGAGTCGCTCCTCTTGCGTATAGGTGTTCCATGTCGCCTTGTTGCCCTTCCAGCGGTTGGGTCTGGTCTCATAAAGCTCTTCAGAGTCGACGGAGCGAATCTCATCGGTGTCGAGGTCCCACGATTCCTCGTTTGCCGTCATGACATGGATATGATGCGTAAAAGAGTTAAAATTTGGATGCTTTACATATGAAAAGAATACGCATCAATTGAATGAGCTGGAATGAAATGTATAGATGATTAACAGCGGTTTTCAGAGTGGGTTGAAGTGAGGTGAAGAGTAAAAGAAAAATGGACCCGCCCACTTCTCACGGAAACGTGCCTCGAGGAAAGGTCAAACAGGTAGCCTAACGTGTGGTCAACTCTGTAAAGACTCACACGCATCACAGCGTACTACCAACACCTCACTTTGATTTGATGGAAAGATGAATATTCATGTGTCCCAGGCATGTATTTATCTTCCACCACCACAATTATGGTATAACAAACGCCTACTACACATTCTAGAATAAAACAAAAACACAAACAAGCTTTTCTCCCCTCCCTTTTTCTTCTTCACAACCAACGCATCATCCTCTACGCCTTGGCCTTCTTGTTCGCGGCCTCCCTCTCCAGCCTTCTCCTCTTGGCACGCAGCTTCTCGTCCTGCGCGCTCTTCTTGTTATTAGTGTACTGCATCTGCTCAAACAGCTTTCTCTTCTTCTTGCTCAGCATGCCCTTGGCCCGCTCGATATCCTCCGCCTCCTCGGCCACCTTCTTGGCGTGCGCCTTGCGGGCCGCCTCCTTCTTGGTCTTGGGCTTGGTCTCCTTGGCCTGGACGGCGCCGCCCGTGAGCTCGGCCTCGAGCTCGAGCTGGCGCTGCGCGTCGGCGTCGTCGTTCTCGGAGCCGACGTCGTCCTCGTCCTCGGAGACGCCGTCAAAGTCGGAGCCCTCGCCGTCTTCGCCCTCCTCTTCCTCGTCGGAGCCGGCAACGTCCATGTCGCCGGCGTCCACGTCGTCGGCCATCTCCTCGTCGCTCTCGGCCAGGGCCTCGCCCTCGGGCTCCTGCTCCTCGAGGGGGATGGTCGGGTCGTACGCGCCCTGCACTTGCCTGACGAAGGGGCTGAGATGGGGAGGGAGCTGGGCGCCGGGGACGTACTGGTCCGCCGGCTTCAGCTCCTCGTCGTTGACGCTGTCCCAAACCCATTGGGGCTGGACGTATATCCGGCCGGGGATGCGCTGGTTGGGCGCGAGCTTCTGAGATGTCTGGTTGTCCTCGCCATCGCCCTCCTCGCTGTTGGCAGCGTAAATCGGGGGACGGTCAACGATCTGGTGGGTGATGGACGGGTCGCGCTCGTCGGTGGTGAAGGCACCCTCGCCGAGGACGGCGTCCCAGCCGATGCGCTTGCAGCCGAACGACCGCAGGAGGAACTCCAGGGGTTGTCTAGGAGTCTCACGGGAGAGGAAGAATGTGCAGTGGGCGAAGAGCTTGTTTCTGTCGGTGCTCGAATGCACAGGCTGGGGCAGGACGTCACCGCCGGGCGCCGCGGGCTCGAACTTGTCGATGGCGTTTGTGGATTCTTCTGCGGACTCGGTCTGCTCCTCCGACTTGCTCTCCTCCTTGTCGGCATCCGAAGACTTGAGCTTCTTGATAACCTTGTCAACCGCGGCCTGGGTCTTGGGGTCGACGCTGTGCTCGGTCTCGCCGTTGGTAATTTGTTTCGGCTCCTCGGGGGCGGCGAGGTTCTGGCCCTCAATGGTGAAGGCAGCAAGCTCGGCAGACTGGTTGTCCTTGGTCTGGTCAAACTTGGGCGGGTACTTGAGGCCGAGGCCGGTGTACAGACGGAAGTTGATGAAGCCCAACAGCGTCATGTAGAACTCGACAAAGGTTCCCATGATGCGGAAGTCGACATCGCCAACAACCCTCTGGTTGAACTTGTAAGGCACCAGCCACAAGACATCCTCGCCGTTGATGTTCGCCTGGTAGTAGATACCCTTGATCGAAAGGAAGGACTTGGTAACGCTCTGCGACACAATGAGGTAGTGCTGGAACTCGAGGGTCAACCGCTCGCAGCGCGCAATCATCTTTGCGGGAACGGACGAGGTCGAAGGCAGGTTGGCGAAAAGGAAGAGCATGGACAAACAGTCGTCGAGGTCCCTCACGGCGTCGACAAAGGTCGGGTATCGCTCTCTGATGACGTGGTCGAGGGTGTACCTCGGCTTGCCAGTCTCCTCGGGCCTGGCGGCGTTCTTCTCCAAGCGCTTCGCATCGCCAACGTCGCCGCGGCCGAGCGCGCGCGAAATCTTCTTCTCGAGGGCCTTTTGGTCGCGGAACTTGAGCAGAAGCGGCTCGTGCAGGAGGTACTGGATGTCCTTGGCGTAGTAGAAAGTCGTCGAGGCGGTCGAGGACTTGGAGACCTTCTTCTTGCTGCGCGGCTCGCGAGGGTAGATTCCCTTCCAGATGCAGAGCTTGCGGAAGTCGGGCAGGCTGATCTGCAGCTTGCGGATGGCCTGGTTTCTGGTGACATAGTTCTTGGCCGCTCCAGCCTCTCCCTTCTTCTTGACTCTGCCCGCCATTTTTGCGAATTGGCGTGGTTGTGTTGTTGAAAAATTGACTTGGTTTGGAAGGGTGTGTGTTCTTGGACGAGTTTAGAAGCTCTCCAGTACTTCTCGCTGTGGCGGGGCACCGCTCTCGAGTTTCTCTCTGAACTTTTTTTCCATTGAAATTTTCTGCCAGCCGTTGACCGCTCCCTTGCCAGCCAGGATAGGACTAGTCCACCAGGTCCTTATCACTGATTGGCTTTTGTTATCTAATCGGCACAATGGCCCCAGCTCCAGGGGTTCAACCCACTAAACCAAGTGCGACTGCGCTGAGAGACGGATTGCCATTCGCTGGACAAGCTTCCCGCACCCAGCGGACCTGCGCCCCGGCCGAAGCACCAGGTGTCATCCACCTCGACCCCCGTCCCTACCACACCTTATTCATCCCGACTCCCGCCCCGAACTCCAATAAGGCTGCGAACCTGTGAAGCTCCCGTGAGCCCGCATCTCGACACATCCCGCTCCGGACCATGGACTGAAGGATGACCGTTGGAACAAGTACACAGGGAGGCAGCAAGACAGGCGTCTTCGCCGCCGCAGCAGCGCTGCGTCTACTGCTCTTCGTCGCGTTCCCCGGCCTGCCTGACCTGCTCACCGGCCGCGTCGAGATCTCGACCCCCGTCACGAGCTTCAAGCGATGTAAGCTTCCCCTTTCTGGAATACAATTGAATCAAGAAACATTTGACTGACGATTCATCGTCATGTAGTACAAGAAGGACTCTTCCTTTACAACCACAATGTCTCCCCCTACGACGGCGGTGTATACCACCAGGCGCCCCTCTTCCTCCCACTCTTCTCCCTCCTCCCGGACCTGAAGTCGTTCCCGATCTTCACATACCTTCTCTACATCCTCGTCGACATCCTGAGCGCGGATGCCCTCTCCAAGATCGCAGACTCTGGCGAAGCAGGCTCCTCTCGCCTCTTCTCCTCTCCCCGCCGCGGCAAGAGGTGGAGCGGCCTCGTCGTCGCATCGCTGTAAGCTCCAACTCTTACCCCTTGCTCAAATCACCAACGACCATTTGATCTGACAACATCACCACAGCTACCTCTTCAACCCCTTCACGATAGCAACCTGCATCGGCCGCTCCACATCCGTCTTCTCAACATGCGCCATCCTCCACGCCGTCGCAAAGGCCATCGCCGGCGCCCCCCTCAGCGCAATGGTCTCCCTGTCCTTCGCGACCTACTTCTCCATGTACCCCGCCCTCCTCCTCCCACCTCTCGTCCTCCTCGCCTACGACCGCCAGGACCCGACCCGACGAAGCACCGCCTCGAGCCCGCGCTTCGCCCTCGCAAACGTCTCCGTCGTCGCCGCCGTCCTCACCGCCCTATTCCTCATGTCCTTCCTCCTCACCGGCGGCTCATGGGAGTTCCTCTCCAGCACCTACGGCGCCCAGCTCACCCTCAACGACCTGACGCCCAACGTCGGGCTGTGGTGGTACTTCTTCGTCGAAATGTTCGACTCCTTCCGCCCCTTCTTCCTCGCCGTCTTCTGGCTCCACCTCTCCAGCTACGTTGGCCCCCTGACGATCCGCATCCGCACACAGCCGCTCGTCGTGCTGACGCTGCTCCTCGGCATTTTTGCCATCTTCAAGCCGTACCCGTCCATCGCGGATACGAGCTTGTTCCTGGCGATGTTGTCCCTCTTCCGGCACGTGTTCCCGCTCATGCGATATACCTTTGTCGGCGCCGCGACAATCATGTACGCTTCGTTCCTCGGCCCGGCTTTTTACCACCTGTGGATCTATGCCGGGAGCGGAAACGCGAATTTCTTCTACGCTATCACGTTGGTGTGGAGTCTGGGACAGAGCTTGCTCGTCAGCGATCTCACGTTTGCGGTGCTGCGTGACGAGTGGGAGGTTGAGAGGCCCGAGATGGTTGGAAAGGAGATCCGGCAGATCTGAGGAGCCTTAGAAAGATGAAGCTAGTTGACGAAGGTCGTTTTTATCGTGTGTAGGACTAAAAGTGTCGGTGTCCAGCATAAGGGCATTCGAGGTCGGTATAAGTGGCACAGGCAGCATTAAAAATAGCATGGTGTATGATGAACGGTTATATGTAAGCCAAAATAATCAAGACAGTATTGTACATTTTTGGGATGCCGTGACCAATATGTCCTTTTCCTACATGCTACCCCTGACTCCAGAGTTGCGAATGATCTATATGCCCCTTTTCCTTTTGTGACTGATAAGTCATGTTGCAGTCATCTTTCCCCCCTTTCACCGGATCAGTCTTGATACTCGCCGGATCACACATCACTCGAAAGCGAATTTTCAGCCTCAATCGACAGCCAATTCAGACTCGACATATTTGTGCTCCGATCCCCATCCCGCAGCCGGACTCGCCTGGGGCACTGGATCCGCCAGTCCCAGCGAAAAGTTGAGCATCTCGCCCAAATCACCAAACCTACCCAGCCCCTTCTTCTCCGCCACCCACGTCTGGGTCCGCAGGCCCCACGGCGGCAGACTCTTATACGTCCACACGCCATACGCGATCGCCGAGCCAGCGACCAACACCCCTCCCGCGAGCGCAAGCGTCCTCCGGTCCGCCGAGGCTCCCTTGGCCTTGATCTCGGCCCGCCGCCGCCACTCGTGGAGATACGCCTCGCCGAGGTTCGGCGTCGCCTGCACTACGTTGTCGAGGAAGCGCGCCGCGGTACGGAGCGATGACGAAGGTGCGGCCGTCCAGGGGAGAGCGTTGCCCGGGTTCGTGAGGCACTCGTCGCGGAGGTCCGCGGCCATGGCGGCGAGGTGGGGGAATTTCTTGGCGAGGACGGTCGGGAGCCAGGACTGCGGGAGGTCGACCTGCTGGATGAGGGCGAGGTAGCCTACCAGGAGGCAGTCGAGGGACGTGGGGACCTCGCCGCCGAAGAAGCGCTTCTTCTCGCCCGGTGTGTCCTCGCCCCGTGCGCGGAGGGCTTCGAGGGGGGAGAGAGCGTCGACGGTGATGGCGTGGAGCCTGATGCCGCGCGCCGTGCCGGCCTTCATCTCTTCGAGTACGGTCCTCTTGTTAGAGACGGGGAGGTGCTTCATCGCGCGGTCTAGGGTGCGATTCTTGGGTACGGCGGCGTCGTCTTCGTCTTCGTCGTCGTCCTCAGCGCCAAGGGAGTCGAGGCCGAGGTGGGCGCACCGGGCCATGGCCTGGTTCCGGATCATGACGGGGACGGTCCAGCTCAGGGGGAACCCGAGGAGGTGGCTCAGGGCGGGGCGGGTAACGGCGACCCAGTTCTCGTGGGTGCCGTAGAGGGCGGCGTCGAGCAGGGGCGCGAGGGCGGACTCGATGTAGGCGCCGTAGGCGAGGGCGTCTGCGCGCTGGGACGGGGTGAGGCGCGAGTCGAGGTCCAGGTCCCAGGAGGGGGAGTGCGACGCGAGGGAGGCGAGGTGGGCCGCGATGGAGGCGTAGCCCGTTACCCAGACGCCGTTGGCCTTAAGGGCCGGTAGGCGGTCTAGCAGACGTTAGCGAGGCTGAGGGTAAAAGGGGCAGGACCCATTGTGTGTATGTATTTTGGGCGAGTTTCTTTGTGCGTTTGGGTGAGTCTTTGTGAGGCTTTCTTTGTTGTGAGTCGTCATGATGGGACGAGGCCGCGTGGGAAATTTGTTCCAACGGCGGAAACCTCGAACGGTGGAAAGGGGGTGTGCAGTGTAAACACGGCCGGCCGGTGTAAGTGTGAATAAGTGAACAGGTATACTTACTTGATGAGTGGACGGCAGGGTCATTGCTCGGGACCAGACGCCATTGTGAGCTTGGGAGGGCGGTGTGCAGGTAGGCGATGGCGGCCAGACACTCGGCGTCGATGGAGGGGAGGCCAAATGCAGCGCCCCAGACGTGGAGCTCGAGGACGTCGTCCATGGTCGTGGTGTTGGTGTTGTGTCGTACGTTGTGGTGTGAAGGCCCGGTGACGAGTACACCTCACGTACTGCGGTGACCGGCGTGCGTATCCAAGTATCCGGTTCACGCTGTCTGCCTTCACTCGCTCTGTCCCCGCCGTAGACTCCAGAGACCCTGATTGTCCGAGTTCTCTAGCGCAAGGGACGTGATCCCAAAGGATGACGAAAAGTTGGGTGGCCGATGAGTCAAGCCCGTTTCAACGCACTGTTGTATGAAGGATACCCTGAAGATCCCGTAAGGCAGCAATGAGCTGTAAGAGACAACCGTTTCTGATGATGTGCAGTGCGATGTCACTGATGTGTCGTTCTGAGGAAAATTAGGGACCCCTGCATTCCTTTCATCGCTTCAGCGGCGCGAAGATCCGTCTGAGCTTGGCCTGAACGGTCGTTACGACTTCGGCGCGGGATCACGTGGCGGGAGCATACATACTGAGGAGTGCCGCTTACTCTCTTGCCTTACATAATCAGAGAAGAAGGGACTGAGGCAGCTGAACAAAAGTGGGACCAGATCTCCCACGTTTTGCCACGCTTCGCCCCACATCTCCCCCAAACGGGGCTCCATGTCCTAATTGGGACGGAATCGACGAACCCCCCCTTCCCCCCTGACGATCCGGTTCACCGTTCGAGAAACTCCAAAACACGCCGCCGCAAAAATCACCAAGTTTTTCTCCCGCCGTCACAACGTCCACCAGTGATACACAGGCAAGAACAAGAGGCGGTGACGTCTTGGCGATAAGCACCTTCTCTAAGCTTCTGCGCCTGCATTCCCGGCGGGTCCGGATCACCAATGCAAGTCCCCTGGGCCATTACCAAGTCTACCCTCCACGTGCCTTCAAATGGACCAAAGGGATCAAAGAAAGGCAAAGGAAGGGAGGGGATTACATTAGATACAAGATACATCGTGACATCCAAACGTTCGACCTTCTTGATCCAATCTCGTGACCATCTTCCGAGATGACCAAAGCCGACGACGACTGCAGGGAATTTCGCCACCACTAAGGCAGGTACGCGACACCGAACCCGTAAACCGTAAGTTGTAACCGTAACCTACTGCAGGCACCACAACCACGGCGTGCTAGCACCGAGTATTAATCTAAACCGTCTGAATTCCAGACGCCCCAGAAACGTTCCGACGTGAACCAGCCAATTTTCTCGAGACTGGAAACAGATTGGCAAGATTGACAGGCATGAACAGCGACGGCGTCACGGTGCTTTGAAGAACGATAGACCAAAGCCTCCCTCTCCTGTTTCACACAAATTCAAACATTCCTCCAGTTCGTCAAGTGGGGGGAACTTGGAAATGGGAACGCAAGTGATCAGCAGCGGGCTTCAGGGTTCATCGATCTTCGTCACAGAAAATTCCATAATAAACCCACGACAGCTAAGAAGATTGTGATACCGCATTTCATGGGGTAAAGGTGCGCAGGTGTCACTTTGATGAAAGGCTTGGAGGGAGGTGTCCTCCGTCCCGTCCTTTTCTATCTGACGTGACATGCCGCACCCCGACTCCCTGTCAACGTAATCCTCGGACCTCACCAGAGCTCGATATAGACCACGAAGAAGAGCATCTCTACCCTCAATTACGAGGGCATTCCTTACCCTTACCCATTCCATGATTCTATAGCTTAAACCACCCGTCCCCGCCCATCGGTGACGAATCGTCGTCGTACCTGGATTAATTTAGATTCTTCTTTAGATCGCGGAGGATTATACGAAATCGTACTATACGGCAATAAAGGGGGATAATAATAGGGGAGAACGAATTCCCCTCATTCATCGCGACACGCCTCTCTTCCCATCAATTTGAGGGTTGAACCCGTAGAGAAGCCCACATCGGTCGTTCCACGTCCACGGAACACCGCCCACGGCGGCTCCGTTTTCCTGGCGCCGTCTCTCGCGCCGCCGCCGCTGTATTGGGAACATTGTAACAGTCTATCCCACAATCCCGACTCCCCGGCGCCATCTCCGCTAGCATGAATGCTGTCCATCGTATACTCATCCACTGGTGTCAAACCCCCGGATACTAGCCAAGCTTGTCTTCGGGGGCCAAGTATCTCTGCAATTTTCTCCCTCCTTTCCGTATTGCCCTCAAAAAATCACGGAAAGGGCAGAATATCTAATTACACCATCGTGCTAGCCTTCCCTTTAGCCTCCCGTCACCGGTGCGACGTAATTAAATAAGGGAGGCCCTAGAGCGACGGCGCCTTGGACCGTCGAGCCCGTCAAACCGTCAACGACGTCTGTGTTTATTTTCTTCTTCATTTTCCCCCCTTGACTTCTTCACAGACTTGACAGAGTACGAACTGATACTATAGTAGAGTCCCCACCCCCTGGGCTCTTTTTTGCCCTCAAACTTGGGAATTAGGGGTCCAACATTCCACATCCCGTACATTCACACCCTTTTTTCGCTGCCCTTCCCGTCCGTCCACGGACGGGCTGAGGCTGAGCCTCATTTTCCTCATTTACCATTCCAACTGTACATTATGCCAAACCGTACCGTCAAAGGGGAGTTCGTCAAGGGCAAAAGGGTTGGATGGCCTAAACTCTCTCGCGGGCCGCGGCATCAAGATCCACCCTTCCTGAAAAGCCTGTACGGCAGATAGATATTCACAGACGATAAGTACACGCAAAGAGGCTAACAACCATCTGCGGATACGGAGTTCGGACCTCTGGATGACAATCTCGGCCCCGCCCCCCAATTGAGGCCTCTCTGGTCTGTCGCGTCCAATATGATGGTTTCGGGCTACCTTAGGTACGTACTCCGTACTTCATACTTCAGCTGAGGTAATGGACGTACCCACCGGGAAAACGCACGTCCAACCAATATGAGCACGCATGAAAGGCAATTACCACCACGAACTGCACGACCAAACCTCGTCAACCTCAATGTCCAGCTCACAATGGCCTCATATGCAGTTCCCTTTGCAAGGTTTCAATAAATCAAGGAAGCCGCGCATCGCGGGTAACTCCCCCCTTCCACCTCTCCCTCGCAAAAAAATGCAATGGCACGTCCCGAGGCTACCGCCAAACCCTTTTCTCGTGCCCCCTCCCCTTCGCCGCCGCCTGCATCGCCCGCCCTAAGGCATGTATTTGTCCTGCATCTCGACTTAGGCGAGATGAGCAGTTTGGCAACATGAACGGGGTAGGTGGTTCGGGTGGGATGGGGGCTAGATACGCAGTAAAGAAACCTGGGGGCGAAAATCACCAAAAAATCATAATACTGCGTACATTTCCAAATTGATAAGCAGGGCCTATGTACAACATTATCAGCTCAGCTCTGCAGCCAGTCCGTCTCATTCCGGGCAGGCAAGGTCCCCCAGTGGTGGTAGTGTAGCAATATTCCCTTGACGATAGAGAGAGAGATGTGACCAACTTTGGATCATTGATGTGATGTTTTTGCCAAAAACACCCGCGCCCTAGCCGCACATCTTTTCCCTTCCAAACCCCGGCTAACATTCATGCCCCCTTGTCCTCCATCTGCCACTCTGCCACTCTGCCACTCTACCGTAACATAACACATCACGTCAGTCAAGGCAAGCCATACACCACGGAGTTAGAATGTATCCGTAGGACAGGGTCATCTCTGCCGCAAGGCGGAAAGATCTCAGATGATCTCGGTGCGTTTCGCCCGCCGCCGCCTCCGTTCGCCGCCCCTCCCTTTTCGGTCAAGCACTACATCAAACCCCCCTCGTTCGGTGTGTATCACCTAGAACGAAACCCGCTCTGCAAAAACAATTGGGACGGGTGTGACGACGCTTATCAATATCCTCCGCATGGACAACATGTTATCTAGCGGGACGTTGAGGTAAAGATCGTCAAGAAGGCAGAGAAAGACTGTTCTGCCTTGGTGATCATAGTGTTGATGGTTTCGTGGTGGTGGTGGTGGTGTGGAAACCACTAACACAACGATAGCACCCCGGTTTCCTCAAAAAAGTCGACGTGTCAGTATATTCTGCAACAATTGAGCGGTTTTAGTCCATTTCCCACCATCTCTGGGAATTATCTAAAGTATCCGTACATGGACAGCAAGGAAACATTGGGTCGCAAAAGACGGCCGCTGGCACCCCGTATTCAGCTATACTTTCTCTAATTAACATCATTGTGTGTTGTTGCCTGCGGTGGCTGCCAGCCTGCCTGGCGTTGTCTTCGCCTTGCCCTCTTCTGCGGGACTGCGCATGGTATTTGAGTATTTTGGTCTGCTGATCGGGTCGGGTCGGTTATGCATGGCACATGGGGGGTTGATGGGGAGGGGGTCGTTTGCGGCAAGGTTGGTTTCCGCAGTTGTTGTATGTAGTATCGCAGCCATGCAGCAGGAGAAACAAAGTAGGCTGAGGTTTAATTACCATGGCTCGGTCTGCAGAAAGGTGGCCGCCGCAGAGTAGCATTCTTCTCATTCCACTCGCCAACGCAGGCAGTCCGTAACCTCGTCCAACTTTCGCCCAGCCCCCCAGCCCCCAATACATTATCACCACCCCTGGCTTGAGTAGTCGTCGGGAGGGACGGATAGACTGGGGAGGGGCGATGCTTTTCTCGGTCAACGTAGAGATCGGCTCACCTTTTTCCCAACGACCCCGCGCCGCCTGTCTGTCGCGGCCTTTTGGTGACGGCGGACGGACAAGCGGGCGGGGGAATGGAGAATGGGACGGGATGTCGTGCGTTGAGTGGGATGTGTTTCCCGCCCATCGTGCCATGTGCCCATGCCCGTCTCAGTCTCACAATGGGCGGGGGAGGTTAAAGAACGGGGGGTTCATAGTAAGATCCTCTGTTTCTGCCATGGTTTGCGCGGCGGTAGCGAGCTCAGGAAGTAGCTGCGCGGTTAAAGCGTGGTTCACCGAGGTAAGGCGGCCTCGAGATTCTGGACCTTGGTCACGATGCGAAACTCGAATCACGTTTATGCAGCGAACTGAGGATCAAGTACGTTTTGATGAATTATGTGTGTATTATAACTCTCATCTAGAATTGGGTGGTCCAATGCTGAGATTGACCCCTCTTGCTCCAGTGCGAATGAAAAATGTGAAGTCCTTCTCTCCAACTTTTGATGTATCCCAGTTGACTAAATCTGGTTCCTAGAAAACGCTCGTACTTGACGTCGAATCCATCCATCTCTCTGAGAAAGGGAAGGGGGGTATCGGCGACGACAAAGTGGGAAAGAAAACAACAAAAAGAGTAGACTTGTATGTGTCTCCCTGACAAATGCTCCTTTCTAATGATACATGTTTGTGTTGATGAGGTTGGTGGAAAATGCGTGATTGAATGATGACGTTGAGGTTTGTTCCTGGTCCCGTAATGATGCTTTGCTCGTTCCGTTGTAGGTCATGGATTAAAGATGGTGGTTTCCGTTGGCTTGGTTGAATAATCCACTTTCGGTGAAAATGGTGTAGAGTGAACGAGGGATAGGTTGGTATTGTTACAAGGTGGTATGTCGGTGAATACTGCGTAGGGGGTGTAGCAGTCGATGACGAAGTAGAGTGGGTTGTTGCGTGGTTGCTGGTAGTTGCGTGCAGAGCCCAGCTCTTGGGAACGCGGGCCGGCACGAAGAGAAGGTGAAGAAGGTGAGGGTGGGAGAAGAAGGCCCAATCTCGAGACCACCTCGGAGCAACTGATGACCCCGCGGTTTGTCGTGACGCAGATGCGTTTGCCCGGTCTTGAGAGATTGAGGGGCAGTTGCATTAGCCCAGTGGTCACAGAGGTGAGTGTCCCTCGGTCGAGTGGTGTGGGTGGTGTGGGTGAGACGCATGCATGGCCAACACATGGAGGCGTGTATGGCGTGCATAATGGAATGCGTGGTAAATCCTGCGGGCTGCCAAATACAGGCCGACTGAATGGATGCGGTGTTGTTGCTGAAGGGTGTGGATCGGATTTCGTTCGCAGTTGGTAGTTTCCCGGGAACTGGTCAATGGGTTGTAGGCGCCCGTTCATCCATGGTGTTGATTTTCGACTGCGAAGGGAACCGAAGGGCAGCTCCATTCATTGTGGTAGTGGTGGTTTGTTTCTAAACTCATGGCTCTAGAAAGCTCTCGAGTTGGTGTATTGCGCGAGGCTAGCCGCCAGCCACTCTTAACCGCGGGTGGGCAGAGGAGGAAGAGGGCGTTGAGGCGGCGGGCCAGGGCAGGGAGGAAGTTGCGAGGGGCGCTGAGCAGGCATGGTGATGAAGTCGTTTGCGGAGCAAGCCATATGAGCTGATGTGAAGTTGTTGATTTGGGTCGAGGGAAGGCTGCGTAGATGTAGCCTTGGGTAGTTTTGTATGTGGTAGACGGTTGGTGTTGCAGGTTGTTGAGCCGTTGAGGATTGAGGACAAAGGCTCTTTGGTGTGGTGGATAGAGTATGTGAGAATAGTATGTAACCAAACGGTCGTAAGTTTGAAGAGTTTCGTCTGAATCTGGTCTTGTCGATGATGGTTGTGATCTGGTCGAGAATGATAGTCCATTGATACTAGGGGGGGAGTCGGGTGCCTTATGTATCTACGAATGCGGCCATGGGAAGGAGATTTTGGCTGGCGGTGCCTGTTTGCAGAGCTCGCTGTCCGAGACTCTGCAATTTTGGAACAGCCAGAAACCTTGCAAGGGTATTAGCCCAGCTTGACCTTGGATCGGGCACTGGTGTGTCTTCTTGCTCGGGAGGGGTGTGGTGCCAGGGGAGATGGGTGTGAAGGGTGTGTGGAAGAGTGCCTACTTACCGTATACTGCGTAGGTAAACCGTAAGAGAGGGTAAAAGTAGGGCGTGTGATGACCATTGTGGGAGTGTGAGATGAGGGTGAAGGGCGAGTTTGCGTGTGTTGCGAGCTGTCCAGGGGTAAATCGGCAGGGTGTGGGATGGGCGGTGATGGGGTGGCGGTAAAGTGAAGGTGAAGAAAGGAATTTTGCCTGGGACGGGAGAGAGAGAGAGAGAGAGTACGTCAGTACTTTGACCCCTTGTACCTGACACTGCCAGTGCCAAAATTAAAGCTTTGCCCTGGGCGTCCCCTCCGTCTGGTCTTGGTGTTGTGGTGTGGACGTGGACGCGGCATTCCGTCTACGCCATCAGGTACACCACGGCACGGTACTTCCATACGGTACCTCAGAGCCGTAAAACGGTGGGATGCAGACCTTGAGATTGTACGTACCGATCCACCCACCGTCAAGTGGAGATCTGCGTCTAGCCGAAGCAACCGTTTCTCCAGAAATGTCAATCCCGTCAATCACCCCCAACGGTGGGCCGCCGTCTCGTCTCATCTTGCTGAGGTGACGGGCGGCCCCCATGACTGCCCGCTGCCCTGGAAAAAGGTCTCCCTCTTTTTGGCGGTGACGCATCGCCAGAGTCACCGTGGGGCTTGACCGCCGCAACGCGAGGAAATGAAACAAGCACGCGTACAGGGGACTGCCCTGCCCTGAACGTGTTCCTGCCCCTGTCACACCAGCCTTTTCACCGTCTCCATCCACTCTCAGTTTTCCCCATACACTAACCGTCAGTCAGGCACGCAACGGAGCGGAGACGGAGGCGGAGGGATTAGCCCACCAGCCAACAGGACACCTGTGCCCTCTCCCTCTCACTCCTCCTCCCACACTCACTCTCTGGCGAACTCACCTCACCCAGACGAAGGTATCCGTATCCATACTCCGTACCCAGCGCTGAAAAAGGGGAGCCCTTCAGAAAAAAGGAGACAGCGTTCGGCAGCTCCGTCTCCTCCAATCCAACCCTTGTCCTGCTCTTCCTGTTACGGTTCAATCTCAAACCGTCAGGGAAATTGCAAAGCTCACCGCTCAAACACCACCTAATTGACACCAAACCAGTGACCACGCAACACCACACACACGTCTTCGTCGCACACAGAATGGCACACACATACACTTGGACTACCAAATTTGCCAAAGCTCCCATCTCGTGCCGTCCATCTTCAGACGACACCCAATCAACCAGTTGCAGAGTCAATATAAAGTTGCGACGTGCGTAATCTTGAGTTGACGACAGCGAGAAGAGAGTACGAATACAGAACTCTCAAGTCCCTCTTAGACCTCTTCTCCCTGACGCATCGCATCATGTCACGGTGTCTACAGAAAACCTCAAACCTGGGTGGCCTGTTCAAACTGTCCACTTCTGCAAGTGAGCAATGATGTCTCGTCTCAACTCCCGAGTCCCCCCTTCTCCGAGCGGCTCTTTGTTCCCAAGCTGGGAGGAGTTCCCCGGTTCACCATGGACAAAAACTCTCTTTTTGCTCTTGTGAGTCTTGTCCTTTCAACCAAACTTGACAACTTTCAAGGCAGCATTGCGCGGACAAGGCGCCGCCCAACAAGCGGCCGGCGCGGCTCAGCTTCCGTAGAACACCAAATTGTTCGCTCGTAGAAAAAGTCTCACCAAACGCCCGTAGACCATCTGCCGCGTACAGTCGTACGTCCGTTACTATTACGACTTTCTTACTGCGGATACTACGGATATAACTGCGCGGCCCTTTTTCGTCCTTTTCTGCGCAGTAATCTTATTTTCTGGGCGCGCAAACACGATTACACATTGCACCTACATCATTGGCGTTGTTCTTCTGCAGAGTCCAACGTACACGTAGCGCAAGCCCACACAAACCTGCAACTGCAACTCTACCTTGCTGTACGCAGCAGAGTACATGCCTCTAAAGAAGCAGAAGAAGCAATAGAAGAGCAACAAAAGTCATTACATTTCACTTGCATGTGTGCATGTGCTGCTGCAGATAGCGGGGCGAGAGGCTCCGTCAACGTTGCTTCAGGTGCATCTAAAATAAAATTCTTCAGGGGGTGTTTCTTCTTCCTGTCTTCTCAGCTTTCTGCTCCTGCGACAGCAACATGCAGACAAAATAGACGTAGCCTATTGCTGCCGCAGTCCTTGACCGTCGCCTTTCATTCCGAAATCCGCAGCACTGAGCAGCAATTGTCATCGCATTGCCTGATCTCACCTAACTACTCCGACGTAGGCGTCCTGCTGCGCCCCGATGAGCTCTCCGAGCTTACCTCACCTTGTAATAGCGTCTGCCTGGAATAAGAATAAACCCCAACCCAAGTCCCCCCCCCCCAGTATCCGTACTCCGTATTACGATGAAGTGCCGTAATCATGACCAAAAAGGCTGAATGCGGACAACAGCTGACACGTAGTAACAGGTAACAGATTTACCTACGATCAAGGCAGAGAGCAAGGGGATGAATGATTGGCCTCCTCCCCAATTGGCAAAAAAAATTCATCATCAAATTAGAAAAAGCTGCCTGTCATCAGCGCTTCAAGGGGTCCAGCGGGGCGCAACGAAACCCTCCTCCCATCTCCATTCGAAATCGACCATCTTGCAGCAGGACAAGGGCATGCGTGGCATGGGCCAAGGGGAAAATGGACACTCTCACTTCAAGGAAGTCGAAGACGGTAGGGCCCAGGGGTAAGGGGGGACGGGCGGGCTGAACCAAGGCAAGGGAGAGAGGAAATTTCCCATCAAAAAATCGGTAACAATGAAGCGAACGAGCCGAATTGGCCCTGCTTTACGGTAATAATTAAACCTGGTCCTTCTCTTATTCTGCCGTTTGCTCTGCCGACCCGCTTTCCGTTCACACTCAACATGGGAAAAGAAGAGCGAGATTGGATCTCGTCAGAGTCCCCCCCCCCCCAGCCTCCAAGGGGCCGCTGCTCATGCATGGAAGCTTTCATGGAACGATTGTGGAAAAAGTTCGACCGCTTCTGTAATTTCCCATATTCCCCATTTTCATCCCGGGCTCCCAGGTCAGCCCACCGCCTCCAGCCAGTCAGGGGATTGTGTTGTTGTGAGATTCGGTTGGGCTGGGAAATGAGCCTATGAGAGATGGTAGAAAAGAGAGGCGGTCACGATGCCGAATGCAACTTCAATTTTGTGCAAACTTTTTTCTTACTTACTCTCATTCCCCGATGACCGGCTTTCTCTATCCAGTTACTCCGTTTACACTACCAAAGAAAAACCTTGGCCATGACTAACCAACTCACATTACCACCCCCGGTATGCTTAATCTCATGTTCAGCCTTGTCTGTCATGTGCCAGGCGAGGAGAGGGCACCCCTAAAATTTCCATCTCCTTCTCCAGACTCCAGACTCCGGACTTTTGAGTTCGGTTCGGTGTCTTACGCGAATGCCAGCCAAATGATCCGTAGGATTTTTTTGAGTATGAACTGTATTATGAGCCGCAACATCTGGGGTCATCCATCCTAGTGGAACTTCCGTCACGCGCTCTATTTCACAATCCCCAAAGCAAACCC
Organism: Colletotrichum acutatum; assembly: GCF_030867785.1. Classification (NCBI taxonomy): domain Eukaryota; kingdom Fungi; phylum Ascomycota; class Sordariomycetes; order Glomerellales; family Glomerellaceae; genus Colletotrichum; species Colletotrichum acutatum. The sequence continues at coordinate 103,727 of NW_026848995.1, forward strand.
TGAATGGATTACCTGCCCGGGCCCCGAGCTGTCTGTTACTTGCGCCGCCGCCCGCGCGCGTCCCCGTCTTGATGGTCCCCAATGAGGCTATCCCTGCCGAAGCAAAAAAAACCCAAAATGAGGGTAGAGAAAAAAGCCAAGTCTACCGTTCCATCCGCAACGAGAGTTCTGCCTTACCGCTCCTGCTACAAGCACTACCTTCCTACTCTACCAATCCCTAGGGAAAGCTTCTTTTTCCTGACCGAGCAAAGAGCCCGCGAACCATGGGCTGCGTCACGACTCACATCACGAGCCGTGAGCCGGCCGTCAAACTTCCTCCCTGACTCTCCGAATCTCTCGTTCATCCAATCGCACATCTCACGGACAGCTCTGCATGCAATGTTTTACCGTAAGGTATGCCGAACTCTATAGTGAAGACACGGTAGACCGTCTTGAGGGAAGGCCATATCCCCCGGAGATTAACCATCAACTCCGTAATACCAGCAACTTGTATGCGCGTGCCGTGATATGCTTACTTTACCTTCCATGCCGTGTCTGTCCGTGAGAACTCCGTCCACGCTCATTATCTCTTCTAGCGCCTGAACCCTGGAAAATTGTGGGCAATCTTTTGAGGTTACACTACTGCAAGTCAACAATCAACAAGAACCCTAAAAAGTCCGACGACGAACGCGAGGAATGCGTGACCGCCTCAGGGAAGCGAAATATTGAAGAAAGGCTTGTCTGACCACACGAGACAAGGCCCCGGGGGGGAGGGGGGGTTCGGTTCATTGTTGTCATTTCCAGCTCTTTGAGATACAATTCCAACATGTCACCGGCACACCGAGTCTGACCGGAGCGTGGAGTAATAGATACGTATCAGGATTTGAACATCCTAAACGCCAAACACAAAGCTCGATGTGCCGTTTGTCCTGTCGTCGATCATTGTGTGAGACTGTGAGACTTCCTATCCCCTTGCTGAGCTCCGAAAAAGAAACCGTGAGGAATTCCCAACCACTCGGGTCCAGAACATGGCATGAGCGCGGTAACATTTGCGCCCATCTCCCGTCCCCGTGGGATGGATGGTGCAAAAAAAAAAAAAAGAAAAAAAAAAGGATGTCTCAGGGCAATTGGACAATAATGAATGTGGGTGTCTTCACTCTTCAGCCTCCTTCTTGGTCTCTGCCGTGTCACGGTGTTCCTAGATCCAATGCTTGGCCTAGACCCCTGGCCCCCAACGAGACCAAGCATTCCTCATTTCCCTTTTTCGTTCCTTTTTTGTCAATATGCTGTTTCTGTTTCTGCCTGTTATCTTCACCGGTCGACCAGTGGTGATCAATGTCTCTGTTTCGCGTTGCCAGCTGGCGCCCACAGCTTTCAGCTTCATCCAACTTTGCTTATTGCTCTGCGCCTCCTCTCTCTCTCCGAATATCTTCGGTCAAGGGATGGAGCTGAAGACCCAAGTCCGGGGAGTGGTTTTCCCGTGGCTATTCTTATCGAGTCCCTTCTTCTGTGTCTGTCTCTCGCTTGCTTCTTCCTGTTGGCGATCAGCCTTTACCTTGTCTAGGACACGAATCCGGTCTATTGGATGTCGATGCCAATCTTACTACCGTACCAACAAATTCAGCCCTTTTTTCTCACACAAACCGGGCTCACAACCGTTTCGATGATCCACCGTGTCGGAGTCTCATTGGTTGGTGGCAGCTTACCTTAGTCTCTTACGGAGCACATGGATCAATGACTGATCTTCCCCCCGCAATGGTCTCACGTTACGTGCAAGCTTGGCACCGTAATGTGCACATCATCACCCTCGAGCACTTTCAACCCTTGCTGGCGCCATTCAGACCCCAGTTGCCCAGTTTCCGCCTAGACATGCAAGTCGAGGTCAGCTGGTCACGATCCCAAGACAACACCACCCATCAGATATTGAGAAGAAGAAATTGTTCGTACCGCAGTGCGCTTCATAGACAGCTCACACAGCCTGCCTAGACCTCTACGAATAGAAGAAACGGGCAAGAGAAGCGAGGAAGGCCTGCAGCAGGCTATGCTTCTCGATGCAACAACACTCCTGCGCTCGCTTCCCCATGCCGCGTAAGGCGCCCTGGATCAATGATGAATCGATGATTCCCTCCTCAGTCGCCATCTTGGCGCATCGCTTGACCACGTTGTTCACACATCTGCACGTTGCCCACCCCGTATCCGCCTACCTGGGTACGGAGTACGGCAGCGCGGCAGAACACCAGACCTAGGTTGTATCTGTAGGTAAGACTGGAAAATACTGGTAGCGAGGGGAAGCTGACGGTATGCCGATGCTGACGGCATCAATCAAACGTCCCGCACCCTTGTCGACCGTATCCCTGGTCTTGCTCGCAATGTTTCCGAAAGGAGCTCATACTATTGCCATATCCGTAGAGATGGGAGTCATCGGGTACAGTAAACACCGTTTGATTCTTGCCGTCGCAGCTCCAAATGTAACATGGAACAGAGAACGTCGTTGGCGGTGGTGGCTTAGCCAAACCACAATCGCCCGATAACACGAAATGTCGAGCGAGCCCCGCGTATTCCGTAAATACCTAAACACAGCCATGGCCGTAGGTCTTTTTTGCCCGGTTTTCCTCCCGCAAGAAACTAAGGAAGGAAAGGAAGGAAGACGTGGAACGCCTCGTAAAGCAGACCTAGGGAAAAATCATCCTACAATAATTCGGCGATCTCCATCCCTTCTCATACTCTCCCCACGGCGCGTGGGAGAGCCGTGGAAAGCGTGTGCCGGCCGTCCTAACGCAAGCCTCCCATTACCAGATCTACGGATCCGCGGCGCGGGGGCTTGTCATCGTGCGGTGACCAGGACACCAAGGCTTGCGGTAAACTGGGCGGGTGGTAACACAAACGTGCCCGTCCTGCCGTCCCATCCAGAAAAGCTGGAAAGCCACACAAGAAAGCCTCAAGCCTTCAAGCCTCACTACGATGCCCCAAGCTTCAAACCTTGAGTTCAAGCAAACGGTTGGTTCCTGAGTAGACTGTAGAGAGCAGTTTTGGGTGGGATGGCACTTCCCGTGTTCCCCCAAGGTTAGCGCCAACGAAACACCTTCTTGAAGCGTACAAGCTCGAGGAATACTAAGCCATGGCGGAAAGAAAGCCACACCCAAATGAAGGGTTAATCTTTTATTTTCTTCGGGGAGGACAAAGACATTGACAACTGCCAGTGGTCGAACAAGACACCACAAGACACATTACCCCTCGTTCCATCCCACTTGCCGGGAATTGGTGGCTTGTCTTGAGAGGCACTGATCGTTCAAAGCTCCATGGAAATCGCCGTCGCGGATCCGCATCGCGATAATCGCGATTGTCGTCGGCTAGCTAATAGTGCCTGCCCTCAGCTTGCCCAAGCACAACTCAAAAGCTTCCCCATGGTCCCATGGCACATTATCTACCCAGAGCCGGGCTCGCGGTAGCACCAGGACCATGGTGATGGCGTCCGCGTTAGCGTATTCCTCTTGACATTCTGGCATATATCTTGCAAAAGTTTGGATACTACAAACAAGCGTCGGCAAAGGAGAGCGTACCAAGATTGCGCCTCAGGTCTTGGATTCCTTATTTGTTCCGCACTGCACTGCGGAACCGAACGACCTGAATATACCGATCGGGGTGTACGAATAGGTGTTACAATCTGGGCAAAACTGAAGACACAACGTTTCGCCGTCTGAAGATTGTTTCTCAAGCTATGGTGGCACTTCCATAGTGTGGCTTTCCTTGTGCAACCACATATTTTACCAATGACGCTGTTAAGACCACACACAGCGGAAGTCCCCAACGTTTGTGCCGCTCAAGCATATCCATACCTACCTTACCCAAAAACATCAGACAAAAGGCTTCGGGGTCCGTGTTTGGTTTGATTGATCGACCGTTTCTGCAATGGAAAGGTTGGGCCTCACTCATCCCATCCCATCCCATCCCACTCCTCGATTCCCTGGGAATCCGTAAGCAAGCAAAATTCGGAACGAAAACGAGGGTGCGCTTTCTCGGGTTTCTAATGGAGAACATATTGACGTGGTTAGTCTACGTCTTTGTCTGCCCACCCAACTCTGGGGTGAAGACAGGGCCGGACCCATTTCGCGCGGCGAAGCACGGAGGCTTCGGGGAAAGGCTTGGGTTTCCGGGTTTGAACACACAGTCAGAAGCTTATTGACATTACAACCTCGTGTCAACGTACACAGCATTTATCTGACTGTCACACAAAGACCAGCTCAGTCAGTTCTGCAGGCTGACACACTTGTTCCCAATCTAGAGGCTCAGACACATGTTCCTGTCTCGCTTGCTGCCTCGCCACGCTGTGTCACCGCGCCACCGTCAGCAACAACGTCGCAAATTGCTGACATTTGACGATGACAACCCACCCACACACTCAAGCAAACTCCTCGTGGAACCCGAGAAACGGAGCAGAAACATACACAGATGGAGGTGCGGAGCGGGAGGGACGCTCCCAGCCACAGTCCTGATGTTGACATGATACTGATGGGTGGTGTGGTGGTTGCGAGCAAGGTGGATAAAAAAAAAAAACGGTTCTGACGTGCTCCTATCATCCCAACACACGGAAAGCGTCACTTGCATGAGAGAGAAAGTCGCATTACGGCCGGGACCTAGATACGTGCTTGCGATGCGAAACTGTGGAAAGCTGTGTACATGTTCTGGAAGTTCCGTCTACGTTAACCAACTCCCGTCCTCCCGTGCCGGCCGAATTCCGTTACGGTCACCGTTTTGGGCAATCGTCTCCTTGGATTGGCGCCTTTCCCACTCATTGAGCGGCAACCAGTTACAGCATATCCTCCCACTCCCATCCGACAGCAGAGAGTCTGTGATGACACATGGTTACGCTGCATGGTGATCCTCTCCCATGCAGCCTTATCCTCCAACTCGGAAAGCCTGCGGTCGCAAAAAACGTGCTGGCGGCGCTGGCGAGTTGGCTGGCTGACTGGCTGAGTGAGTGAGTGGATTTCGCGTTCGGTCCGGTCTCACGGCGAGCCAGTCATACCGAGCGGCGGGCGGTGCCACGGCGGTGGTGGCCCTTGGAAACACACAAACATTCCCATCATGACGACGACTCTCACCTCACTATCACACTCAGACTCACTCTCACATGTCTGCAGAAATCCACGGCCACGTTGTCTGTTGCTTGTTTGGTTTCCCCATTCCTGTTTGATAAACACCCGCATCCACTTTGTGATCTTTCTCGCACTCTCACTCGCTTCATAATTACCTATACGATGTAAACATTCGTACACACACCCCCGAACCCCGTTTTGTTCTATCCGCGTTCTCTCCCCACTCGAAATGGAAGGAAAAGAACAACAGCTCCTGAAAGCAAAAAGTTCCCAGTTCGTTCCCCATCGAAAAAAGTGCACATGCAGCGGCGCGACCCAACTTTCCAAAAGTCTTGGCTTTCCGCTGTCGCGCTGACGAACCGGAGAGTCCCACATCCTTTGGGGGGGGGGGGGGGTTGACATTTGTTCTCCGTTTCCCGTGCCGAGGACACCGAAAGTTCCTTGACAGGCTGACTGTCTCCGCTCCTGCCAAGCGGACCAGGGTGCTGTGTGGTTGTCGGTCCAAGGGCAAACGTTTACACAAAGGCGGTCAGGTCCTGCCAGTCACCCATTGTGTGCTTGCTTGCTTGCTTGCCTGCCCGGTCATTATCATGGGTCGCATGAAATCTGTCCGTTAATGTTGTTGGGAAGCGTTGTTGATGAACTTCTGTCGATGAGTGTGACTCACAATGAGTTGGCGATCTTCTCCCCCCCCCCCTTCTGCAACAACCCCTGTCTAAGCGGTTAACCTCACCTCGGGCATTTTCCAGTCACAACGCTTCCTTCAACCCGATCGTCATTTTTCTTCCCCTGCTGTCCAAGGCTGAGATGATTGATGAATGACACCGTCTCTGTGGAACCGAACCTCTTGACTTGCGAGACCGCTTGTCTTTGCTTCACCCTACAGCCCCTCATCCAGCACCCTGGTTCGCGTCAGGTATTCCTACATCTCTAGCTTGGTGAATGCTCGTGCAGATGAGCGCGTACGCAGAAAAGAGGGGTCATTTTCTTTACTCCCTGTGTCACGATGTAAAAGATGTCATTATCCCATCATGAAGAAATCATGTGAAAATCTTCACAGGCCTGAAGTGTCCCCCTTTCCCCACTATACCAAACGGAAACCTGGCACCGCTTTCGGTTGCCAAATGAATCCACGTTGCATTTCCCAATCTTGCCAAACCCACGGACCCCGGTTACACTATGGAGAACAGAAGCAAACGAAAGAAGCGGTGGAGAGAGGATCTTCTTGTTCGAAACCAAGGATGAAGAGAAAAGAACGTCTAGAAGGAGCGGATCCTCAACGAATGGAAGCATTCCCGAACAAGGACCCTCACCTCCTCATCATCGCGAACCCCTTCGTTTTAGGGTCAGCATGAGCCATGAGGGGCTATGGGGCGCGCGCGCACACACACGAGCAAACACCAAATGAAGAGATGGAGCACCACAGCGAGCAAAAAAAAAAGATGGCTGGGATATCGTTGTCGGGCGTCATGTTACGGTAAGGGGAAAGTTGAGACTGGCCACTCAGGGCTGGAGAAAAGGGGTTCTCCTAGTTCCCCTCTGGCTTCACCGTTTGAAAAAAAAAAATGCTCCACCCTACTTTCGGTGAAGGCGAAATAACTTGAGACGAAGATCAGACCGAAACCAGTCTGCTGGGAAATTTCCCCAACCTCTGAGCCGTCTCTGAACCGTGCAATCCCCGTCGGTGAGAAGCCTACGACGAAAACCACGACACCGACTTTCCTGTCCACGATCAAGGATTCTCCCATGTCTATTAGTGTACGGATAGTCAAGGGGACCACATCTGTGCTCTCGAGACCCTTACACCGTTTGAGCCTCATCTTCCAAATCCCATCAGCATCCCCTTACCCATGTAGCTTCAAGTACGATGTTGGGAACGAACGAACTCGGGGCTTGGCCCTTCCATTCCTTCCTCGTTCGCCTTCTATGGATACGGATATCCGCTCTGTTGGGTCAGCCAGCCCCAGTTCGTACTTATTGACGTGATGCCTGCTTCCGCCCGCGCAATCCCGCTTCGAAACGGTTGACTACTGCTGCTTGCCCTTGGCTATAATACGGAGGCAGAGGCGGCACATGTTCAATTTCGGCGGTGCCGTTCCCACGTACACGGGACCCAATGAACGGGGGGACATTTGAAGCCCATCTTCAGCTTCAGCTTCGGTCAGCTTCTGCCGCGTGGCGGCACGAATGTCTCACGGTGAACGGGCACGTATGCGATCAAGCGGCGCGGCGAGTTGAATTCTGAGAGACCCTCTTCATTGGGAAATTTGAGGCTGCAGAATGGAATGCTTCCCGTGGTTCGTCGCATATTGACGAATGAGCAGGAAAAACAATCATACCAATTGCCGTGGTTTTGCGAAATAAGCTTCGCTAGAGTCCCCGTCAATGTCTCACTCTCTCTGTGATCCAACGAAGAAACCCATCACTAACACGAAGTAGTACCGGTGTCCGGTCCCACGAACAGAGCGTGAAAGCCAGACCCGGTGCTCTGGTACAGGCGTGTGCCATTAGCTTCGTGATGATGCCGACGCTCCTCCAGCCAGCCACGCCCCGAGCAGAGATATCTCGCCCTATGTGCTACGGCCCGACACTATGGACAGAGGTCCGAAAATTGGTAAAATCGTATTCGTTGGCCCTCATTGTCCTTTCCATTCTGAGAAACCCATTCCGCGATGTCCTAGCCATAGCTCCAGCGCTTTAAACTACCCTCCGCTCATTCGTCGCCGGCGGCAACCAAGTGCCGCCTTTTCGGACATGGACATTTACCGCCGGAAAGGGACAAGAGGCGTTGTCCCAGTGGGATGCCATCGGTGATTAGAGCTACTCAGTTGCTCACATTACCCACGAAATGTAGCGTAGGAGGAATAGAGGGCAAACGCCATCGACCCAAGATACCGGATATGATCAACTCCGGAATCCTCAGAAAAAGCCATGAACCTTCGCTCCGGCGAATGGGAATTTCTGCCCTTGCGGATACCGTCTCCCACTCACCCCCTCAAGCGTACCGCAGCCCCGGGACGAACGCCTCCATCTGCCGCGTGCCTGGCACATGCCGCGGCTCTCCGATTCCCATTGCGGCGATTCTTACACTCTGCTACAGTCTTCCATCGCGTTTTCTGTATCGGTCGGCGCCCTCGCATGAACCTTGGCAGTTGGAAGAAGTTCTCTGTTCCTCTCCCGCTTTGTTGGTTTTATCCGTTACTATTGTTGAACTGGGTGACTGTGACGCTGCGGCGTCAGGAAACCGGACGAAACGAAACGCAACGCCGCAGCGCCTCCTTTTCTTTTCGTCTGATTCTTTCTTGGGCTCTTCACTCTTGTCTTCTTCCTTTGGGCGCCCTTCTTCCCACGCCCCCTGATGATGCGCCGGCCGGCCCAGGAACCCGGAAGATGCCATTCTATTGGGGCGATGGGACGCTTGCGCGGTTTGAGACGCGTACGGAGTACGGGTGACTGATGGCAGCAACAGGTGGAACTGTGGAACATTCTCCCGTGCTCCGTACACAACAATAATAGCAGCGCTTTTTGGGCTTGGACTTTCATCCGCCCAGACAGAGATATCCTCCGACGCCAACACTGACCACCACTGTCACATCGTGCCTGTCTTCATCTCAACAACGGCAGATATTTTTGGGGGGTAATTACGGTACGTGTAAGAGCCGCTTCGCCACAGGGGGAAAGGGGAAGAAATGCCACATCTCCGTATTCTCATTTACACTAATGAGGTTTAATTCGAAATCTCCGTCTTGAATGCTAACAAACTGTGTCTCAATTCCGTTCCCGCGTCCACTACTACTTCGCAGTCTGTACCGTTCCTGTTCCTGACTCCGCGTCCCCTGTCCTTGTCTACGGTTGTCAAATTTTCGTCAAACTCCAATATTGTGGGAAATTCTTTTCTAAAAAATCCAGGAACCACGAACAAAGCCCACTTTGACTGGGATGAGGGGATCTCGCTTTCAAAATTCGGGTCCGTTATTTCTCTCTGCAAGGTCAGAACTGCCCCAGAACTTTGTCGGAAATTCAGGAACATGTGGCAAATTTTCTAGAAGGTCTCCCGTAAATTGGCAACGCCTCCATCCAGTTCCATCGAAATTGGAGTTGAGATTTCTCCCCGTATTTTTTTTTTTTCGCTTCTCCAGACCCAGCAGTCTGTTACCGACCAACACGCAAAAATCCACGAGGCTGGGGTGTCGGGTTCATTCGTCTCGGTTTGGCGAGACGCGCGTGATGTAAGCTGCAGTTTTGCAGGGAACCAACTAGTTCCGTTACACGAAACTCTTCCATTCTCACCTGAGCAGATTTTCCCCCACAAAAAAAAAACGTTTGTGGGAATAGCATCGTCATTCCGGGCCCCACGAAATGCACGTCGTCGATCCTATTCTGCCAGTCAGCAGACCCAGAGTATGGAGTACCTTGCCTTGCGCTATTGTTGGAACACACCGGACGGGTACCGACCGCTCACCGACTGCCGGAACCCGGTCAGGGTATCATCGTCTCGTAAAATGGAAGAAGGAAAATAAAAGAATCAAGAAATTGGTCATCAAGAAAATACGGTGAAATTAGAATTTCGGACCCCCAGAACGGTATGAGACCCAAGGTGCCCGTACCTGACCAGAAAAGAAAAGAAAGATGCCGATTGTGAGTCATCCGTCCTAGCCGTGCCTCACCGTTCCCATCTTCTTTCCTCCGTCCTGGCATCCATCGTGCAGATGCAGCGTCGCATCGAACGTGTCCCCGTGACGGGTTCCAGAGGACCGGTACCAACCAGAAGGAAAAATTGGAAACAGTGTGCGCTATCCGTACACGAACCGGCTGCAGCATCCCGTCTTTCGGTGAATGCTGTGCCTTGCTTGCTTGCTTCTCACGAACGCGTCGTCACTGGTCCGTCCGCCCGTGGGGGAGGAGAGAAAAGGGGGGGTGTCTCTATGTCGCGTTGATATGCCGTTCAGAAAAAACGCATCCTCCGTGATCACTGATTGGTGCCCGACTGCCCGTAGTACCAAAGTCCGGTGTACGCACGTTTGCTTCTTTTCTAGAAACGCGCACCATCTCTCTCCATCACTGGCAGGCGGCGGCAGGATCGTGTACTCGTCACCAAAAGAGGGCTAAAGACTAAAGTGCTTGCGTCCACTAGTTCGCGCAAAAAACCAATACCTATCTGCCTTGTTCCAGCTCTCTCAATCAAGTTTCGCTCAGGAACCGAGGCACCGGGAGGGCTTTCCTTCGGTTCAGGAACAAAGAGTCCGTGTGCTCGCGGGCGCTTACAAGCTGCGAGCCCCGATCAAGGCAACATTTCACGATCATCGAGGACAGGATGGACTTCTTTTTTTTCCCAATGTCTCTAGCGCCTTGTCAAGTTAGTGTCAACTACGGATTTTTCCTGAGGCCTGCCGCCTCGGCTAGCAGACTGCCTACCTAAGGTAGCTAGCAATCCATCGTGAACTCTCACCAGGAACCGGTTGAAGTTTGACTCAGAACTAATGCAGTTGGCACCTTGGCCAAACTTGGAGAGCTCCTCTTCTTCGGCCGAGAACTCTGCATCTCAGGATTTTGGGCCATGGTTCAATGCCCAGGTAGCTATTTGCAGCTTTGCTTCTTCCTCCTCCACGACGGCAGGATCTCGCGACGTCGGAAAGCTGTCATTGCGACGACAGAAACCCTCCTCTCTCATACAGGTTGGTTTGGCGGGTTGCCCGAATTGGGCAATCCTGCAGCATTTGCTGCCTCTCTGCAGAAGATCCTTGTTTTACATCCTTGCATCGTGTACCTGTACTGATGATCAACCAGGGGGAAAAGTGATCAAACAGACGCCATCCGCACTATGTGTTGGTTCCGAAGAGGGGGACCAATGCAGAAAATACAGAAAACCCATCATCTGATCAAAATGATTCCATCAGAAAACCCTGTTTTGGCGCTGGGCTTGGAGACTTGGAGACTTTGGTGGTTAACTCGGCACTTCAGTTGACTTCCTTGGGCCCATGCACCATCGACTTTCTTCGCTCCGTATTGCTGTCAGCGAGTTGCCTGCCGTCGTCATCGTCGGAACGGGGGGATCTTCGGAAAAGTGACAAAAAAGTGACGGTGTCACTGGTGTCAAGTATGGTCACGATCTTCTTCTCTGCTCTCCATCCACCCGACCGTGCACACGCAATACACCGCTAAATCGAGCTGCAGCAGCATGAGGTGCGGAACTTGGATACGGGGTGGGCGTCGCAATCGTTTGGGGATGCTGGCAACCAGGTGCACATCCCCCCTTATGACGGGCAGGCAGATTGACAAGGCGTGTCACGATCGAACTTCTCCAGTTTCTCCAGACCACTCACTCCCACCGTATTCTATTCTCAGACGGGTGGATACCTGAGAGCATGACCGAATACTGTTCAATATCAGACGAGGAGCGTACGGTGGGTGATACTCGAGACGAGCCACCTGTCTGAGACGGAGCCAAGCACATTTGAAAAAGGTACCGTAAGTTGATTATTTGATGTGTTATTGTTGTCCTGGGTTGATGAGAGCCAGTAGTTCGCGATTTGAGATTGATGAACGAACGCCAGGCCACTGCGGGAAACATAGTATTACCCTATTTGCATGTTGCGCAGGCAAAACATTGGCATTGTCTCAACGCTCCTCGAAAAGGTTCATGCCTCCAAAGAATTGAAGGTCCGTTCCTGTGATACAATACAGACTTCCACGATGATCGGTCAGATGCATTTCAGTCCGGCTGTTGCCTGTGGTTCAACCGGCGACCTCCGCGATCGAAAGAGAAACTGTTCAGCTGATGTCTGATTTGCGTTGTGTCATCCGGCGGCGGCGTGAAAACTGACAAGTCGTACCATTATCACATTGAAATCTGTGACGAGTCCGTTCCAGGCGACGAGTATCAAGAAATGAGAAGAGAGTGGCACAGATGGTTCGAGTGGCTGAAGCGCTTCATGCGACTGATGTCTCTGCCCGAAGACACGGAGCCTTTGCCTACCTCTTGCTTGACTAGCAGCCCAAGAGCATTCATGGTACCGTGAAGACAGCGTTTTCACAGCAACACCCGTCTTCACCGCCGCATTCCCCTTGTTTGCCTCAGCTGTTCGACCTTCGAGCGGCATCAAGGTGTTGGAGCTCTCCCCGGTCAAAACGGATGATCCAAAATACCTAGGTAGGTGGACGCCTCGCCGCCCGCCATTTGCTGCATGTTCCATCATCTTCGGTTAGGCTGTGTGCAACACATGGCGTTTTTAAAGTGTATGCCGTGTACCCTCGTTCAGAAACCTGCAGGAATGCCGCCTCCGTCGGACAGTTACCGCAAAGGAAAAGCCTGGCATCAATATTTCCTTGGGGGCGGGGTTCTGAAGCGAGGTCAGAGACACACGATAGTGTTGATAAAATTGATAGCGTACGGAGTATGGATACTGCAATAGATAGTGCCACGGTTCACGGCATATGCAGGCAGACGAATTTCATCATGAATTGGGGTCTGCTGCGGCTGGCGCGTCGTACTCATCCACTTCCAATGGCAGTTTTGTTGTTGCGATGGTGACATTATCGCCCAAGTTGAGGTAACTGATAAGATCCTGGTGCCATCAATGATCGCCCGCCAACCCGGTCTTTTGCCTGTTGAGCGCCAGAGTGTGTTCTCGGGAGGCTGCTTCATCGACCGAGTGACCGTCGCACTCATCTCACATCTCAGAAAATCGCAGCCAGCCCGTGTGTTCGTTTTGGAAATGCCCTCACACAGCCCCCAAGCCGCCCCCAAGTATATGCGGTACCCCGCGGGTGTCTTCTTTGACATTGTTGACGTGTCTCTTCATATCGATATACGATTTCCGTATCCGTAGTCGGCCGAGGACGGCCAAGCCACGCTGCCACAGAAACTCTCTCACTCGGCAGCCTCGGCATCGTCCTTCTGGTCAAGAGAGGATCGCAGCTCATTGCCTCCAGCCTTCGATTCGTTGTGTAGCCAATGAGAAACCAGAGACGGTAGGCAATACAGAGGCATCTGAAACATGCTCTTTTCCTCAACTCTCGTCTCGCTCCGCAGTGACACAAGGTGTGCGACGCAAGCCCCCAAAAGTGTCCACCGTTCTCCTCCCCTACCCCCAAAGAATGATGACAAAGTGGCCCCCCAAAGAGCTCGGGAAGCACAGAGGCGTCCGCTCTGTTGGCTCACTTCACCGTATTTCCCACGTGGTGTTGAGCAAGGGGCCGGCTGACGGGCAACAACCAACCCCTGACGATCACACCACACCTTGGGCACCTTCGAACAGGGATCTCATCGAGCGAGCGAGCCGCTGGCTGCTGCTGCTGCTGAAGTGTACGCCCGGACCCCCCAAGCTCAGGTGTGATGGGCGGTGCGACGGCGGCAGCTCAGTTGGTCACACCTGGCCTGGCTGCTGCAGGCTTCTTGCTCATCAGGCTTCAGCAGAGACGGGGTGCGAATTACAGATAGTTCGCGAGCCAAGAACGCACAGTCGAAGCCTGATTGATGTTGGCCCGGCACAGCCCATCACTGGTCAGCTGAGCTTTCGCTGGTCTTGCTGTTGGTGTCGTTGCTTCGTAGTAGTTCCAATAGAACAGCTTCCCGTCCCAAACAGATCAACGACCGCTACTGCAGGTACAAGGGGAAAATTGGCGACGGATTCTGAGAAGGCCTCAGTTGTATTACTGTACTATTCGCCTTGGTCTCTCGCTTCCCGAGACATCTCACACGGCCCCTTGAAGCTATTTCAATTTATCGCCGCCCGCAGCAAGGGACAAAATCGCGGGGGCACTTAAACGTTATGGGGTTCAATGTGCCGGACTTACCAGAAGAGGTCTTCAACGGACGGAGGTCGCTAGGTTCATTCTCCGTGATAAGGACTCAGCTCAGAGCTGGCTTTTCCCCTACCCCATACGATGCCGCCGTAGTCGCCGTCATGGTGACCCACCTCCGCGACCCGCCGCAAACCCCCCCGCTGCCCAGAAAGTCCGTCGGCCGAGCATGTCGAAAAGAGGTAACCCGGGGGAGAAAGAGGTTTGTATGACCGACTCTCGCTTCATTTAGGAGGGAAAAACGTCGAGAAGGTTGCCGTTCCCTAACTCCGGGTGATGATACCCTTGCGTCAAGGGTGCCTCTGAGACGCGCAAACCCAGAACTCGGTTTGCGTCAAAATGCCCGCACGTCCCGTTTAAACGGTACAGAGGGCAGACGCTTTACGGACTCTGGACAGTTTCGTCCGGTCCCTTGACAAGGGCCGTCAACGTTGGGTTCGTACAGTTACACTATTCTCTGCTGCCCTATCCGTACGGGTAGTGAACATCAACCGGCTTGGTGGGGGGAGAAACGGTTGATCGGCCAGTAGGCGATGCAGGTTGACGCTTTGGGAGGAGGCTAAATCGCAAGTTCACTGTTTCCTCGGCTTCGTTTTCTGGTACGCCCATGGCCCGATAGACCGGGTGCTGTGCCATCACCACTCCAACGATCGTCCACACCCTCATCCTGCCGTCGACCCATGGCAGCGCGTGGTCATGTGGACTCAAGGCTGGGGGGTTGCATTTTTGACGGTGAGGATTCGCTGTGCCTCGCTGACACCATCCAGATGCAATCAATTCTAAACTGTCAGCTTAGGCGGGGTAAGCAGCAAAGATGCCCTCTTCTTATCGATGCCGCATATGCTGTGCAGCGCAGCGAGGTTGAAAGCTGCAAGGCTTATCATTATCCATGATGTTTGTCCATGAGAGAGCTGCCGTGTAAGCCACTTCCGTTCTGCTAAGAGTTAGCGATCCGGCTGTACAGCGGCAAGGATCAGAGACAGCTCTGCAGCCACTCCGCCGTCCGACATCTCCAATCATGTCGTCAGAGTCTCTCGTCAAATCGTCCGACCACGAGTCCGTGCTGGGCGGGTTAGACGGGAAGCTAGCGTGACTCTGCCTGTCAGTAAGCCGACGCTGATTTGTGATCAGGCGAATTAACTAGGTTAGGCTGTCATTATCGTGACTCTTAGCCACCGGGTCTCTTGAGTTGATGGTGTGCAGCAGCAATTCGACCGAGTACCTATCCCACGACCGTAAGCAGCATCAAGGGTGGGGAATCGAAGCTTCACAGGCAGATGTCTTTCGGTACTTGGTCGAGATGTATCTTCTCTAGCTGTGTATTTTGGTACGAATGTGAGATCAGCCTCCCATCGCGTGTTTGACGAGTTTGGCATCAATGTTGCTCATCCAGGAAGTAACAGCAAGTAGCATCCTTGATAGCGTTTCCCGATTGGAAATTTGCCCTGTCTGCCTTTCCCGGAGAGAGTTGAATGTCACAGTCGCCTGCGCTTATTGTCATGTGTCATGCGCTTGGAAGCTACGGTGCCCTTGATCGCCTCTAGATACGGCTGCCTCGGCCGATAACTCAGCTTCGTTTCCGCGGCCACCGCTACATACAGCCTCCTCAAACTTGAAGCCTAGACTAGGGTTCCCTTTCGCCTTGGGGGACCTCGTGGCCGATTTCGTTACGATCGTTACGATCGTCGGAATTGTAGAGGCATATACGGCGCCAAGAGGAATCCGCGACAGACAAGAAGAGGGGGCGGTTAAAAAAAAAACACAATACGAAATCTGCGCAAGCGGCAGGAGAAGTTCATGATTCCAGCAGGTCGGGAACTTTGCAAAGCTAGCGCGGCCTTGGCGTGACATTGGGACTGAATCGTAACGTCGTATGCTCTCTGTTGCCCGAAGCCAACCAGCTGGGCTGGCGTATGCCAACGTGCCAACCATCTTGGTTTCCGTCGAGCTCGTTTCACTTGTCGCTGGCCTAAGTAAGCATCGTCAACCGTGCACGCCTTCAGCAACTGTTGCCCATGGCTCATCTGGATCGCCACTTCGGCACCATGCCGTATTGGAGCTATGGCAATCCGGGACTGTCCCGGTGATTAGGACGGCGTTTATAAGCGTGTTATAGTCCGGTGTGGGAGGCCGACATATCCCTACAAGGCCCGTTTGGCGGACTTTCCGCCGGTCCGAGGGCGGAGCTCAGGATGACCTTGCCTTTCCCCAGCTTTCGTCAAGGCTTGGCCTGCACAATATCCCAGTCACACGTGTAGTGTGAATATTTCTTGAACCATTTTCGCTTTCGTAGTGGGCATCCAGCGGGGCTTTCTCGAAACAGCCGCGTATTCTTGCTTCGTACCCCAGATCTCGATGAGTTGCGGTGAGAGTGTCCCATTAACGCTGCGCATCTATTGCAGAGAGACTTGGCTAGTCTAGACACACGAAACAACGGGTGAATAATAGCGCGATTATCGGTCGAAGGTGGCCAAACTATACGAAGCATCCCAACAAATGACAGTGACAGAGGTGTCAAATCTGCAAAAGTTGATCCGAAGTGAGCTGCCATCGTGTCATCGGTTGTTCATGCCGGTGAAATGCATGAGCTTCCGCCACGATGTGTAGTCACTCCCTTGACGTACTCGGTTTTGCAGGGCCAAGGTATTCTTGCCTAGCGGCTGGTCTTCATAGC
Source organism: Colletotrichum acutatum (assembly GCF_030867785.1). Taxonomy (NCBI): domain Eukaryota; kingdom Fungi; phylum Ascomycota; class Sordariomycetes; order Glomerellales; family Glomerellaceae; genus Colletotrichum; species Colletotrichum acutatum. The sequence goes on from NW_026848995.1 coordinate 120,278, forward strand.
GCGTCCTCCTCGGCGCCAGGGTTGGGCATCTGGGTAGAGCTGATCCAGTTCTCCATGCTGGCTTGACCTGCAGGCTGCTTGGCACCACCTGCTGCAGTCGAAGATGCTAATCTTAGACCTTGGCGCTTCTTGACAACGAGGCAAAGCACACGGCCGTAGATCGCGAAACCTTCATAGGAGACATCCATTGCCATCTTCTTCTTGTCGTCGCCGTCTTCCTCCAGGTCAGACCCAGTCTCTTGCTTCTTGACACGCTTGGACGGCCGGGGAGCATCATCGTCGGAGTCTATCTCAATCGCCGAAGCCTCGGCGCCAGCATCATTGTCCGAGGTCGTGGCGTAGTCGGCATCTTGATCATCGCGAGGTTCTCCGCGCTGTCTTTTTGATCGCCGAGGCCGGCCTGTTTCATCGACAGCGGGGATGCGGGAAAGGCCGGCAGTGTCATCCTCGGATTCACTTTCCTGCCGAATAGGCACCGTACCAGCGGCTGCCTCGGATTCCATGTCCAGATCAATAGGTACGTCATTCGTTTCGTTTATCAATTTGTTGGAGTTTGACTGCAACTTCCCGGGCGCTTTGTCGCGGAAGTGCTTGTGCTTAGTGAGCAGCGAATGGCGCGTACTTGTCTCGGTCAAAAACATGGAGACCTCAAACTCGTCTGGCAGATGTCATGATCAGCCAACTTTATTCGGTTCGAGAAATGGTCTGGACCGGGCTGATTACGACGGCGAGGGTTGGGTTGGGTTGAGGGAAGTGGTGACAGTGAGTAAGGCTGCCAAACAGGACGACAAACCTTGGACAACAACATCCTTGATAGTCTTCTTTTTGGAGCTCTTCTTCTTTGCTCTTTCTCTCTCCTTCTCTTCACGTAACTTTGGTAACACCAATGGACGGACGCTCTCGATGACCTTGGGTAGGATGGGATTCCGAGGGTTGAGAAGCCAGCTTTGTGCCAATGCGGGATTGTCTAGATAGATGCGACACTCGAGAACAGAGTACTTTGTGATCCTCAAATATCGGCGTAGAGGGGCCATCGTTGCTGTTTCCTATGAGACGCAGTTGCAGTGAGGCTCGCGTAGCATGAACTCAAGCCTGGATTCGAGGTGGTATCTGGCTGAGACGTGAAGAAGTATGTCTCTGGAGAGGCGTATGCCTAATACGACGTGGTCGAGTTGTGCGCGGAAACCGAATGGAACTCAAGGTGGCAGGTGGTCTCAGGAGTTTTAAGAAGAAAGGTTATGATGAGGTTGATGTCGAAGATGAAGTAGCTGTAGATGAGTGACGGTTGCCCTGACTGCACGTCGTGACGTCGGATGAGAGCGCCCCCACCTGCACAGAAGTACCTTTCCTAGCTGCAAGCGTGTGCATTTACGGGTGAGCAAAGAACGTATACTTGAGAAGCCGCGCCGGCAAGTACCACCAGTAGCATTCTCCCTGTCCTGCAGTAGCGGTGCCCGTGCAGTTGCTCCCGCCGGGCGGCCACTGCACGCCGCACGCAGCACGACACTGGAGTGTGCTGCCGCCAGTGACCTCAGGCAATTAACCAGGGTCCACTTAAATTTTCTCGGAATCGCGTCGTCCAGCTCCGGTACCGCGTCCAGAAGATCCGGCTATCGACTTCTCCTTCTATGGCCGAACCTCAAAGTCCGCACCGCAGTTCGACACTTTGTTCCTCTCCTTCGTAGTGATGCTGACAAAGCGATCATGTCGAAGTCATGGGCATCGACACTGAGGCTACCTAAATCCACATTCCCGTAAGCTTTCCCGGTCTTCTGGTGCAGCTACCACCGCTCCCCATCGGCTCCGTCCTCAGCTGACCCGTGGCCCGGACCGTCTTAGACCGCGCCCGCTCTCGCAGTTCCGTCCCGAGTACCTCCGCCGATCCGCCGACGACTTCTACAAGTGGCAGTCATCTAATGACTCCAGACCTGAGTTCATTCTGCACGATGGCCCCCCATACGCAAATGGTGGCCTTCACGCCGGTCACGCCTTGAACAAGATCCTCAAGGATATGATCAACAGAGTCAAGGTCCAGCAAGGTCCGATAATACCCCGGATGCGCTTTCTATGCCGTCGCCTAATGCCAGTCTTGTAGGATATCGCATACGCTACAGGCCGGGCTGGGATTGCCATGGCCTCCCTATCGAAATGAAGGCCGTTGGCACGTCAGGCGGCAAGGGCATGACCCCGGTAGAGATCCGCAAGGCTGCGAGACAGTTGGCCTCTACCACCGTCCTGGAGCAGATGGAGGGCTTCCGCTCGTACGGCGTCATGGCCGACTGGGATGCGCGATGGACGACAATGGACCCCGACTTCGAGGTCAGGCAGTTGCGCTTGTTCAAGCAGATGGTACGGCGAGGCCTCATCTACCGCAAAAGCAAGCCCGTATACTGGTCGCCCTCGTCGAGAACCGCGCTGGCAGAGGCCGAGCTGGAGTACAACGAGAACCATGTTTCGACGGCAGCTTACGTTCAGTACCCAATCAATGGCGGCCCCTCCTTGGACGGCTTTACTGGCCAGCTCTACGCCATTATCTGGACGACAACCCCCTGGACCCTCCCGGCGAACAAAGCCATCGCCATTCACGAAGAATTGGACTATGCCATAATCGCCGTTAATGGAAGCGCATACCTCACTGCAGTCAGCCGTCTTGAGGCCGTCAAGGCTCTCTTCCCCGAACAGGAGCCTCAGGTCATCGTGGCATCTATCAAGGGCTCCGAATTGCGTGGCTTGCAGTATAAGAACAGGCTGCAAGGGGCCAACTCTGCACTGCAACCAATCATCCATGCAGACTTTGTATCAGCAGATTCTGGAACTGGACTTGTTCACATTGCTCCTGGTCACGGTTTCGAGGACTACGAGGCTTGCGCGCAACTGGGCATCGATGCCTTCGCACCTATTGATGACGAAGGAAACTTCACCCGTGAAGCTTTCCCAGACGATCCAGAAAAGCTGACTGAAGCCTCCTCGATCCTCAAGGGCGGTAGCAAGGCCGTTCTCGCCCTGCTTGAAGACGATGTTCTTCAGGCAGCAAAGTACAAGCACAAATATCCCTACGACTGGAGGACGAAACAGCCCGTGGTCATGCGGTCGACGGCTCAATGGTTCGCTGATGTCGGTAACATCAAGGATGACGCTCTCAACGCCCTGAAGGAAGTCAAGTTTGTACCATCAACCGGCCGCAACCGCCTTGAAAGCTTCGTTGTTGGTCGTAGTGAGTGGTGCATTTCTCGCCAGCGTGCCTGGGGCGTTCCCATCCCCGCTTTGTATGATGCCAATGGAGACGCCGTAGTGACGGAGGAATCAGTCGACCACATCATCTCGGTCATCCAGAAGCGTGGTATTGACGCCTGGTTCTCTGATGCCGCCGATGAACCCGCTTGGGTTGCGCCGTCTTTGGAAGGAAGCTACAGACGTGGTACCGACACAATGGATGTCTGGTTCGACAGCGGAAGCAGTTGGACAGAGAGCAAGGGTCAAGCCGACGTCTACCTCGAAGGATCTGACCAGCACCGCGGCTGGTTTCAGTCAAGCTTGCTTTCGTACGTCGCCGCGCAAAGGGCCGAGAATGATGGAGCATCCCATACACAACCGAAGTCCCCCTTCAAGACCCTCATCACCCACGGCTTCACGCTAGATCACACTGGCAAGAAGATGTCAAAGTCGATCGGAAACACCATTTTACCCGGCCAGATCATGGACGGCACCCTGCTGCCGCCGATTAAGGTCAGAGGCAAGGCCAAGGTAGCCGGCGCCGCCCCAACCTACGAGGCCCTGGGCCCAGACGCCCTCCGTCTCTGGGCCGCCAGCTCAGAGTACACCAAAGACGTAGCCATCGGCCAGGCGGTCCTCAAGTCTGTCCACACCGTGCTGGTCAAGTACCGCACAATCATCAAGATGCTGACGGGTTCGATGCACGAGTCGGCCCGAACCGCGCCCACGACGACGCTGGACCACATCGCTCTCATCCAGCTACGCGACGTCATGGCGGAAGTCGAAAAGGCGTTCGCCGCACACGAGTTCTACAAGGCCTTCAGCGCCCTCAACCGCTGGGTGGCTAATGACCTGTCCGCCTTCTACCTCGAGGCGATGAAGGACCGCCTCTACTGCGGCGACGGCGGCGGCGTGCTGGAGCCCATCTTCCTCGGCTTCCTCCGCATGCTGTCGCCCATGACGCCGCTCCTGGTCGAGGAGGCGTGGGATCACCGGCCCGAGTACATCAAGGCCGACAGCAGCATCCTTCATCCCTTGCACACCCCCTACGACGCGCCCGTCCACAGCAGAGCGCCCTCGGCCATCGGGGAGGCTTCCCTCCGCAAGGACCTTCCCGTTCTGATGTCCGTCCAGGGCGCCGTCAAGGCCGCCCTCGAAAAGGGCCGCGCGGCCAAGGTCCTCGGGTCGTCGCTGCAGTCTTCTGTGGTTGTCACGACCGAGGATCAAGCAGTCGTTGGCGTGCTGGCCAAGTACGGAGAGGAGCTGGAGGCAATGTTCGTCGTGTCCTCGGTAGAGACCAACAAGGAGATCCCCAATCAGCCCGAGTGGCGGTACGACGAGGTATTCGAGGTCAATGGCGCCAAGGGAACGGTCTCGGTGCTGCCGCCGAACGAGCACAAGTGCCCGCGTTGCTGGCGGTATATCGCGCCCAAGGAGGAGACGTTGTGCGGGCGCTGCGATGATGTCGTGGCGAGTTTGCAGGAATAGAAAAGTAGAACGTGTAAATGTAACAACAGATAGCCCCTCAATTACAAGAAACGATGTTCCCTCAGCAGGAAATCTCACTTTCGAGGTCGGCACTCTGATGTCTTGTAGCTTCCGTCTTCCGTGAATATTGGTCAACCACGCGACTGAACAAGTAATGACGGTCTCGATGCGATGGCCGAGTGATTAAGTAAAAAATGCCCAATTTCACCTCTTTCTTAGGTTGGTAAAGATTTTACATCACTCCTGAAATCAGGCTTCATCCAAGCTTCGTCGCTTGTCACCCTAGTTCCGTCCGCTGTATAACCTGAGAGTTTACGTTTTGATATTCCACCTATTATTATCCTTTTCCAAAATCAAAACCTTTTCGAGTGATGTGCGTATACACATACCGGCCCCTAGCCCGCAGAAAACACCAATCAAACGTAGCAACTACACGGTTCGAACGCAACTATTCTCCTTCCCAAAAGGAGCGCCTCACCAACCCGGCCCTAATCTGTAAAAGGTAAATTTTTGCTTTTAGGCTGCAGCGTAGAGCGATGAGGATGAATTAGCGAAAAGTCGACATTGATGTCTAGACCCGGATGAAGACGAAGTGACCCAGAAAATTTTGGTTCTGACCTATATGGAAGCGCTTTCTGCCTTCCTTGTCATCAGTAATCACGGAAGGGTGGCCGAGTTGGTTATGGCGCCAGGTTAAGGTCAGCTTAACATCTGTTTCCTGGTGGGGCAACCCGCGCGAGTTCGAGTCTCGTCCCTTTCATTTTTCGCTTTTTTGACAAATTTCTAGCCATAAATGCATGCAGAAAGCATTGAGCGATCATGATCTTGACTTTCTTTTGCAATGTTGAAGTTACTTTCCTTTCTTTTCGTCACGTTGTTGTGAATGCGCCTTGCACCAGCCGCGAAACATGGAACACAATCATTTAGCCAAACCACCAACGACAAGTCTCAGGACGAACGAAACCCATTTCATTTTTTTTTATTAAAAAAAAGTGCTTGTCAATTGCGCGCCAGCTGAAGCTACTTTGGTTCAAACCGGACGCATCAGGGAGATGTATATATACAAGTGTTTAATAATGCCATCTAGGTTCTGCTTCCTCTCTGTCCCCGCTATTCATCTTACACCGAAGCTCAGGCTCTAGAATCAGAAACCTGCCTCGACCTCGCCCCCGCTTTACCACTCGCTCACCTCGCCGGCCTTGGGCGGCTGCACTCTGACGATCTTATCGCAGTTGAGCAGGCAGAGGGGGTCAAGAGCTTTCTTGATCTGTTCGGAGCGTCGGGTCAGCACGTAATTCCCAAGCAACAACAAGCATCAAGAAAGGGAGGAACTCACCTGTCTCATGGTATCAACGGTAGACTCGCCCAGCTCGTGGGGGAGGTAATCTCTCTTGACGAGTCCGACGCCGTGCTCACCCTATCAGTCATGTTAGCGAATCTTGCAAACTTCAATAACCAGCCAGAGATCTGACGACAACATACCGTGACGGTGCCCTCCATCTCGACGGCTCTCTTGACCATGTTGTGAACCAGGTGCTCAGCCCTCTTGCGCTCCTGGTCGTTGTAAAGCAGAATGGCTGACGCCAAAAGTTAGCACTCTCCCTCTCCTTCATAACAACATGCGCGTCCCCCATGCCTAAGCCCCAAAAAAGTACTCACTGTGGAAGTTTCCATCCCCAACATGCCCAACAATGGTGCCAAAAAGCCCACTCTTGGCCATGGCCTCCTTGGTCTCCTCAATAATGTCAGGCAACCGGCTCGTCGGCACCGCAACGTCGCCAGTCCAGACGTGATCCCCCTCGCGCCGAACCGCCATCGTGCTCCACAGCGCCTCCTTCCTCGCGCTCCAAAGCTCCTGCTGCTCCTCCTCGTTCTTGGCGAAATCAAACGTCTTGCTGCCCGTCTTGCTCGCGAGCTGCTTCACCAGCGCCACCTGCTCCTTGACGCCCGTCTCCGTGCCGGCAAACTTGAAAAACAGCGTCGGCGCCTCGGCCCACGCCTTGCTCGTCATGCCGGCCTTGTTGATGCACTGCATCTGCAGGTCGTCCAGGATCTCGACCGCCGCGACGGGGATGCCGGCGGCGACGACCTTGGCGACGCAGTTGGCCGCGTCACGGATCGTCGGGAACGCCGACACGGCGACCGAGGTGGACGCGGGCTTCGTCGTGACTTTCAGGGTGGCCTCCGTCACGAGGCCCAGGGTGCCCTCGGAGCCGATGAAGAGCTTGGTGAGGTCGTAGCCGGCGGAGCTCTTGCGCGGGCGCTGCCGCGTCTTTATGATGGTGCCATCGGCCAGCACGACCGTCAGACTCAGCACCCACTCGCGCATGGTGCCGTAGCGGTAGGCGTTGGTGCCGCTGCATCCGGTGCCAATCATGCCGCCAATCATGGCTCCCGGGCCCGGGTCCGGCGGGAAGAAGAGGCCCGTCTGCGCCAGCTGGTCGTTGAGCGATTCCCACCCGACGGCGGGCTGCACCACAACGTCGAGGTCCTCCTGGTGCAGCTTCAGGACCTTGTTCATGCGTCCGAAATCGATCGAGATGCCGCCGCGGGTGGGCGTGAAGTGGCCCTCGAGACTGGTGCCGCCGCTGTAGCCGACGACGGGGATGCGCCGCTGGTGGCAGATCTTCATGATCTCCGAGACCTCCTCGGTGGTGCTGGGGAAGACGACGCAGAACGGGCGCTCGTCGGGCTTGGCCGAGTGCGAGGACCACTCTGAGTTGGCGTGGTGTTCGAGGTCGACCTTCGTGGTGCTGACGTGCTCCTTGCCGACGATGCTGACAAAGTCGGCCCAGGCGGCTTCGAGGTTCTCCTTGTTGAGCTTGTGGACTGGCGCGATCGTCTTGGCTAGCGGCAGGGTCGACTCTTCGCTGGGGCTCGGGGGCACGAGGGTGCCTAGGTAGTACGATACTCCCATTGTGGTGAGTAGCACTGCCAGCACGCAACAGCGCATTAGCTACTGCGACAAGTCTTCTTGCAACGTCTCGCCGCCTCGGAACATCAGGACTTACCGAAAGTGTACGCCAGATTCCTGCTATTCCCCGTCTTCTCCCGCTCGGCAGCGAATCTCTCCCGCTCCGCCTTCTCGCGCGCCAGACGCTGGGTGATGCTGCCGACGACTTGGCCCTGGAACGTCCGGCCCTTCTGCTTCTCCTCGGTGTTGTTCGGCGTGCCGCGCTCATTGGACATGTGCCGCGCGGTAGCACCACTAGCGAGAGCGACGCATCGCCGGCGCGGGGCCGGGCTTGCGGCCCTGAGACCTTGCAGAGCTGCTTGGGGAGCTCGAGCTCTGATATGCGCCATTGCGCCTATGTTCGACTCGGTGGTGGTATTGATGGACTAGGGATGTCGAGGAAGCGGTGCGAATTGCTGCACAATCTTCAATTGATCAGAAGTTGAAGAAGCAAGCTTCGAGCCATCCGGGTTCGGAGCTCTGGGAGAAGTCGAGAGGAGGGGGTGGGTGGTTTCGTTGGAGGAGTGTGCGTACGCGGGCGAACGACTGCGAATAGAGGTGCAGGTAAAGATTATTTGTAGCTGGGTGGAGCTGCATCCGTCTGAGCACTTCTGGAGCTCGGATGGCGAAATGGAATCCATGCAAGCCGCCTGCAGCAATGGAACTGGAGCACCTCAGCAGCACTGGAGCAGAAAGTGCACCCTGCGAGCCTATCGGGGATAAGGATTGGCCGGTCCGGAAGCGGGGAAGGTTTGTGCGGTGGGACTGCCGTAGTACCGTGGTATGCCCGCGCCGGTGTGGAACTCCACTTCTTCACCGTGTGGCTCCCCCCTTCCGTCCGCTTATCCAAGGCCGAGGATCACTCTGGCTAATGGGATCGATGGCGTGCTGGCGAAGTCGGAGACACCCATGCATTAGGTCACTTGGGTGCACGACACATGAACAACATGCAATGGCTGACTGTTTATGGCTTGGGATTCGCCCGAGACTTCCGATACACTTGCCGTCGACTCTCTCGGCGTCGATTCTACTTTGCCGTATCCGGCATCAGCATGAAACCCTCCACGGTGAATGACATATCTCACCAACTAAGGTAGATTTCCAGAAATAATGTACAATACGTCCAATCATACAGTTCCTTACACCTCGCTATACCCAAACATGCACCCAAGGGGGAAACCTCCCTACTTACGTTACTCTAGATACCTCACATAGTCTCCCATACATACCTTACATTAAGTCTTCCATCCAGGAATAAGCTGCACATTAAACGTCGGCGTCCCAAGCCCCCCAGCAGCACTCCTCAAATGCGCCAAATACGCAGCAAGCTCCCCGTCCTGCTCAATCGCCAACGGCATCTCCCCGCCCTTGCCGTCCTTCAACACTCCTTCCAGCCGTAGACAAATCGCCCCCGGGAACTTACTCGCCGCCGCGTGCCGCAGCTCCTGCACGGAATGCGAGCTCAGGGTCGCGATCCAGATGGTCGTGGTAGCCACAAACGTGGAGGAAGGGTGGAGGCGTAGGTAGACGGCTATGCTCATGGTAGACGGCGGCTGCGGGTGCTGGTGCTGTGGTAGAGGTGACGGCGGCGCGTGGAAGACGGGTTGTTGTGGTTGCTGTTGCTGCTGCTGCTGTGCTGCGGCGGCGGCAGCTACGGCATACTGCTGCGCGTATTGCTGGTCTACGAACGCCGCCTGCGCGTCGGCCGCTAACAAGAGAGACGAGCCCATGTGGTGAGACTCTAGTCCCATGTCCGCCTGCCCCAGAAGCGCCGACGAGAGGATCCGCGCCGCGGAGTGGCCCATCGGGTCGGCGGCCGCGGCGGCCTGGACTTGCATCGACACGGTGGGCATGAGCATCTGCGGCTGCTGGCTTGCCCCCGAGCCGGGAACGAGTCCCATGGACGGCGGTACGGATACCTGGCTGGCATCAACGTACTGGCCGCCGCTCAAGTCATCCTGGTCTTCTAAAGCATCAACCAGTTCTGGCTGTGCGGACTGGACCTGGACGTCGTTCGCCTGGACATCCCCTTGCTGTCTTGCGTTGTCGCGAGCTAGCTGCGCCTGTTTCGTGACTCCTCGTTTCCGTGGCTGCTCTCGCCTCGAGACATCATCCCTCAACCTCTTCATCACATCCTTCGCAATAACATCCAAAGCCCGCACCTTTTCAGCCTGAGCGTGAGCATGCACTGAAGAAGCACCACCGTCTCCTTCTTCCCCCGCCGCAGCGAGAATCCGGCGTACCAGCTCCGATCCAGCCTCCCACTGCGCCTTCAGCTCCTTCCACTGCGCCGGCCCAGCCTCAGACTTGCAACTGAGCCCCTCCCGCTTCAATATCCTCTCAAACGCAGCGCGGAGATCCCTCGCCTCCTCCGGGTTGACACCCAAGATATTCTTCGCATCGGCGAGCGTGAGCCGCTTCTCCAGCGTCCGCGCCCGCTTCGTGATGTCCGTACATATAACGTCTAGCGCCAGCTTTTTTGCCTCGTGGTTGTGGCTGCTGTTGCCGCTTACATCGGCAGACTCGTCGTCGTCCCACATCGCCGCCCTCAGCCGCGGCGTCTCCCTCACAAGCCGGGCTTTAACGGCCTCCCACCTCTCCGGCCCGGCAATCGTCTTCTTGACGATGCCTGCCTCCTCGCAGAGCCGCGCAAATGTGACCCGCATCTGACGGTATACGTCCGCCGCCAGCCCGAGGATGGCTTTTGCGTCGTCGAGCGTGGTCTCCGAAGGGAAGCGCGGGGCGATGGGGTGTTGTACATCATGGGACGATGCAGCCTCCCAGGCTCGCAGCCGCCGCCTCTTCCTCCTGTTGTTGCCATTGCTGTTACTGATGCTCTCCTTGTCTCTTACCGCGCCGACGTCCTCGTCCTCGTCCTCGTCCTCGCCCTCGCCCTCGCCGGTAAGTGGCGACCCGAGCATCTCCCGACCCGTAAAAGTACCAGGCGTCACGACGCCCGCACCACCCCGGCTCCCAAAGCCGTCGTCGATAGTAACCACAGGCGCTTCCCGCCGACCAGACCCCGTCACCTCCTCCTCTTCCCCATTGCCCTCCTTAGACCGCTCCCCATTCGCAGCCTTCAAAAGCCACCGATTCTTCGTCCTCACGCGAATCAGCTCGCGCTTCTTGATATCGAACCCATCCTCCCTCAGCACGGCCAGCATCTCCCCCTGCGACAGGTTCCGCTCCCACAGCTCCTTGACGCGCGCGACCAGCCGGCCGTTCTTGTGCGCCGGGTTCTGCTTGGACGGGAAATCCCACTTGCGGAACTGAGTCTGGAAGGCTCGTTTGCTGTAACGTGTGTGTGAGCAAGCAACTTGCGTAGTCCCACAGCTTTGCTTTACTCCCGGATTCGACGCCAGCCCCGGCCCCGGTTCCGTTGTGGGACGGTGTAAGTTTGCCGGGTGTGGATCGGAAAGTCCGGCAGGCGAGAGGAACCACGAATACACTGGGGGATAAGGAGAGACTCAAGACTGACCAGGGCGCAAAGTCATGGTGCATTTTGAGGTACACCATGATGTCCTCGAGGGACCTCTTCTCATTGATGTAGAGCTGAAAACATAGCTTCTCGTGGGCATCCCAATCATAGACCATGCCTTTCTAGAGTTCTCTGCAAACAATGCCTTACAATGCGTCTTTGGTTGAAACGGGAGAGCGTCGACAATGCGCAAGTGGTCGGTTGAGTCAGCTGTACTGTGCCAAGATCATGATGCACGGTGGCGAAGACTGTCTGATTACCTTATCCTAGGCATCGCTCTCTTATCGCGTTCTTATCATTCCACCTCGTCGTTGAAGTACCTATACTCGGTGAGCCTCGGTGAGAAGCTGCGCCTTCGCTCGACCTCAGGACCGCATCTCTCGGGAACTTGGTCATGATCCGGTTCATCAGCTTCATAGTGAATAATTAGCTTGATCTAATTCATATATCAGACTCTCCAAGTTTCTGACAGCAATTAACAACCAAGACAGTCCCTGATACACGCCGGGCCGCTCCGCATGGACGTTGATCACTCTACCATTCCGGACCTCGGTACCGGTTGTAAGCGCTGTTCCCCTCCATCTCCAACCTTCGACCTCAGACCCAAAGACGGCGGCAAAGCACGTCCACGTCAAGTTCACTTGCATCTATATTGTCCCCCACCTCCATCCTCGACAATCTTGTCATTCTGAATAACTCAACCTCCATCAAAAACCACATATCCCATCACCACAAACCTCATCACCACAAACATCCAACACACATCAACCAAAACTCCAAAACCTCCAAGAAGTCATCAATCACAATGTCCACCCTCCCATCATCCTACAACACCCTCTCCCTCCCCCAAATAACCCTCTCTCACCACCCCGCCTCCTCCCCGACCCCAACCCCCGTGATAATCCTCACCCTCAACCGCCCCTCCGCCCGCAACGCCTTCACAGACGAAATGGCATCCTCCCTAGCAAAAGCCTACACCCTCCTCTCCACCGACCCCCGCGTAAAAGCCATCGTCCTCACCGGCTCAGACCCCTCCAACAAAACCTTCTGCGCAGGAATGGACCTCCACAACCGCGTCCGCCTCCCCTCCCACCGCGACGCCCACCGCGACACGGGAGGCCTCGTCGCCCTCGCAATGCACAACTGCTCGAAACCCATCATCGCCGCAATAAACGGCTCCGCCGTCGGCGTGGGCATCACAATGGCCCTCCCCGCCTCCATCCGCATCGTCTCCCGCGACGCGAAAATCGGCTTCGTTTTCGGTCGGCGCGGGTTCAACATGGAGGCCTGCTCGTCGTTTTACCTCCCGCGCCTCATCGGCGCCGGCCCAGCGCTGCATCTCTGTACCACGGGAGGGGTCTACCCCGCCACGAGCCCGCTCCTGCGCAACTTATTCAGCGAGGTCGTCGCGCCGGACGAGGTCTTGCCGCGCGCGCTGGCGATCGCCGAGGACGTCGCTGCGAATGTGAGTACCGTGGCCGTGAGGGTGATGCGGGATATGATTCTGAGGTCGCCGGCGAGCCCGGAAGAGGCGCACCTGCTGGAGAGTAAAATATTCTTTGACCTGTTTAGCGGGAAGGATAGTAAGGAGGGGATGGAGAGTTTTATGCAAAAGAGAGCGCCGCGGTTCGAGGCGACTATGGAGAAGGATGCGCCGACGGCGTACCCGTGGTGGAAAGAGGTTGATATCAAAGCAAAGATTTGAAGTTCGCTATATACATTTGTAAAAAAAAAATTGGAATCATGTCATGAAAAGTACTGAATGGACGGTCCTGATTGCAGCATGTGACCGCTAACCCAGTCCATCTTTACCGAAACCCCCTATTCAACCGCAAACCAAGCCCGCCCGCTATCAAGACCTGTACTTCCACAACTTCGGATCAAAGATGATATCGTACTCGTTTTTGGAGAATGTGCCAATGGCACAACTCAGATCATGGTATCCCTCCAAACCGTTAACCGGCAAATCCTGCTCAGAGTCACCCTCCTCATGCAGGTTCCAGCTCCCTGCCAGTCTGCCGTCTCGCGTGAAGAAGATCTCAACGCTCATCCTGCCGCCCTGAGCCGTAAAGGACATGCCGATACCCAGCGTCTCGCCGGGTTGGAAGGGTGTTGTGAAAGACTTGCCGCCCCATCTGTCATTGATGTACTTGTGCCCGTCGTCGCCGTGAACACCAAGACTACCGCGATGCCATCCAGGGAGACGGAAGTTGGGGTACGGTAGCGCGGTGAAGCCAAGGGCAAGGTCTACCTCACTTGCTGATCCACGGATCTTAACTTCATAATAGACCTTGAAGGGTTTGCCGGTGGCGAGAGGCGAATTGTGCTTGACCGAGTATAGAGGCGGGTAGCCGATGATGGTGCTGTCAGGTGCGTTCCTTTGCGTCGTGACCTCCCACTTACCCGAGACGGGCTGGGCCATCGTGCCGCGGAATCCTTGAGGCTGTAGAAGCCATATCCTGTGCGTGCGCAAAGCTTCCAAAGCACTGGCGTCAAGGTCGATGGGCTTGACGAGAGGGTACTGCGCCACCCAAGCTTCACCAGCTTCAGACTCCTGTTCCGTAGAGTTGTTCGCAGGGGAACGATCAAACCCGCTGAAGAAGGCCGGAGGCGGTGGGAAGAGGGTGGTGTCGGGAACCGCCGTCTCCCAGTCGTGTTTTTTCGAGTCCGATGGCGGGGGACCAGGGGGAGGAGCCGTGTAATCTTTGTGGGACGGCGGAGGTCCCTGGGGAGGAGCAGTATAGTCATTGCGTGCGGGCGGAGGTCCCGGAGGCGGCGCATACCCACTCTGCTGATGTGAGGGAGGAGGTCCAGATGGCGGCGCATACCCTCCATGAGATGGAGGAGGACCCGAAGGAGGCGCAAATTCATCAGCACGGCCTGGCGGCGGACCATTCGGGGCGGCGTACGACTGACTCGGAGGCGGGCCGGGAGGAGGAGCATACTGCTGTTGGGCCGAATGCTGTCCCGGAGGCGGACCAGCCGGCGGCGCGTATTGGGGCTGCTGCTGCTGATTGCTGCTCGTCATCTTGGTATCTTGCTGCTGTAGTGAAGGAGGACGTTGCGCGGGACGCGGGGCAGGAGTGTCATCCTTGTCGGCCTTGCTGCCGAAACACATCTTCAGGAAAAAGGGGGGTTGGGAAGAAGGTTTTGGAGCTTTTTATGCAGTTCGTCTGGTGTCTGATCTTTCGTGGTCCGTTGTGTTTGCGGAACAGTGGGAGTGAGTCGGAGGGATAATAGATGTTGCGGCAGATCAGGGAGTGTGGGCGCCTTGACGTCGGAATTGAGCTTGAGTTTGAGCAGAGCAGTGGGAAATCTGAAACAATGGGACCCGTGTAATTGGAGTGATTGGCAAATGTGCAAGATGTTGCAGGTATGGGAAAGATGTCTAGCGTCGCGGGTGATGTAGGTGAAATGCAGCGGTGATGCACGACGGGGGGCGGATGAGGCGTTGATATGAAGAAGAATAAAGGTGGCTGTGTTTCCTTCGGGCGGTAGCAGATGACGGGATTCTAGGCTGACTGGCTCACCAGGGCAGTGATGATGAGAGGACGGAGTACCATGATGGGTGGAACTTTGGGAGCTGTCCGCAATAGGCAGCTGGGATCCATTTTTCTCTGGCGATAGCTGCAGGGCGCTGGCAGCTACATCTTCCCCCGCAGCAACAAGTACACTATTAACGACGCCCCAATGAGCTCCCTGCGTTTGAAGTGTTTCTGTACCTTTCTAGGTACCTGACCTTAGGTAAGTTTATGGTATCATTCGACGCCCCGAGGTGCTTGCACTTTGTCTTCTCTTTACCTTGCCATTTACAAAGCTACATGCGCCAATGCGCCACCCTTACCAAGTGGACAATAGCAACAAAAAGAAGTCTCTTGTGCGACCAACGGCTTTTTTACTCTCTTTACCCAGACCAACACGTACTGACAAAACAAGGAATGGAATACCAGCCTCGGCGGCGGCGTCAAGGAGGCCGCCGACCTACTGCTACGGAGTAGATGGTATAGGTACCCTAATCATCATCCGGCGCAATCAGGCGGAACTGGTGTGGGGGCAACAGGCGCAGCTAGCTTTTTAAGCTTACCCAGTGGGCCGAAACTTCCATCCCCTCAATGTCACCGAACCATGTCACCAATGGATGGCCCGACAAGGTGTCGAGACGCTGCGGTTTTCCTCCGCGTGGTTTCATTGGTTTCTACATCTAAGTAAATCAAAGTCACGTTCTCGGGGACCAGCAGAGTACAAATACGATCCCATACCTGATATCACTCCGTTGCTGACTAAACAGGCTCTTGGCCCCAGACTTGGATGGATTGCTGTCATCGTCAATCTACTACACCTATCCCCCCAACCTTAACTACGTGAGGTAGGTTATATGCAAGGCTACTATCATCTTGTGGAGGGCTGGATGCAGCATTGAGAGTCGATGCTTTGACACGTCAAAGGCCCATTGAAGATGCTCGATACCGGGAGGGAACTCGGAGTCGGAATAATTACCGACAAAAAAGATACCCATAAACGAGTCGCGCCCGCGATGCCAGCGCACGGCAAATAGATCGTAGTTGGGATCGTATAGAAAGAGTGCATCCCCAAGCTCCTCGCGTGTAGGGACATGCCACACATCATCAGTGATCCTCCCAGCTATGACTTTCCTAAGGACATAAGTAATATCAATACTGGCTTACCTCCTCCGGCTTCAATCGCGTCCTATACCGAGCGTAATATACAGACAAAGCCAGCCAGTCACTATAGTGGTCCCGACTTTGCCATACCACCCCGCCATTCTGTGACGTATCGAGATAAATTCCCACGGAATCATGGGAGACGACCAGAAGCTGCCAAAGCTCAAACGAGCCATTTGAAAATGGTGACTGGTTCAACTAGCCATCTCTGCAAAATCGTGTACCATCCATATACTTACTCATGTTCTCTAGATATGTGACTATGCCAAGAGTAAGAAAAGGAGAGGAAAGGGTAGTGGGCGGCAAATCGCTTCGTCGCCAACCTTGCCCACCGTACCTTCTCACTATCCTGACTCCTTCTCGGCCCTTCGACCCAACGGCAAGAGAGGAGAAGTCAATGTGATGTTGAGCATGAAGAGCCGCGTGAACATGTGCCGTGAGAAAAGAATAAAATATTCCAAGAATACGACTTGAGAGTATTCGAGAGTGGAGAAAATGACATGTCACAATCGATAGTATTACGTATTTCATGATGCATGGTGTGAAGTGTGATATATTCAACACCCAAGGGCCTGTTCCGTACGGAAGACGGTGAACCAAAGCAACTAGTTGTGTGCGTCATCCACCGAGAGTTTGAAATTGCAACAAACTTGTGCAAGAAAAATATAACCCCAAGCCTAAATCATCCCCTTGTAAAAAGGCCGCGTGGTATACAGAACATACCACTTCAGCAAAGTAGAAAGAAAAGTTCATGAAGCGTCGTAAGTTGTTCTTCACCAACAACCACTCCTCCCCATTTGGTCAGCCGCATACAAAAAGGACCATGTCCTATACTGTGACCTTAAACTCCAAGGTTTTAGGCGCCGAAGGAGCTCGCCTCGTCCGAATTGGGGTAGAAGAAGGCAACCACAGCGATAATGATGTATGTTGCACACAATAAAGCACCCTCGAGGTAGTTACTCCTTCCGTCGAGTACCAGGAAGTTGACAATGAAAGCTGAAACGAACAGGCAGACCGTCTCGAACAGTGTGAAGTACAACGACATGTCGCGATCCATGGCCCAACCGATGATGACGACAATGGGCGTGATGAACAGAGCGATCTGGATGGAACTACCGACGGCAACACCAATGGCCAAGTCCATCTTGTTCTTCATAGCGACAGTGACGGCAGTAACGTGCTCTGCTGCGTTGCCAACAATGGGGAGGATGATGAGACCGATGAAGATCTCGCCAAGAGGACTCGTCTTGACAACCTCGTTAATGGAGTCGACGAGAAACTCGGCGCAGACGGCGACAAGGGCGGTGGAGAAGAGCAGGAGCAGGACGGCTGCAGTGCGGGACAAGTGATCGTTATCGGCAGTCTCGTCCTTAGCACTAAGGCCGCTATTGACAGTGGCAACGCCAGGGATCTGGGCGGGGAAAACTCCTCCGGGGGCGCGGACGTTTCCATACTGGTTCAGACGGTCGGGCAAAGAGTTGGTGCGGCGGATACCGAAGCGGACCCGGGGAACTGGACCGGCCGGGGCAGCGGGACCCGCCGATGGGGTCTCGTCGGGCGTGGTAAAGACAGCGGGGGCGAAGTTCTTAATCGACAGCCCGCGAAGGCCAGACACCGGGCGAGTCTTGGGGGCTTGAGTAGTATCGATTGGCTCTGAGGGACCAGCAGGCTGATCGGCAAAGTCCAGGCGGCGAGGTTCACCAGCTTGAGTGTTGCTAGTCAAAGGCTCATGGCCTTCAACATCGACAAGGTTGTTCCGGGAGGATTTCTTGGACTTCTTCTGGTGCTTGTGATGACGTCTGCGATGTTTTCTGTGCTTGCGAGACCTGTCTTCCTCAACAGCCTCATCGCTACCGACAGAGTTGAAGCGAGGGATGGCTGGACGACTGGCGGATCCTTCGGAGCCGTGAGCTGTACCGATAGAGGAATTACGGGTTCGGGGGAGACCGTCAGTGTTGACAGAAACCACGCTAGACTTGCGCCTTCTACCGGCGCGCATGACCTTTCTCATCGTCTTGCGTACAGTACCTCCAGAGCTGTCGGAGCCGTCTGAATCGGAATCGGAGTCGGAGCTGTCCTCAGAACTGGAAGAGTCGAAGAACCCAATGGCCGGACCAGGGGCGGACTCAGCGTCCACGATGTGTTGCGGTGTAGACTCGTACATGTAGGCATGAGACTTCAACTGGAACAGGAGATACAAAATGTACACCAACAGAAGGACCTGGATGAAGTTAGTCATCGTTACCTGGGTAATATATCATACAATACTCACCACACTGGTACCACGGCTGATCTTGAGGGTCTCATCCTCGGCCTTGAAGGTGTTTTGGAACGAAGCGTGGAAAGCAGTCTGGGTGACTGATTAGTTTCATGATAGGCTGCTGCGTGGCTCCAGCAAACTCACAGGAAGCACCAAACTGATAACACTCAAGCTAAGCAGACAAGCACTCATCTGCGTGACGGTGCTGTTGTAAATCTAAGACTGTATCAGTACAACACTCTTTTCGTCAAGCAGAGCCAATTCAACTCACCTGCTCTCGGAAACGCAGGCCACCGAGGAAGAAGCACATGCCCAAAATGAGCAACAGGTTGGCCAAAATAGAGCCTAGAAGGGATGCCTGGACAATGCGAATTTCATCCTGGATCAGAGTCAGCTGGCAAGCTCGCTGGTATTGCGTATTGGAGTGTCATACCTTGACAAGCGCGATGCTGAAGAGCCACAAGAGATGTACATGTCAGCAAAACTCAATAAAGTATACGCTGAAAAATAACACAACCGATGTGTAGGCTGCGATTTCACGTTGGAAGAAGAAAACTGCATGATTTGGGACTTGATTGATGTGATGGGGTCTTTTGGTGTAGACTTCTCGTCTCTCTCTCGTCTTTGTCACCCGCAGAAGGGTAGGAACATACATGCTGGATTGGAAAAATAAGCATTAGCCAAGACTGCGCCAAGACATTCAGAGGGTTGTAAGGTTCGAGATATTCAGGGCCAAGATCCAGTGAGCGGCTTGGCCAAGACAGGTGCCAAGACAAGCCGCAATTCATTTGGATCTTTGGGATTCCCCACCGCGAGCCTCTCCAAAACTACCTCGTAAAGTGGTTTGGGGGGAGGAATGGCAATAGAGGGTGGGCAGAACTTACAAGATAATCAACTCGACGGCATTGCCGAAAGTCACGTTCAAGAGGGCGCCAATGGTGTCACCTAGCTTGCTGGCGACGGACTCGGTGGCGTGGCTGAGCAGGCCGGCGAGTGGAATAATGGCGATGGCATTCATTGCGAAGACGATGCCGGGGCTCACACCGAGGGCTTTTGTAATGATGCCGACGGGGACGAAAACGAGGAGCACGTTGACCCAGCTGTGGAATAGGATCATCTTACACGTGAGGTAGAAGCGAGCAAAGACGCCAGATTTCTGCTTCTGTTCGGGAGTTTTGTTTTTCTTCAAAGCACCCTCCTCATCTACGACAGCCCCCTGCCTCGAAGTTTTCGAAGATATAGCGACATCCTCGAGGTCGCGGGGACTTGATTTTTCATTGATGTCGTCCGGGTATGTGAGGGTGAGGTTGTTGCTCGCAGAGGAGCTGGTGATGTGAGAGGAGACGCCGTTGGCGACGCCATTACTGCTATTGGTAGTGGAAGCCGTCGTGTCGAACGTGTTGTTGCGCTGGGTAGCGGGAAGAGAAGACTTGCTGGACAAGTCTATTGAGTCGGTGACTATATTTGCCGAATTGCCGTGGGATCGGTTCGAGGAGCTGCGACGGACGCCATGCGCTGATCCTGCTGCGCCAGAGCGTATGGTGTCTATATTGGGGGGATCAGAGGAGGCTTTCTTCATCGAAATAGATGACCGGACACTCGTGTCTCGGCTGGAGCGCGGGTTTCTTTGGGGAAGAGTAGAGTGTTTTTTTGGCGATGGCACACAATGAAGTTTCTTGGAGACACAAAAGTGAAGACAAGCTTCGAGAGGAGAATAAGTACGGACAAGGAGAGAAGAAGACTAGAAGGGGAATGTGGTCGGACGGCGACAGATGAGGGATGCTTTAAAGGTCGAATCGACTAAGAGATAGACATGGGGGGGATAAGGTAGAGGCAACGTCCCCGGGCAGGCGACAGACACGGACCGGGAAGAGACGTACCCTTTCATTAGCTCTGGCGTAGTTGCGTAAGTACGTACTCCGTAGACACCGATACCTTACCTTACCTTAGGAGAGGGAAGGTAGCACGGGTGACGGTAGGTGCAATGGAACCTTGCCGCGGCGAGCAAGCAGGTACCTCCGAGACGTTGGGACGGCGGGAACGGGGAAGTGTACCGCTGCAAGGACGCTCTTGCACCTTCCATCCTCTCTGGTCTTGAGATAGTTACGTATTCACCGTCTCTGTCTCTCTGATACGCAAAACAAGCAGGCATGGCAGGGCCCGCTGGGAAACAAGCAAAGCAGGGACTCCCTGTCACCGCGCCTGGCTGGTCTGGGGCCAATCGCCTTGGTGCAAAATGTCTTGGGTGGATGAACCGTGAATCAGCCAGATCCAGTAAGAGGCCGCTGGTCATGTGCCTCAGGCTGGTGTGGCGCGCCCACAATTTCTCCATCTCCCAAGGTCACCATGGTCACTAAGCCTCAGCTTTTTCCCCCATTGCCTCTTTGTCTATCCCACTCCTGATACTTCGTCATCCCCAGCTTCTCTTCTCATTTGTTGCTATTTGCATCGTCGTCTCCTGTTTTCTGAGAAACTGGACCTCTTGGGATCTGCGATCATCACTGCGGGACACATCCAGACCAGAGTCATTGGTTGGACGAGCAGCGAGCACGAGCACAGCTTCAAACAGAGACAATCCAGCACATCCGCATCCACATCACATCAGAGTTCTGGCCCCGGGGTTGTACCAATGAACCAAGCTTTTGCCATGCAAATGGGTACGTGCCTCGTCCCCTTGGCCTTCTTGGCTACACTGCAAAATACGACACCATTTCTGTACCGAGGACGTACTCCGTAGTACGGGGTCTGGAATCTGGATCCAGAAATCCTGAAATCCAGATGCATGCACATGCTGTCACTGCTCTTCCATCATCATCATCGTTACCATCGCCCGCAGGTCCAGGTCCAACATAGCAACAATGATATCACACCTCATCAACTCGCTGCAGGGAAAGGAGGCCTCTGCCCTATCGGACCTCGCCATTTTGCCTCCCCCAAGTCCCGTCCCTCCCTCGGTCAATCGGTCAGGACCGGTCTCTAGTTGTAGACTCCCGCTCTCAACAAAGGGCCACAACAACCACCGCCCATCCTCCGCCTCACCAGCAACCTCGAACCCATTGGCTCCGTTGAGCCACAGTGGATACACACTAATAAGCATTAACCTACACGCAGGGATGGAGGGGCAGGGGACTCGACTAACACTTGACGGAAAGTGGGATGGGATGGGATTCCTCTTCCAATCTTCCTCCCTCACCCTCTGGCTCTCCTAGGTACTAACAAAGTCTCCTGCCAGTGGAGGGCCACCCTCTCCCTCCGCTCCGCCCGGACAGGCCAGCTGAGCCTCACAGAATGACAGAGTTGCACTCGCAAATATTCGCGTCCAATCTCGCAATCTCCTCGCCGCCTCCCATGCCAAACCCTCCTCCCAATCCTCCACTGTACTCCGTACTCAGGCTAGGTCCCCAGGAGAGGTGGACAAGCACTTTCCATAGTCAAGTTCAATGCGACTACAGCCTTCAAGCACTTTACAACAGCAGTTTCTGATGAATTAACCTACGCCACATTGACACACACCGTCCAATGAACCAGAAACTAGCATTGTTCGAGGGCCGAAGTTCAACGGCCGAAATGGGGCATTCTACCGGATGGAGATCAAGCAAACAACCTTCTCGCTCGAGCCTCACCTCCATTGATTCTTCACACACTTCTCTCTCTCTTCGGTGTATCGTACCCTGTGCTCTACTCAGAAACCGAGCCACGGCGGACTCTTGGACTTTTGGACTCTCCTTCTTTGCTCTTGCTCTCTGGAT
The DNA here is from genome assembly GCF_030867785.1 of Colletotrichum acutatum. Taxonomy (NCBI): domain Eukaryota; kingdom Fungi; phylum Ascomycota; class Sordariomycetes; order Glomerellales; family Glomerellaceae; genus Colletotrichum; species Colletotrichum acutatum. Next base: position 142,101 of record NW_026848995.1, read on the forward strand.
CCCCGGCTCAACTCGCAACGTGCGCCAAGCATCGCCAAGGACACCGATTACAGATGATGGATTCCGTGGTAGAGACAATCCCGAAACATGAACCGGATTCCGGACCCCATCTTTCTTGCTTTTCAGATCATGCAGTCGCGCATTTTGCGTTTCTCGTACTCCTCGCCCTCGTTGTAGATAAAACTGTAAGAAGCCTCATCAAAGGGGATCAAGAAGAAGCTGTGGCGGGCGGTCGACCCCGCGTGCCATTATCGAGAAGTTACAAACTGGCTGGGGAATTTCACAGTGGCACAATTCAAGATATGGATAATCCATAACTTTGATGTCCCAAAACTCTGGAGCCAGCCGGCCTGCCGCCTTTCCTGCCAAACCTGCCTTATCAATCAGTCGGGGATCACCCTCGCACCTCAGTGGCTAGCACCTCTCTCAACGACACACGTGGTCCAGGTGCCTATACGCGAGACGATCCTCCTCCGCTCCAGCGTAGCAGACTGCAGAGTTGCATTCCGCCCGGCTATACACTCCTCTTGCGAAGTCGAGAACGGAGCAACTTGATCCAACAATCACCTTGCTTACATATTCTTTGGCATATACCGCTGTCGACCCTTCGCAAGGATCCAAGCAGTGGATAAACCGTTGCAAGAGTCATGAGTCCATGACCGCTCCATCAAAGGGCACCAAACGGTCAAGGGCCGTTGCAAAAGCTGGCGCTCGGGGCTTCAAAGAGCGCACGGGGAACCGCTCCCAAACTCCCCAAAGCTTTCTCTTTACCCCCGGCCGATTTGACGAACATTCTGATTGTCCCTGCTCATCGCCTTACTTTTTTTGCATTTTCAAAAGGTTCCCGGCACTTTTCGTTTCCATCCAATGCCCCCTCCCTCCCTTCCGCTGTACCTTCCCTTCCCTCCCTTCTCTCGTCGAACCTAGTTCCTCTCCCCTACCGGCTAGACCGTTTCTCTTCCCGTTTGTCACAACCTAATTTCGACAACTGGAAACAACAACAGCACGATACTTTTTAATTCTGCCCTTGTTTCTTCTTTTTACCGCTCCAGAAGGCTCAATGCGTATAACGTGTATTCCCGTGCTTTCTACTACCAGAGAAGAGAGAAACACAGGCCCGTTGAAATTCAAAAGAAGCTGATAAGACTCCTCACAACCAGTTATGCGTACGAACGCCGAGACGCGTCATCCAGAACTACCAATCTACATCTTATGTTTGCTTACTCAAGGGCTTTTCATTTTTGGTCGTTGCGCCGAACGAACAGGGGTTCGTTCAAACGAAATTCAAGCTTCCCACCTGCGTCTTCTGCTGAATGCCGGCCGACCAATCCTACATCATCTCTTAATTACCTGCCAGCCTGGGAGGCTAGGTAGGAGTGTATGGATATTTCATCGATGGTTTTGGATAGTGATGTACGGAGTACGTATACTATCGAAGCGGGCTGTTTTCCCTCTCGTAAGCCAATAGGAGCGCCATACGGAGTAGATGGTATACCAAGCCGGCCGACACGTGCCGAGCGTGACGTCAAATTTTCTTGGGAGGCTTGTTGACGTTTGTGGCACCGGCTCATTGGCGGGTGGTGGCTGTGCTCCTGTGTCCCATACGGAGCATAGATTCGACCAGTGTCCTAGTACCCGTCGTGATCGCTGCGCCACGAACAGCCACACTTATCTAAGGTCCTGCACTACCGCGTAGGTGATGCCGTGACTGGACGTCCACATTACACGACTCCATAGACCAAAGTGGGCCGTTTGCGAGCGTCCAGACTCCAGACTCCAGCGTCGGAGCGTCCTTTGCCGTCGAAGCGTCGCGTCGAAAGGATGAGTGACAGTCGCACGAATTGGATGAGTGTCACAGGGTATGCGTAATGACAATATGGAATTTGGAACCCTCTGGTACTTCATAGAAGCGCGGAAGCCAAGAAAAGCAGAAATCAGGAGCCCAGAAAAGCAAGGCAAAATCATCCGGGCTTTCGAGACCTCGAACCGTTCCCCTTGGCCACCGCCAAGACCAAGAAACTCGTCTTGCGGTCCCATCCCGTCATTCAGCGCGGCAGATCCGACGAGTGTAGTTGCGAACTTGCGGGCTCCTTGCCTTTGTAGGAAATGATACATTTTTACTACTTATTCCCTATCACTCGGTGGAAGGATTATAGATGCCCGCGGGATCTTGGTCTTCCCTAGCGTCTACGTGCCTTCTTCTAAACCTGCCCACTTCTCACGTAGACTCATTTGATCAAGGGGTTACGCTTCACTCCACCATATTCAGTATCTTCACACCTCACAGGAGACTGACTGAACGTTGCCATACAATGTAGCTTCAATATGCTTCCACACTAAACACTGCACATCCGCAGCCAGCCAGTCGATGCCAGGCACTCACTCACTCACTCACTCACTCACTACCGTATTCAACTTTCATCACACGATAACGTCAACAACTCAAACGTCGGTTCTTCTCTCTCTCTTCTCTCTTCGAATTTCTCTCTCTCACTCTACTTCTGTATTCCCATACGCCTTTGCCGCCGCCAGCAACCCTAATCGATTGCCGACGTGATGCCATCAAATTAGAGGGAAAATGAACAAGTTGAACCAACCAGAAAAAGAAAAAAGGCCCATTTCCGAAAAAGGGGCGAGGGAAGAAAAACCACCAAGCCTTCTCTGTATCTGAACAACCACCATCCCATGAACCAACGCAATAAACACCACCAAACTTCCCTGATTACACGAGAGAGGACTGCGGAAGAAAAGAAAAAAAAAAAACTCCTCTCAGCATTCTATGCCAGTTCGCCAACGATGCAGCAGGCCATCAACTTCCACTAACGATGCCAAGCGACCAACGTGTCCTGCTGGCTGGTATTCACACATTAAAACCTCAAAAGACGAGGCGCGCACCGTCCTATAGACAACGTCTTCACCGCTCAACTGGGCGCGACGGGGACAGACTCATTTGTGATGACCGGGGCCCGCACAAGGGCCGCGATCCTGAACCGGTAGATGGCGAGCAGTCAAGGGCTTCGAGAGAGTTCTACCTGTCGTCGCCACCTCTCGCTTTGCCGCGCCTCCGGAAGAAGTCCATAACTCTCTTGGCGGCTCCGCTGCTGCCTTGATGGCCACCGTACTCTGCGCTCTCGAATCTCTTATTCTTCTGTAGCACGCCAGACCGGCCATTCCCGCGGGACGAGCCAAATTGCTGTCCGTCGTAACCCTCAGACTCGGAGTGTCCGCTGGCATTGTATGGAGCACCAGTGTGTCTCCGGTTTTGAGCGTTCTCGAATGAAGACTCCGATCCGGTGTTCAGGCCAGTACCCTGCTGCATGTAGGCGGGTACTGCACTGGGCTGCCCAATTGGGCCCACGTGCTGTTGTTGCTGCTGCTGCTGCTGCTGGTAGCCTTGCTGCTGTTGTTGATCTTGCCACTCTTGACGCGACAACTGGGGAGCAGAGCTAGAGCCTGGCGGCTGTCGGTAACCCTGGTCATAACCACCATCATAGCCTCGAGACTGTCCCCGTGAGTCCACGTATCTTCCATGCTCGTCAACTTCAGGGGGGTCTTGGATGGGAAGGTCGGGCTGAGACTGAGGCTCAGACGGCGGGCGATCGTAGTCTCTGCCAATGCCGATAGCCTTCAGCGAGAATGATTGCGGGATCAACGAGAATCGCCTGTTCTGCTTCTCGTGGGAAGTCTGGGAGCCAGCGATGCTACCGCTGCGTTTCTTTCCAAGACCCAAAGAGAAGGATCGCCGTGAGGCTCTCGAGTCTATCGAAGGGCGGGGCTGACCTTCAGCAGGCATGTTGTTAGGCATGCTGACTGGAGGGTACTTCCGGCTCTTGTCTGCGATCTGAGATTCAGGTCTCTTGCGGTTCTTACCCCCAAAGATCGACCCGTTCCGACCCAGGAGAGAGCCGATGGTGTTGGAACGCTTGTGCCCATGGCCTCTACCATCGCTTGACTGAGGAGGTGTCTGGCTTTGGGCGACTTGTTGTTCTGGGGCGAAACCGGCAACCTTGGCAAACTTTGGCGGTATGCTGACGCTGGGCCGTCCCATAGCCTGGGAGTCCTGGGTAGTGGGTTGTTGAATCCTTCCATGAGCATTAGTACCTGCGACGGCCGGGGGGATTGGTTGGCCGTACGATCCACGAGCTCCGGCTCCCAGTCCCATTGAGCCTGATGCCATTGAGCCGCCTGTTTGAGGTCTTCCAGAAGCCTGTGCACCTGATCCTGAAGGTGTGAACGCGTTATCAGAGGTCGTACGGGCGTCACGAGTCGGTCTCGAGGGTGCGGCTGCCGTGTTGCGGTGGGCACTGGGAGGGCGCGTGCCTTGTCGGCTCGCTCTGTACGAATCTCTCGAGACAGGGGGATCTCTAGGGAGGGGTTTTTCCTGGGAGTTTTGGTTCTCCGCAATCTCCACAGGACCTTGGCTGCTGGAACGCGCCCTCGACTTACTTCCTGCGGCAGCAGCCTCTCCTCTTTGTGTCTGTGTCGTCGGAGCCACGTACTCGACCTGCACCGTACGACGTTTATTATCTTTGTGCGCCTTAGCAATAGCTGCTGCCTCGGCGTCGGCGTCGATCTTGGCGTGTTTGCTGGCGAGACCTCCAACCGATGTCGGGGTGTTGGCTTTCGTCTTGGAGGATTCGCGAACCGAGGCGCTTCGTCCGATGCCAGATGCCTCTGCGAAGTCGTCGTCTTCCGAGGGCACCGTTGTGTTCTGGATCTGGTTGGGTGTGGTGGTGCTACTAGTAATGAACTCCACGACATGAGCGTACTCGCTCAACCAGCTATGACGAGCAACCTCGAACAAGTCTGCTCTTTTCCGGGGGTTGGGGACAAGGATTCGCCTAAGAAGGTCGCGAGCATGAGGAGTGACGTATTCCGGGAAGGTCAGAGGCGTATTGACGATGTACTTGTAAAGAAGGTTGATGTTGTCGCCTTCGGGGTTCGCTGGATCGTCATCGAAGGGAAGGTAGCCAGCCAACATCGCGTACTAAACTCTGGTCAGCTTCTACAACGGTATTCCGCTAGGAAATTCGCCACTTACCAAGATTACGCCGCAACTCCATACATCAACCTTGCGGCCGGTGTATAGAGAATCGCTCACAACAAGCTCTGGCGCAGCGTAGCAGGGACTGCCGCAACTAGTCTGCATCAAATCGCCCTTCCTTGTGCCATTGGTCTTGACTCTATCCAGTCCCAATTTCTTAACAAAGTCACGGTCGCTGAGGTTGAGTTCCTCCTCTTCGGAAAGCTCTTCCTCAGCATCAAAGGTGTTGGCGAAGCCAAAATCAGTGATGATTATGTTGCGGTTCCGGTCCAAAAGCAAGTTCTCCAGCTTGAGATCTCTGTGAACGATGCCCTTCTTGTGCAAGTAGCCGACACCAGAAACTAGCTGAGCGAATAGCCTTCGCGCGGCATTGTCCTTCAGATAGCGATGGTTCAGGATGTAGTCGAATAGCTCACCACCAGAGGCGTATTCAAGAATGATACCAATGTGCCTCTCGGTTTCGACCATCTCGTGAAGGCGAACGATATTTGGGTGAGAGATACCCCGGAGGATCGCAATCTCGCGATAGATCTTGGCCAACCTGGAGGGGTTGTTGCCGACACTATCCCGCTTGATCAACTTGATGGCGACCTGGTAATGAACTGTGAGCAAGAATCTCGAGGCATGTCACTGGGTCATTAACTTACTTGCACATTGTTATCGTTTTTCCAGCCAAGCTTTACTTTTCCAAACTCGCCCTCGCCGATGGTGTTTCCAAGAACGTAGTCGCCAAATCTGACCACCTTCTCGCGCTTCCCGGAATGGTCATGACGGCTTCTACCTCCACGTCTGCCGTCATCATGCTCGGACATACCGATCGGGGGAGGTGCGGCGTCATCATGTGATGACCCTATGCGAGTAGACTGAGCTTCTGCTAGTCGCTCCTTCTCGCGAGCGATGTCTACTTCGGGCTGAGAGACCACCATTCGATTGAGAACCTCGCTTGCTTCGCGCGTGGGCTGCTTTGGTGATGCTGTTGTCTGAGGTGCATGTGATCGTACGGGAATCACCGTCGGCTGGCTCCCAGGTCGGTTGCCGCTCGATCGATGGGGAGAATCAGGAGGCATTTGTTGATGCGATCTTCTGCTGCGTGAAGCAGAACCGTCGTCGGAGTAGGTATAATCGACATTACCATTCGTTCCGTCTGCTTGACCGCGTCGCGGTGACGATGCCGCCTTCTCTGCAGCGTGATCGCGTCTTTTCGTGGTGGTCGTAGTGGTAGTAGCGCCCGAGTAATTCGTCGAGGACGTTCGAGGGGGGGCGACTGGTGGCATGTTTCTTCGTTGTTCGGAGGATGAGGATTGGTAGTCTGGGGAAGAGGGCGCGACGGCGACGGGGCTGGCGGGGACAACTCGGGACGTCATGGGCGAAGTTGGGTCCTCAGTGTTTACAGACGCGCCGTTTCCGCTCGGTCGGCTCGGAGGGCGTTGTGACGATGCAGGAGAGGCAAAGTTGTGTTGCAAATTGGCATTGTACGCCTCGCGAGATGGTGAAGAGTGGTTCGACGTGTACTGCCGGCTACTCGGTGAGGCTGCGACCAAAGGCGGTGATGCCAAAGCTGATGTGTGATGGACAGGCTGCAAAGCGGCCGAGGACATGCTTTTGCGACAGTGGAAACGCAAGCGCGCAAGGAAATAGAGTTCGACTGGTCGGCGGACCTAGTCTGGCGTGTTTTGGTCCCGCGATTGTCGCTAAGATGTCGGTCTGCGATGTTGGTGCGTTTTGGAAGGGGTCAAGGGAGGCTGGTATGTTGGCGGAGAATTGGGAAGCGAGGAAGAGGTCCGTAAGCGAATGCTGTTCAGCGAGGTAGAGTTGCTCGCTGGACACCAGGTTTCAGGACGCTGGAATTATTGAGCTGCAGGAATTAATTCGCCCTGAATTGGTATGAGACGGACAAGGCCGATTGGAGGTATTAGGGTCCTTGGATAGGTCGTGTTGTGAGTGTCTGCTGTACCAATGAATTGGGCCAGTCTATCTCATGGTGTGGGCGGAAGGGGTCAACTGTTTTTTTCCCCCTTGGCTGAGGGTTGCGCTGTGTTGTTTACTGTAGCTCGACCCTGACGAAATGTGTCGGCGACGATCGTTTTGGGGCGGTAAAGTCGAGTCGAGTCAATGCAGCAACAACACTGGGAACAGTGACGCGACAAAGGGGCAGTGGTGCACGTACACACTTTGCTGTGAAAGGCTGTGCGACGGATTGATACCTATGGCTTTGATCCTATGTCCTTTGACACCGTCTGAGACCAGACGGGGGTGCAGACAGGAGGAAGAATGGGCGGTAGGAAAACAGTTCCAGTCAGTCGTGTGTCGGTGAGGTGACCCTAGTCGAGGATGAAGAGGCAGGCTGGATGCAGTGTGGCGGTCGGAAACCAGTATGTTTTGATTGGAACCAATTCCCTTTACCGAACCACTCAAGACTTATCTGGTCTGGCTTCGAACGATCAGAAGGGCTATCGTCAGGAAGTCGAGGAGAGTGAGACGATAATGAGTGAGGGAGGCCCGAGTCTGATTGTAGGCTTTTTGGTCGACGGTTGAAGTTGTCGATGGCGCGCTTCTCTACCTCGGCGGGCTCGAGACTAGAGGCAGACTATCGGAGCGAGTTGGATCGCTGGTCAGAAAAACAATACCAGACACGGCCAACGCAGACCAAACGGAGGCGTTGGTGCAGCGAATCCAGGTACAAGCGGGATGAGGTAATGCGCGGTGAGAGCCCAAGTTGGACTTTTGGAGCGAGAGGCGGTGGGAGTCGAGATGTGGAGGGCGATTGAGGGCGAGCCAGTCCAGAATGAGAGAAGAGAGACAGGCGAGATTGGGAATGGGCCTCGTCTTGGCTTTTTTGGCGGGGGAGAGAAAGAGAGGAAGAGAAAAAGTTAGGAAGAACGAACGGTCAGACGTCTTCTTGCTCGTAAGAATAAAATTGAAGAGATGAGACTTGGGACGAGCTGGATGGAGCTGGTCCAAGGTTGGAGAGTGAGTGCGCGCCCGATATTTGGAACAGCGCGCAACGAGGAACGGAAGCGCAAGAATTGGAACAGACAAGCCCCAGGTCGCCAGTCTCGAAAAGAGAGGAGAGACGTCAAGAGATTGGGTGTGAGCGGGCGGCGGGCGCGAGAGAGCAGACGCAGAGCCCAGCAGAGAAAGGCAGGCCGCAGAGAGAGAGAGAAAGCGCGCGATTGAGAGATTCCTGGTCGAATACCTTACTCCGTACCAAGGTAGGCCCCCGGGAGTATCGTGTACTTGCAGGGGTGAGTTGCAATGCAACTTGTAAGTACCGCCCAAGGAAAGTGAAGGCGGAGATGTGCGTGGGCCTCAGGGGGGAAAAGCGGGAAAAAGGGAGCAGGTGCGGTACATGCAACTAGGGACGGAATGCAGGTACCAGATACTCGCTAATATCCGCTAACGCTGCCACTACTGCGACTGCGACATGCAACCGCGACTGATTGCTTCCTGCTTCCTGCTTCGTGCTTTTGTACTTTCGTACTTTCGTCTTTACAACGGGAATACTTTCGTGCCTCGTCTGGTTCGTTTCGTCTGCTGCTAAGTCTATGACACTCCTTGCGCTGCACACTGCAAGTAAGTGGTAGTAGAGGCGCAGGTGTCAGAATGCTGCGTGCTACGCGTTGCGAGGTACATTGGCTGATAGGTGACTCGCCGTCTGGATATGAGGTGAGATCGAGGCCAAGACAAGGTGAGGTACCTTAAGGTAGGATTCCGTCGAGCTGAATTGAGCCGAACCGAGAGAAAGAGAGAGAAGACAAGCAGCACTGTTCCGCCTCAACTGAGTGGATGACCGTGACCACTTTGACTGGGCCGTATTGATCGTAGCAAGAAAAGAGCGAGGAGATGCCGTCTCGTTAAATTATCTCACTTACGGCTGTCCAAGCACCACCAATTTTTTCAGAGGGCCGGCGCGGATTGTGGCCAGTGGGCAATTTGTCGTTTCTTTTCTCCCTTGGTTGGTCTTTTTCCTTGGTTCCAACTTCCGTGACCTTTCTCGGCCTGTGTTGCTGGCAGTCGGCAGCTGGCCCGAGGGTCAGGCAAGGTAGGTAGGCATTCGTCCCCAATAATCTCCTCAATGCAGCGGCGCCGGAATGGACTGATGTTCCCTTTCGTATTCAAGGTAGGTATCAAGATGAAGTTGACGTGCGGGGCTCAGATGGGAAAGTCGAGACCATAACTGCTTATGCCTAGTGTCTAGTACCTACCTACCGGTACTGCCTAGTGCAACAAGTTGTACTCTGCAGTTGAGCAATCAATTATCTTCCACCCAGTGTGGCAACTGTCGCATACGGGTAGGTATGCTTCGAATTGGCGTGTCTGAGTTAACGTCTCAGCCCAGAGCAGTGCAGAAACCTGTGTAAGTCGAGATGAGGCTTTGAACCTTTGTGTACCTCAAGACGTAAGGTAAGACGCCGGAGCAGGAAGGCGTTGCACAAGAGCCGAAACGTGGGTGTGGGTGTGGCTAGTGCGGATGGTGGTGCTAAGAACTTGCACCGGCGCTGGCGCGGTTTCTGAAATTTGCCGCTGTTGATTGGTGCCCTAGTTACTCGTACATGTGAATGTGGAAGGGAGTGGCTGGAATTCAATATCAACCAGCTTGAGGCCTGATGCAGATGACACGCAGACACATACTCCGTACACCTGACTATTGTCAGGAAAATACATGAATGAGGAGAGACACTCGGATGGAGCGGGAAGAGGAAGAGAGGGAGCAAGTAGGAGATACCAACTTGGAAGGCAAGGAAGAGCAAAGCAATAGGTACGGGTACGAAGGAGACGGAAACGGGTGGCGGCGGAGAAGGAAGGAGAGATGCAGCATGTCGCACCTGCTTCGTCTATCAAATCGTCCCGTCCGCTCCTTCCCTCCTACTCAATTTCTCAGCCTACCGGCACCTGCCCACTTCACTCAATGGAATGTTCCTTTCTTGCCTGACTTACTGCTTTACCTTCTCGTCCTGGACATGAAATGGATGGTTTCTTCCAAACATCATCTCAGCAATTCACCTTCTACCTGATCCTACCATGTTCGACTGTCTCAAGGATGCAAATCTCTGCCAGCCACTCTAGCTGCTCTAGCTTCTCAAGCACGCTGGGATCTGCCCTCGGCCTGACGATTGACGTGACACCCGAACCCGACTTCACCTGAAGCTCGAGCTTTCTCCTCCTCGACAGCTCAGACGCTCTTTTCCAAGGAATCTAGTCAGCGTGAGCAACAACGGCAGCCGGCGGGCTCTCGGTGCAACAGACTAATTGGCCCATTGGGTTCGTACGGATAGATCAAGCTGGCATCAAGCCACCAATTCGTGTCCCACTTCGTTCGAGAAGACTGAAGGTTTCCGCTTCGCACGCTCGGCAACTTAGCAACACTCCAGCTTCATGCCCAACCCCATGTGCTTCGTCTTTGGAGATGGGATGACCCCTCGACAAGGGTTACCGCGGATCATGCAGCCCACTACGAATATCTGCCCGCTGTGAGCTCAAGTCTTTCTCTCTCTCTCCATCTCCCTTATTCTCTCCAACCCAATGACTGAGCGCGCGCCTAGTTTGGAAAGGTCAATATGGTGCCAGACAGCAGTTCGCCATCCGAAAGCAAGTTGGCACGTTGGCTACTGGCCGTCAGTTCCAATCTCGACGTCTCCCGCAGGTCATTGCCTGCGGGGCGAGATGCGATGCATGGTGCCGAGCGTGGTTGGCGTCGCCCGCAGTGGGACGCAGATGCAACTTTTCACCACGATTCATGTCCATCACCAATCAATCGTCGATATCTCAAGGTCTCTACGACCGAACCGCATTGAGGGCAGATGCCCTTTCCTTATGCAGCAGTAAACCACAGCAGCTACAGAGTCGTATCACGATTTACCTTTGCGTTTAGTCGGCCACCGTCAAACGAAACACCTCATACCCCTGCTGGTGGGCTGGGCATCCAGGCGATAAAGACTGGGGTATCGACATGGTCCAGGGGTCATGTCGTTCTGACTTGTCATCATCACCAGGACCAGCTGCTGCCGCACCACTGCCCAAACCGGCCGACTGTCCTGATCCTCCCGCAACGATTTGGATTTCGTCCGATTCCATCCCATCCTCCGTATCCATTGTTGACTAGGTAGGAGCAGTACCGGCAACTTGTATCTCCAGTCAGTCAACTGTACCACGTTCTTCTGCCTTGTGCATCTTGGTGCAAACGCGGCTCTACACAACATCACTCAGACGGTCAGGATTGTCCTGTGAGCTGCGGCATAATTAATTGCAATTGGCTGCTAGTTTACATGCTTGAGACCGCAGCGAGGTCCCTTGCATTGACGTGGCAGGCTGCATTTCTCCAAATTACCGTCCAGAACCTGACTGGTTGGCGGGCAGTGTCTGCGAGACCGGACTGTCGAGTTCCCCTCGCTCCTCAAACGACGGAACGCGTGTTTGCGCATCGCATGTCATTTGGCAGCGTTCGCCTCCCCACACATCCATCTTAATGTCGCCGTCGCCATCGCCTTCGCATTTTACTGAATCTCCAATGTTTATGCGCACCAAGCGGTTGGATCTGATGGCGCATGGCGCATGGCTCAAGGACGAGTCGAGGTTCATTCACCCACGAGGTTACCCGAATTTCACGCAGCATCCCTTGCCTTAACGAAGTTACCTTCATCTTAATACTTGGATGGCTCACTCGGCGGCTATCCTAAGCCATCGTCAATGCAAGGTACGCACGTATTGAAATCTACCTTATTCCACCAAGCTTCTGGGCCTTCAGACTTCACTCTCCAGCCAACTTACCCTTGAAATCAATTCGCGATATCTTGATTCGTCTGTCCCATTGTAATCAATTATCACAGACCTTCTATCGGTATATGTACAGTCGTCCCACACTCGTCGAGAAAACTCCGTTCCGCAGGTCCTATAGGCCCCATTTCACTTCAGATCATTCGCTTGTCTTTGCCCTTGGAAGATCTCCTCCATACTCATGTTCACTTTGAAGCTGAACTTTACGCCTGCTTGCGGCAGACTGGTGTTCTATGCGAGCTATTAGTGGTCTTTCATACTGGTAAACAGCATTGTGATATTATGCTGATCGGTTGAAGTGCACCACACCGGACACAGCCCAGCCGTTTGCTCAGCTTGTCAAGCCAGGCACAGAGCTGACTGAGCCGATTTGCATTGACCATGTTCTTTGACTATAAGGGCAATGCCGACATTCAAGGCGAACATCGTTTGCTACGTCCTTCTGAAGGCGGCAATGGTTTGTCTGCTCATAGCCAACTTGTGAAGACTAAAGTCGTGCCCACCATTCAGCCAGCATTAACATCGGAGATGAGGCGCACGGCGCTTGACCGGGGTCTGCCTGCGTCAGCCCAAATACAACCTGTCCGTCATGAGCAGGCTGAATTTTTGAAGTTCTGAGCCAGCTCAAAATGCCCCGGCTCGACTTGCCAATTGAGTGGATTCAGGGCTGGCCGCAAGTCATGTCACTTGGCATCTTAAATTGGCGTCCCCAAGAGCGCTTTCGCATCCTGAAAATGCACGTGCTGATGAGGAGGGGCTTGTCAAATGTCGGCCAACTTCTTTCTTCACGAAGTTTGACTGCCCAAAGACCCTCTCGGTCAGGTCTTTCCGAATGGCCCCCCATGGTCATACATCAATCAATTAAGTCAGATTGTCATTCGTCCCCCCCAGTTCTGGAGCAAGCGAGCTGCCCCATCAAGAAGATCAGTCCGGGACAGCCCAGCCAGACTCGGCACTTGGGCCATTAATACCACAGTGGATGTGTTGTCCAGTGACATCATAGTAGTTCTTTCGCGCATGGCGAAAGCTCTGACGAATTATCGTCGTGTGTCCGGCCGGAGTACAGTCGAAAACCAGGCAAACGTAGCCTCGGATCTATATCGAGTACAATCACCACAACTGTCGTCAAACTGAGTAAATCGACGGCGAAGGATAAGTCTCTTTGAGCAAGGAGCAACGAAGATGATGATTACGGCCACATTATGGACGACCTCCAGCGACGACTCCACGGACCAACAGTAGACGAGCCCACTCATCAAAGGTTCGGGAAATTCGCGAAAAAGGCGCGACGCGTCTTTATTTAATCTCACATAACCCCGTACCAGTCCCAATTCCCCATCTTCAAATAACCTATTACCCAACTTCAACTTGGGCCATGCGGCCCAATCCATGATTCCCCCCCCCCCCAAAAGGCCGACAGGGACAACCCCGGCCGCTTCGAGCAAACACGTCGACGAACCACCCGTATCCGGACATCGGATTCCTGTCCGGGGATCCTTCGTGTGCCGACCCAAATGTGTGTTCCGCAGGACCGTACCAGCGTACGTATCCGTAGGGTTCGCAGGTAATAAATCGGCAGAGGGGGGGAGCGGGAAGCAACCCACATCCGAGGGGGGAAAAGTCCACGCGTTCGACTATGCGAAAGTGGTGTTGGTCGGTATGCGGAATTACGTCCAAACGGGGTTCCCGGCGATCTCGAACCAACCAGCCGGGGACCTGGACCAAGTTTTTGGTAACCATTTTATTGTTGGATTTTTTTTTCCCCCTGTTTGCCTCGCCTCGCCTTGCCCAGCAGCCAGCCCTGTTCTCGTCCAGTGATTCCAGTCTGAGCTCACCGAGTATTCTAGAAGATTTCCAAAGAAAAATCCGGCGGTGTGGATCGAGGGACAAACCCGTCAATGCAAGGGATCCGTATGCCCGGCCAACTCATTCGAAGAGCAATATCAAAGTCACAGCTAGCCGAGGGTCTTACAAGAAAAGCTTTGTCCAGACTGCAATTGCCAAGTTGCAAGAACTTTGAAGCTTTGTCCACGCCGCGGTGATGGCTTTTTTCTTTCTTGCTGGCAGTGAGATTTTTCTGCTGTCGTGCCACCGGAATGCAGGATGATTTGTCCAATTCATCAGCCTCGGGGGAGAGATCCATTCGGGAAAGCTCTTTGATGTCGGAATGTATTCAGTCAGCTGACTGTCTGCGGTTTTCCGGTGGCTCCGTGTTCATAGCCCGTATTCTCCGGGTTTGTCGGGCTACTGAGTCTATTGTCAGCAGCGGCCGCCTGTTTCCATGGAAGTTTATCGGATGCTTCGCGGCTTGGCTGTCCCCCAATAACATGCCGAATCCGAATAGGCGTCAATGTAGCGCCTTGATGAGACACTTTCTAGCCGGTTTTCTGCGCCAGTATCACATGGTGGGTGAGATGTTTGTAGCCGTGTAACTCAGAATTTTATTTCGACGTCATCTATAGTTTGATGGAGATATTGTATTCGTCCAGTCCAAGAGCAATAGCTGTGATTACTCCGCTGTACGCAACCAAGATGCCCATCGTTGCCATGGGTCCAACATTCAGTGTCGGCACCGTCATGTTGACGAGTCCGGTCAAGACGTTTGCGATGAGGAACAAAAACAGGCCGTTGCGATTGTAGGCGCGGAATACCCTACTGGTCGCCGTATGGTACGCCTCCTTCTCGGTCTTCGCGTCTGTCGCATTATAGAAGGACGGGAAGAAGGAAGTGTCCACTAGAGCGTAGGCTAGAAGTTGTGTCGAGTTGAACGCCGCTGTCCACAGGACATAGGGGAGGTTCGCGAGACGACGTGAGACGTTCAGACCGTCGCCGTAGCTGTTGCTCGTGGTCAAAAAATATAGCCCTGTCCACACAGCAGACCATATTGCCATCATCATGAGAAGCGTCTTGCGCTGAGTAGCAGGAGAAGAATCGCTTTTGGTGTTGAGACTCCGAGGCAGGACGTACATGCCTGTATCCTGTCCCGCAAGAAAGATGGCCAGGTAGCCGAAGAAGCTGAAGATACCTTCTCGGTTCTTTGAGAATAGGTCGGTCCTCGGGGCGGTCAGGATGTAAGCCTTGAGGTCGGTGCTCTCCAGAGCCACCTGATACAGCACACTCAGGATGATTGCAAGAGCGGCATAGCTAGGCACAATCTTGAGCGCAGATTGAAAGAGGGCGACAAACGGCGGCAGGAACCCCAGTGTGAAGAAGAAGTTCCAGTGAACGCCATACTCGGTGACATGTTCGGCGTAGTCGAGACCCTTGACGCTGAGCAAGCGGATGACGCCCAGGACGAGTAGCGGTAAGGAGTGGCGCATCGACTGCAGCAGACGTGTTGTCAGGGGTATCGATCGACCTTCGGCGCGCTCTTTCAAGACGGGCCGAGCAGCGACAACACCGGCGCTGAAGACGAAGGACCCGACGCCCATGTCCATCAGCGATGTTCCCCATGTCTCGACCTTGGCGAAGCGGCGCGGAAAGAGGCGGAAGTCGACGGCGAGGATGGCGATGCAAGTGATGACCAGCATGCTACCCCGGTAGTGTGTGAGGAAAGGCTTCACGGGTAGTACGGAGAGCGGCCCCGCGCCGGAGCCGGCCTTGGGCTTCGCATTGGGCGGTATAGCGGGCTTCTTGCGACTGACGCCGAAGTTGGAAGGCAGGGTGTAGATGAGGACGGCGGGACCGAGAAGGAGGGCGCAAAGTAGCAAGGGGGAGGAGGCGTAGAGGGTCGTGGAGAGGAGGATGGCGGTAACGTTGAGGAGGAAGTCGGCAGCAGCTCCCAACAGCGTGTAGGGTTTGAAGAAGGACTGGCGTGATTGGAGTACAGACCACAGCAGGATGGCGATCTGGAAAGGAATGCGGATGTCAGCAATTTGCTTTGTCTCGATGCATGCAATGCGCGGGGCCGCGTGGGATGTGAAGGGGGGCAGCAGCAATAGGGGATCAGAGGGTCAGGAGGGCAGATCAGAGTTTCTGTTCAAAGAAGATAGTTACGCACGGGAGCAACTGCAGTCACATAGTTGACTTCGGAGGCGGAGCCGCCAGAGAGGTTGGAGACAAAGTCTTCCTTGAGCTTCTTGTAGCTCGCGGCCGTAGCGTCGGACATATTTGCGATGGGTCGAAAGAGAGTTTGGTTTCTTTGGTTTCTGGGAGAAACAAGGAATGTGGGAGATGTTCAGTGCATGTCCAAAGAGACGAGAATGGTTTTGACGACGGCGAGCATTGCATTTGCCCGGTTCAGCGAAAAGAACAAGCTGTTCGTTGTTGCTCTTTTGGCGATGTGGTTTTTACCGGTGATTGCAACGTCAACCTTTCTCGGACGTTCTTTCTCTTGTCCTCTCCACCACGGGGAAAAAGACGAGACGAACTCTGGCCAGAAGGAGCAGCAGCAGCAGCAGCTTGGTTGGAAAGTGGTCCAAGCTCCTCCGTGGTATCGGCCGGGATACGTACCTTACCTTATTGGCTTACATAAGGAAATAGGTAGAGCAGGAAAGAAGAGCCAATGAACAGCTCCTTCCGTGGCACCGTGTGGGTCTTGGTCCGAATGCTGCGGAGGCACGGAGAGGAAGGAAGGGGCTTACGGCATACCTGACGCAGAAATCCTCCTGTTGTCTCCGTGCCTCCCGCTGTCAAAGGAAAGCTCGGGGGACGGGGCAAGCTTTGGGAAGGCCAAGCTCAGCCGAAGGCAGACACGTCACAAACATGGCATTCCAGGAGCATCCTCCGAGGCATCCTTCTTATGTTTCCTTTCATTATTCCTGTCATCGTTTTAGTTGTTGCTGCTGATCCTGTTGTTGTCTCATCCCTCCATGTCTCCCACGCTTACGACACATTCCACGCATCCATCTATCCGCGCAAATCAACCAACCAAACACCCGAATCTCTTGTCTCTGCCAGACTGACACCTTTTCATCCGTTTGTCAGCTCCATTCTTCGCCTCCCCCCTCCACCTCTGCAGTCTTTCCAACCCATCACAAATCGAGATCTGAGATCCCAATTGCTGCCTGTCATCGTCCTGTTCCACCGTTTCCCACTTTTCGCCATCACGGCCGCAACCATCTCCCGCCGTGCCAAACTTCCAAGACATACCGACGCCGTTGATGTTCCAACTCCACACTTTTGCAGCTTCGCCCCCGGCCTCACTGCGGCTTTCGTCCCAAGCCCAGCTCTACATTGGAAAAGATGGGTACCTTTGGTCTGAAGGCAGAGCTATAGCCTTACAACCTACACATCTGTGCAGTCTTGAAAACTTATTTACAGCTACATGGACAGATGCAGCTACGCCAAATTCGACTGGTGCGAGTGCGTGTGGAAGTGGAAATGCAAGGGCAAGTCCCAACCCAGTCATCGCACCCCCTCCAGCTCTCAACTGTTGGTTGCAGTCTTCTTGCTGCTGCTCTAGCTGCCACCAAGTCTCAACCCCAGACCGAAAGTCCTGGATTGGCCATCTCCTCAGAGAGAATGCAAGGCGGACAGAGCAATAGAAACTGCTTCTATGCGTCGAAGCCAACAACCTACACCCCCAGGCCTCAAGGTGGCAGGCAAGAAGATGCATGGTTAGCCAATTGTATCGCCAGAAACATGACGAATCAAGGCCCAGACAAGCCACATTTCTTTGTTCTCCTCTGTATCCATCTGCAGACGTTCAACTTCAAGCCTGCCATGTTCCATGGGTTTGCATCCGACAACCCAACCCACACACCTGCTAGCTCATCTCCTTTGTTCTCATATGCAATGAGTGACATGGGCATGGCTGTTGGCCGCAACCGCTCATTGTCACTTCATGCTTGACGACCGCATTCCTCATTACACTCCCACCGGGGCTTGCAGGCCCAAAGCAAAGATTGTAGCCGCCTTCTTTGCACACCCTTTCTCTGTCAGTGACAGTCTGTCAGTCTCTGCTTCTTTGCACCTTGCCTGTCTTTCTTGTCTTCTTTGAGAGAGACAGAGACCTACCGTACCTACCGGTCCTTTATTTTCTGATCCCGGCAGTTGCTGCAAGTGCCCTTTCTCTCTTTTGGCTCCTAAAGAAACTGGTGGGCGAGAAGTCCAAGACTTGCAAGCTGAGGTGGCTCACAAGGTCTTCCGCAAAGACATTAATTAACCCCTCCATCCACCCCAGACATAAGAGAAGCTCTTCTCCCTTGATCAAATCCCTACAGGGCTGCATACTCTTAACTCTCATCATCGCCATCCCATCATCTCGGTTGCACATTCCGATCCTTGGGCCCGTTCATTGTTACTCAGAAAATCTGACTTGAACACTTCCCTCTTCAGTCACCACTTGATATATCTTACAAGCCATTCACCTCTATCACTATCACAGACCACTATGGCTACCCCAATCGAGAGCCACCCTCGGGCAAGCCTTCACCCGTTATGGGCACCTTCATATAACCAAGGCGGATTCCCTCGTTCCTCGACTTCAAGCAGACCTACCGCCCCTAGCTCGTATTACAGCCCATCCGATCGTTCACCCAAAAGTCTGCCTACTCCGGTATTTCCTTCCAACGATGGCTCAATGAGACAGCATGAGCGCGCCATGGTCGACCGCCTCGGCTCCAGACTCCGACAAGCTCCAGGTTCCGGCGACCTTAGCCCGCCCAAGTCAACAAACCGGCCGAGCCCGCTTTCTCCTCTCGCAAAGCACTCAGCAAGCGACGGTAGACGTTATTCGGCTGCGCCTATTAGCCCTCGCCGGCCGGGTCCGCCGCCATCAGCATCTCCGGTCTCACCACCTATGGCCAGCAGTGTACGGAGGCAGACTCTCGCAGCGGAAACTCGATCGATGCTTCTCGCCGGTTTGGGCGAAGAGGCACAACGACGACAGTCTGTGGCAGGGCCTGGATATGTCGCCAGATCCAGGGAGGCCGAGAAGCGCGTCCAACTCGAGCAGCTGCGCGCATGGGGTCATGTGTATCTTGGTGATGCCAAAACCTCCGACGTCTTTGTTCAAGCTGTTTCTCTTAATCGTCGAAGCTCTAATGCGAGCACCAACTCGGATCAATCTGCTGGAGGTTCTTCGTCCCCACGAATGCCGTCCACGCCGACTCTCCCACCCCACCAGCGTCAAATGAAGTTTGGAGTTCGTCCTCGGGCCCTCGAACGCAAACCAATGCTCATCACTCACACTTTCGATATTGAGCAGTTGCGCTCCACCATCGCGGACCCATTGCCAAGCCCTGTTCCCGCGGATCAAAGAAGGCGGCCATCTCTGCATACTCAGGCCACTTCACCGCTGCCAAAGGTCTCATCTCCTCGACCGAGCGCGGCACGAAGGCGGTCGAGCAGTGCAATTCACAGCACGCTCCCTTACAGCCGCGGGCTAAAATCTGGAGATCATCGCGCGGCTTCATCGCGTGGCGCCGACACTATACCAATCCGTAAGTAATGTCTTGCCTAAGTTTATCCCCTCTGACGTTTGCGGACTTGAACCTTTTGGGCCATAGCCTCCAAGGCCGGCTCACTCCTACCCGAATACAAGGCAGGAAACCAAGGCTAACACCCAACCCA
This sequence comes from Colletotrichum acutatum, assembly GCF_030867785.1. Classification (NCBI taxonomy): domain Eukaryota; kingdom Fungi; phylum Ascomycota; class Sordariomycetes; order Glomerellales; family Glomerellaceae; genus Colletotrichum; species Colletotrichum acutatum. Next base: position 161,434 of record NW_026848995.1, read on the forward strand.
CCCACAGATCTCCAATACGCCCGGTCCTCACTCCCGGTGTTGGCCGCTATCATCGTCTCCGGTACTGTGCAGGCTGGCGACGTTGTCGAATTGCCACTACCGTATCCCGAAGTGTGGTCCCAAACAGTCACCTATGTCTACACGGGACAAGGGGACTTGACGGATGCAGTCAAAGAAAACATCCTCTACCTCGCAGGAAAGGTTTAACGCCCACGTCTTGGCCTCGTGCTTGATTAACGACTTATGACTCTTATTTCTTTCTTCTCTTCCACTTGGCCGCCTTTTCCCAACGAATGCAGCACTCTGTATACCTTGCTCATTCCATGATCATGCGCTTTATTGGGGGGGATAGCGATCGTTGTGGGCCGTTTGCCTTGTTGTTCTTCTGTTCTTCAACACTCCTTTGTCCTCTTCTCTTGAGGACACCCTGTTCACTATACAACTTTGGCATCTATGCCCACATCATGACTTTATGTAGTTTAATGAATTTCTTTTTACAACACAGAGAGAACAGATTTACTGTCCATGACTATCAAAGACATGTTACCATTGGGTGTTTTCCAACTGAGTGATATGTTCTGTCTGTGCTCATGGTACCTCAAGAGCCGCGCGCCTCAAAGGAGAGGGAGTGTTTGCATCCCGCCAAAAACTCAATCTCAGTCACACCAGGCCACGAGTGACAGAACAGCCACACTTTGTCAATGACCGCCCTATCCGCTCTTCATTCCGCGTCCCGCCGAGACGGAAAGGCAGAGAGATGGCTACAAGGGAAGACCGGGTCTACTTTGTTTAGTGCAAAGCATCGTTACGTCCGCAAACGTGGGGTTGGGGGTTGGCGTGGACACCCGCCTAAACATACGATGGAGAACGCCCACGAGGGGAGGGGCACAGGGGGGGGGGGGTTGAAATCTTCCCGCACATCCGTCTCTTTGATGGGCTGTACACATGACGCTCTTGGACATCGCTGCGCAAGGGAATTTCATGGTGGTGATCAACGCATGTCAGCTGGAGTCTGCTCCGTGAGGGTGAGTGTGGTGGAGTTGCTGAGACCGACGTTGACAACGAGTTTGGTACCGGCCGAGAAGACGACGTTTTCATGTCTTCGCCTCCCCGTCTCCTCCTCGTGTTCGTTAGCATCGCGGTGGCCCTGTCGATGTTCTTTTGTCTCTGTTTTTCTTTTTAATCACTCTGGAAATCTACTCAGTCTTTGCTATATCCTAGGGTTTCTGTGGTTTCTACACACACTCCCCTCCCTTCCATCTGCGGTTCCGCACATACCCAAAGCCAAGCACCGAGGCCGGCTACTCTTGTCAAAAATTTTCCCGGATCATGGTGTCGATCTTGGACCCAGATCGCGCGGCGTTATATTGTTCTCTTTTTTTTGGGGGGGGGGGGGGGGGACCTTGGGACATCTGGTTCATTGCATGTCCCGTTAGTTGATGTCTATCCGGTCCACTACTGGTACAAACAGCGCCTTTGACCGGGAAGGGACGGGAAAGGTGTCAGGTGGAGGATCCTCGGGGCTCAGTGATAGAGTGGCATCAGCATCGACTTTCTTGCCTTGCGGACTTAGGTCCGGGTGATGCCCGGCAGGCAAGCTTTGGGATAAAGGTAGATACCATGACCGCGAGAAGGGTGGCTACGGCAGTTGTCGGCTGTCGCTTGCGAAATCTCCCCCCAAGCCTTACGCCTCAAGCCTCAAGCCCTTTCCCGCGGGTCCCTCATCTCTTCTGCGTGCAGAGATACGTTCGGTAGGACAAAGGCGGCAAGGCGTTTTTCTTACTTCCCAAAAAGAATAAAACAGGGGGGGGGAAAGGATGTCTTTCCACCACACGGAGAAATACCGAAGTAGAAGGGTAACTGACAGCCACCACTTGTTTTTCCCCTTTTCATTCTTGGTCTTGAGCACTGCAATCTCATCACCCGAAGACTCTCTACTCGGGCCTTGTGTAACCGTCCGATCTCTCGGCAAGTGTGCTTGTGTGGGTGTGGGTATGTGTGCGTGGATGTGTGCGTATGTTGTTATTCGGGCCTTTCAATGACGTGGTGTGCTGAAGGCATCCTGTCTGTTTTCAGCATATCAGATAATGTTTTCGTTCTTCGTCCTCTTGTTTCTTTTCCCCCCATCCATTTCCTTTTGACCTAGATCCTTCTCGAACTGGATCCTTTAGCCTTTTTTTTTTTTTTTGTCTCTGGCTGTCTGGGTCACCTCGTGGTTGCAAAACTTTACCAGAGAGTGGCGAAGCAGTTTTGCTCACGTGTTCGATGAGCCACCACTGATGTATGTCCGGATATGGTAAGGTTTTTTTTTCTTTCGGAGGAACGACGGGGCAAGAGAGGCTTCGGAAGTTCCGCTGGTCGATTCCGGCCCGTGTATTCGGTTGCTCGGTACTAGGTCTCGGGTGCAGGGTTCGATGTGAACGGCGGAAAGGAATGCGGCGGACAACGGGTACGAACTGATGGGGACCGGTTCCGGTTACCCACCCCGCCCCCCATCTCCGTGCCCGAGACCGGCTCGGAGAACCTTTTCCGCCGACGGCCTCAATGGAAATGAAGGACTTTCAACTTGCTGCGTAATGAATACGCCTTTCAGCGCCAAGGTAACAAAACGAATACTAGAACGTCAACAGGAGTTCATGCTCATTGTAATATCGCGGTTTAGCCGTTCACTCCATGCCTGTTGCAACCGCGCATAGGTAAGGTACTTACCTACATTTGATGCCAGTATACAAAGTCTACAAGTGGCTCTCGTAGGACATCGGATCTTGTATTGATATAAAGTTGGCACAGCAGGGGCCCCTTTCTTCTCATTGTGCTCTGAACATCGCTCATGCATCGCTCAGCCTGGATGTAACTCCCCAAGGGCTTTTGTAGAGTATAATGCTTTCATCTACCATCGTTTTGAAGACGAGAAAGCTGGTGGTCGGAATGGTAGTAGATATACACCCAAAACTGACAAACTGTCCGATCGAGCAAGATCGATAGCCTGATTAATGTGTCGAATGACACTCTTTCAAAATTGCTTGCGGATTTGACTGTAAGATAGATGAGCTCTTGGCCTCAGACACATACAAAGGGCAACACCATTCAATCTTTTGTGTGTTGTTTGAGAAGCATTACGGGTTACACTACAACCACTTGAAAACTGGCGTCGCATAGTCAGTCGCATGATAGGGGACACAACCATTTCGCAGACGCAAGAGGAGGACCGAATTCGAGTTCCAAAAGTGGAAATCGGCGCCATAATTTTAAGACAGATCCGAGTTTGATATCGTCGCAAGAGAATGTTCCGCCCATTTGACTTGATTCGAACAAAAGGGCCGGACTATCTTGATAGATGGGACCACCGTTCTTAACTTGAGAATAAGAGGGATGAATAATCCTCTCAGATAGCCTTAGCAATTGCTACTACGGTATTCACCACCGACCTCCCCTTTCTCTCTAGCACCGAGGCAGATGATGCTTCATAGTGGACAACTACAAAACCCTACTTCAAAGACAGCCTCAGCAGGATTTCGCCTCATTGACATAACTCGCCTGTCTATTTCCGTAACTTCATCGGGTCTGAAATACCTCTTTCGTACCTTCTCATCTTATTCTTGGCACGTAAGGTTCTTCAGCCGATCTTGTGAGAGAGAAAGACCTCAAGTCGCCGACAAAATACCGGAGCCGGAAAACGGGAAACGATTCTGCAGACATGTCACGTACGGGATGAGTAAATGCGGCAAAACGTCCGCAGTGGAGGAGCGCAGCGATAATTACTAACTAACAACTAGCAGCAAACAATATTCAACCAACATTCAGACGCGACTCAACGTAAGAATCGTTGGTGGCAATGCCTTGGTACCTTGGGCGGCTAGATCTGTGTTGCCAATACAGTCAGAGGATTAAACCTAACATGTTCATAGATCATACAACTTATATAGCATAGAAAAAGAGCAGCATAGGCTAATGGAGGATCACATTGATACTCTCTCGAAATAGACGACTCGAGAGCCACATCTCTCACCACTCTGTGGCTTCGATCTCACTTCTCCGCGGACGGAAACTTTGGTTTTCCCGTGGGCAGTAAATCATACCGTCGCTTAGAAGCCAGGCACCCATGGGAGCTGATAGTCTGAACTGCCCTTTGTAGAAGGCGGCCAAATAACCAGCTAGGATGATAAGACACATATGCTATCTCGCCCCTGCCTCCTCATGCTCTCCACGATATACGCGCATATCCAATGTAGTGATTCCTCCACTTCCGAGCCGTAACGTTTACAGCATATATATAAACCTCACTTATCCCCTATTTCTTGTTTGCAAGGTTCTCTACTTACGCCCCCTTGATACATCCTACATCCCAGCAACCCCCTTCTTGAATCCCACTCAACCTTGCACATGGCCCGAATCAAACAAAACACAAGGACAACAGCGGTGTATTTCTAGTAAAGGTAGTATCAAAGGTGTCGACAAGATCCAGCGTCATACCGGCCATCTGCTGTGAGGCTCTGTCCGGGAGAGTAATTGGATGTGTGAAATCGATGCCCTGCGTGATCCCGAGATATCAACTACCATGCACGAACAACCAACCGCGTAAGAATACACTGAACCAACCGACTTACTCAATATCGAAGATACATTCAGTAAGGAGGGGACTCTTTACTTCAACCAGGATATATCCGAGATCAAGCTCTAATGCTGGCCTGCATCGACTGCTGGCATCGACGTACTCATCTACCCAGCCAACAGCATATACGCCGATAGAGGTACTGGCTTACATACAATCAGACCCAAATATGAATGTAGGAGAGAACTTCAGAACGCGGCGGCATCCCGTTCTCAACAAGCGTTGTCGGCAAAAGCTACGTGGAGGCAACTTGACTCGTATAAAGAGACGAAAAGGGCTTGCCGTGTCGTATCTCGGGAGTAATTACACAACGTATCTACCAACATGGATTCATCATCGTGGATCCTTTAATCATCGTGGATCCTTTGAACATTTTCGCTAGAAAACGGTTTACCTCCGACCTGCTGGAGAAGACGACATCTTCCGAGGTAGATGTACTGCTACAATCTACAGGTTGCATAGAATACCTCGAGAAACCGTGACGCCATGCCAAACACCACAATCACAAGACTCAAGTCCCCGTCAAAGTCTTGCGCCTACTCTAAAGACAAAATCCATACAAGGCGCTCACTCTACGATTCCAATGAAGATCAACATTATCAGTCACCTCATTACTACTCTCCCAACCAAGGAGAGCTCCGCCAATCTCAAGCACACCCATCCATTCATTCACCCACGCACACATACCATCAATTTACGTCTGCGCCTCCGCCCCTTTAAGTTAATGGGCAAAAAAAAAAAAAAGTCCACACAAGTACATATCGAATACATACCATCAATTTGCAGAAAAGGTGTCCCTGCATCTCGCCCATCCAAGAATATCAAACCTTTTGCTCCCGCATATCTCATAGTTCACCACCAAAATCCAAGCCCCCCGCGGCCCGTCGTCTCGGAAAGGGCACAGGCAAACACTAATCCGGACCGGTATTTCTCGATCTCTTTCCACCGCTTAGATCTGCCGACTCTCTCTTGCATTTGCCCTCTAAAACCTTACGCATCTGATCTCCATCTCCACGTATATCCCATCCCCTCGGTAAAAACAAGCAAAGCATCGGGTGTTAGGCGTCAAAGCATCCAATGACGCGGGTCCTTGTGTGCAGCAGGCAGGGCGCAGGGTCCCTTGGTTCATCCCCTCAGACCGCACCTTACCACATCCCAATATCGCCGTCCACCAGTGCGTTTGTGTGTGGCTGCGTCGAGGCATGTGGTGATGCTGATATTCTGCATGGCCCGCGCATACCGGCCTGCCAGATACCAGGTCAAAACAGCGGCAACGACGCCAAAAGAACCCAAAAGGAAAAGAAAAGTCCTCCCAAAGTGAATGTGCGAGAAGGTGTGAGAGGGAAAGCTGAAAAGACCAAAAAGCCACCGAAACCTGCACCCGCAGAGCAACGACGACGCTAATGCCGAACTCAGATAAGCCAACAGGAGTGGCGGCCCGTTGAATTACCTTGACCTTGACCTTGGTCTGACTTGTCTGTTGAATGGGAATGAGGCCCTCGCTATAGCGTTCCTCCGAAAGCTTCACATGCTTGAAACCTCTTAGTATCCTCGCGCCGCATGTCTAGTCTCCTTGAGACATTTTCTTCCTTCCTCTCCCGACTTTCTCAACCGCAGCCATGCAACCATCATTTCCGATCCGGTCCCAGCTTTTCGCACCCAAGGACGGGAGCAGTGGCCGAGCGATTGATCCATAATCTCGGGCCTTCTGCAGCCCGAAGGCAGCCACGAAGCCAAACAATTGAAGAAGAACAACGCTTCAAAACCATTGATTGGCGCGCTATACGCCTGAACTCACTCGAGCTCGCGTGGTCCCCGACTTGGAAATCTCCACTTGGCCGCCTTGGTCTGGTTCTTCAAAAGTCACTCGGTTGGGCTTTGGGAAGGAGATTCGGCGGGAAGGGAAAATGTCAATTCATGCGAGAACGCCTCCCGGAGGCTGGTTTCCACGGGATGGCGAAGAAGCACAAGAGAAGGACAAAAAAGACAAAAGAAAGCATGTGAGAGATCGACAGCGGCTCAAATCCCACAGACACTCACCAGAAGACGATCGTTCCCCACGTTCCAGCCCCATCACCACCAGCCAGATCGCTTCCCCGCGGGGGATGAGGACCCCCCGTTGTAACTGCCATCCAACTTCCCAATCGCACTCGGCCTCGATTCCCAATTCGTCCATCGCGAAAACTCTATCTCTCTCCCTCTCAGTCCCATGCAACCAACGCACATGTTAAAATGCTCTTGATGCTGGACAAATCTGGCCAAATGCCTGTGTGTCTTCCTTCAGTCGCGTTGGTTGCATTGCCTACACAAGCGCGGCCGTCTCATCGAAGACATGCATATGCCACATCGCCTTAGCCCCAATGGCACCACTGGAGAATGAAGGTGTCCCATTTTACCACATTTGTATGCCTCTTCGACCAAGGTACTGAATAGGCAAGACCGCGGCCAGTGATTGTCCATAGAAGGACAGGCTTCCTTTCCCATCAACGGCGCTTCGTCATGTAGCAGCACCTATTGAATGCGGCTTCCAGATCGTGGGTCCAATTGTTGCATCGCGTATCTACCGGCATTCCAGTCTCTGCGCCGTACACTGCTCCATGTTGACCAATGGTTCTAAGTAGATGGTGTTGAGCCTGTCTGTTGTGCCGTCCACGATGGTCATATCAGGTCGTGAGACCGTCAGCATGTGACTCCAAATACGAGCCACGAGACACAGTCTGTTGTCGCCTTATCTCGGTTCTTGTTTGAGATGATCGCCAAGAACTGTATCGAGCTCACGATATCCAACGAAACTTCGCTCCTTGACTTAACTTGCGTGCCAACGGGTACGAGAGCAGAGGCACATGCGCCTTCGTTATTGCTCTCTACACTGTCAGGCCATCCATCTCACCAAGTTTGGCTATTGTCCCTTGTCACCTCCGCTAATGGGCCGCAGCAAGTGGACACTCGGAGGTCCCTAGAGCCTTTGATGCAAGAAATCCTGCATCATGTACGCCCAGGCCTTGCTTGACAATCTGGCTTCTGTTTGCAAGCTCCCAACGTACAGCCATGCACCCTCTTCTTCGTCTGGAGACAGTAGCGAAGCAAAACGAGACCCCATCATTCGAGGCTCGACAACCACCAATCTCACCACTCCACTTCCTCGGAGGTGGTGGGGGAGGGGTTGTGTGTGTCTGTGTGATACGCGCGCGTTCTCATCGGATGATAGGTTCACGCCGAGAGCTTCGGGGCTGGTTGAGACGCTGGGGCGTGGTTCCATCCACTCGGACGCACTGGCAGGGTCCTGTCAGTCGGGCAGCCTGTTCCTCGTTTCGGTCGATTCTTCAGCACAACGACGACGATTCCGCCCAGCTCGGCCAGGCCTCGGCCGGTCCTTAACGCCAGTTGTGTGGTCCCTCCAGGGTGTGTTTGTTTCGATAATCCCCATCCCCGTTCCCTGGCGGTGCAAAATTGACAGAGTTCCTGTTTATGACCCATTTGTTTGGCTTCAGTTAACCCCTCATGGTAAAAAATAAAATAAAAATAAGCGGCGGACGCCGCAGCCGCGATGGAAAACCTGCACCGGTCGGGATCATGGCTCGCTCGGACCGCGCTGAGAACATGGCGATAGTGGCTACAATTCTGGCAATCATTGTAGTTATTGCGATAACACGACCCGTTATGCTCAGGTACTACCTGGTGTTGTAGGTTAAGCCGCGGGCGAAACGGGCTCAAAACCCTTCGGCCCCCATTTGCCAGCAGATGTTACAATGGAATATCAATTGTGGATATGGTTATTGAATGGGTGTGAGGGTTCGGCATGGGTCTCCGATTCACGGCCATTCTTCTGTGATGAGGCTCCCGTCGAGAGAAGATTAACTGAATGTCAACTCAATTGGCGTGTTTTTGCGTGGGGGCCGGAAAGCAAAGGTGACGGCATGCTTCTCGCAGTGGAATGAAAGGCAACATTGAGCTTCCAGAACCGGACTTGGTCGTTTGCTGTAAGCCAATGTTCTCGGATTTCTGGCCATTTGCTGATTTTGGTAAGGTTAGTAAATTGATGACCAACTCAACAATTTCTGCACCGAAGCAGCAGTAGCTCGTAGCCGATTGACTGGTGACGCATCGGCTCCAAGTTGTCGCACGCTCGAGGTATGCAGGAACCTTGGTGTCGAACCTATCGACACTGCCTGCTGATGCCCGGGGCATTCCCTGAAATAGACCAAAAAGGGTACATGTCCAGTACCGCGCTTGTACCTCGAAGGGGCTGGTCTCGTAGCCCTGTTCATTGGTGGCATCGGTCCTGGGCATACCCTCCGTCAACGGATCCTCCTCTTCTTCATGGTGAGTGTATGAATGGCGTGTGGATTTCGTGGCGCCTTTTCTGCAGCTAGTGGCCAAGATGTTCGAATAGGCTGAACCAACGGGCCAAGACGTCCACCAGCAGCGCCGCTTGCACCACTTGGCGCACTTCTTTCGGCTTTTGACTTCTTTTGTACGTGATATCGCGTTTCCCAATGAGGAGGTTTGTCACCTTTGCGTTTTGTGTGAAGACTCGTTGTTGCATTGTGCTCTCTGTTGCCCGGACAGACCTTGCAGCAATAGTAAAGCTCATTGGACAACATCAGATGATCTCGCCATTGTACTTTGACATGGCATCGTGCAATTAGCAAAGCACCCTTGCGGCGACATGAAATTCTTCAACGGCTCGCAAAGACCGAAGATCGCTTGTGTGGATCGAGGGATTGCTGATGACCTCTTGAGGGTCGGATTGCCTATGCCATTGTTGGTTCCGAGCCTCTTGAACCTGCATAATAGTGCGCGCTGAGGTTACAGCGAGCCAAGAAGCGCGAGTGGGCTCGCTCCCCTCTTGGGCCGGGATGTTTTCGAGACGGAGCTCTACCAATTCTCTATTTTTCTTGGTTGACGTGGCTCTTGTTCTCCATAAGTCCGTGGTGGATACTGGACGATTACATGGGTTCTGTCCTAGTGTAGGAACCCCCCTGGTCGCTGAAGAAGAGCTGGCCCGGTCGATGTCGTGATGGAATGATGCTATCTTGCGGGGTTGACTAGGCACGGAGGAGAAAGTCGAGGAAACCCACCAGCAAGTCTCCATCCACCCCCTCCTTCGAACCAGGCCTCTCGAATCGACGCGAGGGCGGGAAGATCGTGAGCCTGTCCATCCGGGCTTGCGACGGACAAAGTTTGCGGAGAGCAGATTGCTGACAGGCAGGTGTGGCATAGTGCTGTGCACTACAGGCGCGAGACGCGGCCTGGATCGCACGAGGTGCTTCCCCGGCGGATCTCGGGCTGCGAGCATGAACGATTGCGATGCATGTTGATGTCAACCATGGTTGCGCAGCCGCAGATCCAGTGTCACAGGACGGGGCCTAGCAACGAAGACGGGGCACAAGTCCCTCTTTAACGATGCCGTTCTTTTTCCCGTATCATTCGATGTCCTGGCCGCATGGAGTGTATCTGTAGCAAGAGAGCCTATAGCATCTCAGAAATGATGATTTGTTGGGCACCTATAAGCACGCCCGTACTTTGTTATAGTATCCGAAAGTCTCCGTCTACGTGTCGGCAAGACGGGATAGACGGGCGGCGCGAAGACGACGCTGGCCCACTTGGCTAGATCGACTCCGCCGAGCTTCGGCCATGATCAGCCTCTATACTCTGGGCGTGCGGAGGATCGTGACGAGGGTCAGGGCTAGGGTTTCTTTTTCGTTCGCAAGATGCCCGTACGGATCCGTACCCCGTACGCATAATCCGTATCCGCGCTGACTGCGGCGCTGCGTTGAACTTGAAGTTGATGATCCGTACGACAATAGCGATTCGTGTTCAGGTAATAGTGGCGCCCCTGGAGAGGTGACTTCCATATCGGAATGTGGCTTCCTCATGCGGAACAGCTTCGAGTGGTATTGAGGCACAGATGTCAAGGTGAGATGAGGTGAGGCAAGGTGTGCTCAGTCGGGACCGTTGATTGAGTGGGCGACATTTCTGGTTTAGGAACTGACGACCGGCCAGCCGGGGCCAGTAACATGGTAACGTCGTAAATGCAGAGCTTTGCTGTTCATCCATACTCAAGACTGCCGCAGCTCAATTGTGTAGTACTGTGTACTTTTCGAGTCGGCCATATCGTAAGGTATATTGCGACGGAGGGCCCAAATCCCGTGGGCTCGAACGGAGCAGAGCCTCCCTCCTGCTAAGAGGATCTGAGCGTGGCGGCGGCGAGAGTGATGGTTCCTTTGGATGCTTGAAGGGTTCAAAGACCGAGTTAGCGGCGGCGGAGGATGGCCGTGATGTGCACTGATGCGTGGTCCTAGTTGCGGAAACCGACGTGTCTATCCGTAGCCTTGTGGTATATCGTAGTCCCCGGCAAGGATAAGTGGTGTATTCGTACAATACAGTAGGGGCGGAACACGGTGCAGGCATATTGATGTGGAATTGAGAGCGCGGGAGAGAAAGAGATTGACGATGAGGGTTGGAAAGGCCATGGCTTCGCTGATTGGCCACGTAGTCCACCCCCCTCTGTTCTTTGGCAAAGAAAAGAAGTGATGACCCTGGCAATCTGGCTCGCATGGGTGGTGGTGCAGACGCAGGTCCGACGAGAAGCGGATAAGCGCACTGGCTCGCAGGGGAGGGTTACATTAAGGAAAGCCCATGTCGTCTTGGCTTCAGTCCTGGTCCGAGTCGCTGACCCAAACGGGGATATGCACAATGGAAGTGGAGAGGGGGAGGAGGAGGAAAGGAGGGGAAGAGAGAAAGGGACTGGTTTTGCAGTTGCAGCGCCGCAGCGGACAAGTAGCTACAAAGAGGATAAGGTAGGTAGGCACGCCGCACATGATGATATGATGTGATGGTGCGAGGTCCAAGTTGTGTCGGCGAGAACGAGGAGAAGGAAAAGTTGAGATGTGATTGCCGGTGGAGAGGGGATTGCGCGTTTCGACTTGGCCGAAGGTCTGACGATTTGCATATTTGCAGATTTTGCCATCTTGGAACTGCAACTGCAACTCGCATCCGGCAACTTGCGACTGCACCACCAACAGCGGCTGCGGCTGCGGCTGCAGTTGTGGTTGCGGTTGCGTGTCCTGCTCCGCACCGGGGCTCTCTTTCCCTCTCTCTCTCTGTCTCTCTGTTTCTGTCTGTGCGAGACAACCGGGACGGGAGGCCAAAATGCAAAATGTCTGTGGTTATTTTGTCTTTGAGATGAAATCTATCCGTAGATACATTGTGGCCCTGCCTTGCCTTAGCCGCTGGGGTCCGTTGGCGTTCGTTGGCTGAGGGTCAGAACAGACGAGCGCCAAGACTGGGACAAGAAAGATACTTGCCCGATCTGTCGAGGTACCGCGGCCGCCTGTGCGTCGAGGAACCCGCAAGTATCTTTTTTGTGTCTCTGGTTCCCTGCTCCTGGCTTGCTTGACTAAGCCATTCTATGGAGTACCTAGTTGTCCTTCTCCATAGTCAATGCTAGGCTGCCCCTCTCATCAGAGTCGTCTTCGCCTTTTCCTGCCTTGCCTTCCTTATTTTCTGAATGGGAGTACAAGGTCGTCATCACCCACACAGGGAGTCATGAATTGATGTTGAAATCCTTGGTCTCTTGACTGCTGGTTTTTGCGGCTGCTTCTTGTCTTCTTCCTTGGCCTGAGGCACAGAAATATCAATTCGCTTACCGAAGCTTGGCGGCTGTTCTTCATCGGGAACCAGATTCAGCAAGTCCCGTCCAGTGCCCGTTCACTCGGAGGACGGGAGGCCCGTAGCTCTTGTGTACAGATACGTACCTATCCATACTCCTCTAGAGGACCTGGGCTTTACGGACAAGGCAGGGACGATGGGAGAGACTTGGAAGGTACGGAGTACCTCAACGCCCGTACCGTTCGCCGGTTGTCTTTTTGGCAGGAGCCACCCGTCAGCTTGTTGCTGCTATGGCCAGACTACAGTCCGAGGGTCTCGATCGTCTCGGGCATCTTGGATTCTCCCATGTTAAGGTAAAATCCACTCAGAACCATCCACCCACTTTGCCATTTCACAATCCCCAGCCAGCACTTACGTCCAGCCGTGACAAGCCGATAAGCGTCCTTCGCAACCACATTATCATCATCATCGACGACGACAAAACCGACGACAAATGGCAATCATAACACAACGCCAGTGCAGACCATGACAGGTTGACGGCCGTGCGCACTTGAGGTGTGGTTCCATCCAAGCTCGACTCTCGAATGCCGTCGCCCTCAACGGAATAGTGTACGCAGTACGGAGGACGGAGGACTCGCCCTTCCATACCTTGGCATGCCATGCCATGCATGCTTGCTACAGTACTACAGTAAGTGCCTACTAAGTGAGCAAGCATACCTACTCCGCCAGCTTATCACCGCACCTCTATTTCCTCTTTCTGCCGCTGCACCGTGAAAAGACCTGTACTAATCAAGTAGAGCCACCAAGCTAGCAAGGTCGTCTTATCATCATTGTCCTCGTCCTCGTCCTCGGTCTCAGCTCCTAGAACCACAACCCGTCTCCATCAAATCTAGGCCTTTGTTTTTCGCCCGCGCTGTCGGCGCTTGTCAGTGGCCAACCCAAGCTCGTTCGCCTGGTCTTGCTCCGTCGTCAATTGGCAACCCACGGCCGCCACTTTTGACACATTTGACAGATCAAACCAAAATCGCCTTCTCCTAACTGTCCGATTTTGCGTACCTATTCGTGCACAACTTCGTGCCTTACTTGCCGTATTCCCGGTGATTTTCCTACGGATTCTTGGTCGCCGTCATCCCTATTGCGTCTTGACTCATGCCGTCGCATTGGCTCGCTCCCCAACACCTCACGCTGGAGAGTGTGGCACCATGAATTGGAGAAGAATCCTCGATGGACCAACAAGAGTCGCCAGTGTTGAAATATTTTTCAAGAGTTTTTCTTCCTCTGGAGCACAAGTCATTCAGCAGACCCAATTCTGAGCTACCATTGGTTCTATGTTGCATGTTGTCACAACTCACTCTGGATGACGGATTTACTGCTGACGAATTTCGGCTTGAATCAAGGCGTTGCAGATGTTGCATACAATCGTAACCCCCTCTCCAAATGCATGCGAGGCCTAGAACCAATTCATCGTCAGGAATCATGCATGTCTCTCAACGCAACTCTTGCAAGCCGGCTCTCACTGCTACTCGCACGATTAACAAAGCCACAACAGCGATGCATTGATAGAGACTGTCCAAGTCCAGGGTACCTCTCGCCCTCATCTCCAGCCCACTTACCCGACCCACAAGATTTTGGACATCTGTAACAAGTTGACCTTGTGTGGTAACTCTGAGTATTGAACACAGCCAAATTTGAAATTGAATTTGGTGAGTGCTTTCCCTGCCTATTCTCCCCACAGCATCCCTCTAGTCTCCCTCTTCCGACCTGATGTAGGTTCAAAAGCCTCAAAACACGCGTATCATGTCATGCATCTCTGCGTCTGCGTCTGCGTCTCCTCGTCCCCGTCCCGGTCCTGGCGTACGGATGTCTAGCATATACTACTTCGCGACCCGTAGAAGAGGAGTCGAGAATAACGTTCCCCATTAATCCCATCCACTACGAAACACTTTGAGATTTGGACAATGTCTTACCTATGTCATCAGCAAGCCTCTTTTCGTCCACCTGCAGCAAAGACAAGGCCAGGGGTCCGAGAGTAAGGAGGGGGAGGGGCAGCCTGGCAGGCCTCGTGTCAAGCATCGGAACACAAGGTGGGCTGTTTGATAACGTAAACAAGGACGCAGACGAAGACCCCCAACCCATCGAAAAGGCTGTCAACTTGCACCTCTTGACCTCACAGTTCGAGCTTGGGCTCTCTGATTGGGTGGCATCGCGTTCGATCTCACCCATCTATCCATCCACCCATCTGCCACAACTTGAAGCTCGAAGCTCTGCTTGAAGTAGTGGCTGGCAGCAGTCAGTTCTTGGTTTCTCTCGGTAACCAGTGACCGATAGATGGGCAGTCCGACCTCTTGCCTCCGAGTGTCCGGACATCTTCGATCCGGAAACTTTGGCCCTGCGGGGTTTTACGTGCCCTCAGAACATCACCTGCCTCATTGCCCCCGTTGAGTGTGGGGTGCTCGATTATCTTAGCTTGGCCTACTAAGCATCCTAATCTAGCCAAGTCTCGAACCATTCAGTGAACTAGTAGGGATGGAGGGGTGTAGGGTTCGACCGATGATGGTGGGTGTGAGATCTCATTCTTCAAGGCAACCACCACGACAACCACCGAAAACTAGTCGCACGTACTCCGTCTCGCGAGGCTAGTCGTCCAAGCCAGCCCGATGTGAGTCAAGAGAGGCGCATCTGACGAAGCAGCCAAATGCCACTAGAGAGCACATGGACGATGTTCAAGACTTGAGATGAGCAGGAGAACACCACCACTACCACAAAGGGTCACAACAATCAACCCGGAACCGTATTCATTCCTCAGCTCATCGTCTTCGGGCGAGCATCGCGGCAAACGACGGCCAAACCAGAGCCGCGTGCTCGTATGGGCTTTCAACCCCCCTTCCAAATTCTCCACACCCACCAGCCTCACCAAGGACGTCATGTAAGACGATATCACACACCACTCTACCGTGGTAACGAGGCGCATGAACATGGCACAGCCTCTCACCAACATTGAATTTCGATTTCCGGATGGGACTGAATAGTTCCTTGAGGCCAGGCCAGACCTTTCCGGCCGGAGAATTAGTGAGCAAGGTAGGTATTCGCAGACCTTGGCCCTGCCGTGTAACCGGGGGTCATATCGTGGGGTCCGACTTGAAGAGAAGCCACACACACACATACAGTATCGCATGTCAGATATCGCGGGTTTCCCGGAAACCGTTTATTGGGGGCCAACACCATGGCGGGATACGAGACTACGCGTCAAATCACCCTGCCGTGTAACGAATGCCACCAACCTTCCCTCCCCTCTCCCCCCCCCCCTGGCACACATGCCGTGCTTGCTGCTCGTTTCTTCTTCCTGGGGACCCCCCCCCCCCGATCCAAGTAGTCGATCCCCCAGTTCGTCGGGATGCAGGGACATTGTATTCCCATTGGCTCGGTAGCCCTTTCTTTTTCCAGCTTGTGTTGAAGAACGATATGCAGCTGCCCTACATCACGCATCGCATCACGAACTACTGATAGATAGTGGAGGGGAAACTCATGAGCCTCATTTTTTTTTGGGGGGTTTGCTGTGGAATTTTGCTTTCTTTTCTTCAGTCTATGGAAAGCTGTCTCTTGGTCTGAGTGGAAAGAAGATGGAATAATGGTAGAGACCAACTGTCTAATGCCTTGCCTGCCGCCTTCTCTCTGTGTGTGTCTTCCTGATTTCCCATGTCTCGCAATGCATCGAATAAAATGCCTCCGACGAAGATCAAAGCTGCCTGCCCTGTTGCCCGCCGCGCGATGTACCTTTTCCGACTGCCTCTCTTTCGTTTCTGAAATTGAGAAGAAGGAAAGAAAGAAATCACAAAGACCTATCCTTCGCCCTCGCCATTTTTGGGGTGTTTTTGATAAAGTGAAAGAAAAAGAGACCAAGAGTCGAGAAAATCCAGGGAGGAAAACCTGTATCCCTGAAGCAGATGACCAAACCACCTATTCCTGCTCTCCATGCTGAATGGTTTCCATGCCGTTGATGATTATACTCTTGACACGCACTTCTGTGCTGTGGTTCCATTTCCCGTATGCGATCGTTCGTGTATTCATCGTAAAGAGGAAAGAACAACAAAACTTTTCCCGTTCCAAAGTCCTTTTGGGTCGGTGATTTTTGTTTTCCGGAAAAGAGGCGCAAAGAAAAATGAAGAAAGGGTGGATGATTAACCCTCTTCGTTTCCGCCTTCCAGGAAAGAAGACATAAGAAAGCCACCCAAGCCAGAGTCCCGTTTCTCCTCTGGCAAACCAATGTGTTGCAAATTCATAATTCGTGATATTCGTGGCTGCCTTGGACCTAGTCCGTGGGGTGCTCCAGGAGGGAGAAGGTGACGTGAGGCGCCTTGATATCCTTCGCGGGGAAGGTGTTCATGCGCACAGTCTGGGGTCGGCGCGCCTCGTTAGCCGGGCGGTGCCAGTCGGAGACCTTCTCGGTCATCTGACGCTCGAAGCGGTAGCGGACGAGGTCCTGGCCACCGGGAGGCGTAGTAAGACTCATGGCTCGCTTGGGACGAGGAGTCAGACGGATGTCGTCGTTGGTATCACCATCGGCTCTGCTGCCCCAGGAGGTCTGTTGTCAAAGTGTTAGCAAAGTTGATATCATCATAATTTGCTATGAGTTGCCACCTACCATCTTGAGGGTAGACAAGGCGTAGAGCTTGATGATTCCGTGGGCCCATCCAAAGAGGATGGAGACGGGCAGGAAGAGAATGTCGCTAGGGTTGCGACGGAAGAGGTTCACGAGCTTGACGACCTTGGTGAAGCCGAACACGAAGATGATCTGGGCCCAGAG
This sequence comes from Colletotrichum acutatum, assembly GCF_030867785.1. Classification (NCBI taxonomy): domain Eukaryota; kingdom Fungi; phylum Ascomycota; class Sordariomycetes; order Glomerellales; family Glomerellaceae; genus Colletotrichum; species Colletotrichum acutatum. Next base: position 178,464 of record NW_026848995.1, read on the forward strand.
GGCCTGGCGGCGGCTCTCAACGTCCCAGTCGGCAGTACCCTTCCACAAAGCGAAGATGATGAGGGGGTCGAAGAGGAATGCCAAGGATGTGAAGGTCGCTATGTGGAGAGCATAAGTGCACCAGGGCTGCTGACTGTAGTCGCCATGGATTAGCATACCATGCCAGAAAAAGGAAGGAATCCCAGATGGGTGGGTTTCAACTTACGTGAGAACGTATCTCTCCCGGACAAGACTGGTCCAGTTGCTACGCCAGTTGCTGCGAGCCCAGCGGGAGCACTGGTAAAGGAACTTGGTGCTATTCTCCAGAGTGGTCTCGAGCTCGCACTCCTTCTCGTACTGGATCCAAGTCTTCCACTGGTGGCTGACGAGCCAGCGAGTGACAAAGTTGTCGTCGTCGGCGTTGAGGATGTACTTGCCCCACTTCTCAGTCTTGAAGCCCTCAAGGAAGTCGTGGCTGGACAGAATCTCAGATCGGTAGGCACCAGTTCGGCCAGACATGCAGGATGTACCGCCATCGAGGTTGTGGGTGGCCGAGATCTCGAAGTTGCGTCTCTCAATGTAGGCAGCCCCGAGCCAGTTGAAGATGCGAGTGGACAGCGGGCCATCCCAGACGCGCTTAACTCTCTGGCAAGTGCCAACACCGCCAATCTTGGGATCCTCAAAGGGAGCGAGGATCCAGGGCATCATGGTAGAAGGCCAGGTGACATCATCGTCGGCCATGATGGTGAGCTTGGTCGTAACCTTGGGCAGAGCTTCGCAGACCTGAAGACGCTTGTTGGCAATGGGGGTAGAGTAGACCTGAACGTTAGGGTGAGGAAGGCTGCGAGCAAGCTTCTCAAGAGAGGCATGCTTCTCGCTGGTGGTAACGAGCATCAGAACGCGAGGGTTGCAGGCGATAATGCTGAGCAGAGAAGGACGAAGCTCCTCAAAGACATTGTGAATGGTGGGGATGATGACGGTAACATCGTCAGCTGTGAAAGTAGGGTTGGCGGGAATCGGCTTGGACTTGTAGACCCAGTGGCTGACGCAGTTGACGAGGAGGCGGGTGTAACGATGAAGCCTGCCAAGGAAGATTAGACACACAAGATGGCGAAAATCGAAAGGGGCAAGGCAGATATTTGCTACGATAGCAGTAGCAGTGGGGTGTGATTTTTTTTTTTTTGCAGGAAGTAGTGACTTACCAGAGGGCGATGAACAGGTACATCCAGGCAGTAGGGGACCAGCCAAAGCCAAGGTTGGGCAAGAAGAGATTCATGATGTCTGCCATCGTGAATTGCTTCCTGCGGTTGGAGAGTGCGCGTGCGTGATTCTGAGGTGATTCGGAGAGGGCCGTGAAGGAATTTTTGATGGAGATGGGAAGGGGAGCCCAACAAAGCCGCAATGAGAGGGATTGCGCGCGTGGTTGCTGGGTGTTGTGGAGGGCGAGGAGGATGAGAAGAAGGGAGTGGGAGAAGGAGTTGGGTTTTGTGCCTTCTGGTGCAGAGAAATTCTCAAAGAGTTAGAAGGTGGCAGGAGGTCCAGGCCTTGAGTGTGCCTTCCTTCCCAGAATATCGTCTTGGTGAATTTGAACAAGTCCCGTGATTTCTTCTTTGATTTGCCCTTTGATGAATATGTTTGTTGCGTATTCAGATGAGATGGTCCACTTCTTGTTTTCTGACCGAGATGTGATGTGTGTGTGAGAGATGTTTTGCTGAGGTGAGGCAACCTTAGAACTTTCAACAGTTTCGAACTGGTACCCAATGTGATGTGAATGCGAGAAATCTAGATGGTATCTCCAATCTGCTCTGCTTCCTACGAGGTATCACGCTCGCGGTTCTAGAGTAGCGTGTGGTGGATGACTGTCGAGAGAGTTCCGGATGATGAGTTTTTGCTCGATCTATGTGTCGTCGTGCAGCTTCCAAAGCCAAGTCCTGCTCTCGCTCTATCTTCAAGTCTCTTCTTCCTTTCTGTCTAGAAGGACCCTAACGATCGAGGTAGTAGATCGGACTAGCAGAGCGCTTTGTCTGTGTCCGTCGTCGGAGGTGGTATCAAAGAATGACACGGGCAAGACGGAAGGACCAACACCCAAGCCACGTGTATGGGATGCTGGAGGCGGGGGGAGGGGGATTTCGAGAAGGGTTCAAACAAAGTATTATACAGAGATGAAAGATGGCAATGGGAACTCAAACCATTGCGCGGACCAATTGGTCTTTTAAAAAACAACAATGACCCGGGGGAGAGGAAGTGGTGATGAGGTCGTCCGAGGAGAGTAGGTCGTCCTGGGGCGAGGGACAAGGATATATACGTAGCCAGATGTGGTGGAGGGTTGGCAGGCATGCATGGGTTGTTTAGTTTAGAGATGCGCCCATGCATGGGGACGGTAATGGTGGCTCCATCCAAACAAGGCAAAAAAAGTACTGGATATGTACGGAGTATGGATGGATGTGTCTAATGTGTGGTAATGGATTATGGATGTACGGACTTGTCGACTGGACTTGTCTAAGATTGTGGTGCAAGAAGGCAAGACGATGGGTCTTGAAGGTACTTCGTCTAGACTGGCACCTACTCGCGGCCTGTTTTCTTAGCTACACCACACTCACCACTGGCTCTCTCTCGCTCACACAGATAGACATGCATCACGTTCGTCTGTAAGGGTATTGGGGCAGAGACGAGGGGCAGACGAGGGGAGGGGTGCGCGGCGGTTGTATCGGGGTTGGGGAGCAGAAGAAGAAGGGGAGGGGTGAGCATGTTGGTGGATGGGGGTGCAGAAGGGCGTGTGCAGATGTGCCAGTTGCAGAAAAAAAAAACAGAGAGAGAGAGTGTGTGTGAGAGAGAGAAAGGCAGAGGAGGCGTTCAAATCGTCCATCTCTTCTCCCACCCAGTCCATCCATGGGCCCCCAGCCAGGGTTCCCAGAGTACGAAGCAGGTACTTGCGCGTACTTGGAGCGGAAGAGCCCACAACCGCACTCCAAGTATCTTTTTCTTCCCCTCCTCTCTCACTCATTCGCTCACTCCAGTCTTTCACTCTCACTGAGTGAGTGCGTATCTGTGTGTATGTCTCTCTGTCTCTGGTGCTACCACCACCCTGCCTGCCTCCCAGCTGCGTCTGCCGCCGCCGCTACTGCTGCAACTACGTCTTCGCCTGCTGCTGCTGCTGCTGCCGCTGCTACTATTGCTGCTGCCTCTTGTCTCCAACACTGGCTGGATTGACGACCGGCTACGCATGGGCTGCGGCCCTTGTGGGTGCAGGTCCAAAATGGGGCCCAGAGGCTGGCTTTTGTGGCACCGTGTTGGGACGACGCTTCTTTAGCAAGCATCCAGATAGCCTGCAGTGGGCAGGCAATCGTCTCGCCATGGACGCATCGCACCGATGGGCATCAGCACTTGCGAAGAGTAGTGCTGCGATATGTCCTCGCACTGCATCGTTTGCCATCGCACCTCGACGGCCGTCCTTCGGCGCGCATGCGACGGAGATGTGTCAAGAAACGGGAAACGTGAATTGGAGCCATCCGGTATGATGTCCCGCCTGCCTGCCTACCCTGCCCTGCTTGCTCTCCTCGTCTTACTTCCTTGTTGACGTCTGTCTGACCTGCAACCGCAGTCAGGTAGTTTCAAGAATGGAGGCGACTGCTGGAGTCAACCAAGGAACACGAGCCATCATAACCCTCTAGGACCCTCGAACCTCGACCCTGGAAGCGAAACAACACGACAGGCATGGTAATAGTAAAAGGCGGCTGGAGTTGAGGGTACTGAGCCACTGGCTGGTCCCTGCCCTCTCCTCTTCCCCTCCCCTCCTCCTCTTGGCCCCATCACGCTATGAATGGCGACTGGGGAAACGCGAATCACAGGGCGGAGGCGATTTGGTGGGGAGGGGAGCGAAACGACGGCAGCCTGTGGAGGCTGTATGAGGGCATGGCTTGAAGAAACAGAGAGGGGGACGAGGAATGTGAGAGGCGACGAGAAGCGACGAGACTCACAAGAAAGGTTAGCATATATTTTTATTTTATTCTTTTATCTTTTCAGAATGGGTACTCTATAGTACTGCTACTGTATAGTAAGACTGGCAAGCCGCAAGAGCCTAGTGTAGCGCGCGAATAACGCCATACCCTGTGCACTAGGGAGGGTCTGCTTGCCTTGGTTGGCTGCCGTACTCCATTCTCCATGGTTGAGCGGCTAGTTGATGTGGAAAATGGCAGCACGGCGAGATTTGGAGATCCACTGTTTTGGTGGACAGATTCCATCATTCGTTTGAGTACGACCGGGCATCTGCACATACAGAGACAAAAGGTGGAGAGCTTCTGGAGGAGCGGCTGGCGACAAGGACCAGGAACAGAGCCTTTCCGTCAATGGCCTCGATTCTTGACCTGAAAAGTTGCAACAGACCGAGGGTAATGACCAGGGCCTGGCGGAACAACTTTAGGCGAGGTCGAATCAACGGCCCGGTAATGAGATGGCTCGACGCCTGAGAAAGCTGGGGGAATATTACGGCAAGAGATAGGTAGGTACCTTGAAGACAAGAGGGTGGAATTCGAAATAACCGACCCGGTCTGCTCATCAGCAGCAACCTGGCGTCTGAAGACAGTATTAGCAATATCCGTAGGCCGTAGGAAACAGTAACCTCATGGGCAGGGCAACTTAGCCGCAGACAGACTCTTGCAATGCCTGGGAGGGGTAAAATCCTGGAAAAATTGGAGAAAAGCAGCCTCCAGTCGCTAGGGGTGAGAAAAACATCGGCTCGCCATCTCTGTGTACGCACTGACAAACCCCCGGCATGGCCTGGGCCGTTGTAGAGTCTCCAGTTTTCGCATCTGACAAACGGACGGCCGGCGTGGAGTCTCATTGAGCGGATGAACAAGCATTCGTGCTGCTTATTATGGATACCCGTCCCTTCTCTGGCCCATGATGAAGCAGAGACCGGACCAGATTTGGACGAGCGTACGAAGCCAGACAAGAGTTAAATCCGGCTCTGCCTGCTACGGCTTCTGTGTCTTGACCTTGCCGCTGCCGCGTACTGGGGCTCTCGAATGGTACCGAGGACATTATCTCTCGGACCTGCAGGTCCCTCAACTGATCCTTTGAGATATCCGTATGTCGCTCGTCTCTGTCACTCCTCAGTCCGTCTGAATCCCTTGTTCCTTCCCCCACCTGTCGGTTGGTGGTCAGGAAGCGAGGTTGAGGGTGCATACGTTTGTGTACGAATAGGCGTGCACCAGGCTGGGTGACGCCAGGGCTGCTTGACTGCTGCTTTTCAAGAGCATACAATGTAGAGTCTGACTCTTGATGGAGGGCCATTGTCGCTCTGAAGATTCTGATATCTGATGGATGGTGCAGCCAGGACCGTGACAGACGCAGTGCCGTCGCTTTTGCACTCACATTCTCCAGTCTGACCTGCCACATTGCGATGACCGGACCGACAGGGTAGACGTTCCATGATGCTCCTGATCCTTGCCTGACTTGGCCGGGGCGGATACTGTTTTCGTGATGATAACGGCCCCGGGGTTCGTCCTCGCAAAGAGGCGCGAATATTTCCCGTAGCTTGTAGATCGCTTGGCTTGGGGTTGAATGAATTGACCAGACAGAACGTGCGCAGGCAGGGCCGAACAAGCGGAAGAGCCACTGGCCCCCATGCTGCGTTGTCCTGTGCTTTACTGTGTACACAGTACTGAGCTGCGGAGTGCGTGCTGGGGTGGTGGAGATTTGGCGGATAGTATCCATTAATCATCAGCAAGCCAGTCGGTCTCCCGTCTCTTCCTGGTGGCCGACGGGAGCAGGAAGTAAAAGGCTAGAAACCCATTCTTTGCCATAGACCGGACCGGATGGGATGCACTGATACTAGATTGGCACACCCACCGCGACCGCTTCCGTGCCGGCCGAGCAGGAGGGCGTAGCCAAATTGTTCTTCGTGAAGGAACATGTGCATAGCGGCATATGACATTGGTTGCAGGAAATAGGAAGAAAGGCAGCACCCCATGATAACAGGTCGTATGCGGCACTGAATCTGGCTGGTGCCGGCCGCTATCTCGGGGTCCTTGACATCGAAAGTCTCTCTAGAGCATGGAGGCAGGCAGGCAGGCCACATCAGGCCGGACCGTCTTGCTGCATGCTGCAAGCCATGAATCCATGAACTTGATTTTGACCCTAGAATTGAGAAAAAAACATGCGAATTACTTGCATTTTCGTGAGACATTGATCAGTCCATCCTTCAAAAGTTCGGGCCTGACATCAGAAAGCACTCGCATGGTGTATGTAGGAGACGACAAGGACGAGGCAGCATGTGGATGGACAAATTAGGTGTGGTGTGCGAGAACAGCATAGAGATGCTTTAATGTCTGACTGTCGTGATCTCGATTGAACACTAGCCGAAGAAGACGAGACGAGGACTAGCCGCATCAGGACGGGAGGACGTCGTGCCTGTTTCCTAGAGAAGATAGGTATCCGTAATCGCATGCTCTTTGGGATGGTATGGCGTGGGCCCGAAGTTGCCTCGCAGAAGACATGAGGGCAGACGGGCGACAGCGGCTGGAGGTGACAGCCGGATCGGCCGTTCGGCAACGGCTGCCACATTCGGGTGCCCAGTTTGGTGAAGCCGTTGAGGATTGTGCGGGTGCAGTGCAGCTCGTCAATGCCTAGCATGAGGCATGATCAGATCCCGAGTCTGTCAATCTCTTCAGTCAACCTGTGGGTGCTTGCTAGTCAAGTAAGTAAGGTATTGCAGGTACCTTGAGAGCGATGATGCATTAGTGAAGAAAGGGAAAATGGTGGTTGACGAGGGGGGGGGGGGGCAAAGGAGGGGAAAAGAAGATGGATTGCATATTGACTGAGTCGATCCTCCGTTGTGGTTGAGGGCAGGCGGCAGGCGGCGGAGCGGCGGAGAGACATTCCATCAAGGCGGGCGGGAAGATGGAGATAGTGTGATGGGTGCAAATGCAACTGCAGGCCGGACCTTGGTAAGTATCAGAATTAGCACCTCTAGTCTGTGACAGGAGACCAGCAGAAGTTTCAAGAGTACCTCAGAATACCAAGAGTTGTATATATCCGTACATGGAGATATGAGAGTTTAGACGGCAAGATTGCCTGCCGTTGGAGAGTTGATTTTGAGTGGCTCGGGCTGGGCATGGAGTGCCTCTTTGGAGCGACTTGCCGGGGACATGTCTCAGTCTATTTTGGCACCTCATGATTGATTGTCTTGGATGGAGACGGTTGAGAGAAAGCCGCGCCTTAGCGGCTCCAGTGACGACTAGGTAGAGATGCCAATGATGAATGAGTGTGAGGGCGGGAGGGAACAAGGTGGAATGTGACGTGAGGCAAGTGAACAGTTGACTGGGCGTACGGAGTGGCCTGGACCACAGCTGGTGGTGTCCATATCTGCGGTTGGTCATCCATTGTCCGTCCCATGGATAGGTAAACAAACTGGCGTGTTCATATGTAAGTAAAGGTATGTGAGATGGAGGAGTGTGTGTGATCGCGCGCGTGTGTGCGTTTGTGTGCGTGTGTGCAAGTGCGGGTGTGTGTGGTGGTTCAGATGACATACTTCGGTGCTCAGGTCCTAACCACGATTACGTGGTTATCTTTCCCTCCCATTACGAGGTACCTAAGAAGAAGGCAGTTAGTTACCTACCTTCCACGGGAACCTTCCCATGGAAGTCAAGGCAAGGCAAAGCAAGGCAAAGCAAGGAAGGTGAGGTAGGTAAGGTAGGTACATTTGGGAAGCACGCACGTAGGGAAGGAAGCTTCATCGAGAAGCTCAGAGTGGCTACCTTCCTTGGACCATCTGATCCCAAGGTGGGAAAGTGTCTGTCCGTCTTCCCCGGTCCTGCCCTGCCTTGTTCCTCCTGCCTTGCACCTCCCTTCCATGAGGTAAAGTAAGGTAGAACGTCCCTACCCCGGATTCCGAGCCTGCCCTTGCCTCGATCTTGTATTTCTCAGCCCCGACTGCCTCATACCTTACACAGTAAGGTATGTCCATGGAAATCCGAGTAAGGTCCCTTAGGTACCTACCTACATTAAGTAAGCTACCTCTCGCCATTCTACCTACCTGCCTTCACTCAGCTAAGGTACCTTAACTAAGGTAAGTTCGGGTAGGACAGGTCATTATCAACAACAATGGCTCGCTGAGGTACGAATATTGGAAGATAGTATCCATAGGAACGAATGTGTGTCTACGGAGTAGGTACTTACTTCCGAGAACCTTTGACGTATTCCCAAAATACTAGTCTCTTGGCCAAGTACTCCGTAAAGTATCAATTATTCGCTTCGGTGCCGTGGATGCCAATTTCTTTCGGCTGCTGCGAGGGACATTGCGCCTGCCGCTAGATGAATGCTGCATGGGCTTCCTCCCGCCCCTCGAGCCCAGGTTGATTTGATGCACACATCATTCGTCCGTGGACTATCTTCAGAACCATCTGTCACTTCTCTTCTCTCAGGAGTCAAGACATACGTCTCCGCTGCCAAGGTACTTTGCACATTGGTATCCGTATACCAGTGTTGCTCTCTCGCTAGGTAACCCGACACAGATTGCTTAGCTCGAGGTCCCTCTGGTGAGTCTCACGGTTTACACATCATCTTCCACCACGCACAGGTTTTGGTTTTTTTTTGGTGTTTTTTTTATATATATTTTTTTACCGCTGACCAACCTAGGTATCCATCTCTTCCTGTCAGACAACGCTATTTGCTTCGGTCCTTCGTCTCAGCCAGCCCTCACTAGCCCTCGACCGAACAGAAACGACCATCAGACGACGAGCAAGAGAGGTAACGCCTGGCGCCCCTCTACCCTCGGCTGAGATATGGATGCAAGAGGCATGGATGTCTTCGACCTCGCAGCATACTCTATTTCTCCCACAGTCGCTTGCTGCTGCAATTTCCAGATCTTGCCTTGCCTCGGCCTCCTGTCCCGTACGCAATGGAACCGGCGGCCGCATGCGCCGTTCGGCAACATGGGCTTCGAAATGAACCACCCCCCGGAACCTCCCATCTTCCTTGCCTCTAGCGATCCCGGCCGTTGACGGATGCTAGTCAATCAATGTCCGCTCCTGGCTGACCCATTATCCGTACGGATACACAAGTACACTACTCCGTCCTGCGACGATATTCCTCCGATCCTCCACCATCGTCTAGGAAGCTGCGAATACAATTCAGCGTACCCCGTTTTCATCTTCTGTATGCTTACGGGTGAATCATGTCATCTTCACCAGGACGAGCCGCGGCCGCCTTCGCCCAAGCCGCAGCTTTCGTGAGAAAGAATACCTTGCTCTTTCCATCGCTCGACAATCCACAAAGTATCCCATCTTCGTCTCATCGCAATAGGGCCGACGTTGAGCGCCAGCTTCACGACAGCACGGGCGTGTGTCAACAAAGTACCTTGCTGTGCCTCTTGAGAGCTACGGTGCCTACTTTGGATGATTACGCCCTCCGACACTCACCATCGACCAGCATCGAGTAGAGGAGGGGCATGGTGTGCTGCATCTGGCCCCATCGGGAACTTGCTAAGAACCCACCACAGATCACCGTCGCAGGGAAGCTCGCCGTTAGCTCGACATTACGACGTGCTTGGGCGTTGGTTCAATGGCTCGCCGCACCCTCCGGTACGATGCTGGTCGGCTGCGACGCCTTGGCTGGCATCTGATTCCACCACTTTTGTCAACCACATTCCGTCACCCACTGCCTCTGCGTCGAATTCCATGCACTACCGAGCCAATGGATGCCATCCTGGCTTCTGTGCAGCCATGCCAAACGCCACTACGCCAGTCGCAACACTGTCGCTGTTGTTCGCCCGCGTTGGATTCCAGAAGCATGAATGGGCCCGAATCTGGGTCCGAGCCTTTGGTCTTCCATCAGATTCCGCCATCAGCCCCCTCAGGGCATTTCAAGTGATTGAATCTTGCATGGAAGAGTTACCGCCGATGCTTCACAATCGCCACTGTTACTTCACTATCGAGACTTGTCTGCAGGACTACCGTCGATAGAAACCCGCACCTGTTGATATACGTCGAACTGCATTGGTTCTTTGGACGGCAATTGAAACGACCCATCATACGCACACATACAATCCACTAGCGAAGTTGACGAACATAGCATGACTTGACACAGAAAAGTCGTCAAGTAAACAGGTTGTGGCTCAGTGTCCACCACGAGTCATGGCTTCTCGTGCGATTCTGGGCAGGCAACCTGCGACTCCGGCTGATTGCGGGATAAGCCAGCCCCTCGTCAACCTTTCCGCAGTCCGCACGCCTCCAGGCCGAGCCGATATGAGCGGGACCTCCGTCCTCGAGACATGCGACCCAGGATCAAGTTTGTGGACGAGGGGTACCTACATCGGTGCATGCATTCAGCGCCCCTCTCTAATCGCTAGCCTGCCCAGCCTCGCTATCTTTTCCCGCACCGCAGTTTTCTGCCACAGGGTGAACGCTCCAGCGCAGAGCGTTACGAAAGAGTGATTGCTTGGTCTCTGTCTTCTTGGTTCGAATGCTTTTGAGCCAGGTCAACCTTTGCGTCTGGGCCACGAACATGTTAAAGCAGCCCTAGCTATGTCACGAATACTGTGTTCGAGGGATGCATCGGAGCCATGGATGAACGGATCATGGTTGACCACAAAAAGAGGCCTTACGTGCCCAATTATACGCATCATCGCCCGCACTTAGTCAACCTCAAAGGGTCGAGGCTCACAGAGACATCATTACCTATGCCTGGGGCAGCAGATCGCCGCTTTCCCTGGTTAATTTAGAGCGCAAATCGCGACTGATACTCTGGGGCAGAGACCAGGGATCTCCCCAGAATGTTTTAGCTCCTTCGGACACAATCCATGTTACTCCTCCTGGCGTGCTTGAAGAATGCCACGGCCACCTGGTTCGGATGACACACGGACCTTAGCACGGTGCAGGCGTCAACTGCCCGAGAAACGTCTGAAATCAAGACCCCGGAAACTGTCCGCACACATAGCAGCCGCAAATTCGCAGTCGCTTGTACGAAGAAACAAGGCAGCTATTCGAAACAGAGCTCCATACTGAGAGAATCTTGTTCCTAAACTGAACATGCCCTTGCTAAGTTCCACGCGCCATGTCTTGAGGGGAAGTTGATAAGCCAGAAAGATCTCTGCAGAACCGAACCTCTAGACGGACGGAACCCCCTCCCTCTGGATTCGAGGTAGAGGAAGGATGTGACACAAAACTCACCCTTCGCTCTGCTCCGTCGGACGGTTTCTTCAGGGTCCACTGTCTTGCCTATGCTCACACACTCCCTCAACGGTGACTGGAACGAAGCTTGAACCCACTCGGAAAACTCTGCATAGAGTCGCGGCATGAATATGCACGCTGTCATATCGTCTGGCGACTTCATTCCTGCCTCTGAAAGTGTGGCTTCTGTCACTTTGTGAGCTGTCATGTATTCACAGAACAGTCGCAGGTGCCGTCCGTATTGCAAATGCATATCTATTTTGGACGTGCTTACAAGCTTCTCGTACAGACTCCTGTCAATGACGCATCCTAGAACCCCGACAGCCTCAGCTCGAGACGAAGATGAGGTCAAGTCAACTCACAAAACTGAGCAGCTTGATTCCTCAAGCTCAAGCCTACTTGTGGCCTGATTAGATCGCGATCTGATGCGACCAAGACCAAGGGAAGATCATAGCTGGCATGAACTCCTCACATCTCAGCTGTTCGTCACCTCCACAGTGTCAAGGTCCCTGCACTATGCAGTGTAATATACACAACTGTCAGGCTTGTCATCACTGATACCGGCTCTGTAGTCAAACCTCTTGGTGGCCAACATCGGAACTGCGGGCAAGTTGCGCCGGCAGACCCGGTGCGCTGCAAGCCGGCATTCGCCAATATCAGGGCCAGGAAGCGAGAAAGAGGAGTCTAGAACACCGTTTCCTTCTGAGAGAGGCGCTCCAACCGCTCCCAAGCCACCGGATCTCCATGACCTGATGCCCAGTAGGAGAGTTGCATGATAAGAATTTCAGCTCGATAAATTTCTCGTAAATCGCTGGCACTCTTCCCCTCTTCGCAGTTAACGTTCTATCCAGAGATGGCCAAGAACTCGGATCCTCTACTCTTCCTTGGATGTAGTGATGGTCGCAAACTTCCTGTCGACCAAGAGAACCCGTCCTTTGGTCCGCTTCTCGTTCATCCTCACGCCTAACAGTATCGTCTCAGCAACTACCGTCTCATCTCGTCATTTTGGTGCAGCCTTCTTGGGCTACTGTGGCTTATGTGATTCTCTCTAACCGTTTCTCCGTCATCGTACATCAAGCCCCAGTCGCTTGGGTGCCGCAAAGGACGCTCACGGTATGACCCTCATGGAAGGCTACCTAGACAGGCTTCGATTCCATATCCGGATGATCCATACACCCACGCGGCCTGTGATGGATCCAGGCCCTGATGACAGCGCATGGTGGTATGGGTGGAATCGTGCGGGAAGCGTGTCCCGGGGAAGCAGGCAAGCACTTTCCGGAGGAGTCGATCTTGGATGATGCGCATCCAACCTCCCAATTTCATGCAAACCCGTTGCTGTTTTGTCTGGTTAAAATCCTATTGCAGCTCCAACCGTGCCTGGTGAGCCACACAGACGACGTATGGACATGCATCCGCCAAGGAAGACTACTCTTGTGAGCAACTTCCCCCATTCTATCTCCGCTCTGTCATAATGAATTCGACCATTTGCTGCGCCAGGCGCACAGTATGAATGTATGCCAACGTAATGAGTTGTCCAATTCTGACGCATGTCTCACAGGTTGCAAGGACCTGGGGTCGATGCGACATCGTCAATTTGGCAGTATCCGTACTGAAGATGAGCTATCGTCTTTTCTATCCTGGACAGTTTCCAACAGCTTCTGGACACTCTCTACCTCTGGGAAGAATCAAACCAACTTGAGAGCAATACAAACTTTGCCCGCATACGAGAAGTCAGCAGTGTAACACACGACGCCTCCCATGGTGTTGTACATGCAGCGGCACGGCGGCAACCAGGGCCAAACCCTCGCACAAATCTACGAGGTTCTGCTAGCTTTGTGAATGAGCGGCACTACAGCAGCAAAAGGGTCTTTGGCCAGGTTCTGGAATCCTCGGGTTTCGAGTCACACAAGGGAGCATGCATAGTAACCTACGTGCCAACATGCGACATGGCTATTGAGGACAACCGTCCATAGGGCTGTGATCCCTTCCAACCCCTCTTCTTGTGCTGAATATTTCGATATATCTTGGGCTCATCAAACGATATTCGTGATGGTAAGCCATTGAGTCTCGTTGTTACGCCAAGGAGAGATTGCTTTTCCAGACTAGTAATGATAGGAGCTGCATGAAATGGCTCAACCATCGACTCGGACATGTCCAGGGGCTGGCCCCTTTTGCCCCAGGTCAGTCAGGCCTCCACATTGAGGCTCTCTTTCGTCAGGAACGAGTGACCAGATACGGCTCGGGGACTTTCTTCCAGGCTGTCTCAGCCCAACTTCTGCGGTCCTGGAGTTGGACTGTCATGGGATCTATGCGATTCGTTTCCTGGAGGCACGGCAGGGCGGTCCAGCCGCTGGTAGGCTCGTTCAAGATTTCCGGATGCTTGTCAAGTGACTCTGGCGTCCTGCTCTTTCCTAAATCGACCCTTCACGCTATCTCAAGCCCTGTCCACCTCGTGAGGTGTGCTCAGGATCATCGCCAACCTTTTCCACTCTCGCCACATGCCCCGCAGCCCAGAGTCGTTCTCACGATGATTACTGGCGAGGTCCTCGGATCATCGACCCCAATTCCTCGAAGTGCTTACCGGATTTGTCTTGGGTACACAGGCGGGCATGCCGTGGATTCGAGGATGAAGGATCCGGATCTGCAAGAGCAGCGTCGAAGACGGCATCGAGGGCTACAGCAGACTACCTCGGGGGTACATCTCTCACCCTGGATCCCGTCCAAACCCCGACCCTCACGCGAATAGCCCGAGTACTAAGACATGGCTGTACCCTCTGTCTGCACGGGGTGTCTTTGCAAGCGCGTCCTGGTGCCAGACCGGGATCCAGGGGACCACCTGTGCCCAGGGTAGGTTGTCGGTTATTAGGGTCCGTGAAAGACTCTCGTACGATGAATTTCGGCTTGGTGAAGAGGCTGTTTATTTCGAGTGGCAGATAACGACGCCCCGAGCCGACACGTGGGTCCAGTGATAATCGTTGTCAGTATGGCTTTCAACTGGAGGTGGGCCTCGCGTGAAACGGCTTTGGCGCCCTCGCCGAGGACCCTTGGAAGGCGAGCCATGGGGGGAAGCAATATCCCGCTTCAACTATGGTAAAGACGGGCTGTTCTTTGCTAAAGGGGAGTCCACTGTGAGCGCGACGTAGGATGGGGTTGCTGGCGCTCGCCGAGCATACAAATGTGCCCGAGATATGACAAGTGTTGACGAATACGACTCTTGTTTGCTGCCGACGAGCTTACTTTGAGGCAACGCAAGAGTACGAGAGATGAAATGCGGGACCTTTCATGTCGTCGGCCATCTTAGGAGACTGGTAAGCTAAGGTCGCGTCTTCCGGATAGGAGGTCGCGAAGACAGCAAGGCGGGCTGTGCGGATGAACGGGGCTCGATACTGAGAGTAGGACCTACAGACGGCAAGCTTCTTGCTTGCTTGCTTGCTTGCTTGCTTGCTTGCTTGCCGTCGAAGAGCAAGGCAGCGTGTCGATCTGAGGAGGCGTTGCCGATCTGCGATTAACTATGGTCAGGACGGTCGCCGGCGAGGTATTGGGCCGGGGGAGAAGCGGCTCGGGGTCGTTCGGCAACACGGCGTGCGGCTCATCGTGTACGTTACTCGGAGGGGATCGGCCATGGTAGTGAGCATCTGGTGTAGCTATCTGCTCCCGCTGCGGAGTTTCCACACGGACCTAAGTCCAAGAGGCTCCGTCACTCTGTAGACTTCATCTGTGGCCAGCTCGCAGGTTCGAGTATTTTGCTTCGAGGCGGCGTGCTTCAAGGCCCGGACTCTTCTGATATGCCACCGTGAGACTGTTCCCTGCCCTGTCCATGAAAGCTGTCACGAGCCATATCGAATAGGTATACGGCATTCGGGCGTATGTTATCGTAGGAAATCGCGAACATGCCGGCGAGGCACACGTCTCGGGGTCAGCATTTCGGACAAGGAGAAGATCGGAAGAGAAACGCAAAAGCTGAGCCATGAACATCGATCTGGGCACACCGTAGTATTTAGAGAGAAACTCTGTCATCATTCATAAATAACAAATCCGCATCCCACTCGGTCAGACGACCATCATCCCCTTATCAAAAGCCAGTTCACCGGGAGGGGGAGGGGCAGGCTGGGGGGGCAAAAGTTGGCTCACTCCATCCCCCCAAGCGTGTAGGTACCCTTTTTTTTCCTTGACCGGTATGCTGTAATGGGCAACATCGGTGAGGCTGTATGCCATCGAAAACGAATGGTGCCATGACGGAAGGGCGGAAGGGAGGGGGATGGGGAAGAGGCAAGCAAAGCAAGCAAAGCGAGCCGCAAGCAAGCGTGGGGTTGCGCTGTCATTCTCACTCATTGCACACTTTCTGGCTCTGCTTAGCCGAGCGAACGAACAGCCCACCCACCACCCCCGCGTTTTTCGAATCCCTACTCACCGATGTAAGCAGCCCCCTTGAGCATCTTCCCCCCTCCATCGGTTATGGCGAGGAAAAAAAACACATGACGGTTTTTGTGGTCGTCATTCATCAGCGATGGGCTCTCACCGGTGTGGATATCGCTTGCGTTGAGGGGGAATGGGATGGAAGAGGGGCTTTATTCAAGGATGAGATATGTTGTTTATTGGGCTGGGCATTGATGTGTTTCTTACAATTCTGAAGGTGTTTAAAGGCTTGTATGAGTGTTTCAGAGTTGAAGTCATATCTGACATGTGTATATGCACCTGCTGATGTGCCTCTTCAGAACTGGACACTCCCATATCGTATTCATATGTGCAAGACGCTTGCAGCAATTACTAGTTTCTGGCACACTCGTTCTGGACTGGGTGTATCCAAGGCTTGACATCATTGAGTCTTGGGTATATGGGCTGCACCCTCTGGATCTTGTGCCATCTTCCTGTCTCCGCGTGATGCATATCAAGTGGAGGAGGATAATAGCCCATCCCTCTGACTTGCAACGACGAAAAGATAGTGGTCGAGAGAGTAGGCCATCATAGAACGTTTGTGCAAAGCCATGTATTTCATGCTCTCCCAGCACAAGATAGTCGCACCATCTGGTGCCTCACGGCATTCAACATGAATCTAGGGATGCTAAAGCCATGCTCATGTTTCTGTACCTTGGTAGTCAACGTAAGGCGGATTTGATGTCCATGACCAGCATTCGTAAGGCTGATCTTTGAAACCTCGCTCAGGAATGTAGCCCTTGCGAAAGAAGTAGTAGAGCAACAAGAAATGTGAAGAATCGATGTACTGTATGTTTCTCATGAGCTTGGAGGAGACAATTGTTATGCAGAGACGGATACTTGAGAGATGAATTGCCCCAAAAAAAGGATTGAGGCTCAAAGTAACGGTCTCAAAATACTGTTTATCCGGGAGGAGCGCAAACGAGGTGAGAGGCTGATGAAGTTTAAAAACGTAGATTCATAATTACTCGTCACGTGGAAGACACAGGCAGGTTTTCGTCTGGAAAGGAAAGTCAGGAGACATTCGTTGGAAAGGAGTACGAACGACCTACATGTATGTTCTTGGTTATCTACTTTCTCCTCGAGGGTACAGACTGAGCTGATGAATCATCTTATCTGCCACTATTCACTTGACCTGCGATAGAAGAAGCGAGGTACGCAGACCGAAAGGAACTACCTCACCTACTCAGTGAATCATCATCCCGCCGAACGTGTATTCCCACCACAATACACCACAACCACAAGCTCATATATACCCCCTCAACTCCATTTCCTTCACCAGCCAGCAGGCGATCCCCTAGGTCGAGGGGTCAGGTCGAACTGGCTGGGTGGTGGAGTGGTCTATGGTCAACAATCAATACGCCTATAAGCCTCCTCGACGACAGGCTTACCGAGTTTCCGATTTCGAGTCCCAGCATGTGCACCAAGAGATGTAACCACACCGGTGACGGTCTCTTTTTTCCTTTATTTATTGAATTTTATTAGGATTTGATATCACGCCAAACTAGTAGCCATCTGTGTCCGGGTCTCGCAAATATGTCCTGCCGCGCTGGGCCAGTCTATGAAAATCCCAGTGCCCATCACTTTGGAAATATATAGGAGATGTCACAAGATACTGCCGGCTCTAACCTCTCTGAAGCGACTTCTCTAGCATTCCCAGACGCAGGTAGTCTCATGCTCTGCATCGCGGCAAGACTAAATCCCAATGACATCTGCGGGAGCTCCGACAGCCCGGTGATGCTGATCAAGATGAAGCATAGACGTCTCGAGACCTGGTCTCTAGACCTCTGATGGCGAAAAAAAAAGCTTCAGGCATGCGCATCGCAAGCCGTCTCACGTTTGAAGCTACTTTTAACTCCAGAACTGCATCAGAGTCCTTCGCGGGGACCATGAAAGAAGACTCGAATGACACAGGTTCGATCCTCTATAGGAAAACTCCGGATCACCAAGTCGTCGTGGGAAAACAGATACCGATTTCTGACCACCGGACCACCCAAAACGACACTTCGCGCATGACAGATATTACACAAGAATGCCGTGCCATGCCATCGAACGAACGAGACACATTCGGATGAAGCCTCCGCATGCCAGGATCACTAAGCTCGCGCAGGTTCGCCATGGCATATGCATTGCAACTCATTCAACGTTTTGAGAGTGTCGTCTAACAATAAGTATCAAGAGCATTGCATAATGTATCGAAACCACATTACTGTACTATCTTTGGTTCGCCCTAAATATTCACTGCCTGAAAAATGAATTGCTGGAGTTGGCCATTGACAGACTGAACATGTAAGGTTATCAAGGCATATGAATGAAACGGAAATGCCAACGTGTTTCGCAAAAAAAAGGGTCAGAGAGCCATGGGTGATCTCTATGATCTCTGTGACGACTGTGTGAAGTTGACAAGACGTCGTTCCCCGCAAACAAGCTTGTCTAGCTGAAGTCCTTTACGCATAGTAGGGACTTGTAAACTTTCTCACCATCATCAGATCACCGGCTGATCCCGTCGCCATAAAGCCTACGGCGATCTTGACAGACAGAAGAAGATGGCACCTATCATTGACTGACGAAAACTCGAGAAACACGGCACCAAATGTGAGGCAAAAAAGTAAGCTTTTCTTAGGATGATCTGTATGCCAAGGCAGCCTAGGTAGAACATCTAGTTTCGTTCCGGTCCGGGGAACTGATCAACAGGGACCACCACTTAGCGGCGGCCCCGGCAGCAGTAGGAAGCGATGTCGATCGTAACACCAAAACAGAAGAGTAAGGTACACCCCGTGGGCCGAAGGGGCCGATCTAGCTGAGGCCAGCAACTTTTCTCAAGAATAACGCATCATGAAATTGAGGAGAAAAAATCACTTCAATCTCTGACTTGTGTGTCTTTTGCCATCCAGGTAGGTACCCCGCGGAACCAGCTAACACACGGCTATTCCACTGGTCCAAGTGCTACCTCCATCATGCCTCGATTAAGCCATTCCGATGAACTGCTCTACAGACCTCCAAGGCGTTGAAAGAATAAAGCCGAAGCAGAGATATTTTGGTCCGATTCTTGATATTTTGGGTACATAACTCAAAAAAGAAAAACAAAGGCCTACAACTTTGCCAGAAGCTGGGAACCAACAACGCCGCCGGACGTCGAGACCCCGTCGGAACAGGAGACTTTGGGAACGGGAGAGCGGCTGGGCTATTTTGAGGTATATGCTCATGCTCCCATGCTGCGGGCTTGCAAATAGTCCCCGTACGTACATACGCCCGGCATGCATCGATGCCAATCCACATATGTTCACCGAGAAGAGGGGAGGAGGGGAGAGAGATAGCGGGGAGCCTGTAAGCAAGCCAAGAGGCTGCAATAAACAAAGAGGTCGCGCAGAAACCAACTCTCTTCACTGCTATCTCCTGCCTTGTCGGTTGGTCTGCAGCTTGTAACCATTGGCCGAGAAAGCCTTGCGGTGACTTGTTTCTTCACACTCACTCCAACATACTTGTCTGTTCCCCTGCAGTATCACATTCACACTTTGGTTCCAGAAACGTGGAATTCCGATAAAAAAAGAGGCTGGTCGAGGCCGGTCGAGAGTCTTTGACCACTCAGGATCTGGGGTTTGCTTTCGAGTCCGAGCGAGGTTGGTCGCAACATCTGTGCAGTGGTCGAAACATGGTTGGAGATGCAACTCAAGATTGAGTTCAGATGGGCATTGTCGGGGAGAGGGGCCGGGTCGGAGGAGAGTGGGGCAAGCCCAGCGCCGTAAAGCCATCAAAATGAGGAGAGTTTTTACGGATGTGGCCCGCAGGTATCGCCCGCCTTGCTATTCGATTGGGCCTTTTCTTCTTCACCTAATTGATGCCTCTAAACGCCTCAGGGCTTCATGTTTGCGCCTACCGACGCGTCTGTGGCTACCTATGCCAGCCCAGGAGAGCCACGCCAATATCAGTGATGACGTTGGGTAAGAGTGCCGGAAGGATTCCAGTTTTCAAAGTCATTCTGGCAATAGCCAACCGAGTATGCACAAAGACCGGGCGGGTCTGTTTTTGGAATTTCAAGAGGATTCGACATTTATCTGCAAGGCTTCTTGGTGGCGGGGTAAACATGCCACAGAGTCCGAGCAAGAAGGGTTGTGGTTGGTGGTGGTGCTGCAGTCGCTTCACCTTACTGAGCTGGCCGAGCAACTTGATTCGTGCAACTACAGGTTGGCATTGTGCGGGGAGCAGCCTGTCAGAGAACAGAGCTGGAAGCCAGCAAAACAGGAATTTCGTTGATGCTGGCGTGGTGTTGCTAGAGGTGGTGGTGGTTGCGGCGGCAGCGGTACCGGATCTAGTGGCAGCACCAATGGCCCAGCCCACATATCGAGGAAAACACTACGTACGAAGGCTGCCGCATCGTCGATGTTGTTAAGCGATTCGGCTTTCTCTCTGGGTGTATCATGTCCAAACCCTAGTCCTGGGCGAAATCGTATGCTGCTGCTGCTGATGCTGCTGCCACGAAGCGGCCCGAGGCTCGTCATCGTCATCGGATGTCTCTTGAAATTTTGCCATGTCAAGGGAGTGCCTTTGACAATGAATAAGGCATGGCGTGCTAGATTAAATCCAAACTCAAGAAGGGAAATACTTCTGAACTTTTGACTTTGGCCTGGGCGACCTTTGACGTTGACAGCAGATATAATAAGCATACGAGAAGCAAGCTTTGTCCTGCAACACACTGAGCAGTGAGCACAGTACCTATGGTGAGGCACTTGGCGATGGTGATTGGGGGAAAGCAAGCGTCATCTCTAAAGGATGCAGGATTGTGGGGGTGGTTAGGTGAGCCTAGCATTCGGGCCGGAGACTCATGTTGATTCATGAGGGTCTGGCGTTTGCAACAAGCCACTGGTGGGTGATGGAAAGTGACGGTCAAGATGATTTGCCGGAGAGAGCACTTTGCCCCGTTCCTTCTCGTCTTCCATGTTCGCATGTGGAGGACATCCCGTGAAGCGCGAACCCGACTAGGACTGGGCTACAGACGGTGAGTGGACAAGCGCATGAGGATTATTGAGGGAGGGCCCGGAAGAGGGGCTGGGGATGGGTGCCGGGACGTGGGATTCGGAGCGTTTTCATTCGCAGAGTGTAGCCTTTTAGCTTGATGCAGCTCTGTTTCAATTCGAGAACGATGGGGTCGACTTTGTGTCCCAGACGGCCTGTGTCTCGCGGCATCTCTCTTTGAAAGGATGTTGTTTTCTGTTCGTCTTGTTCTCTCTGCGGCTGGGGCTGGCCGCTGCTGTGCCTTGCTTCATTCGCAAACAGATGTTCCTGGAGCCTTTCTGGTTGTTCTGGTTTCGCCACGCGCCAAATATTGTATTTGGAAATTGCAATCGGCGAATTGGGTGTTTAGATGAGACTGATCCGAAGCACGACAAGGTGAGGGTGACCTGCCAACCGCCGTGTGTCTCTCACACTTTGGCTTTGGGGCTGCTGGTGTAAGGTTGTGCCAGTCAGTGTGTGCGCGAGAAGCCGTTTGTTGGTACCGTTACTGCAGAGCAAGGCAGGCCGTCGACGGGGAGACTGGCACCTGACCTGGGGTCTCTCGTCTTTCGCCCACGTCGTCCATCCCATCTCATCCCATCAATCTCTGACCGTTATTTGGTCCGCTGTTCCATTCCTGCTTCGGCCTTGGCTGGGCGTAAGGTAACGTGGGATTGCTAGACGCAGTACTTGCGTTTGCGCGCGTGCTTGTGTGCGGCGGTGCGCCCGGAAACTGGGGGGATAGTCTGGTTCGTGTATGTAGGTCACGTTTTCTTTGCACTGCGCTCGGCGTCGAGGTGAGCAGAAAGAAGCTCAGCAGAGGCAGCCAATGTCACTACCACGACCACTGCCACTCTCTGCCTCTTTGCCAACGCGCGAGAGAAACACCACCAGTGCCAATGCCGTGCTCTCCACAATAGTCCTCGGCGCAGTGGCCGTAGATTCGCAGGCCCCCTTCACACCATCGCTTGCACGGCTTCGCTTTGCCCTGCTTCTTTGCCATCGCCGACGTCAAATCCCCGTCTGTTCCCACCCGGTCAACCCCGGGACCGGACCCAGATAATATTCATTAGTTCTGATTCTCCAGTCTCCATTCTCACTTCTCCAGGCCTCTCATTCGATCACCTGAGGCCCACGAGCCCGCCTTTTTTCTCACCTCACCGGTAACGCCTTGTTCGGGGACAGACCCTGGGAAAAAGCCGCAACATCAACAAAACATATCCGCTTCGTTGTAAACAAACCCAACCCAGCCAGCCAGCCAGAGATATAGCGAACAGAAACGCAAATCGACCGCGCTCCCTGGGGCAAGACACTCCGGAAGCAACCTCTGGAACGCTGAGCCGTCTGGGCCTGTCCTGAGAGCCCGTAACCTTAAAAACCCGGCGGGCTAAAGGTTCCAAACGACGCCACACCACTGCTTCCGCTTTAGAAGGGTAACCCCTCCTTCTTCCATGTCAAAGTCTCGCGCTCCAGCTCGGTGCACTCGATCCTTCTCCGGGCGCATTTCTTGGTCTCCCCCACGTGCTCCATGCCAGTTGGGAAAGGAATGAGGCTGATTCAGGCGTAGCCAAGCGGGTTGCGGATGCTCGGCGCACTTTTTGGCGGTGGCCTGGGCTCGCTGTTTCCTGGTGCCGATGCGGACGGTCGGTGTTGGCCCTTGTACAACTTGAACTTGCTTGGGGTGTCTTGTCACTCTTGTGTCTCGTTTCCCCATTCTCGTTTTCCCTCCCCTCATCTTGTTTCTCCGCTGGAGTAGGTAGACCGTGTAGCTGTTGTCCACTGCTATTTGCAGCACTACTACGACGACGTAGTAGCAGCAAGTGAAGAGGAGTGACGATAACGACGACGACGACGACGACAACGGCTAGGTCGACGGCAACGGCCACGACAGTCGTTCTTGGCCTAATCGCACTCGGGTTGAGCCGACGACCTCTTGGCCTTGCAGTCGCTGAATCAGTTCTGCGTGGGCAGTGTCTGCTGAAAACGACAAGGTGAGGCAGGCCGAGACGACCGCCACACACTCTTCTCCATCGCTCATCCTATCCCGTCCCATCCCATCCCATCCGCCTGGGGACTCCGCCCATTCCGCTGCGTCAGCCTGTCGCTCCCACCTTTCATCTCGCCCATTAGATAACCCCCCCGGCGCCGCTCATCTCGCTCCCCCTCCCATCTGGGTCCAAGTCTCACCGTATGTTGGATGACATGACCGCCGCTTCTTCGTCTCGGTGGATTTAAATTTGCTCACAGTCACTACCAGACACATCGCGTCGTCTTTGGCATCGAACCATAGCAGCCGTTGTCGCCGCTGCCGTCGCCTTTTGTCGCCATTGCGTATCTCCCATTGCCCGATCCATGCATCTCGTCCGGTGATCATAGTCGCTGTGAAGAGAGTCGTCTCTGAGAGACTGGGGGTGCGGTCTGCGGCCCCGGCCTGCATGGTGAAGGACTCGTCCCGGTCTGGCAGTCTGCCCATCGCCATCACCAGTTGGTCGAGAGCAAAGCTTGATCCGTCAAGCAAGCTGCCGCCACTTGCGATCGACATTGGCAGCACCAGCACGCGACGCTGTCATCAGTAGAGCGTAGGAAAGGCCAGGGACCCAAGTTGGAAACGTGTGCATGAGGTGCAATCTGCCTGTAAACAACAAGGTCAGCAACGATGACTTCGTACACCGATGTAACGGGCGCTGCGGTGCCGGGCAAATTGTCCAAGTCGCGAAGCAAACCAGTGGTGAAGCCGATACTGAAGAAGTTGTCGCACTCGGAAAAGAACTCTTTGGATTTGGACCGTGGCTGGGATGAGCAGCAGACAATGTTTGGAAACTATGGGAGCAGTTTGGGTGGTGGCAGCCTGGGACGAGAGAGGGAAGGATCTTTTGGAGGAAGGGACGTCAGCTTCAGCATCTCGGCCACCGAACTTCACCACAGCGGCAGCATCAACAACGGGAGGAGCAAATTCTCCCACGCCCGGTCAACCAGCGGCACCTCTCACGTCAGTGTTGCTACAAGTGGCAGTGGCCAGCGAAACGGCAGCTTCGTCCACCCTTTCCAACAAACACCGCGTACCTCAACACCACCCCTCTCGTACGCCAATTCTCTCGCCAGCATCGAACACGCCAACAGCAACAGCAATACAAATATTTCTGCCGGCATTCCTGCTCCCCGCGATTACTCCCCGACAATAACAGAAGACGACGACGATCTGCTCGATCAACATTATTTACATCATCGCAGCAATTACCACCCGCCATTACCCTCATCTTCTGCAATCCCAATCACCAGCAATCCTTCCTCTTCTTCGTACCCCAGGCGACCCTCACTGGCAAGCCGCACTTCCTCTCTATCCGATATCAACAACCATACTGGTCCTCCATCATTGCGCATCAACACCAGTCGTACAAATTCAAACACTACCTCATCACGACTAGTCCACGTGTCTAGTCACTCGGATATCAACATCTCAGCAGGCAGGCTTTCAGAGTCAGCTGCCCCCAGTAGTACAGCACCCGTACTTTCACCTTTATCCTCAGCTTCACCCTCGGCCTCAGTCACTGCCATGTCGCCCCTTCGCACTTCCATTGACGGCTTCCGCCTTCGCTCTCGTTCTGAGCTTGACTCCAACTACCACCAGGAGCGTATCCGCCAGGAGCGTCGCCGTTGGGAGGAGAAGGAGCGCCAGAAGAGTGAGAAGAAAGACAAGAAGGACATGCGCGACCGAGAGCGTGCCGATTTCAAAGAGGCACAGCGCTACGAGCGTGAGCAGCACCAGATAATGAAGAGAGAGGCGAAGGAGGCCGCCCGAAAGCAGAGCTTCTCCCACAGCACCCGCAACAGCTCCAGCGACATTATCCGCCCTTCCATCAGTCGCAAGAAGACTCCCTCGGATGCCAAGAAGGCCACCACCGATGCTGAGAAGCTGGCCATGGGTGCCCAGGGCGACGTTGGATTCGCCAGCCGCAACTACGCCAGCACCAACCAGGGTCAAGAGCCTGTTGCTGATGAGCTCATGTTCGAGGGTCCCCGTCGCTCCCAGACTGCCAAGCGCAAGACGCAGGGTGCCTGGACGAGCTTCGTTCTTTGGTTTCGGACTAGAATTCTGCGACTCCAGACCAACATGGCCAAGAAATAAAGGGCTGTTTTAAAGAAAGAAGTCAGGCACTCTCTCGGCCTGCGCCTCCACCTGGCATCTTCACACCTTGTTCACCTCAGCACTTATCTCGGGGCTCACCGCCCAGTCCGCATTCTCCCGTCACATCACACGACGTGGTACACGACAACTCCGAGCATGAATGAGACAGATCCTTTCATGATGACTACGAGCGGGCGAGGCAGCCCTTGGTGTACTGCATTTTACCTTTCATCATATAGCCCAAGCACCAAAACAACCCATCGACAAACCCGCCCTACCTCTTTTCACGACACCACCAGATGCCCTTGCAGAGGCCAGGGCTTCTTTGAACATTTTTACGCTCTCGACAACACCCACGATTATGACCAGCATTCAGACGAATTTCCGGACATGGGCTGACGAGCAAGAAGAAAAAGACAAAAGGATTTTGCTTCCTTCATTTTTTTAACGGAACTCGGATTGGCATGGCGTTTGGGATTTTTCAGTTCTTTGTATCTCATCATTCTCCCTTCTCTCTTTCTCTCTCTCTCTCTCTCTGGTATGACACTTCTCAGGAAACATGGGGAGAATCACTCGTTTGGCTGCCGTGGGAAACGGCATGGACATAGGCATTGGGAAGAAACCTTGGGTCCTCGTGGGCTTCTTGGAGGAAACACCCAATCAAGGGGAACGGCGTCTTGGTTCCGAGCGAGCGAGCGAAATGGGCATCTGGCCAGAAAACAGCTTATTCCCACGGGAACAGCGCGGCCGTATGTAGATTTGCCGAGTCAAAAATGGGAATGGCTCTTTTCCTCGTCACTGAGTGTTCCATGAAAGCGTGAAATTATGAGAGAAATGCTCTAAGAAATCTGCAATGAATCGTCATCAAATCTAGTGGAATCCAAATGAACTCGAACTGAGATGTGGAGAAAAGACGCATGCACTTGCAGTCTTGCATGATAGCCTAGTCCATGCCTCGCTAATTCGGAAATGCATGTGAAGTTCACTCTTTTTTCTGGGAACATTGCCTCGACGGCATTCTACTAGCTCGTAGCGGGATGGCGGGGTAAAGAAGAGAAAAAAATGTGCCAAAACCAAATGGCTTGATGCTCCCTTCCCTCTAGCGTCCCCCGGGGCAGTGGCGATCGTGCCATCGTGGGAATGTGAAAACCATGGGATCCTGGGGTAAAGATTCTCGGGAGTCGGGACAGGATTGCGATGGCGCGGTTTCGATCATGTCGTATACTTAGTTCGAGGCGTTCTTAGACAGTCTATAGGATGTGCAAATATATCTTTGAATAGGACCCTACATGCAGACTGAAATAGTAATGCAAACGTCTTTTCTTTTTCCTCTTTCTCCAAAGGAGAAAAAAAAATAAAAATACTCCGCGGATGTATCCGTAGTCGGGACTCGAGTGCCCGACTTTCTTTTTTTTTTTTTCTTTTTTTTTTTTTTTTGCGCCTTCTTCAGGTCGCGTGCGCCTCGAGGTGTCTTGACCGACGGGAGATCGGCTTGTGTGTGGGGTTGGGGAAGGTGGCCCCGACACGACTGTGACGCTGCATGCACCGAGGTTGCCTTATCTCTGTCTTATCGATAAGATACCGGTCCGGGATGTTGAATCCCTCCGATAGCGGTAAGGCGAGGAACCCTGTACGGGGGCTCCCAGACCGCTCCTTTGCGTATCTCACACTGACAGAAACAACATTGACAGAGAAGTAACCCTATAGACTCGGACCGTTTTAGCGCTCGCTTTGATGCTTCCAGGCCCTTACGAGTTTGGGGAAACTTGTCCTACTTTCAACGTCCATTCGCAGTTAATCCAGCTGGATGGGCATAAGCCTACCTTACCTTACGTCTTACGTGATGCCCATTCGGATCCTGGCGGGGCCAGTCTCTCTGGCTGGTCCAGCGAATAAGACAAGTCAATTGGGACCGGCCCGCACATGAACTGCGCGGCCAATAGCAACACCGGCACTCGACGGAAATGTCACCAACGCACGAGATAGCCAGTCCCCACCCCTTTGGCACCAGAACTCGACTAGAGATGCCGAGGCATATGAAGCTGCTCGTGACGTCTGCGAGTGCCAAACGTACTTCACTTGCCCTGAACACCGCGCAGGGAAGATCGGTCGACCGGCGATACCTTAGCAAGTTAGCCCCAGGAACTCTTGGGAAAATGGGGCTTTCAGCTGCTGGGAACCACCTTTGCTTCGTAGAGAAGGGAGCTTGCGGCGTGCGCTGCACCGCGCTGATCCGAGCTCCCGCGCGGGTCCCGAAACTTGAAAGGCTTTCTCGCTCTACGGAGCACCTACTTATGCTGAACAGGTTTCTACCCTCAGCACTCAGCAGCATCACCACCGCAGACATCTGAGGTAAGGTAAGACGAGCTAACGCAAGGGAGTCCTCCACACCTCTCCCCTCCTTACCTTAGTCCGACATGATTACGGAGTGATGGAAGGGAAAGAAACACAGTAGTCCGAACAGAGAGTACTTCCTATTTGCTCCGATTCGCTTATCCGTTTCGTTTCAACTTTTGCTCGCCCTCAACCTCCAAAATCGTCCGAGTGTCCGCTCCTAAGGAGCTACAGATACCTTACTCTACTCCGTTGTTCTCCAAGGCCAAAGCTCCCAGCCCAGGGTCCCTCTCCGAGATTCTTCTTCAAGCAACAACAACCCCCCTTGAAACTCTAAATTCACTCAGCCGAGCTTGACCTTCCCCCAAAAGGGTCCCCTCAACGTCCCTTTCCAAGGCTTCTGATTCTGCTATCCAGGTCTTGAGCCTTTTTCTTAGTTCATCTTTCTCTGCTTCAACTTTTTCTCTTTTTTCGTATAGCCCCGACTCCTCTTCCTTCATAACACGTCGGCTGGTCCAACAGACACCCATCCTTGACCAACTGCCTCGGCGTCCTCGTCAAGCGCGGTCCACGACGTCAAGACACCAAATCAGCCCCAAAAATCGGGGAGTAACTTCGCAACCGGTAAAAAAATCACAATGGCCCCGAACCGTAAATATGCCAATTACCCCGGTGCCCGCGAGGCACCGACGCAAGTAAAGACAGAGACCCAAAAGGAGGATCAGAATCCCGTCCTCCGCGGCTGGCCCCTTGTGGCGGGTGCAACAGCGTACGTATCGAGTCACTCACATGCTAGCTCATGAGCTGATTCATTCTATGTAGACTCGCCAACTCCGGCGTCATCCAGCGCTTCTTTTGGCGCAACGCCAAGTTCGGCTCCATCAGAGACCTTCCCGGCCTCGTCGATTACAGATACCGCTTCCAGGTCCGTCGTCTTCTTCTTCTCAACCTCCTTCTCACTGCCGAGCTTCAAACGACACTCGCAATCTAACTTCCACGCTGCTAACACTCATTGCCAGCCCGATGTGCTCGTCCTCTCCGAGACGGGGTCTCACCCGGAACCCCTCGCACTCACCAAGGACCTGACAACCCCGGCGCCGCAAGACCAACCGGGCCGCTACCTCTCCAGCGCAGATTACCAAGCCCTCTACGCCTCAGGAGCCGTCACCCCGCTGGATGTGATTCAGTCACTGCTGCCCCTGATCCGGCGCGCAGAGGGTCACCCCCCGCCCGAGACGGGACCCTACGCAAACGCCTGGGTGGCATCCCACGGCCGCGAGGACCTCGCCATCGACGCCGCCCGCGCCTCCACTGAACGGTGGAAGCAAGGGAAGACCCTGGGACCCCTCGACGGCGTCCCCATTGGTGTCAAGGATGATTGCGATGTCAAGGGCTACGTCAGCCACAATGGCATGCAGTATCGCCCCGACCTGCCGTGGTTCAAGGCCGCCGACAAGACGATATGGCCCGTCCAGCAGCTCGAGGCTGCCGGCGCCATCGTCTTGGGCAAGAATGCCATGCATGAGCTGGGAGGAGGTCCGTATTTGCCGCTCTCTATCAAAACTTACAAAGAATAAAGCTGACAAGAGGCCCTCCAGATACCAACGGTTGCAACGTGAGTAAAGGAAACCGTATTTTAGGAGGCGGAATCCATGTAAACCATTGGCTCAATAGCTGACTTTATCACAATAGCCCCGTTGGGGAACCCCCACAAACTGGCACAACAAATCGTACTACCCCGGCGGTTCCTCCTCCGGAGCCGGCTCCGCCCTTGGCGCCGGCATCGTCCCCATCGCAATCGGCACCGACGCCGGCGGCTCCATCCGCATCCCGAGCTCCTTCAACTCCGTCTACGGCCTGAAGCCCTCCCACCACCGCACAATGGCAATGAACTCGTCCGTCTGCGTAGTCGGCCCCCTCGCCGCCACCGTCGCCGACCTCACAATCACCTACCGCCTCATGTCCCGCCCCAACCCAGACGACCCCATCCAAGGGCTCTACACCCCCTCCCCGGCACTCTCCCCCTCCGTCCCAAAGCTCATCGGCATTGACGAGGCGTGGTGGTCCCGCGCAGACCCGTCCGTCGCCAAAATCTGCCGCCGCGCCGTAGACCGCTTCACATCCCAAGGGTACACCGTCGTCCCCATCGAGATCCCCTACCTCCGCGAGATCCAGCTCATGCACTCAGCCACCTGCGTGACGGAAATGCAGGACCTCGCACGCCACCGCCACCCGGACCCGGAACAGTGGCAGTCCATCATCAACCACGCCAACAAGATCACAATGTCCGTCGGCACGCAGACGCCCGCCGGCGACTACATGAAGTACGCACAGCTCCGCGACCTGCTCATGAAACACGTCGCCTGGCTCTACGAGCAGAACCCGGGCATGCTCATCGTCACGCCCACGACGCCTCTGCCCGGTTGGCCCCGCCAGCCCGGCGACGACGCGTACGGCGTCTCTGATGCGAATACCACCATTGCCAACATGAGCTACGTCTACGTCGCCAACGTGAGCGGGTGTCCCGCCGTCACGGCGCCCGTGGGCTACGTCGATCCCGTGCAGGGCGAGGGTAAGGTCCCCATCGGGCTCATGGCCATGGCGGAGTGGGGGTGCGAGGAGCAGCTTCTCGGCTGGGCGAAGGAGGCTGAGACGTATCTGATTGAGCAAGGGCGGCAGAGGCCCGAGGGGTGGGTGGATGTCGTCGAGGTTGCCAAGAACGGCGGTCTCGAGGCGAAGAAGAACATCTAAGGACAAGGAGGGGTATTCGTGCATCATGTCGTCCGTCCACTTCAAGTATATCAGAAAACAATGGAATCGTATCTCAGTACCTCTAGCCTGCAGAAATATAATCATCACGATGAAGCAAGACATCACAAATACGGAGAGTGTCATTCTTGTCATTCATTTCATTTTCTTGTCATACTCTAAGAGTAGAAAACCATACATGCTACACCTATTCCCTATTTTTCCTGACTGACCACGCCTTATTTCATAAACTTGGACGCCAGGCCCATGATACCACCCTGCTGCTCGCCCTGACTCTTGAAGTACATCTTGAGCGCCATCTCGCCCGCCTGCTGGATGGCGGACTCCTTGCTCGTGCCGTCGGCGACTTTACCCTGGGACTGGCGCTGGTCAAAGAGCTATGTGGGAGAGACAAGTCAGCAATGTCGACAGTCCATAAAGACGACCAGTGTGTCTAGGCGTTGCAGAGAGAACCACTCACCCGACTGGCCTCGGCCATGGCGAGACCGGCGAACCCGCCCTGGGACTGCTTCTGTCCCCCCGTCTGCCCGCTCGAGAACATCTTGAGCGCCTGCATGGCCGCCGCGGCGCCGAGGCCCTTGTCGTCCGCCTTTTCGTCGTCGTCATCGTCGCCAAAGTATTTCTTATGCTTGTTGACGGCCTCTGTTGGGGAACTTGGATCAGTACTGATGTCCTGGTGTAGAATGGCATTTCGCCTCTTTCTCTCCCCCCCCCTCTTTCACTCCCCTCTTTTACTCTCCCGTCTTTTCGACACCATGGTACCAATGTGGTATTCAGGAGTCAAAAAGGGAATTTGCTAGTTGGAAAGAAGTGGAAAAGGGGGTAATAGGGTGGTGACATCTGAAAAGACAGAAACCAACGCACCGTCCTCATCAATATCCTCGTTCCTCAACTGTCCCTTCTTCTGCGTCAAGGCGCCGAGCACACTCGAAAACAGATCCGTGTCGCCGTGCGATCCCGCGTGGCGCGAGGCCTCGTTGGCGGCGTGGCGGTAGTCGTCTTCGTCATCGTCGTCGGCGAAGGCTCCGGCGCCGGCGGGGTAGTTGCCTCCGTGGGACTCTGTTGTGGAAACGGGGTGTTAGCTGGCTGCAACTACTCTTGAACTTCTTCATCTCTCTCTCAATAGCGTCAAGTAGACGCAGGTACTCAATCCAAACAAAGCAAGTTGACCACCCCCAAGTGTGAGGGAAATTCGGTCCGATTTGAAAACACGAGATGAAAGATTCCAGCAAGGAGAAGAAAACTCACTGTCGCCGCCAGGAAGGGGTTGGCCTAGATTTCCAATAGAAGTATCACAATCAGTCAAAAGCTTCTTTCTTCATCTCTCTCACTTTGGGTGATATCCAGGGGTGGGGGCGGGGTTAAGATCCGGGACAGCGGGGTACTGAAGCATCCCAATAGAGGGGCAACAAAGCTTGTGAAGGGCGAGTCGAGCAGACGTACCGTAGCCCTGCTGCTGGTGCTGCTTGGGCTTATCATCATCCTTGGCGAGGTACTCCTGCGCGGCGTTCATGAGCTTATCCATTGTGAAGAAGCTTGTTGTAGCTCGACGATGATGTTAATGGTAATGATGTAATAGTGGGCGGGGGGGATAGAGCTTTGCTGAATAGCGTGCGCTTAATCTTGCGAGAGAGCGTCAATGAGAAAGGAGAGAAGGGATGAAGATGGGAGGAAATACAACGCGAACGAGAAGAACTAGAGAGTAAAGTAAGGCAGTCCCAGGTTTTGATAGCTCTTTGAAAATAGGACAGGCGAGCCACGTCTCCGCATCACCAAGCGGGCGATCAACTGTCTCAGGAGCCCTGAGCTGGCCATGCATCATTGCATGCCCCCTCCAAAACCAAAAACAACGTCGAATCAGAATCGAATGGCATCCAATGAATCTGCGGCAGACTGTTGATTTGGTCGGATAGGCCTCCCGTTTCACAGCCACAATCAACAACCTGAGCAAGACAAGCGGTAGAATGGAACCACTAAGACCACTTCCTGTATGGAGCGAGCTAGCTGTACATGGGGAGGGACCACAAGCCCCCGGGCCGTCCACAAACTACTCATGTCGGTAGTGCAACTCAAATGACGCAGCTTGATGCTTGCACACGCTGGAGCAAGTGACAAGAACGCAGTCAGTCGTGAAGCACCGGGCCATATGATTTCGTGAGGTGAGGTGTTTGGGCCCCATGGGCGTTGTCTTGGCACTTTTGGTATGAGTGCTCCTCAATTGGACCCTGAAGTTGCCCCTCACCAGGTACCCCTCCACAGCTGATCCGCCCCGACAGCGGGGTCCTTTCTGCGAGAGCCCCTGGACGATCAACGGAACCTAGCACCTTGGGTGCTTACCTTAGCTTCCTATGTCGCACCCACGGCAGCAATCTGCACACCCTCGCAAGCAGTCACGCAGTGTAGTGGCTGCAATCCATCTGCGCGGGGATGGTCTGAGTCGCCCTCTATGCAAGGACGAAGCCTGCCTAGCTGTGTGCAGCGCTCCAGGGCGAACGACATGTTTCATGAACCCCCCGCGCTTTCATGTGTCAACACCAGTCGATAGCATGGCCATGGATGCGTCAACGAGGCGAGTTCGGGTCTAGAACGGATGTAACACTCAACGCAGACCCCGAGCGTGGCAGCCCATATCACGCCTACCACAAGGAGAACGCTGGGCAGCCCAGCTGTGGCTGAGGTACATAGCCTGTCAATGCCAAATGCTGATCCGCTTCAAAGCATCAGGCACGATGCAATGCCTGCCGCCCGCCGATAGACAGGCTACACCTCCTAATAGCCGGTGCCGGGGTCGAATCTTGACCGCCGGCCGAAGTGCGATAAACAGGGCC
Source organism: Colletotrichum acutatum (assembly GCF_030867785.1). NCBI lineage: Eukaryota > Fungi > Ascomycota > Sordariomycetes > Glomerellales > Glomerellaceae > Colletotrichum > Colletotrichum acutatum. The sequence goes on from NW_026848995.1 coordinate 211,094, forward strand.
GCACGTCCGGGTAGATCCCGCCCGAGCCGTCACGGACATCAACTGCGTCTGACTCGCCTGACCGGACGATTACCCCGTCCGTTTTGAAGCAATATGGCTTGGAATAGATTCTGCTGTCGGAACTGCTCTTGCCAAAACTATGCTCTTCCTCCTTCCCATGACCTAATCGTCTTCAGGTATCTTGATTGCTGTGAAATGACAAAGCTGGAAACATGGCAAACAGCTGCATGTCCGTCAAAGTTGATATCCTGCGCCGTGTCTTCTTCCAGACGCCAACTCCGGTGCATGTGGAATGACCACGCCCAGGGCAGCCCTCGTGGGCACTTGCCGACCAATGCGCCAGTGGTGTCTCATTAAAACTTAACCTCCGCCATGTTCAACTTGCAACGATCCTGAATGATGAGCGCTGTTGTTACCATGTCGGTTCTTCTTTTCCTTCTTGGCCCATCTAAGGCCACACGCGTTGCATAACGTTTTCGGTCCACTCGGGCCTTTGCGCCATTCCGGAGAATCCAGGGTACCTGATCAGATTATCATCGTTAGCCGGCGTGCTGCGTGCATCTTGCCATCCCAAGCGGACTGCAAGTCGCATCCAAGTCGGAGCTTACCACAGTCCGTGCAGACATATTCCTCCGAAGTCTTGAGCTTCTTCTTCTTGTCACCTGTCCGAGGGTCCCGGTCCTGTGGAATTGCAATGCCCGCGTCACCCTTGATCAAGGTCGGACTCGCGTTTCCAGTCGTGATGCCGCGGCTCCTCTCGCCCTCGATGTATCTCAGTCCAGTCAACATCTCAATGGTATCAGTGTGCGAGTTCCCTTCATATCTGGCCATCTTGTCCTTTAGTGAATCCGGGCGGCTCCCCGCCACACCCTCCAGTGCCTCGCGTGTAAGCGCAACGTTGAGGGCCGATGACCGGTCGCCTCCGTCACCCGCTCGAGATATGGCGCTCGGGGCGGATGTCATTGTGGTTTCCGATGGTGTTACGTCCGACCTGCCTTCTTGGCTCTGGAGCCACTGCCTCTGTGATTCTTCATTCTCCATCTCTTCCTCCTTGCGCAGCTCAGCGATGCGCCTCCTCAAACGTTCGTTCTCAATCTTGTGTTCCAGGAATGAGTCCAGTAGGCCGGCATTCTTCGTTGGGTACGGGCGCGACATCATGAAGACGGCTTGGCAAAATGGCGTTTGATTGTGCGGATTCGGCGCAAATTTGGATGCGGCGATGTGGGCATGACCGACCGACTCGAAAATGGCGTATTTGCCGTCCTTTTTCTTTAGCCTGAAGAACAAGCGTAGCGGGTTTCCTGATGCTATAGACTCGTTTAGCTCGGCGACGTAGACGCCCTGGTCGTCGGGGTGGACGAGTTCCTTGAGGAATGTGTCGAGGATTTCGTCGGCGGTGTAACCCGTAAGATTTAGAATGCTCGGGGAGACGAAACGTATGCGACCATTGGCGTCGAGTATCTGGAGAAAGTCTTTCAGCTCTTCGACGACCTTTGCGGGCCAGTTGCGTCTCTTTGTGAATTCGGTGAGGGTGCTGCCGGCCTGCTGCAAAGCCTGCGAATTGAAGCCGCTAGAGGGCATGGGACCCCCACCAACTACGCTGGAGGCATCGTCGCCATTGTTGGAATAATTGTTATTCATGGAGGGGGTATCGTCGGGGAGGCCGTCGGGCATTGGTGTATTACCGACAAAGTTGAAGGTAGACATGGCGTTCTCGTCGTTGGGGTTGTCGACACTCATGGACATGGCGTCAAAGCTTCCGTAGACTGTCGAGTCCAGGAGAGACGACATGATATTGGGGTCGGCTTCCGCCATCTGCATTGCGTCAGCGCGTTGTTGGGAGCGGTCTGTAGCGAATTGTAGTTATGGGGGGTTTCTCAAAATAATGCGCCAGGGGGTCAGGCGGGTCAGAGGTCGGAAGGGGTGACGGAGAGGAAAGGTAAGCGAGGCGGTCGAGGGGAAGAAAGTGAGTTATCAGATCAGGAGGAGGAGCATGGCTAGGAAAGTGGGCGGGACGAACAGCTTCAAAGGCGGAATAGGCATCTTGGGGCCCAAAGCCAAGAAAATTGGTTGGAGGCTGAGGTGGTCCGTGAGACATGGTTGCGGTACTGTTCCGGTACTAGCCTTGACGGCTTCTAACAAAGGCATTGGCGATTTGAGGGGGCTGATTTGATACCGATGCGCGGGAGGTATTCCCGGGGGGTGCAGAATGCGGTCCCCTTCACCTCGCGGCCAATGTGCGGTGGTAAGGTAGGTAGGTACTGCAAGTCGGCTGGGTCTATTCGTAAGGCATGTACCGTCTCGTGCGTCTGTTGGCAACTCAACCTGCGATAAGATGGTTGCTTGCGCCTGTGGCTGGAGCGAGGACCAGGTTCAAACTGGGGCCAATGCCAGGTACAACCAGCAAGCAGCTTACTGGGTAAGCAACAACGATGAGCTGTGAAGGCGCGGGAGAGTGAGCTCGTTGGTCTAAGTCGCGGGGACCGTCGTATGGGTATAAGCAACAGATGCGGGGAGTAGGAACTGGTGATCCGGAGAGGCCTAGAACCCAAATAGATCAAGATAGAATGTAGGGCGCAAGCTGGTACGGGGCGTTGTGCATCGAGTAGTGGGCTTAGCCTTGCATGTCTATTTGGCCAGAACGTCTATTTTGTTTTTTCTGTCGAAAAGCGTGCCAAAGAATGGGAGTCGAAGACGACGTCAGAGTGCGTGCGGCGGATGCAACAGAGTGAGGGTATAGAGAGAAAAAAGCGGACGGCAACCAGATAAGGTGGACGGGGATGGTTGTGTTGGTGGTATGTTTCTCTGTGAAATGTTTCCAAGCGACGGGGTCTCGTAGCAATTAATAAAAAAGGCCAGATGGGTTTGCAGCTGCGAATGAGTATCGGTACAGAGGCTGACTATGCCTGTCTGGTTCGGAGCGGTGCAAAAGGAAGCGAGGGTTCGGTAGCGGCAGCAGTACCTAGTAGTACACGAGGCCAGTTGTCGAGGGAGTGAGTGAGGGAATGCGCTGAGTGTGCGGATGAGTGAGTTGAGCTTTTGAGTCGGGGGCCGAGTTGGAAGGCCAGATCAAGTTGGAGTGCAGGAGTAGAGAGCCCGTGGCTGCGGTCCTTGTCTTGGCTGCTGTGAGACGCTTTGCGAGGGCTGGATTGGGTTCCGTCAGGTTGGCACGCAGGTCATAAGGTGAGGTCGAGTCGCGGCTTGGCCTGGCCAGCGATGCAGGGTCGCGAGGGAAGATCAGAAGCTGCGTCGGAATGGGGGAGTGAAATGGGATGAGAGGGAACGGATGAGGAGACTATGTTAATGGGGGGAAAAGATGGAAGGGGAAAAAATAGGTTGAGACGTGAAAGTGCGAGCGAGGCACACGAAAGTGCAGTGCAGGAAAGGAGAGAGAAAATAAGGTCAAGTCGTCACCATCCAAAATTTTGGCAGGGACAGAATGGCTACCTTAAACTGGGATGCGGAAGGTGCAGAGCTGCGAGCCTGCACGTAAGGTACTGAGCTCCGTAATGTAATGTAAGGTAAGGTAAGGTAAGGTACGGATACGGATGGAAGGAAAGAAAAAAAGGGCAGCGGTAGCGGTAGGTGAGGTCAGGTAGCGGAAGCAGCAGGAGCAAGAAACAATGGAAGAAGCAGGGACCTGAGATGAGGTGGGAAAAAAGGATGGGAAACTGCAAAATGGAAACGGAGCACATGGCAATTCTGGCTATGGACTTTTTCCCACCTCAAGCAAACCGTCGCTCACTGCACCGCTGGTCCGCTGCACCCCTCCACCGTCGCAGGCGCAGGCAAGTACGAAGTACTCCGTACCTATCTCAAGGAAGGCAGGTACTTCATCATCGCACCCGACCCTGCCTTCCTTGCATTGGGTTGGGTCACTTGGCCATTCACATTGGGCGCCGGGCCTGTGTTTACTGAGACTGAGGCACTTCGTAGTTCCTCTCCACCCAATGAGTTCCCTCCAACTTCCCCCTCTTCCCCCTACCCCCCATCTGGCACATAACCTCACTCACTCCAAAGCCGTACGGAGGAGTCAGGACACTAGGTACGGATGCCTTACCATAGGTAAATTCCCCCTCCCAATTCCAGACCTCCATCCTTTGAACCCCGCCGAAAACTCTCCATGTCCCATCCGACACCTCTGCTTTAAGTATCTTTTGTACAGCGTATCTCATGGGAAACCGCACCTCACCTTGGCTGACCTTACTTGCTAGCAGACCTTACCTTAAGGTAGTGTGAAGCAGCCCATGGCAGGCATGAATAGACATGGCATCATCTACCTTACCTTGGCTCACCTTGGACACCATTCCTACCTGACCTTCTCTCACCTTACCTTACTGTATGCCTTGGGCGCCGCAGGTCATGCGTCCGGCATGCACGGCCCATGCCCAGCAGCCAGCTCCATCAAAAGTAGTTCCAAGGCTGATGCCCTGAGAACTCAGCACAACGATAATCCCCTCACAGCTCCTAGGCCATCCCGACGGGTCGACCAACGGATCAACTGGGATAGCGCTGCCCGGAGCAAATGCCCCGACCTAGAGCCATTTGTGACCCCGTCTTGCACTGCAATTTGAGCGGTCAAAGGCTTGCTCCGACCCAGTGGGGCTGACTTGGAGTTGGACAGTATTGTGTATGTACCTAACTAGGTAGACCTGGATGTCGTGGGCTCGTGGCTTATTTGGTACGAACCGTATCGAACCATGTATCCGCTATCTGTCTCACGCCTCACGCCTCACGTCTTGCGCCTCACACTCGCGAGCGAACCGTGGCTGGCACTTGGCAGTTGTCTTTTGAGCAAAGCATCGGCTCAAGCCAAGTGGCCCCAGATACACTATCTGTAGAGAAACTGCAGCATGTCAGTAGTCTTCATTCACCCTCCGTCCCGTTAACCAGACGAAAGTCAGGTTTGCTGAGGATCAAAGTCAGAGCGTCACGTCCGGAATGCGTGCCTAATATGCACAACCTTCTTCTGAAGACTTCTTCTGAAGACTTCTTGCTGAGCGGGCATGCTGCGCTTACTCCAACCTGCTGCTTGTTCGATCGCTCTAGGCCTTGACTCGAGTAATGTTCCCTGCAATCCACCAGAAAGGACTATGGATATGGCGTATTCGCATTGTAACATTACAAAACTCCATCTGATATTCGACGGAATCTGCTAAACCACCTTAGGACACAACCCTGCTTGATAGTACCTAACCTTTTGACGCAAGGTACCCAGTGATGTAATGAAGCAATAGCATCAATTGCGCAAATGCCTCGGAAACATGCCGTTTCACAAACAGTTGAAAGGTGAACCATTCCAGTGCGCCTACCCAATCTACCTTTCCTTATGGATAATGCGGGCATTCATGGCCAAGGTAATGAGGATATCGTCTGACAAAGGAAGAAGCCCAAGTTGTCTCAATGACGTTGTGCATGCACCGTCTCTGCCTGGTACCTAGGAGCTCTCCCAAAGTAGTCCGATCTTAATTGGCGCCCCAGCCGAGGAAGTACCTAAGGTAGCTTGAGCTGTATGAAGACTCTCAGAAACCACCCCCACTTCAGATTGCTCTGCCCATCTTATCAGGGCGCACACACACAAGAGATGGAATATTCAAAAGATGGTTTTCATCTCAACTCTTACTTTGCTGTACTTAGTGGTCCCGTGATATTCGGGGCGTTTCTAGGTATCGAAATCTCTGTATCTATATCGAACCTCGCATGTTATGGCCCGTAGGGTATCTGAGGAGAGCGATGGTGCGGAGGATCAGTCATCAGCGAGACTCGGATAGAGCTTCTGTATCCGTAGCGTTTGTTTCTTGCTAAGGTAGGTGCCTCGAGCCGGCAGCGGCTTACATAAGGATGTATGCGAGGTCACGCTTTTTCGCACCTCCATCAACGCGTGCCTGGCTGCCGGGAAGGCGCGTCCTCCTTGGGTGCACGTCCCTACATCCTGCATCCCACCCAAGGCACCTACCCGCCTCTGTGCCGACCTCATTGGAGCCTGGACGGCGACAACGAGCCACCTTTAGGAGCAGCCTACCCACCGAGAAGACAAAAAGGGCTGCTTTTCTTGCCAGATTCTCGTATCGGTCCTAGGTTTTAATGTCAACGTCTTCTCAAATTGCGCCTCATTGATCAGCCCAATCCTACCTCATCGCATGGCATTGGTCCCGAGTCACCATGTCTAAGATCGACAAGCTATCCATCCAGGGCATCCGCTCCTTTGGTGGTAGCAGGGAGACGATTTCATTCTACACTCCCTTGACCTTAATTGTCGGTTACAACGGCTCGGGTAAGACGACCATCATCGAGTGTCTCAAGTATGCGACCACTGGTGAGCAACCTCCGAACAGCAAAGGCGGTGCTTTCGTCCATGACCCCAAGGTTTGTACCTCATTCTTACGTCCAACTCACATAGAGAGGCTAAAATGCTCTAGCTCTGCGGAGAGAAGGAAGTCTTGGCCCAAGTCAAGCTTGCCTTCACATCGACTAGCAGCCACAAATGCGTCGCGACACGAAGCCTCCAGTTAACCGTCAAGAAAACCACTCGATCACTCAAGACCCTCGAAGGATCATTAGTTTACAACAACCATGGCGAGCGCACTGTTATTTCATCCAGGGTCGCCCAGATGGACGAGTTCATCCCAAGAGAATTGGGCGTTTCCAGAGCAATCCTCGACTACGTCATCTTCTGCCATCAGGACGAATCTCTCTGGCCCATGAGTGAGCCTTCGGCCCTAAAGAAGCAGTTTGACCAGATCTTCGAAGCGATGCGATACACCAAAGCCATTGACAACCTAAAGGTCCTCAGAAAGAAGCAAGGCGAAGAACTGGCCAAGCTCAAGATCTTTGAGGAGCAAGACCGAATCAACAAGGAAAAGGGCGACCGTGCCGAGAAGCGGTCTATGGCATTGCAGAACGATATCGAGAGCTCCAGGGATAAGTGCAATGCTCTCACGGAAGAGATGGAGGAGCTCCAGGGGCAGATCCGCGAGAAACACGAGCAGGCCAACAGTTACTTGAGCATCGTCAATGACCTCAAATTCAAGAGAGATCAGCTCAGCTACCGCGAAGGATCTATCGCGGATATCAAGATGACCCTTGAGGAGCTTTCCGAGACCGACGAGTACCTGGAGAATGCACTCGCACAGTACGAAGAGCGCATGTCTCGGTATCAAGAAGAGTCAGAACAAAACAAGGCCCAGTATTCGGAGCTGCAAAGGGACCTCACCCAATCTCGTCGAGAACATTCAGCGAAGCTCGCCGAGCAGGGAAAACACCAATCTGACAAGGACAAGTATGAACGGCAACTTCAATCCCGTATGCAATTGGTCCGAGATACAGCAGAGCTTCACGGTTTCCGCGGCTACGATGGCGATTTGAAAGACAGTCAAATCAAGGCTTTCAACGAGCGCATTCAGAAGCTACTAGCTGAGAAGAAGCGTGATCTCGATCGTCTACAAAAGGAGAACGCGCGTGAGCTAGACGAGGCGACCAAGGTTATTACTGAGCTGGAGGGCCGCAAGGCAACCACGACGCAAAACCGTGTGTTCGCCAAGCAACGAATGGGTGCCATTGAGAAGCGGACCAATGTCTTACAAATGGACATTAATCGTCTGGACATTGACGAGGGCGCCAAGGCCATTTTAGACAGCCAATTTGAGGATGTCGAGGGCAGATTGAAGAAGGCTCAGGAGTCCTTGAGCAGTGCCGACTACGATACTCAGCTCAAGTCGGAAAACGAGAAGCTGTGGCAACTCGAGAGCGAGACGGAAAAACTTGGACGCGAATTAATTGAGTGCACAAGACTTGCCTCGGAGCGGGCACAGCTGGACTTGAGAAAGAAAGAGCTGGCAGATCGCAAGCGAAAATTGGAGACTTTAGCCACCACATGGAAGCCTAAGCTAGACACGCATATCGGCACTACCTGGCAGACCGACACTCTCGAGGCCCAGTTCCACGATGCTCTGAAGCGCCAGAACAAGGTTGTTTCTGAAGCTCGCCAAAAACGGGATACTGCGCGGGACAAGCAACAGAAGGTCGACTTTAGACTCAAGAGCGCCAAAGACATTGGTTCCAGAAAGACCGATGAGGCGCAACGCTGTCGGACTGCGGTCGTTGGCGCTTTGCAGACGGTCCGAGACGGTGCAACAATCGAGGATTACGAAGAAGAGGTCAAGATGCATGAGGAAGACGTGGAAACATACACCACTGATATCAGCCTCCTTGACGCTTTGGCGGATTACTACCGCGGTTGCCAAAAGACCCTGCAAGACAAGAACAAATGCCGGCTGTGCGACCGTAACTTTGATGACAAGTCCAATGTCTCCAAGTCTCGCTTCTCAGACAAGTTGATCAAATTTCTCGATCCCAACAAGAAGGAGAAGGCAGAGGAAGATCTTGCCAACTCTAACGCCCTCCTTGGCTCGCTGCGAAAGGTGAAGACGCAGTACGAAACATACCAGAGATTGATGTCGGAGCTGCCTCCTTTGAAGGAAGAGGTTGCCTCTTTCGAAGCCGAGTGTGAAACTCTGGGCCGGCAGCTCGAGGAGCATGACGCCGCTGTCAGCACCGAAGAAGGCAAATTGAACGACATAGAGTCTCTCAACAAGACTGTCATCAACATCACACAAGTTCTGAAGGACATCAAGGACTCTGAAGCGCAGGTTGACAGAATCATGTCGCAGCAATCATCTGGCAACGTCAGTAGGAGCGCTGATGAAATTCACGAGCTCCAGGCTTCATGTAACGAACAGATTCGAACGATAAAGGGCAAGATTTCAAAGACAACGACGGATTGGCAGCGGATGAGGGACCAGGTGAACTCTCTCGAATTGGAGAAGAGCGAGCTCCGGAACAAGTTGAGCAAGGCCTTGAACCAGCTTGAGCGCAAAAAGGACTTCCTGAACCAGATTCAGACTCTGAAGGAAGATCAGGCCCACCAACGAGAGTTGATCAACACCGCCGACCGGGAACTGGAATCGATCGAGCCGGAGATCGCCGAGGCCAGATCAGTCCGGGACGAAACCTTGCAACGCGGCCGTGGCAAGGAACAGGCTGTTGCCGAGGAGCGCGATAAGGTTGCCGACTCCGTCACTGAGTTCAAGATGGTTGAGAGTGATATTCAGGAGTACATTGACCGGGGCGGCCCTTCCAACCTGGCAGCAAACCAGCGTGCTATCGCTAGTCTCGAGAAGTCGATTGCTGGCCTGGAGAAGGAGATTTCAGACTTGACCGTGCGGACGAATAAGTTGAAGCAGGACATTGATAACGGCGATCGCAAGAAGCAAAATATCAGCAATAACCTGAAGTACCGCCAGAACCTGCAGCAGCTCGACATCCTCCGCCGAGACATTGCAGAGCTGGAGTCTCGTGACGCTGACGAGGATTACAAGTCGCTGATTTCCGAAGCAAAGCACTTGGAGAACCGCCACAACCGGCTTGTCGCCGATCGCGGCTCTATTATGGGACAGATGAAGACAAAGGACGAGGAACTCGAGCGACTCCTGGAAGAGTGGCAACAGGAGTACAAGAACTCTTCCAGAAAGTATCGTGAGTCGCACATCAAGGTTGAGACAACCAAAGCTGCCATTGAGGACTTGGGCAGGTACATTTCGGCGCTGGACACGGCTATCATGCGGTACCACAGCCTCAAGATGGAGGAGATCAACCGCATCGCCGGCGAGTTGTGGCAGAGCACGTACCAAGGTACGGACATTGACACCATCCTCATTCGTTCCGACAATGAGAACGCCACGACGGGCCGCCGCTCGTACAACTATCGCGTCTGCATGGTTAAGCAGGACACCGAGATGGACATGCGCGGCCGCTGCTCAGCAGGTCAAAAGGTCCTCGCCAGCATCATCATCCGCCTCGCGCTGGCCGAGAGCTTCGGCGTCAACTGCGGCCTCATCGCCCTCGACGAGCCGACGACCAATCTCGACAAGGACAACATCAAGAGCCTTGCTGAAAGTCTGCACGCCATCATCAAGGCGCGTCAGGCGCAGAGCAATTTCCAACTCATCGTCATCACGCACGACGAGGAGTTCTTGCGACACATGCGCTGCAGCGACTTCTGTGACAGCTTCTTCCGGGTCCGGCGGGACGACAAGCAGAACAGTGTCATTACAAAGGAGAGTATTACCAGAGTCTTGTAATGAGATCCATCTGTTCATAAGGCGTTTATATGGGAAAGGTATGGGAATCCAGGGCTGCTGCGTAGTGGACCATGGAATAGCGCATGGCGTTTGGGGAGGTTTGTGTTTGTCTACTACTTTGTTTTCTTTCGCCCATGTAGTCAGAGAGCTACACGAACACTACCTTGCCACTAGAGTTGGCAACGATATCGCTGAGAATTCTTTTCCCACCCACTCATGCTTTTCGTGATGTTACCTCTCTTATCTCTCTCGTCAACATATCATGTCTTAATTTGATTCCATCACATGTCGATACTTAGCGCCAGTTCGACCGAAACTCACGACGATGCTTCAAATCTCAAATTCACAAGAACGACAAACATCAAGGTTTGGTGAAGACGGTTTCTTGGTATCATGTAATCATCCGCAACACTACTCACTCATTGAGCGAAAGATCCTTTCCGTTCCTTCCTAAGCGCCCCCTGCTTTGGCGGCCATCTCGGCGTCTTTCGCTTTCGCTGCCGCTGCCGCTGCTACCGCCGCAGCCTCATCCGTCGCATCATCCTTCTTGGTCTCCGTCTCCTCATCTTTGCCTTCCTCAGTCTTGGCCACATCAGGCTCGTCCTTCTTCGCATCATCCTCCTTGGTGTCGTCTACCTTTGGCGAAGTAGGGACCGTAGCATCCGTTGCTTCGCCCGCAACGTCACCCTCGTGCTCCTTGACCTTCTTGCTCGCCAGACCATCGAGCTCCTCGTCAGCATCACGCTTAGGATGCGACGTGACGCTCGTATCGGATGCCGCGTCGTCGACAACCGCGTCCGCCGTCGTCCCATCTTCCGTCGCGGCATCACCCTCCTTGACATCCTCGGGAGGAGGCGTGGCGGCTTTTCTGCCCACCGCAGCCTCAACATCAATGCCCTGCATGTCAAGACCGGGCCCACCGCCCACAAAGCTCGTCGTCTCGCTTTGGGGACCGAGGTCGCCAACACCAATCTCCTCGGGACCGCGAGCGTGCGGCGCCTCGTTCTCGTCTTCAGCAGCGGCAGCAGCACCGGCAGCGTCCTGCTGCTCATCATCCTGCTGCTGCTTCTCGGGGCTACTGGCTCTGCCGCCGTCCCCGCTTCGCAGGGCGGCGGCGTGTTGTGCTTCTTCTGCTTGTCGCACGAGTTGGTTGACTGGAACGACGCCCTGCTCCTGCTCTTGTCGCAGTAACTCACCTTGTGTTATCGCGCGGCTGCTGCTGGCGCCCATAGACGGTATGCCGTTGACACTAACGCTGACGGTCTCGATACTTCCGACTCCATTAGGGCCATCAATGGTCTCCGTTGACTCGGTACGAATCTCGGCCGGTCCACCGCCATTTGAGGAGGCTGGCGAGGATGAGCCGGGGCTCGGTCGGCGTGTGAGCCACGGGATCGGGGTTAGTAGGGCGCCGCCGAGGGCTTCGTCTGTGCCGACGGTCGAGGCGACCGAATTTGTCGAGTTGCTCCAGGCCACCGAGGCCGCTGGGTTGTTAACCTCCTGGCCGTTTGCGCTGCCATTGGAGAGCAGTGTCATGGTGGACATGTCGGGAATGGCTGGCGGAAGAGGGTAGGTGTTTGCGCCGCTGGTGACATGAACGACGCGGTCGACGGCATGGAGGTACGATGCCAGGTGACGGTAATGGCGGCGCGGCTCGAGGACCAGCTCGGCAAGGCGCTGGATCGTGTGCGGCGGGTATTTCGGGAAGCTGGCCAAGACAGTGTTGATCTCGTTCAACATGGCTTCAATCTGTGCGGGGAGCGATCCCGAGGTGGTGGCGGGGGTTGCGTCGGCATCAGTAGCGCTTTCGACCGTGGCCTTGGATGGCGATGCATCTTTAGGCTGGCTGTTCTCCTTGTCGGCATCCTGTGATGACGGCTGGCTACTGGCGGGATCGATGGATGATGATGGGAGCGGCGAGAGGAGTCGTGGTTGTTGGCCTGGCGCGTTAATGGGTTGAGGAGGGGTGGGTAGGTTCGGAATAGGGAATTCATTGTGGGCGATCTAGACATTCGCGATGCGAACTGGTGAGCGCGCCCTACCGAGGAGATTTCGTCTTTCATAGATGTATGATGGTGGGATTTCCCGGTCGAAGCCAGACCTGGGGGCGGACGTACCTTATCTAGCCTCGAGATGATTCCTTGCGACAGAGCGGGCCATAGACCGCTGATGCGCCATGCAATTAGCAGCTGAACAGGGAATGGATAGAGAAGACAACAAGTTCACGTACTAGTCCATTTCGCCACCTGTCGCGACCGTCCGCAAGAGATCTTCGTCGACCTCGATCTCCATTCTGGCGGGTATGGGGTGTTGGGCGAAGTGAGTGGTGGTTGAAAGGTTGAGCCTCCCACTGACGTCGCGTGCTTGTGAAAAAGCGCGACTCTAGCTACCTACCTCAGGGAACTTGGGGGGTCTTGGGGTAGGTGTATTCGTAGGTACAATGCGTCTAAACGAGTTGGCAGCTTCCCGCTCCAAGCTCCAAAGTTACCGGCAGTACATGCAAAGTCAATGCAAATAAAGGTTGAGCTTCGAGTGCAACTCGCCGCATTCTCGACCACTCCTCTTATTATGGCCTGCAAGACAAATGTGACAACAAGCATGTCTATGCATCTTAAATTCATTCCCTACGAACCACAAAACGCAAAAATTGAAGCTAATGATCGATGCAGGGATCGAACCTGCGATCCTCTGCGTGTAAAGCAGATGCCTTAAACCGCTGGGCCAATCGACCGGATGCTTGTTGTTGCAATTTTCCGCTGGCTGTGTGCTGAAGTTCCTTGTGGAGTGGAGCCGAGTCCGCCATGCGAGCTCCGTACGTCACATCCAGCGCTTCAAAATTGCCAGAGCTTCCGACTGCCAGTCAGTAACACACACACACATCAACCCACAACGACACGATGCGAGGACTCAGAGCCCCCAATGCCCTCCTTAGAGGTGCCAATGGCATTCTGCTAGCTTCTCAAAGGTGATACGCCACGTCAGCCCAATCCAGGCGACTTCAATTGACTCGAAACAGCAGCACAATCCAGGCACCGCTCGCAGCTCGCCTGATGATATCCTCAACCCTCCGCCCGCAAAACAACACCACCACCGCCGCCGCGACGATCCGTCCCTTCTCCCACTCAACAACCCTCCAAAAGAAGAAGAAGAATGAGCCCAAATACCCAACAGCCGACTCCCCCGCCGTCGTCTCCCGCACCTCCCACACGGCAGACGAAGCCGACACAGACGACCTCCCGGGTTCCAAGCACCCGAAACCTGACCCGACAGACCCCCTCAACTTCGCCGACGTCGCCTCCCGCTTCGCCTCCCTCTCCTCCCACCATACCGAGATCCTCAAAAAGCTCCAATCCGGCGACCGCTTCTCGCCCGACGCCATCGGCGCCCTCGCCATCCAGCCCGACCGCAAAGACCCGACGACCTACCCCCTCCGCGAGCTGGCCGAGATCGTGCCCCGCCCCGGAGGGCGCACCGTCAGCCTCCTCTTGCACGACAAGGACTACGTCAAGCCCGTCATGGCCGCCGTCCAGGCCTCACCCGACTTCAACCAGCAGCCGCAGCGCGACCCGGACAACGAGCTCGAGCTCGTGCTGAAGGTCGAGGCGACCAACAAGGAGGTCGTTGTGCGGAGGGCAAAGGACGCCGCGCAGGCGTGTCGGGACAAGATGCGCGTCGCGACGGAGAAGAGGAAGAAGCTGCACGCAAAGTGGGAGAAGGAGAAGAGCATCGTGCCGGACCTCAAGAGGAGGGCGGACAAGGAGCTTCAAAAGGTGCAGGATAAGGAGATGAAGGTTGTCGATGCTGCTGAGCAGCAGGCTGTCAAGAAGTTGCAGGCCTAGGTTGCTTTCAAGTTATTGAGCTCAAAAGTCTTCGACGGGTCACATTCGAAAAGGAGATGTTTCTTAGCCCATATATAACGAGGTGGGTTGCAACCAAAAAGAGTCTCAGGAGAAAAGATTCAATCCGTAGTGTACAGTAGAGGAGGCTTTCGGATCTAGTTGTACAATATGTATTTTTTTTGGCTGTACCAAACCTCCCATGTTTATAATCCTACAATGAACCCCCGTCTGAATTTTCGTCTTCACTCTTCTTCCCGTACTTTCTACCGTCCTTGCTGATATTACAATCTCTTGGAAGACGCAAGCTGCTCTTTTAAGCCCTCGCAGCTTTGCCTCCCTTGGCGGCACCAGCAGCACCCTTCTTAGCAACAAGAGCTGCAATCTTGTCGTCAAACTTCTTCATATCCCCCGCCACATACGTCTCGTTGTGCAGATGCGACTCTTTAGCCATGTTAACCGGATCCCGGCTGCCGCCAGGCACGAACTTGGGACCAACGTGCTGGCCCTTGACGGCCCGCTCGAGGATATAGTCCCTCACGGCCTTGCTCGCGCCCTCCTCGAGCTTCACCTCCCGCACGGCGTGAACGTGGACATCGTCGTCGACGACGCCCGCAATAGCATCGGGCTTCTCCTCCGCCGCCGCTTTCTCGCCCGTCCTCTCCTCGCGCGCCTCGACAAACGCCTTCTTCTCCGCGCCGTCGGCGAAGAAGTACACGCCCCGGTCCCGCGTGTTAGCCAGCGCCTCGGCCGTGTGCCGCACGTCGCTCCACCGCTCGGGCGTGTAATCCGCCGCGCCGGCGACCTCCCGCAGCGAGCTCAACACCGTCGCCGCCTGCACGACGGGCTGCGCCGCCGACGAGAGAGGCATGGCGGGCCTGAAGCCCAGCAGGTCGCCGACGCTGAGGCTCGGGGTGTACTGCTCGGGCGCGCCGTTGCGCTTCGAAATGTACGCGCGCTCCTCGGCCGTCTCGGGCCGCCAGAACTTTTCGATTTTGCCCTTCCAGCCCTCAGGGCCCTGCCCAGTAGGCTTCGGGCGGTTCTCGCCGTCTTCTACGCCCTTGCGTCCGCCCCGGCCTCCGCCGCGACCTCCACGGCCTCCACGACCACCGCGGCCGGCTCCGCCGCGACCGGCACCACGACCCCTGAAGCCGCCGCCACCTCCGCGTCCTCTGAAACCACCACCTCCCTCGCCTCCTCCACGGCCGGCGAACCCTCCACGGCCAGCGAAATCTCCACGTCCTCCACGAGCACCGAAGCCCGCGCCAGGACCACCGCGACCACGTCCGAATCCGACAGGCGCCTTGACGAACTTGACCGCACCGCCAGATCCAGAAGGTCCATCAAGGCCACCAAGCCGAGGCCTCTCAGCAAGGCCCCTAGGCTTCTCATCGAGACCCCTGGGCTGAGAAGCACCAGCACCAGCACCAGCAGCATTATTCACAGGTCCACCACGCAGAAGCTGTCCAATCTCGCTAGCCGCGGCGCGGGAGCGCTCTCGTCCGGTCAATTGAGGCCTGTTGTAGGCTCGGGAGGAAGATTTGTCGCCATTGTCGTTTCTGTTCGAGTTTGATGAAGAAGATTCGTCCGCGGGACGCAATTGCGTCGTGGAAAAGGTTCGGATACAGGTCTTGATTGCGACCACGTCGGGTTTGAGGCGGCTTCTCGCCGATCGCAGCGCCGATTGATGCATTTTCGGGTGGAGGGGCGCGAATTGAGTCGACGGGGATTTCGCGATCAATGTCTGTCGAAAGTGGTGAGCTTCGTCCCTGGCCTTGAGGTTGATCTTGCCATGAGCTTGCTCTGGCAGAAAAATCTTCGTTACGTAAGCGTAGTAGACATGGTCCGTGTCCGGCTTAGTAGACCAAGGATCAACCACAGGCAAGTCGATGACCGTGGGTTAGTTCACAACGACTTTGAGAGACTTGCACAGTAAAACTTCACACACGCTTGGAGAATTGTTTTTTAACCATGGTAATATGGGTATCTTTGCATTACAATACTCCAAGTCAGGAATATCAGAAAATAATACGCTGAAGATATTCGTCAGTAGGATCTGTTGTCCACTTAGATTCCATATGCCCCGTGACTCGTCCTCGCATCATGTGCGTTCCCGCCTCAATACTCCAAGTCTCGTGCTTCCGAATGCCTTGTTCCTCTTAAATGCAAGTCTTATGCACACTGAAACAAACCAATACCTTCTCCCAAGTCTTTTTGGTCAGTTGCCCCTCCTTGAACGCCTCCGGCCTACTCTCTAGTACTACCACACCTCTATGGTGCGATAGCGAGTCTTGGCGGAAAAGGAGAAAAATCAAAAATCAAAAATGCAAGGACCCAATTCGAAATATGAATAAGACAGAGATCCAACTCCAGCGGCCTCTTGTCGTTGCTTTGGACAGGACCGCATGCGGTTGACAAGCTTCATGCGAACGCAGCCTCTATGGGCGTTATCCTACTCAAGCCAGGGGCGTGGCCTCAGGAGTAGGTGGTGCGTTGTACATCGTAACCAATTCCTTCACCTTGGGCAGCAAGTCTGGTATTCTGAAAGGCTTCGAAATCACGTCGTCCTGGGTCATCATGTTAGTCAAGTTCGATATGTGCAGTTTGTGGGCCCACTCACGATACCGGCGGCTTTCGCGCTTTCAATCTGCTCTGGCCGCGCGTATGCCGTGACAGCGATGATGGGTATGTGTCTAGTCAGGGTGCCTTCCCTCTCCAATTCACGGATACGCTTCGTGCACGTGATTCCGTCCATGACCGGCATCTCCAGGTCCATAAGAATGACGCTAAGATCAAAGCCCTCAGCTTCGTTGCCAGCCCAAAAACGGGACTTCTTGAGTTGTTCAACGGCCTCGCCTCCGTGATTGGCGACATGTGTAGTGTTGCCACAGCTTGTGAGTTGCTTCCGCAGAACTCTTTGATTGACAATATTGTCCTCCACAATCAAAACATCGTACAGCGGCGTCGCAGTGACCACCGGCTTCTTGATGGAAGCCCTCCTAGGTAAGGTTGTGATTGGAGGCGTCGATGGTGCGGAAGTTGGCTCGCTCTTGGTAGGTTGCGCCAAGTTGAGCGCCGAGAGAGACGGCGACTCCAAACTAGGGGATTCCGTCTTGCGACACTTGACGTAGAACGCGAAAGTGCTGCCGATTCCCTTCTCGGAAACAACACCAATCTGCCCCCCCTGTAGTTCGGCAAGCATGCGAGAGATGAAGAGACCGAGTCCTGAGCCACCATATTGCACGTGGGTACGGGGTGAGGCCTGAGAGAACCGCTGGAAGAGTAGCTTTTTCTCGTCTTCACGAAGACCAGGGCCTGTGTCTTGGACTGAGAAATGGAGGTTAATTTCCTCTCCTGTGCCCCAATCCTTCTCCTGGGTCAAAGCCCGAACGTCCTCCTTCTCTTTGCGGGTTGGGAAGAACGACACTCCTTTTTCGGTAACCTCGGTGATGTTCTTGGATGCGCTCATCTTCATGGTGATCTCGCGTTTCTCGCGACCTTGGGTGAATTTGATGGCGTTGGTCATGAGGTTGATCAGAACCTGTCTCAGCCTAGATGGGTCCAACCTGACCCAGTCGACAGCGTGAGTGTTATATGCTTTGTCTACTGAGAAATCCAGCTTGATCTCGTGTGTGTTCAATTCCGACTCAAACATCTTGATGACGTGTTTGACAATCGTGACCGGGTGCGAATCAACGGGTGTCACAAGTAGAAGTTGCGAATCAAGCTTCGAGAGGGTGAGCACGTCATCGACAATACGTTTCTGATGGCTGGCGCAGAGGTTGATGGTGCTGGCAGCTTCGGTGCAGCTTTCCAATAGGGTGTCGAGTTGTGTCGAATCCTGCGGTTGAGCGCGGTACTCTGTGATACTGTTGACAATTTCATCAGCACACTGGAGGACAGCACTCAATGGATTCCGCATTTCGTGACTCGTGATGTCGATGAAGTTTTCTTGTTGGCGTTTGAGCTCGACTGCCTCTTCTCTGCGTTGCTTCTGGAAATCTTCAGCCCATTTTTGAGGCGAAATATCGGTGATGCAACCAAAGATACTCTTCAGGTCGCCCTCTTGAGTCTGTTCTGGGAAAGCACTCATCAGGACCCAGGTATCGATGGTGTTCATTCCGTTCTGGCGGCTGCACTTGAACCTGAACTCAATGGTGATTGCTTCCTTGTCTTCAATGAGTTTTCTCCAAGCAAGTTCGACGCCCGAGCGGTCTTCGTCCCTCACACTTTGCATCCATGTGTTGACACTATCCTCTGTTCTGGGATGCCTCGAAATTTGCCACCACATGTCGTTGGCAAAGTTGATGAGACCCTTGTCATTAGCAATGAACATACCGACCGGTGCGAATTCTGCCATTCGCGAGAATTTGTATTCGCTTTCGACTGCCTCTTGTGTCCTCAAATAGAGTTCCATTTGCAATTCTTGACGATCCATGGCGGCCAAGCGAGCAGCCCTCTGTCCTCGTTTGATCTCCTCTTCGAAAAGCACAACCGATGCCATAGAAGTCGCAAGTTGTCTCGACAAGAGATGAATAAAAAGCTGATAGTCTTCGTCATAGGGTCGACGGGGATTGGTGCCCAAGACGATGAAGCCAACGACAGATTCGCCGGCTGTGGTTGGGTGGACGGGCAAGATAACGATAGTCTTACTTGGGTCACCGAAGCCTCGCCATGCCAAGCCTTCAAGCAGCTTTGTTGGCAGGTTGCCAGCTTCTGACGAGAGAATAATGGGTGCACCTTGCATCGTCATAGACTGGCGCATATAGGGAGCGAAGCCATCGTCTGATGACTTGAGGTCGAGCTGGGAAAGCCCAGCTGGGTGTCCCTCTGGGACGCCCAAGCTGCCTTCGAGGTGTAATAATGGTGGGTGTGCTATGCTTCCAGAGTGCATAGAAGATACTTCACTCTCGCTATTGTCGTCCTTCACGGAGTAGATGAGAGCAAAAGGTACGTCCAAGTCGTTGAACTCCAATCCTTCTTTCACCCGCGGCCAGAAGCTCCTGACGTCCTTAGCAGCTGCTGTCTTCTCGCCTACCTCTCGTAAAGTCAACATCCGGCGTTCGTTGACCTTGCGGCGGGTGTTTTCAAAAGCCGGATTATAGAGTCCAACCACCTGACCATCGGAGCCCAGTAATGGGATGATTGACCATGAAAAGAACGTCTCCTCGAGGAATCCGTGTCGAAGGATGAATAGCTGGTTGTCGTTCTTCATGATTGACTGTCCATTTGACCAAGCGTTGTTGAATAGAGGTTCGATATCCGACCAGATCTCTTTCCACGCGTCCTGATACCGCATGCCCATGAGTTGAGGATGCTTTTGTCCGGCAAGCTCAATGTAGGCCTCGTTGTAGATGGCAACATTGTCCCGTCCCCAGTACATGGCCGCAGGGTGGGGACTACCCATAACCATGTTGGCCATGGCCCTCAATTCCGAACTCCAGTGCTCCAACGGACCCAATGGTGTGGAGGCCCAATCAGTGTTGCGACAGAATAGGATGTGTTCACTCAAATCCGGGGTCGTTTGAATGCGGGTCCAGTCGAATGATGGCCTCATCATCGCTGCTTGAAAGACCTGTTGGGTAAACTCATCGGTGTGGTACTTCTCACCACTGTCTATCATCACACAATCGTCAACGACAATTGGTGTGTCATTTATCTCATGCGGCTCCCCTTCCATATCACCAAAGTAATCGGGTTCGTCATCCATGGGTACAATTGATGGCTGATTTGGTGTCGGGCCTCTACTCCGCTGTTCCAGCACCGCTGATTCATCGGCCAACGGAACCGGGGAGTCTGCTGGTGCTGATACGGCGCTAGCGTTGCCGCTCACGAAGCGAAATCGTTTGCGCAAGGTCGAGCATGTCCATGTGATGCCGCCATAGCTGTGAGAAGGGAGGCAAACGTCAAGGGATTTATGATTAAAGACAAAGCTCGTGGCCCACGTTTTGAAGTGGATATAGTCGGGGTTCTTGATGACATCGTCACCCTCCACAGAAAGTAATTCCAAGACACCCACGGAAGCCCTGAGCGCCGCATTGGCGTATAACAAATGCAGTCCCGATTTTTGCGCGTTGACAGGATTCGCGAGGTCGATGATGAAAGTTGGACGCTCATCCTGTTCCAAAAGTTCAATCACACCGACTCCTCTCAAGATTTGCAGCCCTTGAGGAAGATGCTGGCTATTGGGGCTCTTTGAAGAGGTGAGGGTGGCGTCTGCAGAAGATAGACTACTGCTCCCTGGCGTGCTCCCAGATCTAGCTGATGTTGGTGCATGAACTGTTCCGCGGGGTAGGCGAACAGTGTGAACGCGGTCTTGGTCCTCCCTCAGACGAGCTAACAGGACGGCAGCAGCGTCCGAGGGAGGGAGAGCAGCTGGTTGAGGCGGCATCTGTCGTTTGTTGTTTGAGGAAAAGAACAGAGGGGAGACTACCCCTTGGTTGTGCCTAGCCAGAATGACCGACGCAGTTGGTTGTTTTGGCAGCTTAATGTGCCCCGGTGGCCCCAATCGAGTTCGCGCCTTCTTCAGAGGTGACGGGTTCGGTCGTTCGTGTGCGTTTTCGTCGTCGGATAGGCGCTTCCCGTTTGACGTTGAAGGTCTCGACAGATGGGTAGATTCTGTAAACGACCTGATAGTCGGAGAAGTCGGGTCCGACCTGGGGGTCAGGAGCGTCTTAGACGCAGCGTCGAATGAGGAATCGCAGGTAGTGTCGCTATACGTCAAACCATACCGACTAATGTCGGGAGTTGTCCATGACCCTCTGGGGCTCAATGTCGTCGAGGTTGGCGAGGCGAGATGGTAACGTGGGTTACTTGACTGTGGCTGTGAACCCGATCGCTTGTGGTTGACGTTCGTGGTGGAAAAAGAAGTAGAAGCCTCGGGTATCGCGGCGGCGTTAGTGGCTACGGCAGCGAACGGGTCCGCCGTCGTCGGTCTGGTCGTCGTCGTCCTCGTCGTCGGGTTCGTTGCCGTGGTCGTGGGTGTGGTGATGTTTCCGGGGGCGTGGTAGGGTCGGTGTGTCGAGGGCAACGGGGGAGCGAGGAGTCGTATGGTGGATTGGGGGAAGCGATCGTCGCCCTGCGGCATGAATGCGCGGGGGGAGGGAGTGAAGATGAGGTGCGGCCGAGAGAGTCGGTCCGTTCTAGAAATTTTCGTCTCGGGCCTCCTTCTCTATGGTTGTCTTCCCCTGCCGAAACTAAATTGATTCCTTTTTAGCGACGGCGGAGACGGGAGTGAAGCAAGTGCAGAAGTAGAGGCGCACAGCAAGCACAGACACAGTGGACGATGACACGGGGGGAAGCGGGAGCAGCAGTTTGCAGGCCACGAGTGAGCGAGCGCAAGCCCAGGTGCCGCGGGAAGGGAAAGGCTTAGGCGGGCAACGCTACCTTAGTCAGGTAAGGTAGGTATCCGTAGGTAGGTGAAATTCGGGTATTCCCACTTCAGAGGAGAGAGGGAGGGGAGCAGTGAGCTAGCGGTAAGGAAAATAGAAGAAGAAGAAAACACCGACAGGGAGATGCCAGACCAGACGGGCGCTGTGTGCTTTGCTAGCTGAGCTTGCAACCGGGGTACAGGTGGGAGACGAGCGAGGCGGGATTGGGGATCGAGACAGAGCGAGGGTTTGACGGGCCCGGGCCATAAACAGGAAGGGGGAAGGCCTGCAGCAAAAAGAGTCTGGAAGGGACGGACGCCTGGGTTGGGATTTGGGGAAGGGGAATGACTGGGAACATGCGGGCTTGATCGGGGCGCGCCTGAACAGGGTAGGCAAGGTGGGTTCGAGTAAGGTGGGATTGAGTCTTGAGCCTTGAGGTGCAAGTACGACGGATACAGCCAGCGACTGGGGTGATGGGTGATGGGGATTTTGGGGGTTGGAGACGAAGGTTCCATAGGGACTGTACGGAGTCCTGTCGACTGGATACCTACCTTAGGCAAGGTTGGTTCGGTGCAGTCGGTGCAAGATGAAAGCAAAGTAGGCGGATGGCAGCAGGGCTGTACGAAGAAAGGGGACAATAATGGCTTGTTGGACTTGGAAGGCGACAGTGGGACTGCCACTATCGCAGCCACAGAGACGAGACGGCCGGAATAGTAGCCCAAAAGTTGTGGGATGGTCAACCGGAAAATACTCCGAAGGCGTGTCATCGTCAATCTAGGTCTGGCAGTCCGAACTTTGGGAGGGTGCCACCACTACGGCAGCCGCCGTTGAGTGTCATAAGGCATGAGGGACGGCAGAAGCAAACGATCAAGTGCCGTGACTAGAAGGGAGTAGAAGGAAAGAGATGAATTACCAGGATGAGGATGAATGCGATCCAGGGTGTACCTGTAATCTACACCACACACGAGGTGCGGTGTATGAGATTGATGATGGCACGGGCGAATGTGATGGTTCTGAAGCTACTGGACCTTAAGCGCAGCGGAGGGGAACTGGTGCTGCTGTGAGGCGTAGCTGCGAAAGTGCCTTCAAACGTGCTTCGTGCCGTTCTGGTCAGGTTGCGGTAAGCCGCAAGACGAGAAAGCAAGGTCAAGGCCCGTAGAGGTCGGAGCGGTAAAGGAAGGCAGGTGGCCCGTCGAGGACGATTTGAGGTGTGAGTGAGGCGTAAGGCGAGCGAGCGGCTGACGATGCGATGGCTCTGTGATGTGCTCTGGTGGTCTGGTCTGGTGGTTTGCTGCTAGGTACTGACTGGACAGCTCTGCGATGCCGCGTTATGGTGATTGCGTTTCCGATGGTTGGAGTAAGAAGATGTACGTGGAGATCGAGGACGCAGGATGGAATCGACAGATGGCGCTGAAAGGCGAGATGGGAATCTCGATGTCGAAAGAGGAGTCAGTGCGAGGGCACGCCGTGTATTGGTTAATGTTGGGGGAACCGTCTGTCCTTCTTCTCTCCTGGTTTGGTCCGATTTAGGGCCTTTGGGACTTGGACCGGATTGGAATGGTCTCGCGAAAGAATAAAAATAAAAATAAAATAAAAAAGGCTGAGATACGGCGCCGGGGGGTGGACTACTAGTAGCTATTACTGTATGTGGGTGGGCATGATTATACGAATGGATCTAATGTGTGAGGTGGGAGTCTAGAAGACCAACAAACTGCAGAGGACCTTGCAGAAGGACGTATGTACGGATGGAGTACGTCGACTCCTTTCTTGGCAGCTGGCAGTGACAGAAACGGGAACGATGTGCGACTGGAGGTCTGGTCAGGCTGTGAGTATCCGTCAGGGAAGGTACTAATTCGAGGGCCGAGGCGGTATAGCGGATTGGGGGTTCGGGGTCTACGGAAGGGACCAGAAAAAGAAAAGAAAAACAAAGACGTGGGAGTCTGGGACTGGGAAGAGTAAATTGGACAAGAAACGAAAGTGCATGACGAGAGGTATGAGCCATGAGTTGGAATTATCAAACAAATGGGAACTGTACCCTTGATGCTTTTTCATGCCTGCCTTCCAGTCCTTCCAGCGGGACTATCCCGCTGCGGAACTCCTTCCTTCCCGTTCATTCTTGCCAACTCGAGGTCGTCCCCTACTTCCTTCCTTCCCTTTGCTTTCTCGCTTGATACGGTAGGTACGGACGGCATCGTGTACTTCCGTACCTTAGCTACATTACTACCAAAAGCCACCAGAATCGATATATTCGATAATGCCATCTGCTTCGTCTCACTACCTTACCTAGGTACCTTACCTTACCCTTGCTTACTTCCATCACGATTGACACTGGCAAATACATATACTCCCACACACGCATACTCCATATGCATCTATGCATCTCATCTGATCCTTCTTCCTGGGTAGCTCACCTAGTCGACGACAGCACTGACGGAAGCAACAGTAATAAACGTGAAGAATGAAGGCTCCTCGATCTCAAGGGACTACTAGTGGGCCACAGAGCGATGACAAGATATGAGTTATGTGCCGGTGTATACCTATGCAAGCTCGCCCGTTGCGCTCACAAAGGCAGCCCTCTCTCTGCACATGTGAGGAACAACCTAAAATGGGTGTGAGGAATCAAAAAGAAAGGGCGGATGGGATGAAGGCTCAGGCGGAGAACTGGGACTGGGGGCGGAGCTGTCGGCTTGTATCCGCACTTTGTAGCCCATGGACCACACTGCAGGCACGCCGCACAGCTGGGGCCTGGGGGTGGTGGTGGTGGTGGTGGCATTGTGGATAGACGGCAGCGTGGTATTTTGGACCCGGGTCTGGAATCTCTGGATTTCTTGGGTTCTGCGCCTTGGCCAAGACATTGCTCCCACTCCAACCTTGGCCTTGCTGCTTCCAGACATGGACACTCCCAGTTCCACACCAGGCATCAGACGACCTAGCCAACTTCATCTGCTTTACCTCATGCCAATTGCCAACCCAGCCGCAACTCAGTGACCTTCTTCACCATTGGAACTTTGCAACTATGGAGTGTGTGTGCATCACCGGCAGTGTCTGATTTTCTCCCAAGACAAGTACAAGTCGAATCGTGACAAAATCTGCAGCCTTCGTATCTCTACGAATGACCCTAAGGCCTACGCAGTAATGTGAGGTTTCGATGTCCACCAAAAGGCCCAAGCTTGGCCCACCTCAGTTTCCCATTCCGCGTCTAGAGAGTTGGAGATTTACAACACCTTAATAGATACACAGATGCTGATATCTTGCGTAGATCTCTGATTCCACGGCATACAGATGTTTTCGATGCAACATGGAGAGCAATATGCGCCGGCAGAATGGCCTTCTTGATCTTTCCACAAGGCCGGGCAACGGCTTGCGTATCTCGCTCTTTCCATCTACTCCACCTCACAGGAATGCATCCTAGTAGGTGGGCGCAGCTTCTTTTAAGTCATCTGGAAACGAAACGGGAAGCAACGACAAGAAAGAAACCAACGCGGCGCACATTTCCAATGTAAACAGACCCGAGGCCCGTCCGCTTCTGTCCTCGCGGCTTCTCGCTTCGCCCCGTGGTTCTGCGGGCTGCCTGCATATCCCGCGCAACTGCCATGCCATGCCGTTATTCCCTGTCATTACCTATTCATTACGGAGTACTGGGCGACGAGAAAGAATGAAAGCTGCAGACGGCGATCAACGCTTGTATCAAGATAGGTTCTCAAGCGGCAAGCCAGGTACCCGCCGAGCTTTCCGTGACGCCCGGCACTTGGCAGAGGGCATACGTCAGTCCGAGTCAATCTGGTGCATGCCCACGATAAATCGTGTGTGTGCTTAAGGTAGGTTGTCTCTCGCATTCAATCAAAGAAAATGGTTTTGAACATTCCACAAGCGTAGCCGAAAAAGTTGCGCCGTCGTCAGTAACGGCGTAGATGCAGCAAAGCGAACCCGACGGATGGCTTCGAAATATCCGGATGGGAAAGAGCCAACAACGAGCCAAGCATTGGGATTGGATCAATGGATCAATGGATCCGAGAGGGTACCCCACTCCACACGCCCCAGGCCAGGGCAGGGTTTCGCTCAGTATAGGTATCCACAAGTAGGTACTAGGGCACTTCGTACCAGAAGGGAAAGAGCCCTGGTCATCCGCTCTCCCCTGTCGGTCTCGAACTGGCGCGGTCCAGACCGTGGTCGCCCCCACCCCGAGCTCGCCGATCGACGATCGTCACCTGCCATTACCATTGGCCCCAATCCGGAAGGAAGCTCCTGTCAGTTCTGTCAGTCTCTTGTCAGGAAGCAGTCACAGCTCACTCAACTTCCACGTCGTTGGATGGCATTGCAGACGCAGACGCAGGCAACTCCAGTAGTTGTCAAGTAGTCTTTTCTTTTCCGAATGCTGCGGCTCGTCGCTCCCAACCTGTCCGCCGCAACAACCCAAGAGTGTGAATCTCACATTTTGACATGTCAACACCCAACTCCGGATACTTGCCTACCAACTGATTACCATCTCCGACGCCAGCCCACAGATCAACGTTCAGCAGCATTGCGGCATGGGTCTTTCAATTTGTCTCAGTTTCTGTTTGCATCCGGGCATTACTTTCGAACTTTGATCTCCTTACCCCAGAGACGAGGTGCCAGTTGGCGAAAGAAGAAGCAGAAGAAGCATTCAACACAACCTGGAATACTCTATCAATCTCTGCACCAACCGTCTTCGACCAAAACACCTTCCCGTCGCCCTCGTACTGTTCAGGGGGGGGGGGGAGGACAAGATAGTAGCGCCTCTATCCGTACTCTCCTGCGCCTAGTGCCTCTCCTGCGTCCATAGCAGTGGCGCCGCTGCCACCCCAAAGCAGTCATCATACGATGACGCCGACCTACTGCTGTCTGTGCCGGGCTCCGTGCGGAAGACTAAGCCGGCCGGGCTATACATTTAGCAACTGTCCCGGCACTTGGCCTCGCATTCCGTCATTGCGAAATACTTTCTCGAACTAGACAAGCAGAGATGTGGCTTACATACTCACGACTGAACCACTGAACCAACAGTGTTGATCGCCATGCAGGGTGGCTCAAGGGCTTCACTATCTCCTTGGCGCCAAGAATGTGAAAGACCGTGGATCCGCGAGGCTGTCGCACATTGTTCCCCGAACGAGGCAACGTTGGATTTCAGACTCTCCAAGTCTCACCTCGGATCCGGGCACCACCCCGAGTCGCGAGTGTCGTTGAAGGGATACAAAACTGCATTCCCAACCAGGGAATATGCGCTATGCATTCGAACCCGCGCGGGATCCCTTCCCTTTCAACATCTTTCACGACCTTGTCTCGATCAAGATATATGGTGACAGATGGTGTCTTTCCTCCATCCATCCCACACGTCTTGTCCCCGACCTGTATCCCTGCCACGTCAAATGTCACTCGTCTCGGTCGGCCCTCCCATTGGATGCTCCGCCAAGGGAAGGAATGCTTATAAACCCTCCGGACGACTTATCCCGCTGTGCGATCCGTGATACTCGCTCAATGACCAACCAATTGCTCATTTCCATGAGTTGCTCGCAAAACTACGAGACAGCGAGGTTCATGTCTAGCATTTGGATTTGCGTTGGTCGAAAGAGTCGAACATTGGTCTTATCATTGTCTCCTGATCCTTAACAACGCATGCCACGAATCCAACGGTACTTTTTGCAATCTGAGCAGGCCAGTCATTTTCGGCAACGTATTTGATAGTCGCGGACAGCATACACCTGATCATGTGTGTTGTCAAACGGCTTCGTTCCGTTGATCATAACGCAAGGAGTAGCGGTCTCACGGTCTCAATCACCTTTTAATGCCAGTCGGAGTTGCGGGGATCACAATCCTGATGTGAGATATGCAGCATTCCTCGCTTTAAGTGAAGGATAGGTATGCTCTCTGGACCATCGCGAGGAACATTGTCTCGTTTCAAACCTCCCTCTGTACGCATGGGATTCTCATTTCCGATCCAACGACCAGTCGCCTTCGGCTCCGACCGAGTGTAGTTTCATGGATAATCCGATCATCTTTCCATCAGTGACGCAGCTATTCATCGATAGACGCAATATCTGTCACCGGTCCGACTTTGTTGCCAGGCAGCCAGATATACGGATCGTCGCAGTCCAAGACGCAAACACCCGGCATTTGTGGCTGTTGGCGAGCAGAGTTGAGCGGTCCGCATGGTTCGTCCGATTGATCTGCGTGCACGCTTGTCAAGTCTAGTTTGACAGCTCAAACCTTGCTGAAGACTCGATTATAAGTCAAACGACACGATCGACATTGATGGGCAGTGGCGATACACGTTCGCAGCCAAGACTAAGGATTGAAGAACCTGGTGGGCCCAAAATCGCATTCTTTTCTCGTGGGAGTTTCCCATCCCTCTCTTTCCCTCTATTAATATCTCTTTGGGAACCGCATCCTCCTCCACTGCCGGCAGATCAGATCGTCGCTCACATAAGCTCAAAAAAGCCCGCAAGCGTGGGATGCGCCCACTCGTGCAACTGCACTTCAGCCTGTCTTACACTCCTCCGTCATCGCCAGAGACAGAACAAAGAATTATTTTCGATCGACCAGCACACCGGCTGAACGAGCGAATACATGTAGTATGTAGTGCATACTGTCTGCTTGATGTTTCGCAACACTTGCTGGCTGGCATACATGGACATCAAGCAGAATACGACCTGCTCGGGTTGTTGGTTAATCCAGCCGATTACCTCCCGGTCGTACCTTACCTTACCTGAGTTACGAAGTGCCAAGGTATTCCTCAACGTGCCTCTGACGGTGCCGGCTTTTCGGATCCGGATATCGTGGGAAGACCCCCCCAACGGGCGCTTATCATCACGTACCCCATGCGCGGTTCCAGCATCATCCCAATCACGTTGTTGGTTTCAATTTCCGGGACATGAAGCGCTCATCGTCGTGTGTCGTGTCTACTGCAGAGTGAGAGGACAAGTTTGCTGACTTTTCTTGCTGGTGTCCTGCCGCATCTGCTGTTGCATGGCACCAGCATGGCACGAACAAGCTGATCTCAGCTTGCTCACCCACCTATTCCGTACTGCAGTATGTGCAATCCAACATGGCCAACCAACTTCCCATTCACCGGCCAATCCCATTGGCAATCAATATTGCAACAGCAGTGGCCCCCGAAGCCCCCCTGCTCTCATCGAGGCGGGTATTGTGCGCAACGTCGCATCTTGCCGCCCCCATTGGCTCATCCGCACGGGGGCCGACCAATTGAACGGCCCCTCTCGAACTCGGCGCTTAGCATCCCTCGTCACCTCCGCTCCTCATTGGACATCCCCGTTGTGACGGCGCACCGTCGGTCAACCACGGCACATGCAGCTCAGCGACCCTTTCAACCCCCATTGCCCTGAGCTTACCCGGCCACCCGCCCGCCTGGCCCCCCTCTTTGGACAGGTGAATGGCGATGAATGAATGGAGCAAATGGGCGGCGGCGAATGGCTTGACCTGCAGAAGGGAGGGAGATATGGCCCTTAAACTGCCACCCTGCCCTCATCCGACCCATTGAGAGGCTCGTTCTTCCTTCTTAGTCCTTTTTCTCACTCTTCACTTTCATTGAAGATTCGGCCTCCTGTCGAAACGACGAGGACGACAGTAAAGCTCGAATCCCGCAACTCGGATCCCGCGGCTCTTCTTATTGCGTTCGAGTGCTGGGTGCTTGGCCAATGTGATATCCTATTGTTTGCTTTGGCGAACAACTACGCCCAGGAAGAAAAGGAACTCACTTTCAGCCCCCAAAAATCTTGGCAGAGGGAAACAGAGAGGGGAGAAAGTGTCAACCCACGGCTCATCAAGAGGGCAACCCCCAAAGGCGACACGAGCACTGACACACTTCACGTCAAACACGCCTACACCATAAGGGACGGAGGAGAGAAGAAGAAGACGACGACGAGAAGATGACGTACAAGATCTTGCACAGGAAATGGCTGCTGCGAAAATGGATGTGGACGCTCATGCCGCTGGAGTTGGCCGGCCTCGTTCCGCTCCTCGTCCTCTTCGGCATCGCGCAGCCGGACCTCTACCGGACCAAACTCTGGGAGGTTGGCCACGCCTACGGCTTCAACTCGAACCCAAAGATGATTCTCTACGCCTACGCAAACTATGAGCCATACCCCAAGGTCCCCTTTGTATGGACACGAACGTGAGTCCTCGCCGCACCCTGTTCCCTTCTATCAAAAGACCATTACAACTAAACTGTTGAAATTTATAGGCTCACAGACTTCAACGTCGCCATCTCGGTAATCACCCTCTTCCTCCTCCTCACCAAACTCGTCGCCTTCATTATGAAGTTCTGGTTCCCCCTCCTCGCCGCCGGCATCAACGTCGCCATGGTCGCCCTCTACACCGTCTCCGTCTACGGTCAAATGGGACCCGACCACGCCGACCCGCGCTACCCGTCCTCCATCGCCTGGTACGTCGCCAAGTCGTGCGACTACGCCCGCCCCTTTAGCGCCTACAAGAGCTGCCAGCTCGCAAAGGGCACCTTCGCCGTCACGGTCTACATGCTCGCGCTCTACCTCGCCAACTTGGGCATCGCGCTGTATGTGCTTTGGCCGAACGCGGGCGATAAAGTGGATGGTGACGAGGACGAGGATGGCAAGGGCAGCGACGGCAGCTCGCCGGTGGATTATGCGAAGGAGGGGAGGGAGTGGGAGATGAGGGATTGGCATGCCAAGGGCGGGCCGGCGAGTCCGCGGGTCGGGGTTGTGCCGTATACGCCCAGGACGCAGGCTTTCCATACGCTTGATAGGAAGTTGCCGTTGAGGCAGCAGTATGGCTAAGGGGGGGATGATGCATGGGTGGAGGGGAATGAGAAGATTATATGGCAAGACGGAAAGATTTCAAATATCTGGATGATGGATGACGGCGACTGAGAAGAATATTACCTTCTCTACAATCTACAGAAGGCGCTGGCGTGGGTTTTACTTTACTATCTCATTGTCTATATACATTTCCATTTTAATGTTGATATCCCACCTATCGAATGAAGTTATACGTTCGAGAGTAACAAGGAAAACACAACTCTTCACTTCGAGTTTATAGGCCCTTGAATTCATTAAGTAACTAACTCGAACCTTTTGAAGTAAGGCGTATAACACTTATTACGCATTCCGTCTAATCGACGAGAGGATTATATGCCCTCTCCTCACGTAACGCACCCTCCTAGGCAATTCCACCCATCTAGGAAATGTATGTACGTTGCCGTTTCTCAATAGTATACCTAATGGATAGCAATAGAACGACTTGATTCATCTCTCATGTTCACCTGAAAACGGACCACAAGGTCGTCATTTGATGACTTTCTAGCTCCCCTTCAAACGACGCCTTCGTGGCCTCACGCCTCGGCTCGAGCTGATTCCACGCTAAGTGGCCGGCATCATCTCATATGAGAAAGCTTAGAGGGCGTCAACCAGCTGCTGCGAGTCCACAATCAACGGCAGTATACACCAAAACGAGCCAATCGCTATTTGAATGGGTAGGACGGGAAGAAAAAAAAGCTTTTATTCTCAACGCCTCCTTGAAGACGGAACCCTCCTCCCTTAGTCATCGATACCGCCCCATTCGGCGCCAGCCTCTTCATCACCCACCCTCCGCGCATTCTTAATCCGTATCTTATTGGCGGCCGTAGCCCCCTCCCTATTTGCATCCTTGCGTCTCTCCCACTTACTCTTTGACGAAATCATGGCCGCCCCGTGGCTCCGCCTGGCCTCGACGCCCTTTTCCCGAATCTTCTTCTTGTCCTCCTTGCTGACATTCGGCAGCGCGTCGAGCAGCCACTTTTGCACGTTGGCCTCGTCGCCCTTCTTGCCCGCCTGCCTCTCGCTCGCGGCGATGACGTTGGCGACCGTCTTGACAAAGGGGATGTCGTCCGTCGTGTAAAACGTCACGGCGACGCCGCCCTCGCGACCCGCGCGGCCGGTTCGTCCCGCGCGGTGGACGTACGCGGCGCTCGAGCCCGGCACATCGTAGTTTACGACGCCGTTGACGCCGGCGAAATCCACGCCGCGCGCGAGCACGTCCGTCGTGATGAGGATCCAGATCTCGCCGGCGCGGAAGCGGCGCATGATGTTCGCGCGGGCCTTGTCAGCGAGGCCGCTGTGCAGGGCCGCGATTCTGGTGGGACCGCCGGCGGCGAGGGGGATATCGTATTTGAGTTCCTCTTCCAGGGCTGTGGCGCGCTCAATGGTCTGGGTGAAGACCAGGAATGGAGGTCGGAGAGGTGGGCCTGAGTCGTCTCCTGCTGTGGGGTGAAGGAGCTGGCGAAGACCTAATAGCTTTCCTTTCTCGGTTGCGGTGTAGATCAACTTGTGTGTGACGTTGGGGACGGCCGTGTCCTTCAGACCGACTACCAAGCGAATCAGCGGTTTGGATGCCGGTCTCGCCAACTGTGCCTCAGTCACCAAAGTCTCAATGTTGGACCCGAAAGTCGCAGACCAGAACGTAGTTCTCAGCTCCGGGTTAGGACAGGCGGACCAAATCGCCAAGGTCTGTTCGCGGAACAGGGGGTCCAATAACACATCCGCCTCGTCAAGAATCAGTGATGTGACAGTGGGAACTTTGCGGTCCGTCTTTGACGATGCCGTAAGGAAGTTGTAGAATAGTGCCGGTGTTGTGACGAGAATGTCGGTCTTCACGACGGACTTTGACTTGACCTGCTCGGTCTCGCTGTCCTCGTCCTCATCCTCATCATCTTCTGACTTCTCGCTCTCTCCCTCTTCCTCGCCGTCGTCCTCTTCGTCATCCCCGCTCTCGGCCTTGTCTTGTTCCTCGACTGCGAAGCGCATGCCCTTCTTCATGCCGGCGATCTTGATACCAGAATTCAAGGCCAGCTTGCGTCCCTCGTTCACAATCTGGAAAACTAGCTCTCTTGTCGGCGCAATGATTATCGCAGACAGGTCGTGCTTATCCTTGTCCTCGCTGGACTCTCTCTTGTGCATGATGGAGTTGATTGCGGGGATCAGGAAGCTGATCGTCTTTCCGCTGCCTGTCGGCGCAACCGCGAGGAAATCCACACCCTTTGAGACATCTCCAAGCTCCTCGTTATTGGGCACCTCCTTCAAGGCCAATTCTGGCTTCAGTAGCAAAGGCAAGGCGCCCAGCTGCACCTCGGTCGGCACCTTGAATCCCTGATGCGTGAGGTTGTCCGCCAGCAGCGGCGCAATGTTGTAGTTCGTCCGAAGCTCGCGGAAAGAAGCCAAGGGCTGCGGGTGCAGCTGGTTCGTCTCTTTCTCGACCTCGACAGCGACCTTCTTCTTCTTGTTCTTGGTCACCTTGGAGGCCTTCTTGTGGCGCTCAGAGAGTAGCGTGAGCTTCAGTCGGTGGGAGCGAAGGATCTGTCGGCACTCGTCCTCGGGGAGCAGAGTCGCCTTTTTAGAGGACACCTTGTCGGCCTTTTTGGCTTTCGCAGCGGACTGTTTGGCATTTTCGGATTCTTTGGGGGTTTCGGACTTGGGTGGCGCGAAGAAATCGACCTCGGGCAGTTGTTCCTCTTCCTTCTCTTCAACCTCTTCTTTGCCTCGCTTCCTCTTGTTGCCCCGCGTTGAAGACACCTCGTCGTGGAAAAGTTGGGGGTTCGTTCGGTTGCCGGCGGATGGCAGGTTAGCCGCTCCTTTGTTTGCGTTCTTGGCGCCCTTTGCAGGCTGCTTGATGCCGCGCGACAACACTTTGAGGATATCCATTGTTGATTTTGCAGTTTTCAAGTGGAAAAAGTCCCAAACTGGTCCGCCGGCTTTGCTGCAGTTGCGCGTGGTATGGAAATTTTAAAATGGGGACGCGGACCGTTCCCGCACAGTGTCTGCGCTGTGCGGAATCTTTGACTTTCGGGTTGATCAACCTCATCTCATGGACGTCAACTTCAATAGTGACAATGATCAGCCACTTGTAGAAGAGTTCATTGAAGTTGTTAAAACCTGGTACTTCCAGGCGCCAGATGACCTTTTTTCAAGACTTATGGATCGCTCTGGTTGCTTCTCTCAGCTCTTTCTTACTTCTTTAGAGTATCTTCACATGATGGAGTGGACTTACCTTGATTTCGTATTTGTCTACACGTAATCCGGTTAAGACCTAAAATGAAATGTCAACTGCTAAATGGCATGGGATGAATTAGAATTTTCTTGACTCGTACAATCTCTTGGACGTTATTTGGATGCTCTTGTTTTGTCTAGTAGTCTTCAGTAGGCTCTAGATCAGGCAGCTTGGCATGAGATCATGAAGGCCGCTCCAGCTTTGCTACTTTTTTACCAGAACATAGATTGATCGGAAGGGATGACCATCTGATCTCCATCGCTGCTTCAAAGTCCACAGGTAGGGAAAGGCGTTGCTGGAAATTGCTTTTCACGGCAAGCCATGAGTATGCAAGCCCGATGAGCTTCTGTTTCGAGTAGTGTAGCCGAGCCAAGCTTGATAAGAGGAGAAAGTGAGTATTTTACCAACGAGCACTTTTATAAGTGATCAGCTCTTCAGTGAAATCAAAAGACACTCAAGTTTTGAGATGCTTCAATGAGTTGAACTCCTTGGTCAAGCTGACAAGATGCCTCTTCGGAGCATCTTCCGAATACTTAGCAGCCTGTATATTCCTATGGCTTGCGTATTAAGTCAGTCTTTGCTGGTGAACTCATTCGAAGAAGACTAACAGCGCTCTCAATAGTCTACAGGTCTCTCTCGAACTTACCAGTGCTAATCACTAAGGGACGAGACCGCAGATTTGAACATATTCTAGTCCAACCATACATACTGCGCTGGGTGCTTTAGAATAATACATGCTGTCCTTTGAGGGTTTACCTGAATTTTGCTCAGGCCAGATCTGAGTAATGTAAATAAGAAAGCTTTGATAGTGTAGAATGCCAGTTTCCCGCTTCTTCAGTCGCTTCAAATGGACGCACATGCTCTTTAGGCGCCTAAAAGCTCCAAGATACGAATACCGTCAAAGTTCTTTCATTGCCCCCTTCAGCTTCATTTCTTAAAGCTACGAGTCCAAGATTGCCTTACTTGTCGTTCCCGTCGGTTTATTCTAGGCACATAAGTACGTAGAAAAGCTCATTCATTGCGGACACCTCTGTACATACTCGCCTTTGAGTAGTGTTCACTAACGTAAGCGTATCTCTTTGAGCCACAAATCCCTGATAGCAGGCACATAGCACCTACATTCACAATGTTCTTCTTATACGAGTGAAAGATTCTGTTGTGTGCGGTTAAGCCTTCCTTCATGGGCTGATGTTAAACCATAACTTAGGGATGAATCAAGTCAAAACGATGTGTCGTTCTTGTCAACAGTAGCGTGTGAAGGCAAAGCAAGACTGCAGTCCTCGATTGGAAGTCAGAAAGGATTCAGTATTTAAGCTGTCTCAAATGGCCATAAATGTCCCTATAGCAAGAATCTTCTTCGCGGCGTCGTTTCTTCTGCAGTACGCACTGAATCAGTCTACCTAGCATTGAGCATTAGTACTTTTGTGGTGCTTGTTGCTCTTTGTATTCATGTGCCCAGGTGAAGGTTGACGACCCTCGGCCAACCTCTTCGTCACCCTCGACGTATTCGTACCAGCTCAAAGAAAGAGCTAGGGCTAGTGCTAAAAGAGGGAAGATCTCTACCTTGGCCACCTGCCGTTACCTGTCATTGCCTGTCATTGCCTTACATCCCCAAGAACGAGAAATCGAGCGGTCCACAACCAGGACTACGTCGGCATCGACTCATACAGCACCAATGACTTGGCTTAGCTGCCGCAGAATCGGCTCTGTGCACAGACTATGAGCACCAGATGTTATGTGCCACGTTTCTACGTTGAGGCAAACAATTGGAGTATTAAGTTGAAGCGCTCTCCCCCCATCTAGGAGGAGGTCGAGATTTCACCTTTTGATGTATGAGCTATGCCCAACGCAAGTCGATATTAAAGTGAACGAATAAGCGCCTTCTTCCCGAAAACAAGCAAAGAACACATATGGGGCTTCCAGAGGCGATCTCAACTTGCCTGCTAAGACCTTGGGTGTTCAGACACAAGTCTGCATCGTTCGCTCCTGTCATTGGCTGAGGGAAAGTGGTGAGCGAGAGTGGTCGACAGCCCTCGTACCTGATCATGCTTGACTTCGCTAAAGTGGTCGAGATTCCAGCCTGACTCCTTCTTTTGCCCTTTGTCGCTCCTTTAATGCGTTGTACTTCCCCTTATTGCCATCCCTTCCCTAACGTTACGGATACTTGCCGTCACTTTGCTCACAATGGCCGTCGGCCACGATCTTGATGCACCGATCCTCATCCTCTTCCTCAGACACCTCAAAATCGGACCTTCTTCCGTCGTCTCCTCCAAATATATCATCACGTTCTCCACCGCAGAAACGTACTTACTCGCACTATCCACACCTACAAGCAGGATTAAAGGTTCAAAATAAAGTGGGAGAGCAAAAAAATTGAATCCACAATCTCTTCTCCACAACGATCGAGTCTTGAATAGAGTCTAGACCTGCATGTATCGGCCCGCTTCTTACCATGTGGATTCGCGCCGCCGACTTTTCGTCCAACTTCCACCATCGGCATCCCGGCCCGTCGTAACATTTCCCTAATCTAAGTATGCAAGTCATTATCTCACGATCCACGAGATCATTCACAGATTTCGAATGGAAAATTCTTTCAGACTCATGTTGATTGGCTGGGGCATTTGAGCCTGCCTAACATCATCCCAAGAGACAGACAGACTAGGTAGACAGGGGAAGAGAATTCGTAGCTTTAGTACCATCTTCACCTTGGACCAGGCCCGTTACCGTATATACCGTACCGTTTTAGAAACCCAAAGAAAAACGGTCGACTGGCTCTGGTCATAGCAAATAGCTCGAGTTGGGATACTTACGTAAACCCGTATCAGAAAGACAAGTATCGAGATGAACTTGATCATAGCACCTCTCTCTCCCATAAGAAGTTACAAGACACACACGATGACCGCGGAGCGGCAACACAAGCCCACCGTTCATCCGCCCTTCCAGGTCTCCGAGCTCGTCAAGAGAGCCAGCCCGATATCAAAGCTCTTCCAAGTCGCCCAAAATACGTTGTCTCTGACTCGAAAGGAGCTTTGCTCTCATACACGAGATGGATCAGCCCTGGGTCCTCTCTACCTCACCAAATGAATTGATACAAACCCATGGACCCTCAACTCAGCCACCTCCAGGTACAAATATCCTCAACCATACCACACAAAATATCTCGAAATTCCGAAAACTAGAACGCTGTACAGAAGAAGCTTAAATCGTCCAAGCCCATACCTATGGTCTTACACTCCTCGTCGCAACGCTGGGTGCGCATCAGTCAAACACGCGACCATGCTCTCATGACCTTTTACACGCCCACACATGAACATCTCCTTCCAAAACGACAGCCTCAGTGCCCCCCTCACCTCGCATATACGAAGAGCGGCCAAAGTGACATACATACCTTAAGCCGAGCATACGCACGCGCGAGAAAAGCCAGACGAACCTGAGGCGCATGCGGCTACTGCGAAAAAGTGAACATATCCATCCGTCCATCTGTCCGTCCGTTCGCTTTTCCCCATCAAAGGACAAGACGCTATGCTCGTGCTTCGAACACGAGGCCAGACGAAGACGAAGAAGGAGAGAAGGGCATACACGGCTTTCGCTTTTGCGCCGTCACTTTCCGAACTGCCATGAGCCTTTACTCCTCCCTTACATCCCATCTCCCTTCCTTGCAATCGTTGCAACCCCACCAAGCCTCACGGGATGCAAGATTGCAAGCAGAAAAATCAAAAGCAAGGCAACTCTCG
Organism: Colletotrichum acutatum; assembly: GCF_030867785.1. Lineage (NCBI taxonomy): Eukaryota > Fungi > Ascomycota > Sordariomycetes > Glomerellales > Glomerellaceae > Colletotrichum > Colletotrichum acutatum. The sequence goes on from NW_026848995.1 coordinate 248,203, forward strand.
ATCCAATCTCAATCTCAATCTGCCTTACCATTCCAATTTTTTCTGACGCAAATCAGAAACCTGGGGTACATGGACGGTCGGCCATGAATTCGTAGCGTTGCATCCGTTTCACGCTTGTTGACTGACCCCTTCTGGAACGCGAAGTCGACAGTCTCTCGATCCGGACGGAGCTCGCGTGGTCGAAAGAATGGGCACGGAGTTGAAGTGGGTGAGCTTGGACCTGCCATGCTTAGACACAACAACGACTGACCGTTGTCGAAACTAGACTTATACGTCAAAACGTCGAGGACGCGGACAGGCCTGACTGACATGACTTACGTGTACACGCCAGAGCGAACAAGACCGAACACAGGAAACTGACTCACATGTCACAAAGTGTCACATGGCGCAAGAGATCAAAGGTGAACGCACACACGATTCTAGACAACACGCAACGAGCTTCTATTAAGTATTAAGTGAATGCGAACAAGCTGACACCGGCCCTAGTGGCCAGCACAGACGGTTCCATGCAGTCTTTTTCCACCAACAGCATCTCCAAACTCAAATCTGACGATTCCTGACCCTAGCCCGATATGAACCACAACACAAGAGGTCCGTCCATCTTGTCGGACTAAGGCGCTTCGAATTTTTTGTCGTGGGTATTTTCTTCTCGTGTTCTTGTCTGGAGCGACGGGTATAACTGGGTATCAAAGCATCAAAGCGGGATACTTGTGGAAAACAAATCAAAACAAAACAATAAGCAGAAATGACTTCGAAACGACTGAAAGTGGAACGGAATCACGTCCCGCCAATTTTCGCCTTCCGATGCGTGTGCTGTGTAAAGAGGGAAATAGGAAAGGGTATCAGGTAGAACCAGTCTTGACGGGGTATCTTGAAATGCAGATCCGATTCCAGACAAACCCATCCAAGTGAAATGAGTTGTCACGTGATGTTGCTCTTCCTCCGAATCTCGATCCGATGCGATTGCACTTTTTTTAATGGCGTTTTGTTATGTGTTTTTTGCTTTATTCAGTTGATCATGACGACCGACGCTGCCCCTTGCGACGAAGTGACAACGAACCCCATCTCGCATTCTATGCGGCGGCGGTGACGGGGGCAGGAGTGGAAGAAGCGACGTTCTCGGGCTTGTTCTCGGGCTCCTCAGTGGCCTTGGAGGTCTCAGCAGCGGGAGTCTCGGTGGCGACAGCGGGGGTCTCCTCGGGCTTCTCCTCAGTCTTCTCGAGCTTGTCGGCAGGCTTCTCGGTCTTGCCACGGCCCTTGATGGTAGCACGAAGCTTGGAGAAGGCGCTGGTCTTCTCCTGCTTCTCAGTCTCCTCGTTGTCGGAGTGGGCAGGGGACTTGGCAGGAGACTTGTCACGCTTGCCGAAGCCGAAGGGAAGGGAAGACTTGCGCTTCTCCTTCAGGTCGGGGCGAGGCTCGCCGTTGGTGGCAGGGGTGATCTCCTTGTTCTCGACGGGAACGGTGCCAGGGTTGGCAACGTCGACAGCGAGGGGAGTGGTGGCCTCAACGGGAGGGATGACAGGGGCGGACTCAGCAGCGGGAGTGACCTCAGTCTCCTTGGCCGGAGCGGGGGTCTCGGCCTCAGCAGCGGCGGCAGCCTTCTTCTCCTTCTTGCCGAAGACACCGAAGATGCTGTTGCGCTTGGTGGGAAGGGGCTTCTTCTCCTCCTTGGCGGCCTCGACGGGCTTGTCCTCAGCAGCGGTCTCAGTGGCAGCGGCGACAGGAGTCTCAGCAGCGGGAGTGACGGGGGCCTCGACGGCGGGGACCTCAGCAACAGGGGTCTCGGTGGTAGCAGGGACAGCGGGGGTCTCCTCCTTGGGAGTCTCGGCGACAGCGGGGACAACGGGAGTCTCCTCCTTCTCCTCCTTCTTAGACTCCTCCTTCTTGCCAAGCAGGCTGCCGAAGATAGAGGCACGCTTGCGGCTGGCAGAGCGACGCTTAGGCTCCTCCTTCTTGACCTCCTCCTCCTTGGGGGTCTCAGCAACGGCCTCCTCGGTGGCGGGAACAGCGGCGGTCTCAGCAGCAGGGGTCTCGGTGGCGACGACGGCCTCAGTAGCGGGAGCCTCAACGGCCTTCTCCTCCTTCTTCTCCTCCTTCTTGGCGGGCTTGAAAGCCTCAAGAGCAGTCTTGTAGGCCTCAGTCTCGGTAACGGTGGAAGCGAGCTCCTTGGCCTCAGCGACCTTGAGCTTCAGCTGGGAGATCCAGTTGTCGCGGTCCTCGGCGTTGGCAGCCTTGAAGGTGTGCTTGTGGCCCTTGGCGGTGAAGTGGAACTTGTTAGCGCCATCGGCAGCAGGCTCAGAGGCATCGGCCTAGGGAATAATCGTTAGCATAATGTTTGTGGTGTAAACCAGAGAGCGTAACATACCAAGTTGATGACACCCTGGGGGGCGGTCTTGTCGCCGAAGAAGAGGAGACCCTTGCCGGTGTGGGAGGCCCAGGCGGCGTTGTGGTGGGCGGTCTCGGTGGACTTCTCGCTCTTCAGGTAAGAAGAGAGGTTCTTGGACTCGACGGCATCAGATCCGAACCAGAAGAACTCCTTGGAGTAGATGAAGTTCCTGCAAAATAGCGGTTAGCACATGCGACGAAAGGTCCTTGACGCGCGCTATACTTACTTGGGGAAGTTGATGCCCTTGTGCTCGAGGGTGCCCTCCTCGACGGGGACAACCTCCTTCTTGGCCTCCTCAACAGGGGCAGCAGCCTCAGTGGCAGCGGCCTCAGCAGGTGTCTCAGTGGCGGTGGTAGTAGCCGGGGTCTCGGTAGCAGTCTCGGCGGCGACAGGGGCGACGGCAGGAGTCTCCGTAGTCTCGACGGGCTTCGTCTCGGCGGCGGGGGCCTCAGCGGTGGTGGTGGCAGGGACAGTCTCCTTGGGGACCTCGACGGGCTTCTGTTCTTCGGCCATTGTGTATGATGTGTGGTGTTGAGAAAGGGGCGTTGGGTATCAAAAAGTCAGGCGGTAGACTTGGGTATCACAATGAAAAGGTCTTATAAAAAAGCACTACTAAAAGTACTGTATTGGTCGTGTCGAGGGGTGGTATGAGGTCTTGGGTATAAAAGAGTTCAAGAATAGAACCTCTTTTGGGGAATAATGGCAAGAGAAAAAGAAGACCTGTAAATGGTGGCAGAGGAAAGACGGGAAAGGGAGAGAAGTAAAACGGGAGGTAGAGCGGGTTGCTGGGGGTACTTATTTGCGAGAGGGTGACGAGAAGAGGCTTTGCCCTTGCCAGGAGGCCCGGTTGATGGAGGCTCACACGGTCCAGTTAGTCCCTTGCGAAGGAGGAAAAAAGAGGCGTGGGCCCGTCGTGAGTGGCTACCCCCGGGTAGGAGAGAGAGAGAGAGAGAGAGGAAAGGTACCTTGAAGTGTGCGTGTAGGTACTTGAGGAGGGAAGGAGGGAGACGTGTGTCAGTGTCAGTCTAGACGGCGGCACTGGCGTGGGAGGTTGATGAGCGGTAGCTTGGACAAGAACGGTGGGAATGCGATACGGTGTAAGACTGCGAGCCAAGTAGACCGTATGGTGGGTACAAAGTATGGTATCCGTACGAGCAGACCGTAAAGCGATGGGGGGAGACTCGAGAAAGAGGGAGAAGGGGTTGCAAAGGGCCAGTCAGAGTGGTCGTCTGAGCTTGATGAGAGAGCGCGGGCAAGTGCGACGAGGATGGGAGGTCTGCTGGTCTGCTGGAGAGCTTGGGCGCAAAGGAAAGCGAGGAGGACGAGAGAGGTCCAAGGTGTGTGAGTGGTGAGTCGCGAGTGTGGTGTGTGTGAGGTTCAACAAGCATGCGATGAAGGACAGGGGTCCGGGAAAGAAGCCGTTCCAAACGGATACTTTTTAGTGGGGGTACTTTCCCTCGTTGTCGCGGCCCTGTCACCAATGTACCTACCTTCCTCTGCTCACCTACCTGAGGCTGCTGCACCTACCTTATCATTCAGTAATGCGTACTAGGTAATGTGTATGGCATCACTTGCCTTTCTTTTTCTGGTCTACATACCTCTTTCTCTTGTATCCCGTACCTGAGAAAGGCTCTGCCTCTTCCTCCACTCATTATACGCGGTTTACCTGATCTTCACATTGGATTGCTACTCCGTATTGGTGGTTGCGATGTGCATCTCGGGAAATGGAAATAGGATACAATCAAGGCTGTGGTTGAGGTACGAAGTGCCCTGGTCTAGCGAAAAGGTAGATACTTATCTTTCCCTCGAAATTCCATAGCAGAACAAAGTTCCTCGATGTTTGCGAGGAGGTACACGTACTTGTACCTTAAAATGGGAGGTGGGGCGTGGCATTTGGTAGCACTTCCCCTGTCGCTTTGATTTTTTGGTGTGTTGCCAGAGAGTCAGAGGAGAACGAACTGAACGTCGCGTGCTGGCCCGTGCTGCGCGCAAGCCATTGCGACGAAATTGCCAGACCCGTACGGAATACCTCAGGTACCTTACTGTACCTTTAGCTGCATATGCTTGGGAACTGCGTGTTGCGTTCTTCTGCTGCTTCATGTCGTATCGTGTGTGCAAGGTGGGAGTGAGTCAGAGGACCGTATTGGTGTCCGTAGTGTAGAGAGACAGCCAGAGACTCACTTGTAGCAGTACGTGCCCAGTCGCCGCGCCTGGATACGTATACAAGATATTTATTACATGGGGGCCCAGAAAGAAAAGAGAGTGCAGGATGAGCAAGATGCAAAGATGGACAGGGGGTACCAGGACGAGCCTTTCCACACTTCGGACAGCGTCAGGGGTGTAGTGCAGTGGTACATAGACATCCATGCCCATGCCTCGCCATTCCCTGCCTGGACCCTGCTGCTTTGCCGGGAACATGCCATGGATGACCCACTCCCGCCGCCATTCCCAGACGTTAGTGGCTGTCCTAATTCATTTGTTAATTTTTTTTTTCTGAATGAATCTTTTTTTTTCTTTGCTTCTTCTCTCTAATACGCAGCAGCTACGCAGCAACGAGCCCAGAAAGGTGTACTTTGTAGAGAGAGAGAGAAAAGTCGTTCGCCGGTTGCCCCTCCGATGTGACGACGCTGCTATCCGTACAGGATAAGGTATCCGTACCTTTAACTACAGGTTCCATTGCATCCATCTATCTTTGTTGTTGGAAAGAATGGGAACAAAAAGAACAAGTGAGCCAACCGGTGTTGGAACATCGTAGCCGCCGCAGACTCCCGCTCCCTTCTCTACGCCGCCGCACGCCAACGGCCCAGCAACCGTTTTACTCGTTTTTTTTTCTTTCTAGACCCTTTTTTCGTTCTGTCGTACGCGACCAACAAATTATCGAAATTCACAGTGGACCATAACGAGATGGCCGGGTGATTTCGATACGCGCTGAACCCGGGCATGGAACCTAGCACCCGTGCCGGGTCCCTTTCCTGAGTTCAACAAACTGTCTCCATCCAGTCAGATAAGGTATTAGAAAGGCAACGAAAAGGGGGTGCCGCGGCCAGACTCGTAGACGTCGCAGTTTACTGTTAGTTGAACCGGCTGGCGCTGGCTGACTGACTGACTCTGGCGAGGCTTTCGCTCGGGCTCCTGTCACCGGCGGGATGTGTGTGTAATAAAGTTCCCTTCTCGGTGACTCATGTCGCACTGTAATCTTTCAGTCCAGGCCTCTTCTCCTGATACCGCTACTTTCTCCCTGGACCTGCAAGAAGTAACTGCACACTGCCCTCACTCCGTTTCTGGCTCACCGTCCGTATCCCTTTCTGAAAAGTATTGAAAGTATCCATGGAGTATTGGGTACTGTTACATTCGATGGCCAGAACTCGAGGCCGTGACGATCGAAAAGTGGATGAGGGGGATGTTGAAGGCTGGCATGAACGAATGAAAAGGATACGATGCTCTTGCACCACAGGCTTGCAGTACCAAACTTCCATGGTTCCTCACCATCTCCCACACACTGCTTGGGGAAAAAAATAAACAAGAAAATGAGCAAAAAATAGAAAAATGGGAGATATTTCAGGAAAACAGAGAAAAGGCATTGCCTACGCGTCTGTGGCATATCCATCCTAAAACAGATTCACTTCGAAACCTTTTCGCAGCCAGAAAACTCGCGTGATGTCCTGCAGCCAGCCCATGACGGACGTCATATTGCGGCCGCCCCCCCTTCGAGGGTGATGCCGTTGAATGCGCTCCATTCTCGTGCATTGCATAGGCAAGCTTTTCGCAGGGCAAATCGCGACACCACCGAAAAAGTAGAGGTGTGTCCACCCTGCAACCACAACGCATCTCCCACTCGCCACCACCACCACCACCACCTCAGAGAGCGGATGGGTAGGTAGCAATGAGAACGAGACGAGAGCTTCAGGACTGGTTGGCTTCCCGGCACAGTACCTAAAAGAAACATAATACTCGCCGTAGGCACTACAGGCCGATCGATTGTTCTCTGCTCTTCTCCCACGCTCCGTAATCCGTTTGCCAACTGTATTCCCCTTCGCCGTATGAGCCGGCTCTCTCTCTCTCTCTCTCACTCTGCCCTACACGAACGCATGGGAAACGTTGTGACCAGCGGCCAAGTGCCGGCATGGCTGGGCAACCTCTAGCGGTCGTCTTCCATACTATCGCCTTTCATATTCCGCCCTCCATTCTGTAGGGAATCCTCCGTCTTCTCCCATTTGTACTCACCGTTTCCCGCGCCTCTCAGCCCAGCCCAGTGCCGTCCCTTTAACCTCGTCCACTAGTCCCTTCCATAGCAAATCGCTAGAACCCCCCGAGTGCTTTGCGTGTGTCGTTGGAAACTTGGCAATTTTGAGGGACCACCACGCTCGCCTAATACGGCTGCAAAACGGGACTCGAACTTCGGAGAGAGAGGGTCTACGCTAAATTCCTCACTATTTTGCGACACGCGCTTTTGTCCTGTCAGGTCACTTTTCCAAAGGGGAGCGAGACATGGCCGGTTCCTCGTTAAGCAGAAAACCCTTGGGGCCAAGATCCATATGGTCAAAGAGAGTGTGGGCTGCAAGCAAGGGGAGGGAGGGACAGGAAGAGGAAAGAATAGGAGCCAAGGTGGTCCCCTATCAAAACGACGACCACGCCATAGGGCCACGATGGAGAAAATGGGGGGCCAGTACGCTACCTTACGCTTCTCGTCGAGATGTGCCGCTAGTCCTGCTAGCTGCATCCTCTTTAAAACCATGTGACTCAGGCAAGATACCGTCTAAGCAAGATTTATCCAGAGCGGGAGTGTCGATCAGTTTGCGCACCTTATCCCAAGGCCTCATTGGACTCGTCGCACCACGACTGAGTGCGCTGATGGAGGGGCATAACCGTATGGGTGTGAGAGGTGGTACGTGTGTGTGTCGCGTCTTTCATCGACTCGATGGCGCTCTCATTCAGAGTTCGCCCAGCATTCGTCAAGTTGTGAGCCAAGTGAGGCCGGGCAATGAGATGCGGCGGCCAGCCTGAGTCCCTTTGCGCCTGCGCCATGCGAGACTGTGCAGAGCCGGCGCCATGTATTTCTTCTTAGACAGGCGTACTGCAACCTGCCTGTTCTGCCAGTCACCGTTAGGTTGTCTCCTTTCATCCTAGGCATGCTTCTTGTGCTTCATGGACATGACAATGCAGGGCAAGCAGCCAAATGTTTCGGACTCTGCCTCGCTCCCGTAGCGCGGTCTTGGTGTTGCTCGTTAGTTGCGCCAATCTGTGTCCATCTCGTAGATGACTTGTATCCATGGATATTGTATCTTGACTCTGGAAGCGTGGCGCCACTCGGTAACCGTACGAATACAGGATTCTCCTTTCTGGTGGGGAGAGGGGGCCGCCGCGTTACTGTCGTCGTAACGGTAGCGGACCAGAAAAGGAGAAGTCGTTCAAAGAAGACTCGACTGAGGCCGGCACGATGGATCCACCGTAGGAGACGACAAGAGACCATTCTCATGACAATCAGAAACAACAGCCGCCCGACACTGTGCAACTGCCAATCAATCGGAGATCCACAGGCCCTTGACTTGGACCCATTCCGCATATTTGATCCAAACAATCCTAGCTGCCGCCAGGCCTAGTCTTGGTCCTCTTTGGACAACAGACAGGGACTGACGGGGATGTAGGGGGCCGTTCCCCTGCCTCTCATGATCAGAGGCCACCTACGGGAATTTTTCTTTCCTCTCGAGATTCTCAGGACCACAGCGTAAGAACAGGATACATTAAATCCCCTCCACCGTACGGTCCTGACTGTCGGCCTGGAAACAGGCACACATTGCTGACCCGACGGCTTCCCCAATCAAGTCTTTCGGGAGTTCATAGTCCAGAGTCTAGACGCCAAACGCCAAACGACACTCCATCAACAGCTCCGTTCGGGCGCGTGTCCATCTAGACTCTAGACCTGCCAAGGGGACTTGCGGCTGACTCCAGCCCGCCGGCTTCCCATACCAGACCCCTCGAACGCAGCACAGCATATCCCCAACGAAGCGAGGTTTGTATTCGCACAAAGTACCCGCCATCGTTTGGACATTGCTTGCTGCTTGGGTGACCATCCGTGACGGGGACCCGATGCAGATGCGCAGGGACGGCAAATTACGGCCACTGCCGAGCTAAAAATTGCTGACGGACACGGCCTTCATTTCAACAAAGAGCCTTGGGCCGTCCGAGTCGGCCACTATTGGCTCCGTGGGGTTCCAGCGCGGCGCTACCATCGCGATCCTATTTAACCACTTGGCCATTCTCGCCTGAAGCGTACCTAGCTTGCAAATTAGGTGATGAATGATTGCGCCCCAACATCTGTACCTGACATTGGGCAAGCCATGACAGACGTTCCGAGCTGATTGACGGGCGACAGCGGTAAGTCCATCACGGACAACGAGTCCGAAATCAGAAAGGCTAATATTCGGAGAGTCATGCTTGGCCATTATGCGGTGCCCCTAAACGGTGCGATCATGTCCTAGCATCTAGTTGATCGACACGCCTGGTGTCGTTGGATGGCCACCGGGAGGTCAACCGAGTCCGTCTGTTCAAGGTGGCCGACCGCTCTTTTGATCGGTTTGGAATTCCATGGGATGGGTTGGCTTAGGATGAAAGGGCCACCCGTGGAATGCGATTCGATATCCAGGATGCCCATGAAGTGAAAGCCGAATCAATGTCGACTTATGCCATCAGATGCCACCTACAAGCCCTGCCAAATGCGGGCTGCGCGTACCTCACTCAGAACTGTCCTTCACAACCCTGTTAGCTGATCCCTGGTCTATCTCTGCTTTGATTTTACTTCCTAGGTTGAGAAGTCGCATTTGCAGCGGAATTTCATGTGGTCCCACATAGCAACCAGTCATGCTGGCAGTGACTCCAGGGAGAGGCCCGGCAGCCGGAGAACAGCTCATTGGTGTGGGACGGAGACTCGGAGCCGGGCGTTCGTTGCCCCTCGAATTCGAGATCCGCGATGGTATCGCTTCTTGTCGCCCAAGTGGGTTTTTGGGCGATGATGAGGATGGCGAGCAAGGTTCACGCGGATCCCATAACACCCCAAATTACCATTCCTAGGCGTTGTCTTGACAGAGGTGAAATAGAGTTGGCGGTTGGAATCTTCGGCAGACAGCGAATGCGTTCATGAGACCACGTAGGTACTTCGTACGGATAGACTAATACAGCCCTGCTTGGCTCAAATAGATGGCGAAATCGTCATCCCCCCAATCTCGCCGCAGAGCGCAGGCCATCTCGCCATCTCCCTGATCTGTCCTGACGAACTGCAGCATCGAGCAGCCGAACGCCCTGGTTTAAAATGGGGCCGTGATTGCAGTCTCAGATACACATGACTGGAGGCGGAGGGGCACGGAAGGTGGAAGGTTCTGGTGGCCTGGCTAGGAATGGTGTCAATGATGGCTGGTATCGTATCGGATTGCCTGGCGTGAATCCTAGTACCAGGAATCTCGCGGATGTGTGTTGCCGAATCAGATTGCTCCGAGTTGATAGTTTGGGAACGTATTCGATGTATCTGTGCCTGTACTGCGTATGCTGATGGCTCGAGACGGCAGATCTGGTTGGGCCTTATGAGTTGTCGATGATGTTGTGGTATCTCGTCGGTTCTCGACCAAGAACCAGGGTCGTGATTGACGTCCATCTTCGTTGGCAAGGACGTTACGTAAGATTGAAGAAGTCCTGGGCACGACGGTGAAGGCAAGAACATTCTATGGTAGGTAATGTAGGTAAGGTACATCGAACATTGAACAGGACGGGAAGTTAGGAAGTAGGTACATCATCCCACCCTCGTTCCTGGCAGTCCCATGTTGTAACTTCAGGCCAAGGCAAGCACCAAGTACCTCAGGTAAGGTAGATGGCGCCTTCCAAGCTCACGGTGACGGATCAGAGCGTACTGACCTCAGGCAAGGCGCTTACAGATAGGAGGGCACTTTGCTTTGCAACCTTCATTGATCGATACCAACTCCGTACTGGCCAAATGTTGGAGTATCACCACCCTATTCGCCTCCTACATGCCTTGAACCCGTCCGATGCAAATCTGCCCACTGCCACCCAGCATCGTCACGGCATTCCTATTCTTGGCCTTTTTGTCATGTACCATATTCGGGGCTGCGTTGGCAGTGGCTGAGAGACCTGCCAACGGCAACCGATAGATCATCCCCCCTGGCCTGTTTTGCGTATGCGCATGATCGTACTTTATTCCCTTTCCAAGCAGTGGAGATCCATTGTCCGTTTGATATGCCATCCTCGGTCCGGCCATTTTACGTCATCTGCCATCTTGCAACCTATCGTTACTGCAGCCGATACAATCACTTACGTCTATCAGTTTGCCAAATGTACAAAGAAGGCTATGGCCATACGGATATACTGACTAGAACCAGTCATCTTCACGAACACACGCACATGATTTCTTGCACCCAGATAACATACCTATCCCGCTGGTTCAATGAGCCGCCCATGCCGTCGTCTCCCATTTGAGACAGACGACCTGGGGGTGGGTAGCTCACAACGGCTTTGTGGAGTGAAACATTGACATACCACGGAGTACTGCAACCACCACTGCGACACGGCTCCCACGGCTCGCCTTACCTGAATCTCTAATAATCTCACCGGTCGGTATAACGGTGTAGCAGAATACGCTAACGATTTGGACACACTGCGCCGGCTCGCCCGGCTTGCTTCGCCTTCATTGATCTTGCATTCCGCCCGTCTGGGACAAAGAATCTTGATAACCAATATACATCCCCGCGGTTCAACTCGTGTGACGTTGATCACCCGAGTATTAGATACAGCTTTGACAGCGCTGTCCCGGACTGCGGACCCACGGGGCCTTGCAAACGGGACCGGCCGGAGTATATCAACTCCCCTCCCGCCTCAGCCCACGCATCCAGTCGCCACGATTGTACAGTTCGTCGGAGCTTGATCGGATGGGCCAGTACTGGAGCTGTGGTGTGCGCTGTATTACTGAGCACACCAGTTTAAACGCAAAAAACCCGGCCACTCAAGCGCATTATCGGTCACCCATCAGTAGCTCAGCTGGTGCTTGCTGATCCACGAAGCCCGCAGGTGAAACAAACCCGTCTCTCGTTTGATGCAGGTGGGGGCTTGATTGAGACACACGAAGAAGAGCAGGCACTCCGTCGTAGTACAGCGATGAGGCCGCCAGATTTGACCAGAGGAGGCATTTCAGATGAGTCCGCTCCTTTTGCTGGCAAGGTGACCCAGGTCAAGCAAAGCAGCTATGTCCGAACCTCTTCGTTTCCCCAACCTGAGATGGCTTGCCATCAGTCAGAGTTCCGGTCACAGTTGAGCGCAGCAACATCGAATAAAGGGTAATAATCCGATGTTTGCTAGACCTGAATGTTTACCACTTGTCGGCGATAAATGAGGCGGTAAAAGGGAGTATCGATGCCCAGACTTTACGCATTTCTGAGTTTGTCCCGCTGACCGACTGAGTTTACTTCGAGCTTGATTCTCGGCCTCCTCGCCCATAACGAATTTGCGGTGACGGTCTCCGATACAGCTCCGCCTTGGGGTCGTGTGGCTCGTACACCACCATTCATGTGTTGATCCCTCGTTGTCTTCACACCATGGGCTGGCAAGGCCCGGCACACAGAATAAAACGTTCATGCAAGCCCCGCCGTTGGTATGCACATGATGCATTTGGCTTCTCGGCTTGTCTCCCCTCACCACGTTCTAGATCCCCGCGTACCATTGCCAATGTCTCGCACCACGACGAGTCAAGTGGCTCGCCATCAAGCAAATCGGAGGGGGGTCGCGCAGGTCGCATTGCTCGACTTTCTCGACGTCAGCCGTACCACATTATTTTTTCTCGAGTCGAGGTCTTGTTTGCCGTTGTCACCGCCGGTGCCGCGAATTCCTTAGACGCCATCCATCCAACCGTGCCATCCGGCCTAGTGGCCATTTTTGGCGTCATCTGTGAGATGTACTGGCTCGGTGGTTCATGCGGTACTTCCAATAAGGGATGCAGCTCTTATCACACCGCATATGGGGGAAGTCTGAAGTGTCAAGCCACTTTCTCAAGGCAGACTTGTGAAGTGAGATACTTTTGTGGCTTTTGAGGGCCCTCGTCCTGGGAAGTTTTATGTTTGCATGCTGTAGGCTTTATGTCGGCTGAGTTTGACTTTCAAGGGAAGTTCTGCGGAGTTCCTTGCAGCTCTACCATGCTTCGAGTCTCACGTCGCTTGTCAAAGTAGCTAGGAAGGCCTGGGGTCTCGACTCGGCTGAGAATTATGTTTGTTGTTGCACCTCTTCTCAAACTTGAGTCTCGAGTTGAGACTTGATAATGCTCATTGCTCGCCAATATCCCGTTTGGTCGTAGAGGCCGGGCACGTGATTGTAATCAACGACATCTGATGCAGCTCAATGTCTATCCTCCTGCGTGCTATGAGAACATCGAGTCCGGTCCTGCGCAAGGTCGGTCGGAGATCCTCAGCGTGCCTCTTAATGATATTTGGCCCTTCCACATGACGAAGTAATGGAGTACAACCTGCCTGCATAGTGACAACAATGAGAGATCTTAGTCGTCAGGCGTAGTAGGAATATGTCCCTCCGTGCCCCTCTGCGCATATGGTGTCGTATCTATACTTGATGGGTTGATCATACCATTGACAACCACTTAGGGGCTCTCTTCTGTGCATCTTTCCAGTTCCAGCAAGCATTTAAATGGATAGGGACATGAAGAGATACCTAATGAGATCCAGCCAGAGGGATAGCAGTCGTTGGTTGATCTTGTCGGCCTCAGCCCGATCTTATCTCTAGCTTGATATGCTACTTTGCGCATAACAGTGAGATCGCCTCACAAAGAGTACCGGCTCTAGACCTCGTAGCATAGGGAGGGCGTGCCTTATTTTTCGGTCGTTCTTCTGACAGCTGTTGTACATAGCGTTGTTCAGGGCCAATCTTTCTACCAGTCGATTTCCCAAGGTCGCAAACTGAGGAAACGAGCGCGAGATATTCGAACAGACAGCTTGAGTGAAGGCCCTAGGTATCAGGTAGATGAGATATAGCTAACATATGATGTTTTTCCTTAATCGCAGCCTTGTGTGTAGAGCTGAAAGTCCTGCTCCTTCGGTGGCGCGTGCTTGAATGACGTTATCACCTATTCTGGGGAGGAGTTTTGCTGGATGATTTAACAAGACTGAAATGAGGCCGCTGCCTTCTGTCGTAGGCCGCGCTGTTTCACTGACACGCTGTCCTCATCAAGTCGTCAGTAGCTGGTGTGTTTGTAGGCTCGTTGTACACCACGGCAGAGTCTCAAACTGTTTGGTCGAGTGTCTCTCGAGACATCCGTTGTTATGAAGCGCAGCCGCCGTACTCATTTCGGTGTAGCTGCAAAGATGAAAATGAGTAAGCAAGATACCTAAGCTCTGGGAATGATGGGGCAGTGTGTATCAAACTTCGCTATCTCGAACGTTATGGCCGAAGCTGGTCTCCAGGCGAAGCCGCGTGGCTGAGTGACATTTCTCTCGTGGCAAACAAGCTCGAGAGGTACATATATGGTGTCTCCTGATTATATATTGAGGAGAAGCCTGCTCTCTCGAGGACCATGGGATTTGTGAAGCTTACAGGCGCAAGAACTATGGATGTCAAGCCTCAAGGTTACAGAAGCATAAAGCTGGCGTCAGTTTACACGGAGCTGGCTGACCGGGAAAGGTGGATGGGTGGTCCCTTCCCAGACTATTGCTATCCTTTCTCCTAGACCGGCCACAACTCGAACCATACCGCAAGCAAATATCGAGTCACCTAACATGCCACATACCATCGTCGCTATCAGCGCCAAGAGCAAAAAATCCGACCAGGACAGCAGAGCCAGGTTTATGACATATCTATTTGTTGTAACCATAGCCTCATCCTTCCTCCAATGTGACGCCTCAGCTCCTTCCTATAGAGTAAGTGATTTTGTTCTCAGCTCTCCAATCCGACAACGAGCTCGAGGAACACAACTGATCCAAAATGGCAGACCAATGGAGCTCACAAAGGATAACATGAGTCTCTGCGACCCATATCCCGCTCTAGACTATTCCAGATGGCCTCTTTGTACTTCGGGAAGCCATGACCTCTGCCACCTGCCTGCCATCTAGGTACAATCTGCCATCCTCAAGGTGAACGATATCCCATCCTATCTCCCCAGCAACTCCCACAACTTCTCCCCCATCACCTGACCGAACGACTGAAAACCACCATACCAAGCCTGAAAGGGGTAATATTGAGGAGAGGAAGGAGCCCACTCGAGCTTCCTTCCCTGGGCTGTGCAGTCTTTGGTCTTGGTATTTTCACCTTGAATTTCCTTTCTGGGCCAATTCCACTCACGCTCACACTCACACTTCCACTTTCACTTGAGTCATCTTCACCTTTTGTTCACAACCTATCTCCATCACCTTTGACCCGACACAACCTTTCCGTCCTCAGTTTTCTTTTATGAGAACACCTAGTACCAATTCCTTCTCGATAATTTCACCCCCGACCTCTTTCTTCTTCTGCCCAACACACAGTTGAAGACAAAAGCAACTTGGACTTTGCTTCACTGGCATTGTCCCAGTTGCCACTCCCTCCAACCCCTAAGTTTCTTGGTAATTGGCTTTTCTTGCCCTTCAGTACTATCATTCCTCTGCTCTCGCCTTTTACGATCATTAGAGCCAAGAAAGGCAAAGACTGCCCCTCAAGTATATCCTTCCTTCGTTAGCCAAAGACCAATATCGAGCACAACAAGATGGCCAGTCGCCGGCCTCTCTGCTCTAACAAGATGGAACTCACAGTTCCCGCCGACGGCAAACTTCATGAGGTTGTCGGCCGCACTTTGAAGGAGCAAACCACGCACCAACTCAAGCTAGTCACAAAGCTTCTGGTCGGTCCCAATGGCTCTTTGCCTGACTTGCCTGCTGATTCGCCCCCCAACATTGCATTCTGGGACGATCTTCGACAAAAATTCCTCACTACTGGGGTCCGTCAAGATAACCCTGGTCCGTCGACCTCCAGAGCAGATTCCAGCAAGGGAAAGAGCATCAAGGCGAACCAGGCCAATGTTACTCTGGAAACACTTTTGAGGGTGGTGCCTGTTGGGCAAGAGATAATCGCCCACTTGTGGCTTGTCGACACTGCAGCCGTTGGCAAGTTGGCATCAGCTTCGATGGGCTGCTACGAAGCCGTTGCGATTCATGTGGTAAGTCACCATTCCAAAAGAATTGTGCTAACCTGAAGCTGACACTGCCATAGTCCAAATTCGACCTCCCTGCCGGCGAGTATCGGGACTGCGACTGGCTTCCGCAGCAATTGGCTCGCATGGACGACGACTGGCGCGTCAACATTGATATCCGTGGCATCGGCCGCAATCTCTTCGTTCGCGGCAAAGCCCTCGATACTAACCCGTATGCTGAGTACTACTTCAAGGATGCTCCAGCCTTTTGGTCCAGCCCCGAGAACCGCGATCACTTGCGAACTATCTCAGAAACACTGTGCGAGGACAATTCCAGCCTCATCGAGGACTTTGCTCACTTTCACCGCGATGAGAAAAAGCTCACTGGGATTGAAAATGCTTGGAGACGTGGTCATGAGAAGATGGGCTTGGCCCCCATCGCCAAGGATGAGGACAAGCGCGGCAATATCTACTTGGCTGAGATGAGCTACAACATCCCCATGCGTAAGTCCTCCGACGAATGACCATGATGTTCGCAAAGCTAACAAAATAACAGTACGATCTCTGTCCCAGTATGGAGGAGCACTTACCTCTCTGCAGCTGCATGAAGTCCCCATGATGGACCTCCGCATTCTTGAGCTGATTCTTTCAGCTTGTCCCGTGCTCGAGATCTTGGGAATCGACAAGTGCGAGCTTATTCATGTCGCGGACATCAATCCGATTCTCGATATTATCTTCCAGCGCGCCCAGAAGACTGGTAAGAAGCTGAGAAAACTTCAGTTTTACCCTCGTTCTTACACAGAGCCGGTCCACAACCGTACTGGCACCCACGTTCTTTCATGGAACCCTCTGAAGACCAATGTCGAGACAGGCCTCCTCGTTACAGTCTTCTGGGCCATTCTGAAGGCCGTTCCTATGGGCATTGACCTCGTGTCCAAAGGACAGCCATTCCGTCAGTTCCTCGATCTCGTGCCGATGAGGCCCGGTCAAATCGCGGTATTCCTTCACCATGTGTTCAAGTGGCTCGACGCCGCGAAGACTCCTGGCGCCTATGACTGGCTCACCGAGACGCAGAGTCCCGAGGGTCAGTTCCGCAACCCTGACCTCCTCATGCTCGAGGATCAAGTTCTCCTCAGTATGCTCCAAGGAACGAAGGAGTGCAAGACGATGCAGAAGCATAAGCGAGCATCTTATTACAACGAGCAGTACGAATGCTGCCAATGTGGATGCGAGATGCTCGCGGTCCTCTTCCGTGAAGAGATGAAGTCTCGCGCAGCCGATCACCGCGTCTGCCGCATCTGCGACCTTCGGGGTGAGCTCAATGGAGAGAGCCACCATCGCCTCCATGATAAGAGAACAATGCTCAACCGTTTTCTCTACTCGCCCAACGATACTGAGGACAAGACAGATCTCAGTGACGATGAGATGCAGAGCGTATCGGCCCCTCCTCTTCGCAATCCATTCATCAAAGGAGAGATGATCAGCGGAACACATCGTAAAGAGGCCGTTCTTCAGCACCGAAGCCTGCCCAAGGTTCAAGTTCTTATCGACGAGCGCAGGAACTTTGATATTCTCAATGCTGCGGGACAGGCCGCAATGTATGATGCCCAGGAGGCGGGCTGGTGGAAGGCTGGAGTTTTCAATGATCACCCAACCATGACCAAACAGACTCCGTATACGAAGATGAGAGTCGCCAACCAGGGCACGCTTCGCAAACAGTCCTGGGAATACGTCCTGTGGAAGACCTACTATAAGGACGCTGGCTTGGCCGAGCAGCAGGCGGCGGCAATGGCAGCCGGCCACGAACCTCCCAAGCCAGCCGGCTTTTGGTGAGAGAGAGCCCTCGAGAGCTCGGTACGACACTCCTTGAGGCACCCCTAAAATTACGGCAGTCCCTTGAAGCATACATCGACAGCATTATTATCAGATATCACACTATTGGCAGATCTGACGCGTCCAGTCTCAGCCCACCAAAAGCAACAGATGACGTTCCGACACTCTTCTTCTATCCGAAACCCCTCGACCTCTCCTCCCACTCCGTAACATGATGAGACGACATTGGATTTGGAAAGTGGAAGACACTGCACTGTGCAAAATGGATCGGAAAGAAACAAGTTTTTGCGTTTCCTCGTCATACACTATTAGACGGCATTGAGCGCTGCCTATTGAGAACACAACAAGATGGATTCAGAAGACGCGGACGATTTCGCGTTGCGTCAGACAGCGATGACCGCTGTATGTCGCGAACTCAGCGCCGTGCACCTCCAGAGTAGAGGTAAAAGAACAGACGGCCCTCTCCATACGCACGAATATGGCAAATGAGAGAAAGGGATAATTGTATGATAATTGGCTGGCTTGGTTTTTCTCACTTGGCTCGATTGGTTTTGCTCTTTCAGGTTTCTCTCATTCGGCATTGCAGCCACATCCCGATAATAAGATTCTCAAGGAATAGGCAGGACTAGCTTACACAGTCCATAGAAGCAATAGCAATTCCCCTTCTGACGTCCCTGCAGTATGCTCTGTGATGTCTCACGTGAATGAAGCACACGGTTCTCGGTATGATATCGAACTTCATCTTGTTCTACAATGTGATACATCTATGAGTTTCTGATGTTGTACAAAAATTATTACACGCTGCCCATGCGTCCCAACTCCATCTAGCATTACAAGGCCAATGCAAACAACAGCTTTGGCTGGGAAAAAACAAGGGGTCCTTAGGTGAGATGGAGAACGCCGCTCAAGAAGAAGACTCCCGCGACTGACTCGAAGTAGACTCCTCAGTCTGCGTGGAAGAACCCTCCTCGGACTGGTTCTGCGGCCCCTCAGTCGACAACCCGACCACGTTTCTCAACGTGCCGAAACTCAAGCAATCGCTGATCCGGCTGGCGCCAGAGAACAACATCACAAGTCTCTCGACACCACATCCCCAGCCACCCGTCGGCGGCAACCCAGCCTCGAGCGCCCGGATGTAGCTCTTGTCGAGCGGCGCGTCCCTGAGCGGGTGCGGATCGTCCGCCTCGAGCGGCGCAGCGTCTTTGCCGGTGCCGAAGAAGCGGTGCTCGGCGAGCTTGCGCGCCTGCGCGGCCGGGTCGTTCTCCTCCTCGTACATGTTGGCCAGCTCACGGCCGTTGACGAAGAGCTCCGTCCGCGCCGACACGAGCTGCAGCGTCTTGGGGCAGACGAAGCTCTTTGCGAGCGGGGACATGCAGGTCGGGTGGTGCGTGATGAAGAGGGGGCCCTCGAAGGATTTGGGCTCAAGGTAGATGGCCGCCAGGCGGTCGAGGAGTTTGGGCATGGTGGGAGGGATGCCGCCGGGCACCTCGATCTTGCTGAGGGCCAGCACGGCGACGAGCTCCGAGTAGGCGTCTTTACCGGTCAGTTTTGGGAAGCGGAAGCCGAGGGCCTCCTCGAGGGCCGGGATGAACTCGAGCTGGCGGAAGGGGCGGGCGAACTTGGAGAGGTCGACGGGCTGGAGGGAGGTGAGTTTTGTGTCGATGAGCCCCTGGCAGTGGGTGGCCAGGCCGGAGAGGAGCTCCTCGGTGCGGTCGATGAGCTCGGGGAGGTTGGTGTAGGCGCTGTAGAACTCGCACATTGTGAATTCTGGGTTGTGCGTGCCGTCGATCCCCTCGTTGCGGAAGGCCGGGCCGATCTCGAAGACCTTGTGGACGCCGCCGACGACGAGGCGCTTGAGCCAGAGCTCCGGGGCGATGCGGAGGGAGAGCTCCTTGGAGGGGAACTCTGTGGCCTGGGTGGTGAAGGAGCGGGCGACGGCGCCGCCGGCGTTCTCAGCGAGGATGGGCGTCTGGAACTCGAGGAAGGACTTGTCGTGGAAGTAGTCGCGCATGTACTTTGTGATGTGGGAGCGCATGCGCAGGACGTCGGCGACTTCGGGGTTGACCATCATGTCGACGTGACGTTTCGCGGCCTTGGTCGCCGGGTCCGTCAGGGTCTGGGGGATCTGCTCCATCGCGGGGGACAGCAGCTCCGGGAGAACGACGGCTTGGAGCGTGAGCTCGCCGGTGCTTGTGCGCGTGGGCCGGCCGGTGATGGCTGGAGGGAAGTCTTAGCATCATATCACGAAGTTCAAGGAGGGCAGCCAGTAGCAGATGATGGGCTTACAGATGTGGTCGCCCTTCTCGATCAGCCGGGCAAAGAGTTTAAAGGTATCAATGTTCATGTCAGGCGAGTGGGCGCCTAGGTTACGGTAGTTGATCATGCCCTGGATCTTTTCGAACTCATTGACAATAGTGACGAAGACGAGCTTGTTCCCGTGGAGACGGACGGATTGGACGCGGCCTGTGGCCTGTCAGCGAAGGGCCGATGGTGGTTAGGGACGCCGCCGGCCACAAGCTGCTGCGGCGACTGCTGCTGCCCTTGTGGAACGACGACTTGTATTTCATTCTGCGTACCATACAGGGTGACGACCTCGGCGTTGCCAGGGTCACTCAACTCCTTCTTCTCCCACACCTTCCTAAAGGCCGGGACCGACATTGGCTTCTTGCGATGAACCAGTCGCGGATGCGTCTCCTTAATCACGCCCTTTTCGCGTACCTCCTCTAACGCCTGGAGGCGCATCTTTTTGAACTCTGATATCCTAACCGCCTCACTCTGTGCTGGCGCGTCCTGCTGACCCTGCTGCTCTGTCCCCTTTGCTATCCTATCCTTCTTCTGCCTCTTCCCTCCGGGCCCATCCTGGACGCTGGCGCCACTTGGTCGACCGACGTGGAAGGACTGAGCCAATTTGGCAACTTGTGGTGTGCGTGTTGCCGGCCGCAAAAGCCGTAGACTCTGAATTAAAGTCATCGCGTCTGATTGCTTCCTGTTAGCTTCGTTGTTCTTCCAAAGACCAATGGTGCTAATGAGGTTGGAAACAGGAAAGGATGTCAGATAATAGGCGGTTTAAATCAACCACAACAAAAGAGCTGTGTAAGTCGCAGCGGTTCTGAATTGCTTGCAATCATCATGTGAAGGTAGATTAGAGAGAAAGAAAATGGAAGAGCGGAGCTCAAGACTTACCACCATAGTCGCCCAAGAAGATTCTGGCTCTTCTTGGTGTGGCCAAATAATAGTGTCAGAATCACCTCTGGTACAGAAATTTTGCGACGGCGCGTTTTTATCGTGGCCAGAAACGGGTCCTTGACGTTATCGATAAAGCAGTGCGGAATAAGCCGGCCCGGGGAGAGGGTTCCCAACGCAGCAGCGGCGATTGGACAACTGAGCTTCAAAGCGGGGGCCGCTTGTTGCGTAGGTACCTTACGCAGCATACGGGACAAGCTGAAATGCCCCAGGCGCGCATACGGGTAGCTGACGCGCGATAAGATAAGGCAAAGGAGCTCTTCGTAAAATCTCGACTCTGCGACGTTAAGCAACCAAGCTATCCGCAAGTCAATAATCGTTCCCGTCGCATCCCACGAACCTTGCCGCCGAACCATCATCACTTCGCTCTTTCCAGTTTATTAGAAACTCCAGAACCACAAAACGTAAACATGTCTTTCTTCGGAATGGGCCGCCCCAAGCTGTCTTCGGACGAGAAGATCGCCATGGCTGAGCAGGAAATGCGTCTGCTGGCTGATATGCACAACCGGTACGTCACCATCAATAACCCCCTTTCCTGGGGAACCCCCTTCCCGAGCATTCGAACCCTTGAAATCTCAAATCGGAGCGGACGTATAGAGGTTAAAACTTGGGAGGAAAACGATCTCGTCAAAACAACTGTAGCTAACATGCGCGTCATAGCCTGACCAAGATCTGCCAAACCAAGTGCCTCCCCGACTACCGCGAGGGCGACCTCAACAAGGGCGAGTCCGTCTGCCTCGACCGCTGCGCCGCCAAGTTCTTTGAGGCGCACATGAAGGCGTCCGAGGTGATGCAGAACGAGAGCCAGAAGAGAGGCGGCGGCGGTATGGGTGGCGGCATGTTCTAAGTTTTTGTCCAAACGAAATGGAGTGTTCCATGAATAAGCGCCAGTCATGATGGAACTTGAAACGGAGAAAACATGACAGAGGAGAGAGAGAGAGAGAGAGAAAGAGCATCGACTGAGCAAAAGCAGCCTCGCGAGGGCCAGCTTTGCTCTTTGTAGCATATGCCATGGCGCAACACGATCTCGGGATGAGATTGGGATGTGGAAGGGGAGGAGGACATTGCGTCGCAAGCTTGCGCAAAGCTTGGAGAAACGTGATGTATTCGGATGTACTTTTGAAGCAATGACCCGCAACCGGGGGCTTCGTGTATAATACAAAAGGGGGACTGGGAAACAAGTCCTATCAATGAGAAGAACTACCCTCACAACTTTCAGACTTCACTTATACACCTCGTGAGAGTGGACGACCACATTTACGATTTCCAGATTATCGTGCGCTATGGATGTCATCTGATTAAGGTCTCCCTGTCTGGGCAGCTACAAGGAGCTAACCATCAAGCAACTTCAACATCTATGGCTCATGTCCTGGAGACGGCACCTCGGTATTTAGTCGTCAGTTTGCGCCACGCATGCTCTCCATGGCGAGGTTCTCAGACGACAAGTTGGATGCAGCTTAGAGCTCGGAGGTCATTAGAAGATCCTTGTACGGCGTTATTTACTCATGTCTTTCGACTTGGATCCAAGGCCACTGCCACAACCATTCCGAGGTCATTCAATTTGATTATCCGTTCAGGATCTTGTCTTTGATGACCAAAAGTTCACACATTGCGAGACATCACTCCGTCTATCTGTTTCAAGCACTCACGTCTGATTCAGACTTCAACCTGCATGAGCCCAGTCAGGTCAGCATTAAGCTCGAGTTGAGTTGACAAATGGGGTGTATCAACTCTTGCTGCTTGCCCCGGACGAAGTTGCGATTTAGTACCATAACTCACGGCCCGATTCCCAGTGCCGAAAACATCCTTCCAAAACGGCGTCAACTTTTCCACAGAATGACGCCCTATAGACCTTGCTTCTCTCTTGTCGCAACACTACGAGCAGTCACAGTTGCAATTGACGTCGGGGTGGTGTATTCTGATACTGGGGTAATCTCTTTCCACCCTTGATCAGTTGACGAAATCAGATGTGTACCTTATTGTTGGCAACGGTGACTACCCAGTGTAGGATGCCATTGCAAAGCTATAAGAATTCGACAGCAAGGGTACCCGTATCTGGCGTCAATAACTGATATTCCCTTGATTAACTGATACCCGTATATTAGGCCGCGTTGAAGCAAGCTATGCAAATGGCCGACGTATATCTTTCCATGATAAAGAATATTAGCCCACTCTCAAGTGGCCAAACTTCAAAACAGTCACCCAAATCACCAACCGTCAAAAGACAACTAATTTAATAGGCCAGCAACGGCAAACCTGGCAACGAAGCCAATGCATCAGAAGACAATCAAACAAAAAAGACCCGCGGGCCCCGTCCCCTCCTCCCTTTTAGGCGAATCGCAGTAACATGTCACCAAGTGGTTGGGACTCTGAGAGCCCATTCCTGGAGCCGTCTTAGTCAAACCTTCCCTGCCATAACGGCGCGACAACGAACTCCCTTTTAGTCAGAGACCTTCCAAAAACGCGTGGCCGTCGTCGTCGTCGCCGGCAATTCGGAGCCGAATGACTATCGGGATTCGGTCTTGGCTTTTACTGTACGGACACGTACCCGCAAAACCTCGACTTCTCAATCTCAAGTCAATTCTTTCGAAAATCTGCCTTGCCTTACTAAAGCACGTGGATTCAGAAACCACGGGTTTCTGAGAGGGCTCGGCGCCGAGGTGCCAAGTTCGGTATGTGCTCGGCTCTCAAGGTCAACCTCCGAGGGGGCCGCACGGCGTAAGGGGCACCTTGTAGTTTCAGAATATCTTGAGTGGTATCCGTAGTTCCTGCGCGGACTATCTTTTCGCACGTGGACTAGGAGTGGATTCGGGGAGAGAAAAAAGAGCCCGCCAGATCTCGGATTGCCCGCCGGTTCCCACGTGATGTCGCGATGGTTCTTCGTGGACGACGGCTCAGGGTTCCGATGACGAGGGGTGGGGGGACAGACGGAATGCCATTTGGACAGCCTCATTTGGGGGGGAAATCGACAAGAGCTAGAGCCAAGAGGCAGCCGGCACGACTCGCTGTCGGTTTGCCTTGAATAAGCCGGGAATATGTAGCTGCGTGCTCTGTATATGTGGTTGGTCGAGCCCCAATTGATAGACTTCAATTAATCAGCGTTAGATAGATAGAGTAATGTCGGCCAAGCTGGTCGGCAACAATGACCTCGGGAAAGCTAAATAAATCATCCGAAGAATTTAAGAAGATTGGTGTATCCATGGAGGGCAATCGTGCTCAACCAGCGGCACGCGCTTCGCTGCAGCGAAGCAAGAGCCTTTCTCTAGTACCACAGACGCCGCAATAGCTCAGTCGGGGTTTTGGGTTCGTACATGACTCTCTGCCGCCAGGGTATCACAATGACTTTTGAGCAGTGGGCAATGGATTGCTGTGAGATGCGTGGATGTGTCGAGTTGTCGACCGCATTTCCATGTTACCCCAGAAACCAGGGGGTGTTGAACATAACAAAATGAAGGACTCCTTTCGTAATGTATACGAAAACCGAAGAAACGGGGCTCTTTCCGGGATGTGTTAAACATAGAATCGAGAAATTGAACGAGATTCCCCCGTCCCGTAAAGGTTCGTCGGAGGAATCCAGTAGGCGAGATTATCAACTGGGCCTTTCTCGCCCCCAAACCAATCATCAAATTCGTTCGAAAAGTCGGTCAGGTCTAGACTTTTGGAGTCTGGTTTGCTCCTTGCATAGGAAAGACGCAGAAATAAAATTTCATTATTGGAATGCAAAGTGCTCCCCATGAGGAAGACCGCGGCTGCGGTAAAGATGGTGGCCGGGGAATCGATGCCGGTTGATCTACCGCGGGCACCACCACCCGCTGGCATGGAGAGTGATGTAAATCCTCACTCTGTCGAGTAACTCACACCCGAGAGCTTGGAGCTCTGTTGACTCGTTTAGATCTGCAACAGGGTGAGTTGACGAACAGGCGATGGACGGGCACCGATGGGAATGACCAAGCCAAGGATTGACCGTGCTGTCCCGCTCTTGGAAAAGTTGAGCAAACTCAGGGTTTTTGAAGGGAAAAGGGGAGAGGGATGCTGTTTCAATAATTCGGATGAAGACGAGAGAGTTGGCAGGCCTGGCAGTGTGTGTGTGTGTGCTGCGCGGCTCAGCCAGCATGGAGCTTGTTTCGTACGCATTGACGGGAGGACGTCAGCACAGATAAGAGGCACATGAGGGGTCGTGAGGCAAGGAAGGGCTGAGCGGACGAGACGTTGACAGAATTCCTGTTCTCACTTGAGTCTGGCAAAAGTTTGTGCTTATGAGTGTAAGAGAATGTCTTTCGCGATGGTGGTTCAGTTTGGCTGAGCCTCAAACCGTGGTGTCGCGATTGAGTTCCCGGCGTGGCTTAGCGGCTTTTCTTGTGTGTCTGCCAATGCAAAACCTGTCGTCACAGCATTGTTACCCGCAATACTGCACAAGGTCGATCGTCATCCTCTCCCTATGCGTGGGTGCGTAGGTAATCATGGCACATTTCTCGGGGCGGCGCTCACGGACGGGTTCCAGTGGGGTTCTGGGATCGGAGGCCGTGGGTCCAGAGATGAGGGCGTGGGCGTGGGCGGCATTGATGAGGGTGGGAGGGATGTAGCGAGTGCGGGAGTGCAACGGTGGCATGGCGGACGGGTCGCGTAGATGACGGTCTTTGAATTGGGTAGAACTGACGTAGTCCGCCTTGATGACTTTGGCGGCCCCGGTAATCAGGGCAGCGCATACAGGTAGAAAGCGAGTCTATCTGGTCCTTGGAGATGCCTGGTTCAAATCGAAAGAAAGGATTACCCGTACAGAGATTACATGTCCATGTTGGTATTCGTACCTACGGATAGACAGGTACTGGTGGACTGCATTGGTGTCTGTAGCGAAAACCAAAGAGACGCGTATTCTGCCTTCGCTTATTTAGTGCTTTGCAGAGAATTATTGATTTTTGAAGCCCCGTAACGGGGAATCCGTAGCGGAAGATGCCGTAAGCTTTGATGGTTGGTTCGGGATACCTACGGCCTATGGGCCAGGAATCGGACTGACATGAATGCAAAGCAAAACAAAACAAAACAACGTGATGGTGGCAGGAAAATAGACAGCCAAATCAGCCATATGCACGATCGACATGCGTGATGTTATTTCGGTCGCAAAGCTGGCATGGGCGGTCAGCCTCTTTCCCTTCAGCCCTTTGACAACGGAACGCCGGGAAATCAGCACCTACCTTGAGCTTAGGTAAGGTTGAGACTAAAGCAGGTAGGTACCATTACCTATAGGTAGGCTGTACGGAAGCGCGCCTGGCGTCTGGGACGGTTCGCAGATGAGCCTATCACCCGCCTGAGGAAGCCATGGCGTGGGCCGGCTGGGCAGTCTCGAGGCCGGGAATGATCTAGGACGGTAGGACCAGTGGTGATCAGTCTTGCGTCTTGCGTCAAGGACTAGAAGTAGAACAAGGGGAAGAAGGAGAAGAAGAAGAAAAAAAAGGTTGGCGAAAATGTGGCTGTGAGCCAGGTCTCATCTCATCTTTTCGATCGGATATCCAACCAACATTGTCTCCATCATGACAACCACAGATCATAATACCTTAGGTACGAATCAATGCCAATAATAGTGCCACCTAGAATTCTACCGGGTCCATAATAATTACTGCACACTGATAGCAGTTGTAAATGAAGGGTAAGGTAGCGTAGCCGTTGCTGGCTGTCAATAAAGTCGTGCATGTTAAGGGGAGAACGGGGAAGAAGCAGCGGGGTCGCGTGCTTTTCGAGAGCGGGTTGACTTGCAGGTCTGCAGCAACCTGGAAGCGGGCCACCACAGCAAAGTATCTCACGGTCCTCAAATGTTAGCACGGTCATGAGAAGGAGGCAGCCACCCGGCCCGTCATCCAATGTTGTGTGCAGTGCATCCTCGGTTATGCACTAACAGAAGTGGACGGTCCACGATACGGTTGGTACCCACACCTGGGCCACTGGGCGCACCATCTCCACGAGCAGGTCCTATTCCTGGCGCAGCCCGCTGCAACCTGGAGCCCGGGTTCTCTGCACAGCCCTACTGTCCCTGGAAAAGAACCAGCCTCTCTCCTTGGTCGAGGTGGCATTGGATCGGGGGAAAAGCCTGGCACCAACTGAGGTGTGGACGGGTATCCGTAGTGTACTGCGTAGTGTACGGAGTACTGCGTACGCTACCTTACGGTCACTAGCAGAAAAGTCCGGAGAGATTGAATTGAGGGCACTGGCTTTCTGGCTGTGCTGTGCCGGCACTAACGCAATCCAAAGATACAGGGGCCGACACATTGGATTGATCGATGGAAGAGATGCACCTGGGATCCTGTAGGTATCAAGAGTGAGGCCTCTTGCTGCTGTCATATTCCTGCTTTTATGAATCCTTCACATGCTCGTCCTTCGTCCTCGGTTTGCATCTTCTTCTACATCTTCCACTCATGATCGCCAAACGCCCAAAAGCTAATCGCTGAACGACTTGGAGAAATACTGTCGACCGGTCGACCGTCAGAAAGCACTAATACGATAAAAGGAAACAGCCGAGTCCTGCAACCACGCAACATAGCACAAACTTCGTACTACCAAGAAAATCTTCCCAAGCAAACCACTCAATCCGTGTCTGATCGATCCATTATCGGCCAGACCAGACCGCACCGGCGACCCACCATCCATCCGCCTTACCTGCAGCCTACGTACTGCGCAAGGTGCATGCCTCTCACTCCAAGACAACACCTCACGCTCACCTTCTCGGGTCTCACCTCACCACCTCATCATCACTGCTGCTGAAGGAGCCAGAGTTGAATCCATCCACCCATTCATTCAACCACCCACAATTCATCACCAGCAGTTGATCGCCCAGTCGGACGAATCGAATAGCACACAGACTTCTTGGAAAGCCTCCGACCCGGCCCTCCTACGCTAAAGGAAGAACCGTCTTACCTCACCGCGCATCTGCGCTACAACCCACGCAGTAATTGGAACAGACATCCGGCATCTGACTTTCGAAAAAGAGCCGCCAGAGCAATCTTGGCCCCTCGTTCTTTCTAGGCCTGGTAGTAATAACACCACTTATACCAATATCCACATCCACATCTACACACTACAACAACGACAATAACCTCCGTCAATCCACGCCTTACAACGTCGCTCTTTTACCCCATTCACTCATCGTCAAAACTCACTCAGACCATCGACTACGCAGTACGGATACACTCTTGCGTCTTTCCCGAAAAACTTGCCAAGGTTGTCATTGCTTCCCGTCTTCCGTCGTCCACCGCCCACGACCTCCCCTGCTCAGGTCCTTCCTCTCTAACCCCCGTGGTCCCCCCCTCCTCCCCTTCCCTTCTGGTCCTTTTGGGTCCTTCGTCCTTGGCCCTTGCTCCACTGCCGCTTAGCGTCTCTTGGACTCCACCCCCCTCCTCCTCCTTCTCAAGTTCCCAGCGGACCCAGCCAGCTCACGCTCCAGTGGCTCCTGCACCTGCACCTTTCTTTCCACCTGGCACACCCCCGGTTCACACGACCACTGCCCCCCCGAAAGCCCCAAGCCCCAAGCCCGTGGTGTTCCGTCCTACCTCACCTCACCTTTAATCGGATAGGTACCTAGACGCTGGGCTTTCTCTTGCTGCGCACAAGGTACCGTTGCCTGCTGCCTTCGCCCCCCTCCCGCCAGGTCCCTACCTACTCCTACTCCGTACGTTAATTACTACGTATTCTTGCGCCTGTCAAACCCGGAGACAGCGAAGAAGCAGGAGAAGGGGAAAAAAGACAAGAGCCCTGTCCGTCTTTGAACAGATCAAACTCCTCATCCCGTTTCAGCTTCGCACCAACAACATCTTCGCATTCTCTCCTTCTCCAACAGCTTTGCCCCTTGCTGTCAACCAAAACCCAAAAACCCAAAAAAAACCCTTACTCCGTACCCGTCACGTCCTTCAGGGAAATCCAAAACTTAATCCCGTCACTTTCCTCTCCCTTTCTTTTGGCTTTCCTCCTTTGATCATTCGCGCCTGATTCCCTCTCGAATTTCCCGCCGACGGGGTCCTCCCTCGCTCTCCACTCGCTTTCGACACTACCGTTATCCCTTGACCACACGATTGAGACGAGACCACTCTGAGTCTCTTACTCCGGTTCCCCCCAAAAGAAGGACTTTCATTCGATCCGACTGTCCCTCTTACCGCCGCTGACGCCCGCCTTTGTGTGCCATCTCACACACCATCGCCCAACCCGACACACGACGTCTAGTACCTTCCGGCACGCAAACACGCACCCACCCAGCCTCCCTTCTCATCCGACGCTTTCCCACCACTTTTAAGCATCATCTCATCTCGACTCCTTCCGGGGAGTCGCCAATACCGTCGATCTGGCTACAAGGCTAGACTCCCGCCGTTCTTTGCTCGGCGGTGACCCGAACTTTGCCGGCTTCGACCAAGAACTCGCCGCCCGCCAGTACGCTCAACAGTATCAGCAACAATACCAGCAGCAATACAACCCCCCGCAAACTTCGAACAACCAAGGCTACGCTTTTCGTGAAGGTCTCGCTCCATCCACGATGAACGGATCGCGCCCCAGCAGCGGTGCCAGCGGCCCTCTCGGCTTCGGCTTCATGGGTGCAAAATGGCCCAGAATCTTTTTCCTCATCACCCTCGTCCAGGCTTTGCTTTGCCTGGGCTTTGAATGGTGAGTCGGCAATCCACCCTCACATTCGGAATGGATTGGTGCTAACAGCGATACAGTTATGTCTTCTGGAAATTCCAGACTGGTTTAACCGACCAGGACCCTCACCAAAACACAGATACCACCGATGCTACCGACTCGCCGAGAAGGACAATCCCGACATTTCTGACGCTCTTCATCTTTGGATTCTTGTACGAATTGGTCATCGTCTGGGATGCGCTACGGGCAAAGAACACCATTCAGGTTATCGGAGTGTGCATCGCCAATCTCGCTTTACTCGTCTACACTGCCATCCAGGTCGAGCAGATTGAGGAGGCTGTGCAGCAGCTGAAGGACAATAATGCCCTCCGGGACCCGACCGACGACATGTGGGCTGACGTCAAGCCTTACCTGGTCGCAAGCCCCTGCGTCTTGGCTTTTGGAACCATCACCATGGCCTTGACTGCCTGGAAGCTCTACCAAGTCTTTGCTTGGGACATTCTGAAGACTATAGGAGCCGACTACAGAATGAAGAAGCGTTTCCTCCACTACCAGGTACGTCACCGGAATCGCTTCCCTTGGCTTCGACATAGCTAACATGACATCTAGATTTATATCGCACTCCTGAAGTTCGATTTCTTCTTTTTCCTCGGTTTCACGGTTCAGTTCTTGGTTATCGTTAACGCCCGCACCGACGCCGAATTTGGATTGACCATTGCTGCGATTCCCATTACCATCGCCATTTTGCTTTTGGCCGCATGGTTCACCAGAATCGAGAATAAGGTCGGCATGGCGACTGTTCTCGTCCTCTACTTTGGCGGCTTGAGCTACTTCATCTTCAAGCTCGTCCGCATCTACCAACCACACACGGCCGAGCAGTACATGCCAGTGCGCAAGTCACTCACTGCTTTCACCGTCATCACCATTCTCCTCATCATCTGCACCATCGCCAACTGCGTAGTCTGCATGCGCAACTTTGGAGCCGGCCTGAAGACCCACCTGCGCAAGCCATCACGCGATCTCGAGAAGAGCCAGGACCTCAACTCGATCAACCTCCAGGATGTCAAGCCGCAAATTGCAAGCAGAATGACGATCGATTAAAGAAGGGGTGGAGCTGGCTTGACCCGACGAGGCAATGCACGATCAAAGAGATACCGCTCGATTGTACAAAGAAATGACTTAACGAAACAACGCCGCCTTTCTTATTCCAACAAAAAAACCCACTACGGGATCGTAGGCGGACGGAACGGTGGACACGCGGGGCCGGGCGCGTGTCGGACTGATTGAGATTCCCCATCATCGGCTGTTTTTTTTTCTTCACTTTTTTCTTGACTTTCTCGTGTGATACACACACTGTATGGCGTTGACGATGCTTGATCTCTCTCCACCCAGCGAGGATGAAGAAGACTAGCCCTACATGGCGGAGTTATGGATCTATTTCTACGTAAAGAGTCGCACCGGCGGCGGGATCCCGTCTGGGATATGACGATGGTTCCGGGAGCAGTCGAAAGGCTCCAACTTCCCATACGTATCTACGTCGCCTCGGGGCCACCGGGGGCAGCGAGATGCAATAAAATACCTTTCCTTAGTGTAACTTAGCGTTAGCATGAGGTAATTCAAATACCATGACGAAAGCCATTGTTCCATCCAAGAAAGACTGTTCGAATCCTACTCTCTGAGGCTTATTCCGACCTCATTCCAACTTTCACCAGGCCGATTCCGGCCCAGTCACTGCCGTCCTTGACTTTACGGCATTCGTCGAAGCATGCGAATGAAACACCAATACCACAAGAGCTGGTCACATTATTGACATGCGTTTGTATTACGCTCGCTCTATCCTACCTACTCAAAACAGTAGCCCGAATCGCTGTACCAAATAAGATTGCATCCGAAACCTAACGCCACCCAAAACGAAAGATTGGAGTGACCTGCCCCGCCGTTATTGATGAAAGCTTTACCCGTCGAACGTCAACCCTCAACGCCTGTCGTCCCGGTACCGGACATACTCATCTCGCCTAAAAAACAAGTGGCAACGTAGGCCATTGTGTCTTGCATGTCTTCCGCCATGGAGAGACCAGTGCGTTGATGAGATGTTTGTAATGTTCACACCTATCCTCCAACTCGAAGCCCAATTCGTCCTACAACTTAATCTCTCGAGCATCTTTGATGTGGCCCTCGTTGGGGCAATATGGACACTTGAAGCGGGAGCCCTTGGTCAGGCGCTGGAGTGACTCTTTGCAGATGACGTGGCCGCAGGGCAGCATCATTGGCGGATTTTGCTCTGTTGTTTGCTCTTTGCTCACGGGGCAGACGAAAATGGGGTGGTAGATCATGCTACGAGGTAGCGGCGTTTCGAATGCGAGTTCGCTTTCCGTCGTCCATTCCGTACGCTTGGCTTTTACGTATGTTGTGTACTTTATGAGTTGAGGCAGCGCGATGGCGCCGGCGGTAGCAGCGACATAGAGTGGTGATTCGGCGGAGAGGCCGAGAAGAGAACAGAACTCGCGCGTGAAGGATAGGGCGACGTCGTCAAAAGCGGCAGATGTCTCGAAGATGTTGGCATATGGCGACTGGCCAATATTGGATGCGTAGACCATGGCGCAAGATAGCTGCTGGATCTCCTTGATATGGCGGGTTTGGAAGCGGCCAAAGTGTCTTTGTGCGTAGGCCAGGGCACCTATCCGGCCGTTGCGCTCGTCATCGGGAAGACC
The DNA here is from genome assembly GCF_030867785.1 of Colletotrichum acutatum. Lineage (NCBI taxonomy): Eukaryota > Fungi > Ascomycota > Sordariomycetes > Glomerellales > Glomerellaceae > Colletotrichum > Colletotrichum acutatum. The sequence continues at coordinate 280,151 of NW_026848995.1, forward strand.
GTTTACTTCGGGACCCTTGAAGAGCCAGACGAACTGGAGTTTGCTGAGCTCGAACTCCAGGTTGGAACCCCGGGCTTCGAGCTCGTCGCTGTTGAGGCGCGCCCACTCTATGGCTGGAACGAGGTTCCTATTCTTGAGCTCGTTGAGGATCTTGTACATGCTCGCAAACTTATCCTGCAGCTCCTGAGACTGAAGAGAGTGTATGTCTGCATCGAGGGCAGGGTTGTTGGCGGAAAGTGGTGGGGGTCGCTCGTGGGCTTCGCGGAGGAAAGTCGAGGCCACGCTGAATTGGCCTTCGCGGAGCATGTGCATCGCTACGGCGCGGTTGATTAAGGAGGGATACGCGGCCATGGCATCGTAGTCTGTCGAGAGTGGTCGGAGGGGGAATGACTAAAGAAACGGGTGTAAGTCGAGGCTCGTTCTGTGACGGGAGATGCTTCTTTGGATGCATACCTTATCAAGGGCCTTGCCATATGTTTTCTGGGCTTTTGAGACCTCTTTCAGGTCATTGTTTATTGCATCAAACCCCGCGGTAACGGGGTTCTGTAGCTTGGCCATCGTCAGGCCTGCTCGGTGCGGATCTGGGGTGCGGTATCATTGTGAGCACACGACCTGTGGCGGCACCATGGAGCGGGGCAAGTGACATACCATTGGCAACTTGCTCCCTCGCCTGGATGAGGAGTTCGAGGAGTTTGTCGGTGTCTTTGACGGCTGAGTTAAGTGTCGCTCTGCGGAAGCGCGAGAGCTCCGCCTGGAGGGTGACCATGGGGTTTTGTTCTGCCATAGTGGTGGCTGGATGCGGGAGGAGAGGAGGGTATATCCGTATGTCGTGATAAGTGAGCGAATGTATGGTATGTTTGCTTGCGTGTAGCTCGAGATTCGGGAGATTATGACGAGAAGATCATGACTACATGCTCCCCACAAAAGCTCGGCTTGGTGATGGGAGGGCTGCTCTTACTGTTTGTCGGAAGGGGGTTCACGGCGCAGGTTTGGTGGTCCGATGGTCTTGCTTTGGAGGTTGATGGATGAGGTTGAGGTAGGCACAGACCGACCTGTCCATCACCGATAATGGAAGCTAAGGTTCCTCGGCTGGCGGGTTCACTGATAAAGCGTCAGGCGGGCAACCCGCACCTATCTTGCGCCTTGGGGTACCTAGGAACCTCCATTCCAGTACGCTGTGCCTGCTGTAGCCGCTGTCAGTGTAACAGTGTCCCGGTCTTGTATTACTGGATCGACCTACCGGCGAAACAGCGGCCCGGGAATTCGAGCGATGGTTTAGCGAGGGGAGGCCTGAAAGCATGGGGAGGCAGGGGGGATTAGCCCGGCAGATCTGGGTCATTACAGACGTGGGGATGGGGAATGTTAGCGTCTGCCGCAGTACCGCTCGATTTCGTGCTACCCTTCTTTCAGTACTGGTCGTACAGCTCCTGGCCCAATCAACCAACGCAAAACCACGACAGCGACGGTAGGACATTGCGTCACATGCCGACCAGCCCTCCGAACAGAAAGAAAGGCACAACCTAAACGATCGAAGCGGGAGAACATTCGAAGCGCCAACGAAGCAACCCGACAAATACGCCCCCTTCTAGTCACATGCAGAGCATCCGCTGAACATTTCTTTGATTGCGCAGAAAACCCCCCTTTAGGCGAGCGATTACGACGACTATGACTTCTTCGTCTTGGAGATAGTCGCAGGCGCCTCCAAAAGTCTCGTCGATGCACCGAGTTTCACCGCCGCACTCCTGCAAATGGAGATGTCATTCCGCTTTCCCTTTCCCGTCAACGACCCGCGAATGCATCGCGAGGAGGAACTAACGCTGGCGAGAGTCGCTTCTCAGCGAGGTACCAATGGACCTTCTCCCCTGGGCACGCCCTTACCGCTCGAAGCGCGAAAGGAGGCCTCTACCGAACCCGCGACACCGTCCCCCTTACCGACGACGAAGAGGAAATGGGTGTTCGCGGATCCTGTAGCCTTTAGGTGAGCTCTCTCGTTCCCGGCTCCGAGATGAGACCGCGTGCTGACAGTCTCCAAGATATCTAGAGAGCGATCCAGCGGTCACGGTCCTCGAGCGACGAGGAATCTTGCAGGGATACGAGCTATACTTGGTCGAACAATGGGCATGTTCACGAAAATCGCCCACGCTGGTCATTGTCACGTACACGGGTGATCCGAAGCATCAGGTCGTTGTTGGGGTGCTGGCCGTCCCTGCGGACGAGACCGTATGGTCCGACCGCTTGCGATTCTACTTCAAGGCCATCCATCAGTACCATGCCCGCCCAAAGGAAACGCCGTTGGGCGACGTGATGGTTACGAATCTCAGCAGCTTCCCCTCAGCTCTGACAGTTATACCCGTACCCGAGGGCGATATCCGCACCCATCGTCAGGCCTTCATCGTCAACGAGAACCTCAAGCGACTGGGATGCTCTGGCCGATCTGGCATGAATCTTTCAGACCCCACACCTGCAACCCAGGCCAAATTTTACCAGCTGTACAGGACAAGTGAGAAGGTCCCCTTTACCCAGTCGGCAGTGGAGCTTGTCAAATTGTGCCAAGTCTCTCTCTTCATGTTTGGGAAACTGGACATGGAATACATTGATGGCTTACTTTGCGACAAGACTGAAGAGTCTATCGGAAACTGGTGGACAGAGATTGGCGCCGAGTGTTACAACGTTGAGCCTACAGACGGTATCCTGGGTCCGACGACAACGGCAGCCCTGCTTGGACTGCTGATGGGCGCCAGAAATCGACTGCACTACTATGGTGCACCTGTGTCCAAGGACGTCTTTGACATTGAAAGCACGAAAAGGGGCATCGGGTACTTCCAGAAGGCGTACAAGCTTGAGCGGACGAGACGGCTGGATCGTCCGACAATTCTCAAGCTTCATTCTGTCACGGCAAAAGCTGCTGCCGGCGAAGGCTGGGGTGTGCAGAAGGCGGTCAAGTCCACCGTCGCCGAAATTGGCGGGAAAAGGGGCGAGCTTGTCATCGGCATGGTCGGCGGGAAAGACAAGGCCGGCATAGCTGATATCGAGACGGTAGACATTGACAAGTTCATTGCCCTGGCGTACGGCGAGCGCGCAAAGTGGCTCTGGTACGGCAAGCCCAGGAGGGCAGTGCCGGAACTACAAGAGAAGCCGACAGACGTGGCGCAGCCGCTTTTCGGAAAGGATGAGGTTGCACCGCCGTCTAGCAAGCGAACACAGTCATTGCCGCTGGAAGAAGAGCTTCAGAGACAAAAGGAAGAATCTCCTGGTGTTTACTCAACCCCGGCGCCAGCCTCAGCTGTTAGTGTGGTTGAAGGATCGGGAGAGAAAGACGCGCTTAGGAAGACAGTCTTCAAATCGGTTGCTGGCAGAGTCAGTGATGCCAAATCTGGCCTCGGGCGCATAAAAGATGTTGTTGGTACCGGCCTGAGAGGTCACGCGAGTCGTCCCAGTAGAGACGATTTTGGTGAAAATGGCTACAATAGCGCTCCCGGCATCTCGGCTTTGGCGCAGTCCTCGGCAACGTTGTCGTCTCCGGTCATGGTTGGTAGGGCCTTCACGTGGAAGAACAAGCCGGAGGAGTACCTGAATGCCTTTAAGAAAGAGGCAGAAGCTGCCCAGGATTTGAGGGAATCGTCACAGGAGCTTGAGAAGGTTCCCATGATTGCCAAGCCTACGCGCGAGGGGTCAGACCCAAGCTCGACACATGTCGAGGCGGAGAAATTCTCTACACCCCCTAATGGCCCAGTCAAGGACGAACCTGATCGGATACAAACATCGGTGGCAGGTTCTGTGGTTGATGAAGCCGATCTCCAAGGTCCTTTTGAAGCAGAACGAACCAGTAACACAGCCGTCAGCTTCCTCCAGCGGCGGCATAGTGTCGCTGTCTCCAGACTCAGGTATAAGCATCCCTTGAATGAAGCCCGCTGGCCTCGGCGGCTGTCATTTGGAGATGCCGAAGAAGCGGTTCTCAGATGGGAGGAAATCACCGAACTCTACGATGACAAGCACTTCTCTACCGCCGATGCGCTGCAGCAGCAAGCCAGCCTGGCCGAGTTCGCCCGAAGCTTGTACGATTCCATCGCCACCATCAAGCGCGAGGTCAACCCCTGGGTTGAGTCAAAGGTCAAGGCCGTAGACGCCCTCGACGAGCACTACGGCCGCGAGCAAGAGGACTTGCAAAACCTCTACTACCAGCTCAGCGAGGCCTACCACCGCGTCAAGCAGAGCTCGACGGAGCTCATCGCCGAAGAGCGCGCGCACATCACGGAGGCCATTAAGGAGGTCGAGGTCCTCGTGGCACGACTTGAGTACGAAATCAACGGGCTCGTGAGCAAGGTGGACGACGTTGAGGACGGTGTCAGGCTGTTTGAGAGACAGGTCGAGGACGTGGAGAAGCGCGCCGAGGAGCTCAAGGCGACGCTCGAGACGGAGAGCTGGGCGCACTGGTTCGTGCGGACGCTGACGGGTATCGGTACAGGGCCGAATATTACGAGGGGCTCGTGAGGCGAACAACTAGATCTTTTGCAAGAAGAAGGACAAGGACAAGAAGAGATGGTGGTCTTTGGGCTGCATAGCGTGGTTCGTTTTTCATTTTGGTTCGCATCGGGGAAAATACCCAGCAAGGACTTTTTTTATGGCATCATTATATTGCGGGATATCTATCAGATGCTGTATACTTAGGCGCAGGATGACATATAATCGCCGGTTCGAGGTTCACTGTGCTACTAGGGAAATATCAATAATGTCTCGGTCACGTGCGTGTTGTGAAGGTTGACGTGCTTCCCTCTGGGGGGGTTAAAATGCTGTGAAATTGTGTCCCATGATTAAGTTATGCATGCCAAACAGCCGAACACGATGCGCAGCTGGTCCCTGAGCCAATACAGGGGCCAATACTGGATGGTACGGCCAGGAGCTTCGAGGGTGAAAGCCACGTGGGAACGAACCAACGTTCTTCGCCCGGATCTGTGACGCCCGTGTTGGTGAGGGAAAACCAAAAGGGGGGGGTGGGGGGGTGGTCTTTCCAAAGGAGCTTCTCGAATTTGACTACTGAGGGCAACTCTTGCGTCTTGTTAGACTTGTTCCTCTTGCCGGCAATTGTGTGATATTCCATAATCTGTGAGGTCTTTCAGTTGGGATCTTGTTGCTCTTACGCATGCCTTTTGTCCTTCTGACATCTCGTTGCCTACGTTATCCTAAAAGTTTCCAATCGTCGACGTTCTGTGTCGCTTTCCCCGTTTCACTTTGGTCTGTTGCTGTTGTTGTAGCAGGCTGACATCGAGGAAGAACGAGAAGTCCATAGATAGGAGGCGGGCTATGATGTCGTTAAGGGTGTCAGGAATACAGATCTTATGCAACTGGGGATTATGACAACTTATCAAGTTAGGCTCTAGATATGAATACTCTATGACTATCAAAGATTGAAGATATGAGAAATGTCCCTGATTTCAGATTCCACAGAAACCATCATGTAGGAAATGGATAACATCGCTTCCAGGGCGATAAAGAGACTAACACATTCTCGTCCTCATCGTCTTCTCTCACAGCCCATAGTATGCCCACTGCAGCTCGTCATAGAGCTGTGTGATGACACGGGGTGGTGGACATGCCAGTCACTGCTGGAATTGGCATCATGAAACGATACTAAACGGCGATAATGCTCGCCAGGCATCCATGTATATCCTGTAACGAATATTCAGGATCTAGAAGGAAGTAGAAAGAGACGACACCGAATAGTAACATCCTACTTAACGTTGGGATGCTCGAGTGAATGCCCAACCCCTGAAAAGCTTTGTGATTTCTCTGCTCACTCAGGTTGTTTGAAGTACGCCACTGCGGCTCTCATTATCGCGACCGCGTGGAACACTCACTGGCTCCCTTCAGAAATCATTTACTACGAAATTCAAATAACTACCAACACACAGGTAGTCCTATAAGTCGTCGACTGACGGCTGGTCCCCAGCCTAGGTAGAAGAGCATGTAAGTCGAGCGTGCTCGTATCTTGGATGCTCGACGAAACGAGGTTAACGGAAGCTGCCATCGTCATCAAATAGACAGAACTGGACTGAGGACGCAGGGTTGGTAGGATAAAATCTTTGCCTACTGTCTTACCTAAGCGATAGCTGTGACCTTCATTGTCTTCCTTGATGATGTGATGTACTCACGCCCCAATACATAAGTCCCTGCGGTGAAAAAAGGCTTCAGTATATCTTCATTATATCAGATACGCATCGTCTACTTCATCTCTATTTTGTCTAGCCATGTAATGCTCTCCCGCCAATTGAACCCCCCTTTTCATTTCCAGACCCCTCAAGACCTCCAATCCCAAACCTCCAGCCCAACACCGCCGACAGCAACCTTGCCATCCCCAATAATCTCAATATCGCCGGCATCCGCGACGCCGCTATACTCGTCCGCCAACAATGTAATCTCCTCCACGCCCTCGCGCCATCCGAGCCGCCACATCTTCACCCGCTGGTCATTACTGACCGTCACAAAGTCTATCCGGCCTCCTCGTTCTCCGAGGACCGTGAGACCGTTGATGGCCGCCGCGTGCGCTTTCCTGACACCGGCTCTCGTCCAGTTCTCGAAACCGCCGTCATTCATGTTGTCAGCGTCGCTGCTGCTGCTGCTGCTGCTGCTGCTGTCTGAAACGAGTGTGACGATGCCCAGCGCGTTGTCGTCGCCGCCAGTAAGGACCACAACCCTGTCATCGGTGGTGAAGTGCACGTCCAGAGCCTTGATACTACTCTGGTGAATCCGCTCCGTGTGCCGCAGAACGTACTCAGACCCCTGAGACCGCCAGACGGCAAGACACCCGTCCGTCGCGGCTGTAATGACATCAAACACGCCCTCCCGGACCCGGAGATGCCGCGCTTGCGTCAGGCAGGCGCCGGTGTACTGGCCCTGGAAGAGTAACTCGAAGCCTAGGCCGGGTGTATACCGGTAGGTCTTGACAAACGAGTTGGAAAAGGCCATGGTGACGGCAACATTGCCGTTCTTCTCATTATCGAGCGCCACGACGTCAAAGCTCGTGATGCGGAGGTCCCCGTCCTCGCTCTTATCCGCAAACACGGCCTCGCGCATCAATCCCAACCCCCGATCGCCGAGATCACACGCCCGCCAGACCATAAACTCCTCGTTTCCGCTGCAGCTAAAGAGCAGGTCCTCGCCGAGCCACTTGAGGGACTGTAACCCTGCGGTATGGACCTTGACGACCTTTACGCAGCGCAGCCCCCGGTTCTCATCAGGCGAGGAAGTAGCTCCGGCAGCCGTGGTATATTCCCAGATGCGAATCGAAGTGTCCTCAGAGCCGGTGGCGATGTAGCGACGACGACGCCCAGAGTGCCCAGAGTACGCGATGGCGCGGACCTCGCGGCCGTGTGACCCGCGCTTGAGGGTGCGGTGGTGGGTTGCGGCGACGGAGGGGCTGTGCTTGGTGAAGACTCCCAAGGTCGCAGCTTTGTTGAAGACGAAGCGCATACCATGGACTCGGTCCTTGTTACTATCACTATCAGTGTTTTTGTCGTGGTGGCTTTGTCGGGTGTAAGCAAAAGCACGGTGCGCGCCGCCGCAGTCGACGCGGAGAATCTCCTCGTGCCGCGTCTCGTTCCACACGATGAAGTTCTTACTGCGGAAGCCGCAGAGAATCAGATCGCCGTTGTCAGACAGCCACGCATCTTCGAGGTTCGGCACCGCTGCGGGCGCGGTCTCGTGGCGCAGTTGGATCGCGGAGTCGGAGGTCTCGTAGACGCGGTAGTTTCCGTCGCGGCTGGTCGTGATGATGTGAGATGCCGCCGCACCAGAGGTAGAAGACGTGGGTAAGACGTTGATGGATGTGATTGCATCGCCGGAGCGGCGGTCCGGTGCCGGGAACGGGATGAGCTGCTGCTCATCCTCTACGCGGCGAAACACGGACACGTAGCCGTGGCGCGAGCCGAGGACGAGGAGATCGTTGATCTGGCAGGCGGCCGTGACGACGAACCTGCTGTCGAGCTCGGGGACGGGCACCATGGAAGTGACGGCTGCGGCGTCGAGGTCGAGCGTGAGGATTTGCATGGCGTCTCCGCTGCCTAGCATGGTGACGAGGAACTCGAGCTTCTTGTCCGATGCCCCGCCGTCCTCTGCCGGAGATTTTCTCAGGGGAAATATGTCTGCTACTTTCCCGGGTACCGTGCCGACTTGCTGGATGGTCGAGTCGCGATGGAGTAGAATCTTCTTGTTGGCCGTGCCGATCAGAGCCAGGCCCGGCGCCGGGCTCTTCAAGCTCGTGCAGGCATTCAGGGCGCGCAACGTCTCGCCGTCGGTCCCGATCTGCGCCCACGTGAGTTCCGGTCCAAAAGAGCCGACGAGGAGGCGGCCGGTGGTGCTCGTCGCGACAATGGTGTCCTCGTAGACGAATGCGAAACGCTGAAAGGCCTCTTTTGTTTCCAAGGGGATCGCGTGGTCGGGGCTTCGCGGCGCCAGCTTGCTGACCACGTCCCGCATCACCAAAGTCTGCAGTTCGCTTGGCAGTTCTTGCAGCTTGGAGGCCGTCGTGCTGATATCGCTACCGCTGCCGGTGCCGGTGCCGCCAGCCGCCCGCGAACGGTCCGAGAAGAGATTGATTTTACTATCCGCGCCTCCCGTGGCGATCAGAACCCGCCCGTCAGCCTCCTCCGTGACGGCGGTAGCCCAGATGTGTTTCCCGTCGTGGCGGGCATACGTCTCCTTGTACGTGATGCTCGCAGCGATGATCGGCGCCTCGCAGCCCTCGACCGTGGCGGCCGACTTTGCAGCTCTCCGCCGCCACGCCTCGAGGTCGACGTCCAGAGACCAGGCCTGCAGCGTGGAGTCCTCGCCAAAGGAGTACACCGTCACGGGACGGCCCCGCGCCAGCTCGTCGACGCCTCCGAGCGGGAACCTGACGTGCCAGATGCGCGAAATGTGGCCCATGACCATGGTCAGGGGCGCGCTGGAGGCGACCTGCGTTGTCGTGAGATCTGTGGCAGCAGCAGCAGCAGCAGCAGGGGCAGACGAAGAAGAAGAACCTCCGAAACCCGTCTCCCTAGCCTCGCCAAAGGCGTCATACTGCAAACGCGGCGAGCCAGGTCTCTCGGTGATATCCCAGATGCGAATCGTCCGGTCGTCACTACAACTGGCGAGCAGTCTCGCCGTGCACCCTCCGCCGAGGTCGATCTCGCGCGAGATATCGACGCCAAAGATGGATCCCTCGTGGCCCGTGAAGACGAAGAGAGCCTCGCACCAAGGCTTCATGCTCGCCGCGTCCTCTCCAGAGGCAGTTGCGGCGCCGTCGCTACTGGAGAAGTGGCATTTCCAGACAATAATCTCGCCAAAGACCGTGCCGCCGGCCACGAGCACAGAGGTCTCTGATAGCCACGTCAGGTTAGCCGAGTACAGGATCGGCCGGGACGGCGACACAATACGACCAAACGAAATCGTCTTCCCATCAGCTGCCACGGAAAACTCGAGAACTTCGTTGTGCGCCGTAATGAGCACGCCGCGGTCCGGGTCCTCGGGGCAGATGACGCCGTCGTAGATCCAGTCCGGCGCCTTGGCCTCGATAATCTCTACCGGTGTCGCCGCCACCACGGCCTCATCCTCACCACCACTACCGAGGATGAGCTCTTCGATGACGGCAGCAGAGACGACGGTCACGGCTTGGTTCCCCCAGAGCAGCACGTGCCGCCGCTCACCATGCCCGGCAGCGGCAGCAGCGACGTGAATGCCGTGGATGGGTTGGGCGTGGAAAATCCCGAGCTGGCACCGCAGCCGGCCCTCGCCGTCGTACACCTTCAGCTCCGTGTCCTCGCCGGCGAGCAAGTACGTCTCGCCATCCCTGGCGTTGAAGAAGCTGAGGCCGGTGACGGGGGTGAAGTAGTGATCCCTCTGCAGGGGTCCGGCTACGAATTGCTGTTTCCGTTCGTTAGCTTGTAGTACATATTTCCTCACTTCCCCTTCTTTCCTTTTGATACGGGAATACTATTTTAAGAGTCTAGGGGGCATGGATTACTAACTGCATGGTGACGGTTCATGAGGAGAAAGAGCGGGCAGCCGTTCAGAAACCGGCCTGCCCAAGTCGGGTAATATCTGACTCTCTGTGTGTCTTCACTTGGCTAAGGAGAAAAAAAAAGTCTCACTAGAGGGGTTGTCCTAGCGTTTAGAAATAGCGAGAGGTCTGAAGCGGTTACGTTTCTTGTGAAAGGTGGTTGCCTAAGGTCCCAGGAGCATGATGCCAGTCTTTTGCGGCTGAGCTGAGCTGGGCTGGTTGCATTAACGGTCCTTCCTCCGGTCAGCACTTGATGGTGGTTAGGATGTAATGTGGTGGATCGAGTCATCGTCCACCCCTCTGCTGATTTTGGCGGAGTTTTTTTTTTTTTTTTTTTTTCACTCTGGTGGTCTTTTCCTGTGAGAAATTTCGAGGTGTTCCTTTGACAGTGTCAATACACCGCAAATTGCACGTTGTTTGGGATTTGCCCACCATCTCAGATGCAAGTCACGATTCAATTGTAGGATAGTGCTCTCTCACATGAAACCTACACATTTCACTTTGCCAGGGACAGAAATATTTTGTAAAACTCTAGTTTGTTTTTTGTAATTGCTCATTGAGCATGTTGGAATTCTATAGACAATAAAGCCTGGATGGGGGTATCTCCAATCCCGAGCAGTCCACTAAAGCAATCAACTGTCGTCATCCCCCCTGACGATCACCTTCGTCCCAAAGCTACTAAACATTCATATCCACCTCCGTGCGTTTCTGTCGTTCTCATGATAGTGAGCCGTTACCCAACGCCAACAATGCTGAAAATCAAAAGTGCTGCCAAATCAAACGGCTTCCCTCGTACAAAAGATTACCACACCGTGAACTCTCAAGTGCTAAACTTAAGAGCGGTGGGAGTAAGGCTCGTAAGCAGTGTCACCACGGGCACCGCTGGCGTAGCGGGGAGCACCGTACTGGGTAGCCTGCTGCTGCTTGTAGTAGCCGTTCTCCTCGTGAATGGGCTGGTAGCTGCTGGACTGGGGAAGAAGCTTCTCGCCATCGCTGTTGCGCTTGCGGTCCTTGCGGGTGTGGCTGGGAGCGCAGCAGCAGATGGTGAACATCCAGAAGAAGCCGGCGCCGAGAGCGAGAGCGGCAGAGATCCAGATGAGAGCGAGGAAGCTGTTGTTGAAGCCGGCAGAGACACCGTAGTACTTGGCAGTGCCCTCAACAGCGCCAACGACGATGACAGACATGGCGGTGGAGAGAGCGGCGGAAGCGCAGACGGCGACGGAAGCGAGAGAGGCGACGAGGAAGGTGATGCAGGACATGACGCGAGTGCAGTTGGCGAAGATGCCGAAGACAATCTCAAGGCCCAGGGCGATGAAGGCAATAATGTAGGCAACCTGAGTCCACTTGGTGGCGGTCTTGAAGGCGGAGAGAGCGGTAGTAACCTCATCGGGAAGCTCGATCTTGCGGCCGGCAGCGGTGCCAATGGTCTCGAGAGTGGAGGTGTTCAGGTAGGATGAAGCCCAGTCAAACTTGGCCTTGGTGCAGGTCTTGTCGCCATTGGTGTCGGTGGTGCAGTAACCCCAGAGAGCGATGTCGTAGAGGTTGTCGAGGCCAAGGTCGGCGGCGGTGATGTTGCTGGTCTGAGCGGTGGAGGAGTCGGTGGCAGCCTTGGTGATGGCGTTGTCACCATCGCCGGTGAGAAGAGCGCGGTCGTGGTACTTTCCAAAGTTGACTGCCTTGACGTCCCTTGAGACTATACTTGATACGGAAGCAGGGTTGATTTCGAGATCGGTGAGGTTGACGCGGAACATGTAAAGGTCCTTGTTGGAAACACCGCCGAGAGCAGCGACCAACAGGAAGATCATGGAACCAACGCTGAGAATGAATGGCAGAGCCACGCAGATAACACGGCCGACACCCATTTTTGCTGTGTTGTTGAAGATTGTTGTATAAGAATTTAAAGTTGTAGTTGTTTGCAGATAGGCCGATTTCGGTAAGTGGGTCGTCGGCTTGTCGTCAACGAGTGTAACTAGGAAAGCAACGATCGTTGGTAGGTGAGTGGTGTGTGTATGTAAAGAGGAAGAGAGGGGGACAAAAGGGAAGATGGGGAGCCCTTTTTGAGAGTAGTGTGTATGCGAGAGAGAGGCAAACGGATGTGAGTGTGATGAGTGTCAGAAGTAAGAGGCTGACACAGACGGACGAGCGTTGATGTTTATAAAACCGTAGGAAGAGGGAGCAGGAGCGCAGGTGCAGGCTTGGAGGTGCCGTTACGTATTTTTGCGTAAGGCACAGTACGGCAAGGAAGGCGCAGGGCGGGCAGGTTGGGGCACTTGCATTTTGCTTTGCTTGGGGGTGGACGTGGGTGGGCAGGCCGCAGTGGGTGGGCAGTGGACAGTGGGCACCGTGGGAAGCGGAACATGGACAGGGACGCGGACGTGGCGCAGTACCGCGAAGTCGCGAACAGTGAACACGGCACCAGCTTTTTTGGTGGAGATGGGACGGCTACTACTACCATCACTGCAGAGCAGAATGTGATTAGGTAAGGCAGCTATTCACTTTTCTTCCAACCTATTCGCACACACAGCAGCAGTAAGGCAAAGATTGCGTTGCTGACGGGCTGCACAATAGCGGGCCACGACTCAGCCCCCGGCTTTACTAGGAACACCCATGACCCTTGAGAATCCCTCGACCGAGCAACGGCGTCGACAGGACAGCCAGACCCCAGGCTGCCAAATAGCAGACGGGAGCCGAACCGTAAACTAACGAGGTGCGGGAGCGTGCTGCTATGCTACGCTGCAGTGCTGTGGCTCCCTCCTCCACTCTTTCTCCGAGCCTCTCTTCTTGACGTGTGGTGGTCCTGGTGGTGGTGTTTTTTTTTCGTCCTCTTCCTCCCACATGCCGTGCGAAAACACTGTATCGAACGCGACTCTCGAATCATCATCCATGTCCGCACATGTCCGCGAGGCATTCACGCATTCAACTTTGCCGTCTTGGCCTTTGACGATGGAAATGACCGATGCAGCACCTTCCAAACACTGCTGTGTCCGCTCCAGAAGCTCTACTACTCTATTCTGTTCTCTGTGTCAGGACACAGACATTGAAGCCAGCCGGGGACAGGATGGGGAAGGCCTGGAATTAGGAATAGAGGTACGGATAGATGCTGACAGCCTGACAGGGATGCCCATTCGTAGGGCAGCGTGGGCAGGTAGGTGCCGCGGTGACGCCACAGGCGAGTACCTCTCTGGCTGTGCTGCCTGCGCACGGGTACCTTCTGACACTGGCGTCAAACCTTGCACACCTTCACACCTGTAGGTTGTCGAGCCCGGGATTCTGTTCCCTCGAGATCCTGCTACTTCAGCTTCACCAGACTGCTTCAACAGATTCAACTTCGAATCGTCAATGATTTCTCCGAGATATATATGTAGACTTGGGATGTTTCGGACTATATGCATGCCAATCGTCATCATTGGAAGTACGGGATGTGATGCCGGCCAGTCTATGAGTTGAGTTTGGGACGACTTTTATTCGGACTAGGAAGTAACAAGGTCAATCTCACCGTACAGCAAAGCCGCCGCAGATTGATTGAACGTAGAGCCGGGCCAAGAGCCGGCCAAGAAACCATGGAGCTGAGCTTAGAATATGCTATTGTAGAGATACCTACCTAGGCCCGAAGAAGATAAACGACCTAAAGCGAGGGCGTTATGGTAAAGCCGATATGTGGGTGACTTATTATTCCCGAATGGCGAAAGGTGTTCGGAAGTTGGAACGTTTCCACTTTGTGTGCTTTGCTTCTCTCATCCCGTCGTACGCGTCCATCGCCTCGAACCTCTCATTCGTCCTTGGCTTTTCGTGGCCGGTCGGACTCGTGGAAGTTCGGGAAAGATGAGATGGAACGGCGCACCAAGCATCATCATCGCACACTGTTATCACTGTATACAGCCGTGTACAGCGCTTCGAACAGAGTTTAGAAAAACATGAACCCCCGGCGGGCCAGCCAACCCCCCAAATCCCATGGAGAAACATGGGAATGAGTGGTCCCTGTCTGATATCACCATCCTTGGGGAACAGCCGATCGCTAATGTGTTGCTTGAGGGATAAGTAAACTAGAGGCGACTAGAGCAAGAAACAAAACAAGTCCAACAGGTTCAATGTGCTCATCAGAGTCGCATCTACATCAACGATGTACCTTGATCGGCAGCCCGTCTCGCTGTGTGACACGTCCCAAGCTTGCTAGTTGGGCTCCATCCGTCCACGCAATTAAAGTGGTCCAGGGGTTCGTCATCCTGCGGAGGCTCAGCTCTGTTTTTCTTGTGCTCCTCCTTCTCACGACTGAGTGCGGGAGAGAGAGAGAGAATTACGGCAGCACAAAAGTGGCCTAGTGTAGTTTTGTAACACTCTGCACTACAGCAATTGGCACCGGATAATTCAATGCCCACGTTCCGAATTTTCTTCTTTCTGCCATAGGTCTCTACTCTGTACCTTACTGCGCATTTACGAATACAGCCAGCCCAGCATCATGGGCATTTCGTCCCCTGTACGGATATTCGTAGTCAGCTCAGCCCCACGGGACGTGCTTGGTAACAACCGGCTATCGAGTTCGAGCTACCTTAGGCTGGCCGACAGGCTGGGCTGGGTGAGGTGGTATTAATGATGGTGGCTGGTCATCTTTTCGGGCTTCGCCAGATCGCCCACTCAGAAGGTGGACCCGCTTCCCTTTCCCCCCAAGGGCCCCAAGTTCCCAACCCGTCTTTTTCCCAATTCCCACTAGCACCAGCCGATGAGGCGGAATGGAACCCTCTTTTTCTCTGTGTGTGTCTCTCCCAGCTAATTTTAGAAACATCTTCCCGTCTCTTTTCTTCTTCCCTCCCACAATTCGTCCAACACCACCCAACTGCCAACCAACCGGGCCACCAACGCCCGGGTTCAACAACCACTTTCCGGTCGTCGGCGCCGAATCACGTATCGCGAGGCTCAGTTTCAATACGGGGCCCTCCCGAGGGTCTTGTGGCTCCAGGCTCTCTCAATTTTTTAAGGTTGCCGAGCTTTTTCTCGAACAACCTAACAAAGCGATCTTGAACCCATTGTCATTGGCTGGCCATGACCTCTCGACCCGTGACGAAGCCATCACCGCCACTATTGTCCAGCGCAAACTCCAGGAACAGGGCCCGAACCCGTAGATTAGCTCCCGTGCCGTCCTCGCCTACCTCGGCGAGAAAATCAAAGAAACATGAATCCACTCGACCAGCTTATCAATGTACATTATCAACCTCTGCTGCATGCTGCGCGGCGGCGACATTTTGGCCTGCATCCGAAAGAGGGGCCGTTGATGGCTCTTGTTGACCAAAACCCCAATTCCCTTGGCCCCGCTACTAGCGATGCTACAGTCTCTTGACCCGTCGTGGTGCCTCTCAGCCTTGAGCTGATTTGACAGCTCCTGCAAAGTATGCAGTACGTACGACTCGGCCGCGAACACCATCGTGGCTCGGCCACACCAAGCTCTGCGTTTGCATCTCGGCGTGGAGCTTGTGCTGGCTAGAAGCTAGACCTCGAATTTTGGCTCATGGGGCTTTGTGGAGAGACGAACTCTGGCCGCTGCACCTTTGCGTTGGTTCGTCGCATTCTCTGAATCTCGTCATCACTGTTGCTGCTGCTCTTGGCAAAGAGATATGCCAACACGCCCATTTCCGCCTCACGTCGTGTTAGTCGTTCTTTTCTGCCATGTTTCTTTGGTGTTTTGTTTGCTTCCTTATTTGGCAGTACTTGGACTATTGTTCCTATCTCAGGCCTTGGCTGCAACGCTGTCCGTCGAGGACCTAACACCCAGATGTCCACTGGAATGCTGCACAGCGTACGGAGTACATCCCGGGAAACAGAAGTGCGATCAAACCTCGAGTTTCTCCGTCCCCCACTCACCTCACGCCGCGACTGCAAGAGCCTCGAACGACGTTTTCGAAAAAGTTCAACTCGAGTCGAGAGTCCGTTTCAGCGGCGAGAGCGAGATTTCGAGAGACCCTGAATCCCAGGCGGGGACAAGCCCGGCAGGGGAGGGGCCTGCAATAGCGGTCCCCCGGATATAGGACCACCAACCACGCAACCTTCTTTTGGCCGACTTCCGAGTCCCTTTCTGATAGTGATGAATGAGAGAGCCACACCGAGAATAAGAGCTGGTTTGACGGTTCGGGGGTCCACGCCCGGCGGGGCCAGACACCATTGCCCCTCCCTCCCGAAGGCGGCGATGCCGGCTTGACGCGCGGTGCACGGCGGCGGCATTACAAGACATCTCGCCATCCGCATGAACTTGCTCTCGCGCGGCCGGCTTGGTGGCGTAATCATACCTCGGAATGCCGACTTGGACGAACCCTACCGGCTTACGGAGTCTTGCGCGCGGTTAAGCCCACCTACGGCTCGGTGAGGACTCGTCTGCATCTGTGTCTTCGGAGGGTGAAGAAGCCATTTGACATTTTGAATAATCCCGTCTGGCTGCATGCGTGCTCTGGAAACGATACTGAAGATTTCACGAATCGTAATCCGTTCCTCTAGCTTTCTATGAGACCTACCGCGCAAACCTGCAGGTGCACAACCTATCATGGCCACACGCACACAACGCAGCCTGCCGTCTCAGGCTCTCCGCTACCTATTCCAGATTCCTGTTTTCTGGATTCTCTGGCAACGTGGGAGCCAGAAAACGCTTCTTCCCCGCCATTTTTTGAGGCCCTCCTCAACGCACCTTGGTCGCACGGCAGCCAGGTGCAGCACGTGCTCGCGTGGACGCGGAGACAACGCACCGAAGGAATGTATCACACTTTTTTTCCTGGAATGGAATGTCAGCGTCGGGATCCTCATTTCATTCAACCTCTTCTCGATTCGCTCGTCCCGCTCTTTTTGGGCCGTTGGTCGTGTGGGAGAGGAGGGTTGTCAGTCAGTGTCTCTCTTACACCGCTGCACCGGAGCTGGAAGATTGGAGGTTTGAGAGACAGTTGCTACATGCGTGGATTTGAGAGCATGATACTCATCAAATAGACATGCACGCGGGCGTGTGGATGGATTTGAACCATGAACGAATCTTCGGCTTATGGTCAAACACAGACACGATGTTTGAAAGCACTTGAACCATTAAAAGGTTAAAAAGGGACTATACGGAGCACAAGTGTTGACAATGTGACCCGAAAGGCTTCCCAGCTAGATGGTCACATCTCAACATCCTCCCGTGTCTTCCACCCCCTTCACACGCTTCTTCCCTTTCGGCCTTCCTCCCCTCTCCTCCCCTCCCCTCTCGTCTCATCTCATCTTTGTCTTGATTCCTTCCTCCCTCCTCTCTCCGCCGGGCTACCACACCCAAACTCGAACGCGCACACGAATAGCTGGGAAGTACCTAGCATTTGCTCCAAAGACCGCAATGCAGTACAGAAGTTGCAACACGCGTCGGGGCGCTTTCACAAGCTCTGCCGCTTTCTGGACAGAATCAGCGCAAGAGAAGCGGGTGGTTTTTAACAAGGCGTAGCTAGCAGCAGAAAAGGCCTGCTAAGGTACGTTAGTCACGTTGGACAGGAACCACTCAAGTGTCGTCACTGGGGAAAGGCGGTCCAAATCTGACCGAGCGGGAGCGGGGCGGTGGAGGGGAGGGGAGGGGAAGAATGGGTGGCAAGACTCGCGAGGTAAGTATCACCTCCTGTCCAGTAGGAAAGGATACATTCAAGCCGTTGTTGGTGCCATGATGGTGGTGGTGGTGCGGCGGAGGAGGTCCAGGCCCCCGGGCTATCTGCTGGCGGAGAACTTATTCCTCCTTGGGCGATGGTCTCATTGGTACCAAACCTGGTCCTTTTCTCCCTCTTGCGAGCAGGGCAAGCTGCAGCAGTCACCACTGCGCTTGCATGTTGGGATGGGTCGTGGTTGAATGGTGATCCAATCCTTGGGGGCCTGACCACTCGACTTGTCTTGCGCTGAGCCTCAACGCATCGTGGTCTGAATGGCTACCAAGCTTGAAATGGGGAACAACATGCAGCAATGAGAGCAATGAGAGAGAGAGAGAGAGAGAGAGCAATGAGGGGCTCTACTACTCCGTGCAAGGTAGGCATAGGTGCCGATAGAGTGACCGCATCGTCCACAAAGTCAATGTGTGTAAATGTGGTGCGATTTCTCCTCTTCATCATGTGTAGTATAGGATGAAACTTGGCTTCAGTCTTGGGAATACCCCTTCTGCGTGAACGTGTGCTTACTGACCTGTCTGCCCAACTTGAATGCATTCTTGCCATGCATGTACCTTATGAAGTGTCG
This sequence comes from Colletotrichum acutatum, assembly GCF_030867785.1. Classification (NCBI taxonomy): domain Eukaryota; kingdom Fungi; phylum Ascomycota; class Sordariomycetes; order Glomerellales; family Glomerellaceae; genus Colletotrichum; species Colletotrichum acutatum. Next base: position 298,398 of record NW_026848995.1, read on the forward strand.
TGCCGGGACTCTCTCTTTTCTTCGTCTCAACCTTTTCTCTGCAACATCGACACAGGGGTTGAAGCTCGAAAGAAAAAGGATCAATCACCCAAGCGCTTTTACACTTTGTGTGGCTACGGATACTTTCATCCCAGCATAAACCATCTGGCTCATCTGGCTGGGCCATGTTGGATTGTTCAACTCAATTCCGCCTCTAGAAGGCAAATCAAGATCCGGTTTCCCATCTGTCGTGAGGGTCAATCAAGGTTATCAGAGATAAGCACCCAACATACAGCACCTGTTGCCCAATATGTCCCACACATTTTCCCTCCTCCCTTGTCTACCCTAGATTAAATCCATTGCCCAAAAGCAGGGCAGTATCAGGGAAGCTGAACAAGCGTGACAGGGCAGACAGAGCAAGGTAACAGATTTATTTACGAGCTGTGCAGCACAGAGTGTCACAGACAAGCTGGAGGTCAAGGTCAGCCCAGCCCAGCCCAGTTTAGCCCGTGGGTTTCAGACACCAACGACAGGGAAAATAGTACAGAAAAAAAGGGTGACTCAACTCCATCTTTGGATCCTTGGCAGCGCACCATAACACCACAGCACCCGGCTGCCAACCAAGAACTTGGGACCTTGATCTTGGGACTCTTGGGTGCCACTGGTGCTTGGGGGCAACGAGCACCCGGGCACACGGCTGAAATTCCTGGACTTGTACTCTTTTTAGGTAGAATCTGATGTTACTAACTTTCTCACCACCACCCTCCTCATATCACCTCACCGGGCTGTGGCTCACTTCAGTTGACCATTCATACCGCCTTCACGCCACACACAAACAGATACAACAACAAGTCCATCCTCACGGTACACAAGACTATTTCCTTCTTGCACAATAAACCGACCGTTATCTCAATAACTTAATGCATTGCGTGCGCCTTGAACAAGCTTGGCCCACTCAGTAGTTAACAATTGCTCTGTACTCCGTACACGGATATCCTTCCAAGGTTCCCCAATTTATCTGTCCACTTGTCTTACCTGAGCAATAACAACACATACGCACGCTGCTGCACGTACACACAAAGGACCCCCCCTCGCCGTCTTCGTCGCTGCCAATTGCTGTTCTTCCGCCTCTTTCTATCTTCCATTGCCAATTAATTACTCAACCTTACCGACCACCCACCACTGTGATTCTACCTTGCTCTTCTGGACTACCACTACTAAGATACTACTATTACCTTACCACCACCGCTTGGTACACATCAACTTGCTGGCTCCATCCATCATAGTCCCCCCGCATTCCATTGAACCTGCGACTACTTTAGCACACCTCAGGTATCCGTAGCCTTTCCACAGAAGGTGTCTCTTAGTCTCTCTATCCATCGAGGTACAGAGCCCAAATTTAGGTAATATCCACCCGCTCTGTCCCCCATGCCTGTCGCCTAAGGTAAAGCAATCCCGCCCGTCCTGCATTCATCCGTCCCTCCTTGTACCTTCTCCTCCCGAACATACTCACCAACAACACCTCGGATTCTTTCGCCTTATCTCCAGACACCAGCCCACACGATCTGAACAAGGCTGACCAAAACCTCCTCCCACGCAGACGTCGACAAATGCCTCCATAGTTCCATTCCATCCGCGCCTGCCGACTTCATTCGAGTCTTCTTCTCGCTTCTTTGACCCGACACAACCGCCGCCCGCGAGCCACGTATACGTCACTCGCCCGTTTCCTCGCTTACATACGACCCTCCTCCTCTTCTTCCTCCTCCCCATCTCCAGCGATCGATCAAAGGCAATCGCCTTAACGCGCCCAAAACGGACAACTCAAGTGGACGCCGCTCTCCCTCCCGCATCCGCTTCCTGTCCATCCTCGATCGCCTTTTCCATCCTCCCTAGGACCCCCTACTGCGACACAACATTACATTTTCCCATCTCGAGCCCCTGCCAGATTCGGGCTGTTGCGGCGAGACGTGTAGGCCAGCCACACATCAGACGAAGACGAGGCCAGCCCACGCGCACAACCCGACATACGACATCTACAATAACAATCGTCGTCGTTTCTTCTGCATCGGCATCCGAGCTACATCATGGGAAACCAGCCATCCAAGGAGGGTGGCCACGCTTCCACCAAAGGCCCTGGTGGCGACGGCACCGCTGAACCCCTCAAGTCCTACCCTTCCTTTGGTAGATCCGACACCAAGGATTCCTCCCGCTCCTTCAAGGCCCTGAGGTCCAAGATCCCAGGCTCGAGCAAGACGGACAGCCCAAGGAACTCGGTCATCACCTCCCCTACCGATGAAAAATCCGACGCTGCTTCGGTCAAGTCGGGGAAAAGCGCAAAGTCCGGTGTCCCCCGAAGCCGCAATGACTCCGCCACGTCGCCGACGTCCCCCTCAACTGACATTGAATCCCCGCTCGATGACTCTCAGCCGCCGCCATCCCCGACCCAGTCCAGCACCATCAAGAGCGGCGTACACGACGTGAGCGCAGCGCAAGCATCAGGAGAGGTCGATCACGTCTCCGACCAACCCCCTTGTGCCGGAGGCAGTCTCAATACCCATATGCAGCAGCCGGGCAAGTCCATCCTGGCCACCAAGAACGCAGATGGCGTTGCAACCCCGGTCGCCAAAACCTCGTCGACAAACTCGGGAGATAGACATGAGGGAGGCGTTGCCATGAGCGAGATCAAGGACATCGACCTCGACGACTTCATCAAGCGTCTTCTGGATGCGGGCTACGCTGGGAAGGTCACAAAGAGCGTGTGCTTGAAGAACGCCGAAATTGTCGCAATCTGCCAACGAGCTCGCGAAGTGTTCCTCTCTCAGCCCGCCCTCTTGGAGCTTGACGCACCGGTCAAGATTGTCGGTGACGTCCACGGCCAATACACGGACCTGCTTCGCATGTTCGAGATGTGTGGCTTCCCGCCCTCATCCAACTATCTCTGCCTGGGTGACTACGTCGACCGCGGCAAGCAGTCTCTCGAGACAATCCTGCTGCTTCTGTGCTACAAGCTCAAGTTCCCCGAGAACTTCTTCTTGCTGAGAGGGAACCACGAGTGCGCCAATGTTACGAGAGTGTACGGTTTCTACGACGAGTGCAAGCGCCGCTGCAATGTCAAGATCTGGAAGACCTTCATTGACTGCTTCAACACCCTCCCGATTGCTGCCATTGTCGCTGGCAAGATTTTCTGTGTACACGGAGGCCTCTCCCCCGCCCTCAGCCACATGGACGACATTCGCAACATTGCCCGACCCACCGATGTTCCCGACTACGGCCTGCTGAACGACCTGTTGTGGTCTGATCCAGCTGACATGGAGCAAGACTGGGAGGCCAACGAGAGAGGCGTGAGCTACTGTTTCGGCAAAAGAGTCATATTGGATTTCCTTGCGACTCACGACTTTGACCTGATTTGTCGAGCGCACATGGTGGTTGAGGACGGCTACGAATTCTTCAACGATAGAGTCCTTGTAACAGTCTTCAGCGCCCCCAACGTAAGTCCCTACAGATATTTCTGGACGAGCTTTGCTAACATGTGATCATAGTACTGTGGCGAGTTCGACAACTGGGGTGCAGTCATGTCTGTTTCGAACGAATTGCTGTGCAGCTTCGAGCTGCTTAAACCGCTAGACTCGAGTGCACTGAAGAGCCACATTAAGAAGGGCAGGAACAAGAGGCAGAGCATGCTCAACAGTCCGGTGAGTAGACATTGGAGAAACTTGGAACCCAAAGACTACGCAGTCACTAACATTGGTACAGCCTGCACATGTCGAGCCGCGAAGCGTTTGATGAGGAGGTACGCCGGGGAGACGTGGGACAGCAGAGAATCTCCATTCATTGATGGATTATTATGAGTTACAATCAGTCGGGCAACCGGGCAGAACTTTTCAGATCAGAACACAATAGGCGAAGCATGCGGTTCCGGCAGCATCACCAATACCCTCGGCAGGTGGAATTCCCCGAAGGACATGAGCGCCTACTCGAGTCCGGTCATAACACGGACAATGCCTGCGAAAGGCGTAATAGCCGAGTCGAGTGATGGCCAGGTTGGGATACTTGGCAGGGTCAAACTCTAGCAGGTGGCCGTTCGTTATTTGATCTCTAGACACGGCTCGGGCAAGAGCAGGACGCAGCTGGGAATCTTGCGGATTTCCTTCATACGATAGGACGAGAGGGCATGCATCGTTTGCGGCCCTCGGGAACTGGTGGATGATGGTTGAGGAGGACTCTCGATTGCTAGCCTGTCTCGGACAGTTGCACCGCGAGCTAGAGATACAGCGTACATCCAGTCCATTTCCGAATGTTCATCGATGAAGGCATCGACTAGCGGGGTTTATCATTGTTATACAGTAAGGTAGTCAGGGGGTGTGGGAACTAGGATTCGATTTTGTACGCTTGGTTCTTTGATTACCTGATGATATCTTGCCGTGAACATTCTTCTGCCAATAATGTAGGGACCTATCGATTTTTGCCATATGAACAAATGAGACATAAATGAATGAGCTTCAGCTGAGCAGCATGCGGCGAGCTGATGTTGAATGCAAGGCATGTGAGTGTAACGGAGTGCCGCGCTTGCATCGCGCTGGATGTGCCCCTCCATGAAGTTGCCCCACTTAACGTCCTGAGCTCAGCCTGTGACATCAACTTTTTCCCTTCAAGCCGTAACCCCGAGAAGGACGAAGTGCAATACAGACGAACACTCTCCATTGCCAATTGCTCAGCGGGGCGATTTGAATCAGTCAGAAGCGAATCTCGCAAACTGAATTGACCTTCCTGCCTCCTCCTGTGGCTAGGTACGACTTCTCCAGCTCAAGTCGAAAGCGGAAAAGTAGGTAGAAAAATTTACCTCTACTGCCCTTTCCTCACTCTCTCTTTCTCTCACAACCTCAGTCGGGACTTCTTTACCTTGAACTGACCCACAGCTTCTCCTTCCCAACCACATCCTTGGCTCATCCTTTTATCTGACTTTCTCTTTCAGGAAGTGCCAATTCAACGCCTTCTCCATTTACAAAGCACCCGAGGAAAAGAAACTTGGGGGGGCCAAAATGGAGAACCAAGCGCCCCAGATCGACGAGTCTGAGCAACGCGCAGCGAAGCGTCTTAAGGTGGACGATTCCACGCCGCAGCAGACTGAGGAAGCGAAGCCCACTGAATCTCAGGCTGCTGAGGAACGCGTTGCTGTCGATGAGGCTACGAAGCGCGTAGAGCCTGTTCCTGCCGCGGGCAACGGTGAGAAGGCTGATGTCTCGATGAGCGAGGCACCTGCTGTCGAAAAGCCGGCTGAGGGGGAGTCTGCACAGCCGAAGCAAGATGCCAGAGACGTGAGGAAGGGCCAGGCCCCAATCAAGGCCGAGTGAGTATACCTCCGAATATTCTACAGACTCACGGAATTGACGTGTGAATCAGATTTCTCATTCACAGGGAGGGTCAGGTGAAGGAGCAAGACGAGGTCGTCGACGATGACGCTGCCGAGGGTCGTGACCAGGGCGGCGATGCTCGCGATAGCCGCGACGCCCGTGACAGTCGTGACGGCCGTGACAAGCGCGACAAGAAGAAGCGGGAAAAGGGCCAGAACAAGGAGCGCACCTTTGGCCACTTTGACGACAACCTCCGCCTCTGCAACACCCGTGCCTACGCTCCCGAATTCTCTCCGCGCGAGTGCAAGTTCGGAGAGAGATGCAACATGCTTCACGACCTGCGCAAGTATCTCAAGGAGGGCCGTCGCGAGGACCTCGAGACCTTTGAGGGCAAGTGCCCCGTTTTCGAGCAGTTCGGGGTCTGCTCATCCGGCTGGAAGTGCCGCTTTGTCAAGAGCCACATGAAGGAGGTTGACCACGAGGACGGCCGCAAGGAGCTCATTCTCGTCGAGGAGCCCAAGGAGGCCACGAAGACGAGCGGCGAAGCGCCCGCCGAGACTGGTCGCGAAGATCTCCGTCCCGGCGTCTACAACAACACCGAGAACCAGCTCAAGATTGACCTCAGCCGCAAGCGCATCGACTTCACGGAGACGGATAAGTACATCTCCTGGATGAACAAGGAGGCGAAGCTGGGCGATGCGTTCCACCAGCGCCGCAAGGACCAAGTGATTAGCACCCAGGAGGACCTGCGCGCGCAGTTCGTCGACCCGCCCCTGAAGCCGTCCGAGAAGCGCAAGCTGTACTTTGGCAAGGAGACGCCCGCCCTGGCGCCCTTGACCACCCAGGGCAATCTGCCCTTCCGCCGCCTCTGCGTCGAGCTCGGCGCGCAACTCACCTACTCTGAGATGGCCCTGGGTATGCCCTTGGTTCAAGGTGTCAAGAACGACTGGGCGCTGATGAAGGCCCACGAGTCCGAGATCAGCCCGCCCCGTGTCAACCCGGACAGCAACATTGTCCAGGGCTACGATAACGCGCGCGATCTCAAGTTTGGAGCCCAGATCTCCGGCAGCCAGGCCTGGCACTGCGTAAAGTCGGCCGACCTTCTCAACCGCTACGTGCCCCACCTGCGCCTCATCGACCTCAACTGCGGCTGCCCCATCGACATGGTCTTCAAGTCGGGCGGCGGCTCCGCACTGCTCGAGGCCCACGGCAAGCTGGAGCGCATGGTCCGCGGCATGAACACGGTGTCCGGCGAGATCCCCATCACCGTCAAGCTCCGCACCGGCGTCAGGCAGAACCGCCCGACGGCAACGACCATCCTCGGCAAGCTCGCCTTTGGCTCCCGCGAGAACCGCGACCGGCTCGGCGCCCCCGGCTGCGCGGCCATCACCCTCCACGGCCGCAGCAGGGAGCAGCGATACACCAAGAAGGCCGACTGGGGCTACATTGCCGAGTGCGCCGCCATGATCAAGGCCTACAACGAGCAAAAGGACGACATCACCGACACGGTCCGCGAGGCCGACGAGTCCACCCTCCCCAACGCCAAGGACGGCCGCATGTTCTTCCTCGGCAACGGCGACTGCTACTCCCACGTCGAGTACTTTGAGCACGTCGAAAAGGCCAAGGTCGACACCCTCATGATTGGCCGCGGCGCCCTCGTCAAGCCCTGGCTCTTTGAGGAGATTGAAAAGGGCCAGTACCTCGACAAGTCGGCGACGGAGCGCCTGGCGTACGTGGAGAAATTTTGCCGCTTCGGCATGGAGGCCTGGGGCACCGACGAGCTGGGCATCGGCTTCACGCGCCGCTTCCTGCTCGAGTGGCTCAGCTTCTCGCACCGCTACGTGCCCCTCGGCCTGCTGGAGCACCTGCCGCCCGACCTGAACGACCGCCCGCCGGCGTACCGCGGTCGTGATGACCTGGAGACGCTGCTTGCTAGTAAGAACTACAAGGACTGGATCAAGATTAGGTACGTGATGATTGGGTTTTCCTTTGCACTTTTTTCAATCTTGTTTGTTGGGTGCTGTATGCACAAGATTGATTTTGCTAACTCGTATTACAGCGAGATGTTCCTCGGTCCCGCTCACCCCAACTTTACGTTCCAGCCCAAGCACAAGTCTCACGCCTACGAGGCTGAGGGCTAGATGCTGGTTTTATGAACAACATGAAGGAAGAATTGGGGTTGTATCTTGATCCGGAATGAGAGGCCCGCGGGAAGAAATGGAGGTGGAGGGATACCTTTTTTTCTATCTTGAGCTTCGTGTAGCGCGGAGATGCCGCGCTCAGATGCAGTTGAATCCTCGATGTAACTCGAACTTTGAGGAAACATGAGATGCAGCTGCAGGTGGAACAGAGAAGAAGAAATCAAAAGTTTTTGTTGCAATCACTTATGAGAGAGAGAACTGCCATTGATGGTCCTGAATCTGATAGCGTTGTGAAGCTAGTGACATCTCCCAATGATCCGGTCCTCCTTGCCGTTGGATCCATTCAAGCGAAGCGTGTTCCATCGCCAGGAGTTGCTGAATCCCATTGGGTTCCTTCCAACCGCAAGTTGCCTCTTTGTTCCAACGTCCACCACAGTGAAATGCAACAACAAGACCAGAATGCCTCCCATTCTCCCTCATTCCCGCCATTCCGTAATGCCATTGACCAAAACCTTTTGTTCTTTCCGCACCAGCACGATCCCCCGCCGTGCTGGGACCTCTCCAAGAGCAAACAAACGATCATAACGAATCCCACTGCATCTTCATCTCAGCCGAAAATCCTGCCTGGCCTTGCCGCCCCTTCAAATCTGTACGATATCCCGGAAGCGTCCTCGGTCGATACGGTGGTCACCAAGGTGTTGCCGAGAGAGATTCTAGACAGACGCAGCATCACCCGCAACGAACACCGAGACCTCGGGGCCGTGGGTAGTAAAGACGAGCGTGGTGTTGTCGTCGATGTACATCGTGGTGGTGGTCTGGGCGGTGACCTCGGGCAGGACCTGGTTCTTCTCCTCGTCTTGATGGGGGACCTTCTCCGCGGCAGTAGGGGCCTGGTCAGTGACAGCGGTGACGGGACTGATAGCAGCTGTGGCATAGTCACCGCCGCCGGTGGTGGTCGAGTTGATGGCGTGGGCTTCGTTGTTCACCTTGGGAGTATGTGCGAGGGCGACCATGACGAGGGCGCCGAAGACGGCGAAGGTGGCGCACATGAGGCTCAGGGTGAAGGTTTTAAAGCGGCCACTATTTTGATGTTGTAAGTCAAAGGTTAGCTATTATTCTTCTTTGTTTATTTGGTCTGTAGATTTTCTTGTTTTCTTTCTGTGATGCGATGTGACGTACGGGTGGTGAAGGCGAATGCGGCGAGGTCTGGTCTCTCTGGTCTCGGGTGCTTGGGTTTGCTCCATTGTGCGGTGTATGTAGTCGGCTTCGAGGGAGGAGATGTCGTTGGTTTTGTGTAAGTTGGGTATTTTTTCTTCACGATGTTCGGCTGCTTGGTGAAGGAAAGGTTGAGTTGGGCTTTGGAAATCGAAGCAGGCGGTTGTGTGGGCACCAGACGATTTTTTGGTCCTTCGTGTGTAGTGTTGTTTCTACAAAGGTATGAGGGTGATGAGAAGGATAAGGCAAGTCAGGAAGTCGATGGTCGAGGACCAGGTGAACTTTTGCCAGCTTGGGATGGGAAGGAGACAACATCACTGGGCTGCTCCTTCTCATTACGCACCTTCCGGCGGACAACTCATCGATCTTGCTTTCCTAATCTAATAGATCCGGTATTCCACATGTCTCGCTCTTTTCACCACAATGGCCTATCTTCATTGTTATCCAACTCCTTGCCTTTGCTCTAGGGCTTCATGGGCATATTCTATCGTGAATATATGGCTATAGACTTAGACTGCCAAGGGCAACAGTAAAAGTGGCAGCCATAGAATTTAAGACGCCATGTCAGCCTAAGCTACATCACTTGACTATCACACTCGAGTTTCTCTGACATTGAGTGTCAGCCTCCATAGACATGGAAAAGCTAAATATATGCTGCGCCTTCTAGTTCAATGTAGATGAGAACTTTCCGGACAACCTTTCTGGTACGCGAATATCTATAACTAACTTGCCCCCGCTTGTCTTGAAGTGATCGCCTTCTCACAGACATCTACCGCTTCGACACTGGCTACGCTTCGTGGGCCAGTGAGATTGGTCTCGACAAGAGGGCCCCATGTAAAGATTCCCGCATCCAAGCTTAGAGCACAGCCGGGATCCTTGTTACTTGCCAGCGATCTTCGACAAGTCCTGGAGACGCAGAGGAGGCAGTCGCCCTGCCCATGGTTCCCAGAGGAAGGCCCTCGTCAAAATGATGCCATGGCATGCTTTAAGCCATTTCGTTGCATCTGCATAGTCGATGAGAACGAGAGGGAGAGAATCCAGCAGGAGTGCATTGCTGGCCCGTTCAACTGGAATCCGTCTGCGAACGATTGCCCTCGTAAGCCCAAGCCCCCGCCCCCCACTCATTGTCCCATTGGGTCAAGACAGAAAGTTGACTACGAGTACTGATCACACAAGGCAGAGTATCATAGAGAGGATCGGTGGTCTGGAGACGGCACGGCATACATACATAGCGAGTTCTCGCGCTGTAGTAAACACGATGGCTGTGTCACCTTGTCTCACAGGCGCGTGTTACGGCGGCGCATGTCTACGACCGAGGCGTTGGAGCCTTGCAACTCACAGTGGTACCAGGCTTTGGATCCTTCGTCTCACAATCTAGTCGATGACATCCAGTTCAAGAACGTGACGTGGTGCGAGGACGCGAGGTGTCGGAATTTCTACAGATTTCGAGATCATGCTAGTGTGGGCACCTCGACAAGTTGAAGGAACTTGGTCCGTAGATGTCCAGGAGTATGTATGGGGTACTTTAGTTGGCCAAATCATTGAGGAATGGTGTAGAATAAGCGTCCCTACTCGTTCCGTTAAGCGTATATAAGTAGCAAAAGCATAGTCGAAGTCAATCCTCTAGCGTTCGTCGTTGTGCCTACATAGCAATGTAATTTGATGAGCTATGTGAATTGTGAATAAGAGTTACCACAGGATGTGGTAAAGACAGTCACTCATTCTGTCTTCCTCTACCATGAACAGAACATCTCGATCATTGCTAAGAACTTTCTTCTTCTTAATCTATATGATGACACTCGGTTCACGGAGAAAGCCCTCTAGAAGATCAAACTTTCCCCAGTCCTCCCATTCACATGAGAATAAGTACACGACTGAACGAATCAAGCCGGGCACCCAGCACCGTTGTAAGCAGTGCAAACGGCCCTGAATCTCTCATTCGGCTGGTTGATGCCCTGGAACGTGTCCCTGCACTGCTGCTCGGTCCACTGGCTTGACGTCTTACACTGCCCATCGTCGATTGTGGTTAGCATCATGGGTTTTCTCACAGCCAAGTACAAGAAGAACAATTTGTATGGGAGAAAGATGGCAAACAGGCTTCACTTACGACATTGTAGTTGCCGGCAGAGTTGTAGCAGATAGTTCCGCCGACGGCATCGCAGAGTCTGATGGCGGCAATGACTGCGTTGCCGTTGTTGGAGATTTGGCAGTGGCAGGAGAACTGACTTGCTGCGAGCGGCACCCTGTGGTTTTCCCATCGTTAGCTTTCTTAATTCAAGGGCATTTGCTGTGCGGAAAGATTCTTTCAGGAGGGGGATGTTGGTACCAGGCTGCAATGGAAACGAGGCTGACGACGTTGAACTTCATTTTGATTGTGAGGAAAGGTTGGATTTTGAAATGTGAGTGAGATATCTGGCGAAAACAAGATTCTTGGGTGAGTGAGGATGATGTCTTATGAGAAGACTGTTCTTCGAGGAGACGGGCATCGTCAAGCATCTTATACAAGTCATCAACTAGAGCATCTCTTCACCAAGTTCTCCTCTTTGCACCAACTTCCCACCTTTCATCCAGGCATGATGTTCCACCAACTTTCCAAGACTCCAAGATGCATGATTTCGTTGAACGAATTTCTTGGCCTCGTAACTCCGTCCGTCCGTCACCCAAGGGCCGCAAAGAAGCGGCCGCTTCAAGCCCTTCGACACCAGCAACATGATTCACGATACTTTTACGCGCCAAGCCGAATCCCACGCGAACCCGAAATCCACTATCCACACAATTCTTATCTTTATCTACACTGGACTCTAGAGATTGATAAAGCCAGAAGCGGATACCAACTTTTTCCCAAAATTCCCAGTATCCCCATTGATCTGCATAGACTGGGGTCCTATAAGAGGCCATGATCAACCGTGGCGCAATCAAAGTCAGCAAAAGTCACCTGTGAGCTTTCTTCTTGTTAATCAATTATAGTATTAGACTAGTTGACAACTCCTCGAGTCTCCCCCAGCCTTTCCTAGCCTTTTCCTCATGGCATTTAACCGCGACTCGTAACCTTAATTAGACCCAAGTTGTCGACCGTTTCTGGTGTATGGTAACTCGGCCGAGACCCCATCGCCAAGAGCGTACTAACGACAACCGTACGACGAGACCCAACGACAACTCCAGAGTTGACCAGGAACCTGTGTCAGGCACAGTCGACAAACACCAATATCGAGTCGGACTCTACGGAAAGTTTATGACAAGTTGAATATTCTCTAGATTGGACTACACGAGTGATTGCCGAATGAGGATAGTTTCAGCCTCCCGTGGGTCTCTACAGTCCGGGTTAAAGCAATATACCCGAGGTGGTTCAACTTTTGCACCGCCGTACCGCCGTGCCGTGAAGGCTTCACGAGCCCACGATGTTCTTTGCCAAGCAACTGGGAAGCCTCGCCTCTCATGCTTCATCTCTCATGCTTTCAGCTCTCCCACAAGCAATCGGCTAAACACGAGTTCGTGAGCCTGTTCGTCGGATCATCGCCAAGTCGCCAAGTCCTCGTTATTGAAGTTTACGTATACGATGTTCGTTGGTAAGGCAATTGAGAAGATTTGGATTGCGAGAGGGTGTGAGCCGTGTCTAGTTTCGAGATGTATTAATACACGACATTGTTCATCACCATGAACAACAACTCTTCACCAAGATACCTCCAATCATCCAGTCCACTTCTCCCAACAAATCCCGAGCAAGCTCTCCACTGTTCTGTTCCTCTTCTTAGAATCTTTAAATCCTCAATCTACACCATGCAGTTCAACATCAACACCGTGGCCCTCCTCGCTGCCGCCCTCCTCCCCCTCGCATCCGCCGTCCCCTCGGACGCCAACGCCGTCGAGGCCACCCTGGCAAAGAGACAGAGGCAGTACCAGTGCGAGACCTCAAACAACCTCGGCGCCTGCAACAACGCTATTGCCAAACTGAGAGGTCACGAGGCTAGAGGCTGCGATGTCTGGTGTAAGTCCCCTTTTCCACCACACCTTTACGAGATACATAGCTGACAAGAAGGGGTGGAATAGCGTGCATCGGTGCCTTTGCGGCCGTTATCCCGGCTTGTGGAGCTGCTGTTGATGAGTTCTTCCTGAGTAAGCTCCCTTATGTAAATCCTTGCAGACGATGCCGGAGACATGTGGCTGACTTTCGATGTAGACCCCCTCGCTGATGTCGCTTGCCTCGGAGCCGTGGCCAACTTCCAAGGCCCTTGCAAGGGCTGTGAGCCTTTCTAGATGGAACGGGGGTTTCCAGGCAGCCAGGTCTTTCATTACGAGTGTTATACTCCTATGAATCAGTGTTATACTCCTATGAATCTTTCCTGGGGGATGGGGGGCGGAGGAGCGCGACCTCCCAGGCAGCCATGGCAATGAAGCTTGTCATGGCCGAGAGAGCGGGACTTACATAAGTGGCCCGATTACCTGATAGCAATGTTTTCATTCCCAATGCATTTCAATGCGTCGTACAATATCAGCATCCTGTAGCTTCGCGTGGCAACTAGTACTGATATTCCTGTGAATAACGTCATGATGCCAACGCCCACCCAGTACGAGAGAGTGCTTTGGCGGATTGGGAGCACTGGAGCAGTGTGATTGACAGATGAAATCGATGCATAAAACCTGTTCGTGGGCTTCCCTTACGACCAGAGCATGCCTCTGAACTCGCGGTGCCAGCTGCTTAGAGCTCTGTGGAATATGAAAGGCGTGTAGCATTTTATACATCATCCAGGACCCAGCCGCTGGGACGAATACGTCTTTCTGCTCGGCCGACGTAACGAGGTGCCTCGGAGCAGCAATCACTTTGAGAGCACGAGTGTAGAATGAATGATGTCACAAGGAGAAGCTTTATTAAAGCTATAGCTTAACGCCATTCAGGCTTCCTACCTACGCCTCTATACCAGTGAAACGGGCAAACAACCCGGAGCTATTCTGTCGCTCACCCACTACCCCTTTTTAAGCCGCACTCAGGCGGCGCTTTCGTTCTTGCAGGATCATTTTATTGAATCAAATATCCGTATCCATTTTGCTGATTTACTGTGCCTTCTTGTCACCCTTGGGCTGAGTGGAGGCGTACTGGTCAGAGAGCTCGTCGTAGCTCTTGTGCAGACCGGCGCTCTGCTTCTTGAGGGTCTCGAGGTCGCGGTTCTTCTCCTCGAGCTGCTTGCGGAGCTTGGCGATCTCACCGGCGTCACCGGCAACGGCGAGCTTCTCACTCTCCTTGGTGTTGCCCTTGGTGCCCTCGTAGCCGCGGACCTTGTCCTCCAGACGCATCACCTCAAGGATCATAACGTAGGTGCGGTTGAGGATGAGGGAGAGGAAGAGGGTGAAGCCGCAAAGGTACATGTTGCGCTGGGAGTAGAACTTGCGGGCTTGCACCTCAAGGCGCTCGTGGCCCATGACGGCGGCGCTATAGGATATCCTTGTTAGCATTGTATACACTAAGGAGTTTGTAGAGCTTGATTGTGGTGCTCAATCAAGGGAGCGTCTCAGGAACGCCGGAAGAGGGGCAAAGGAGACGTACCCGCTGTTCTGATTCTCAGTGGCAATCGCCAACTCGACTTGGACGCGGTAAACGCGGTTGACGCTGTCAATGAACAGAATCAGAATGAAGACGAATGTAATCTTCATCCAATACTGCACTTTTGCCACGATTGGACTCTCGGAGATGAAGCTGCGGAGAAGTGTACATTAGTTATCGGTTCGGAAAGCTCGGTGTAGAGTCGGCAGTAGAGAAGCGGTCGACAGAGGGAGGAACGTACGTGAACAACTTCCGCTTGACGGCGAAGGGAAGGGGCACCAGAAGGAGCATGAAAAGCCCCATCTCCGCCATGAGCAGCATAAACACCTGGGACACACAGAGAGTCAGCATTCATTGTCAACGGCTAGGCGAGCTATCCATTCCGCCAATGGCGAAAGAGGAAGCAGCTTGCAGTCGGGTGCAGTAGACGTACGAGAGTGTAGTAGAGAGTCATCTTGACTGGTGCGGGGAAAGCTTCAGCTCCCGGGATAGCTAGTTAGAAAAAAAGGGATTGTGGTCGTGTGCTCTCCGTAGATACAGGGAGAGATGTGTCGTGCGATGGAAAACACTTGGAAGCCCAAACTGACTTCTTCGGTGGTGTTCTTGTTGGGTGTCGTTCCTGGCGAGGGTAGATTTTGGTGTCTGGGGCTGTGATTTGTAGGAGCACAGTTGACGGGCTGGGCGGAGCTGGCCTTTTGTAGGATGGGTGTGAGGGTGACGATGGGGTCCGGTAATTCTGACAAGTAAAGGTGGCAGGTACGTGAATACAAGTATCCTCTTTGACGACTGCCTAAGCACCTGAAGGTGAGGTACTACGTATGGAACTTAATGAGAGGAACCCTTACGTAGCCGGGACGGGAGAGGGACCTTGGCGGGAGAACAGGGCTGGGAGCAGCTAGCAGGTGCAGCTAGCAGTGCTAGAACAGCCGTAAAAAAGACGTAAGTCAACAACGTCATCGGTGGCTCGTGCACGCTCCCTCCAAAGGGTTGCGGAGGGAGCCACTGGGGGGAGCTCAGGCACGCAGCTTTTCTAAGGCCTTCTTCAGTGGTGTGCTGCGGCTTGCGGGCTTTCAGCTAAGCCCGTCAAATGGCTTTGGTGTCCGCAAAAGTGTTCAGTGATGGCTGTAGCGGCAGCTGCCACCAGATGGCAGCATATTTGGCATCCAATACCCACGAGTCTGGAGTACGACTGGCTTCTGACGCTTGTCATCCCATGTGACGTCAGTCGTGGAATCGTCCAGACATGGAATGATAGGGGTGCAAAAGCGGATAGTCTGACGAACTAACCCGGTCCAGAACCCGCCCAAGGCTTCGCAGGTAGTGTAGTGCCACAGAGATGCTGGTTTTGTCACATGTGTTATCTCATCGCGTTTAGACTTCACCCTTCTTCTTCTTCTCTCAATATGCACGACGATAGAAATGGTTTGATACTTAATATTTGATAGTAAAGAGTCCTGTCGCTTACACTACCGCTACTCATGGCTTTGAATTGTGTATTCACACATCAAATTGAGGCCATGATATCCAAGCGGTCACTCCATCCGCTCCCACTACCAAGGGACGCGATCATGAACCTGAACGCCCAGCTTTTGAGTCCTAAACGAACTTGCAAATATCCCAAACGGGCACCACATCGTACAAACCCTACAAAGAAAAATCCGTCTCTCCACTCGCCGCATCACTCGTCACACCGCTTTATCGTTCCTGCCAGATAGGTCGCCCTTCGTGACGGATGGTTTATATGTAGTTTAGTTGTAGAACACGCTCTTTTGGAAGCTCTCGGGCGAAACATCTCCAATCTTCGTTTTGATTTCCGGTCCCTTTTCGGGAGCGGCGCCGGTGAGCGAGTTGGTTCGGCTGCTGTCGCTAGGTGCACCCTTGATGGCAGCGAGAGGCTGACCAGGTCGCTTGATAACCTCGAGGTAGGTCGACGGCAGATACCCGGTACGGCCATCGCGCGCGCGGCACTTCCACCACTCGCTAGGGTTGCCGATGGGATCGCTCTTGGAAAGAACAGCGACGAGGTCGCCCTTGCGCACTTCCATATCAACGTCCTTGACGGCGTTCCCAGGCTGAGGAGCGTAGTCGTACAGCAACCGGCAGTAATCAAGCTTGGACGGGTCCAAGGGCTGTTGCGCGTTGGCCAGCGCCATGCGGCGACGTTCCTCCTCCTCCGCAGATGCTGCCATGGTGTTGATCATCTTGCGCATCAGGTACGGGAGACCAAAGGCTGCAAGGAGGAAGAAGAAGAGCGGCTTGCGGGAAGCCTTGGGGGGTCCCAGGGGAGCACCGTCGGGGCCGATGGGCGACCGGCCTTCGAATTTGGCAAAGGCTGCTGGGGTGAGAGCGGTCGCGTCGGCTGGAGGCGGGCGGCCGGTGATCTTAGCGATAAGGGTGCGGATCCAACGCATCAAGGTGAAGATACCGAGTATCGAGCCCAAGGTATCCCTAAGATTGCTGAATTGCTCTGCTACTGACACCATTGCTGTGATATTCGTTAGTCATATTTCGCTTTCATGTGACGCAGTTGGCATACCAAAGAAGCTTGAGTGTGTGGCCATGTACGTGCTCTCCAACATCTGGGCGAAGCCTCCAAAGGCACCAACGACACCCTCCAACATCTGGAATGTCGCCTGCGTGCTGTTGTTGAATCTGTTGGTAAGGCTGTTCGGATCATTGGGTCCTCCCATGCCTCCCATACCGCCCATGCCCATACCGCCACCGTACATGCCTCCTCCATACATGCCACCGCCGTAACCGCCGCCATACATGCCACCACCGTACATACCGCCGCCGTAGCCACCGTAGGAACCCATCCTTGAGTATGGGCTGCTGTAAGGAGAAGAGTAGGCACCGCCGCCGTATGAGCCGTAGGGACTGGCGGCCGCACCTAAGCCTGCTCTGCTATAAGCGGCAGCGTTCTGGTCAACCGCGGAGGCGAGAGAGGCAGGTCGTTCGGGGACGGCGGGCGGGGTACCACCGGAGAGGGATGTGGCCGGTGTCGGGGTCGCGATAGATGCGGCAGACATGGGTGTGACTAGAGTGGTCGTTAGCAAAATGTGTTAATTTGGCGACGGTCAAGGACCGTTTGTGGTGTTCAACGCACTTGAGGCAGCTGTTGTTGGAGCACCGGCCCGTTCCCAGGGCTTTGGAGGGGAAGCCATAATTACTTTTCCCGGGAGGAAGAAGTTTTCCTTGGATACTGTGTGGTGGTGGTCGCTCGCTCGGCGTTATCTCGCAATCCGCCTATCGGGAGCGCAGCCGGTGGCGATTTTCTCGAGTCGTGTTGGTTTGTCGGCTGCTGCACGCTGGGCTCCGGATATGCGCGACGGAGGTTGGCGTTTACCGACCAAGTCGTCGGATTGAACTGACGATCAACCTCAATGGGAGATGCAGCGAAAATGAGGATTCGAACGACGTTTTGCGACGTGATGGAGAGAGGAGAGGGGAAGATAGAGTCGGGAACGGCCCACGGGTAAGAGAAAGCTGGAGGGTCGCTGGGATGGCGGAAACAAGTTGGGCTCGCAGCGTAATGCACCTGAGTAACAATGGGGGGCCGCGGCGGACGGGGACGTAGTCACAGTGCTGGGCAAGTGACCCCGGAGGCTCGTGCTTGGCGATTGGCAGTGAAGTGAGGTGGATGAGGTGAGCAGAGGAAACTGGAGACTTTGGTCTTTGGGGGAGACTTGGGAGAGTCAGCGGTTGGAGGCGCAGAATGTCAAAAAGATGGGGTCGGGGACGGGCGGGTCCCGCTCCTCCTTTCTGCGTCCAGTGGCTTCCATTCTTGCCTCGGTATCTTTCACGTTCCGACGTGGGCGGCCCAGGCCTCGCAACCTTCATGTTTTTCGCCGCTGCCGTGCCGCAGATACGTCCTTGGGCCGAGGCATCTTGCACCCTGGGGAAATTTGTCGTCCCTCCCGTCGCCATTTCGCATTAGCTTTACCGTTTCTAAGACCCTTGAATCTGGGGTTTCCCCGGTTGTTTGGGAAGTTGACGCTTTGCTGGATTTGTTGATCGACTATTCGTGCTGCAGAGCTGTTGCATTACATTACTAGCACTGACATGCCATCTCGCCGCGAACCAAATTGATCTGCGCTTCAATTCTTTCACCAAGATAAGATGTGCGACACTGAATCCGACTTTCAAACACAGAAGTAATCAAAAAAATACTAACATGAATTCATTCATTGATTATTTTTACTCATTGCAAGCTAACACGTCAATCTAACGTAGTAGACCAGGACCTACGCCAATCCAGAAAAGGCCTTGGCATTCTTCACATGCTCCTCCCACGTTGTCAACGTATCCTCGACAATTGCATGCGACTCGTCCAGCTTCTCCCCACCATAGTACCCAAACTCGTCGAGCAGCCTCATGTTCTGCAACATCTCCTCGGCCACGAAATCCGGCATCCCCTGGCCCTTGAGCGCGCCCTTGAACTGCTCGTGCGTGAGCTCGTTGAACCGCGCCGTCTTGCCCGCCTCCGGATACACCTTCTTGAACGTCTCAACCGCCTCGCCCGCCGTGACGTAGCTCGTCGCCGCGTACACCCGCTTGCCGAGCACCTTTTCGCGGTGCAGCACGATGCCCTTTACAAACTTACCCGTGTCGGCTGCCGCGTCAAACAACGGGATGGGCGCGCTGGCGGGCACGGGGAGGCTGAGGCCCCAGGCGTTGTCGGGGGGCGTCTGGCGGAACATGCCGCCGGGGAGGTTGGCCATGTAGAAGCCCGGGAGGAAGAAGGTTGCGGGGAGGGAGGTCGTGCGGATGTACTCTTCAACGGCGGCCTTGCTGTCAAAGTGGTACACGTCGGGGAGGGCGCCCTTGGATACTATTGTTGCGTGACATGTTAGCCTTCCCGGATCCTCATTCGCAAAACGTGACAGATGCATGTATCTTCTTGGGAGTGGACAGGCAGGTTACGTACGCTTGTTGACGTCGAGGAGAGAGCTGAAGATGAAATGCTCGACGCCAGCCTCCAGAGCCACATCTGCAATGTTCTTGCCCTGCTGAATCTCCAGCTCCTTGTCCATCTTGTCCCAGTAGTTGGTCACGGCGAAGACGGCCGAAGCGCCCTTGACAGCGGCAGCCAGCGAAGCCTTGTCACCGAGGTCGGCCTGTGTTTTGAAGTCACAGCACTCGTCAGCATGCCAATTTCAATACCATCACACCAAAGCTACGAAGTCGCTCGAGAGTAGATTAGTGACTTACAGCGACAACCTCGACGCCCTTGGCTGCGAGAGCCTTGGACGAGTCCTTGGTGGCATCGCGGGTGACGCCGCGGACCTGCCAATCCTTGCTGAGCTTGGCGTCGTTGAGGAAGATGTTGACGACGCTACCGCCCTGAGCGCCCGTGGCGCCGAACACGGTGATGATCTTCTTGGACATTTTCGTGTGTATTGGGTGGGTTTTCTGTTTTGGTGGTGATCTGTTTTATACAAGTGTCAGTTAAGTAGTGTTCGTCTTCGAGCATCACACTCCTAAATACCTTAATCGTGCGATTGAATTGGAGTAGTAAGTGTTGAAGAGCTATTGGAATGGTAGCTTGATGATCTTCTCCAAGAATCAACGTCAATGAAGACAAGCGATCGTCCGGTCTTTATACACAATGACACTCATGAACCTCTCTGCCCACCCCTCCTCCAAGGCGCATATGTCTCAGGACATGGACGAAGTACATGGTGCTAGACACACCTCGACATAAGCTACCAGATTAGGTAAAGCTAGGGCGCGCGGGAGAACCCCTCATCATCATGCACCTCCGTCTCACCCACAGGATCGTCCCGTACTGAAGGGTCCCGGTAGGTTAGTGGTCTCGCAAGGCTGGTGGACCTCGCGCCCGCGCGCATACTTGCTCGCGCTGGACCGTTGAAAGGACTTCCTTCCCCTCTCCATCTTACCTCACTACACTATCATGAGTATGTAAGCGGCGACTTGGTATGTACCTCATACAGTCGATTTACAATCTAGAAAAGTCTATCGTACTGAAACTTCGCGCGAAATCTGGCTTACCAAGATGGGGGAAAGCCGTGTAAGCTACCTTTTGGTTGGACAACTACAAATCAAAAAGCTGTACGTGTTCCCGCAAGCCGTGCATGCTCACCATGTATAGATTTTTGGTGCTACGGATTAAGCGTAGCCTTAATCGAGTTTCTACAGGCTACAGAGTAGTGTGTTCTGTACGCGTATGGACAATGAATACTCCGTACTCTGTAGATGATTGCTACGCTGGCTGTGTAATCGTAGGGAGGTAAGGAAGTGAGGTAGACCGTAGAAACATGGTGGGGAAAAGACCCCGGACCTCTCGCGCGGGAGCTTACAAAGCTTCGCGGTTCGCCCGCGCCTGTGAGAATTGCACCCCCATCAAGGATCCGCGAGCTTCCAGCCCATACTTGTCATCCTATTCCCCCAAACCGCGAAAGCGAAGTCGCGAGATGGGCCATAGGGCATAGCGCGCGCCTTGAATATTCTCAAGTTTATCATTGTAATTCAAGGTTTATCAGTCTTACGAGAACAAGCTGGAAATTTTAGGAATCCACATTCGCCATGAACATGTTGAAAAACGACAGTGCGAGTCGCGTGGCATAGGGCAACGTTCTTTCTGTACATTTGTCAGGCGCACGGAGGGTTAACCGGTTCGGATGTCCGTTCGCTCGCCGCCCCGGGTTCCGGAGTTTCCTGCAACGACCGGGACCACACTCACGCAATTACCACTATAGGTATTCGACTCGATAACGACTTCTTGATTGCAAGGGACTTCAGATGTTTGTTTGCAATCCCCTGGTCTCGCGCCACAATGACAACTCATAGACACACACACGTCCGCGCCTGTTCTTGCGATTGTCATCTGCCCTGTACCGGACAACTTGTGGCTTGTGGCGCGAGTGAGCTGTCTGCAGCGGGAAAGCCACAGAGCTCGGACTTCTCCACGAGGTGCAGCCCCCGGGGACTAAAGCTGTGACATGTGACTTCCTTTGAGCCCCCATGTTCTTTAGTTGGAAGGGGCATGTTTAGTCATTGAAAAGTATATCACGAGTAACATTGAGCATGAGCACAGTTGAAGCCACGCTTGTTTACTTTGAAAATTTTGGTATCAATTGGTACCTCCTCCCTGTTGGGAGAAAACCCTCTGGCTGAACTGTCTTGCAAGAAAAAACCAATCCTCCAGCCTCCTTTCCATAAAATCGTCAAAAAGGGCGCACTTTTCCGGGGCCGGTGGGTATCTTCGTCTTAGACGCCGTCTAATGTCGTTTCGCAATCCCCTTGCCCCCAAAGGCGAGAGTAACTAGCACCCTCGCATATCGAAAGAAAAAAAGAAGAAAGTCTCAATTCATCGGATGCCGAAGATCCAATGCATAAAGAAAAAATCTTGCTTGGGCTCAATCCAGCGAGAAGAAGAAGAAGTAAAAGTTGTCGTCAAACCCCCAATCCCATATATGCAAATCATGTACTTGTTGGAATCCCATCCAAGCAGAAATCAAAAACGTGGAAACACTCAAGACGACAAAGCAAACAAGGAGACCCTGTTGCTCTTGCCGCCGGTGCTTGCGGTCGAGACGGAGTCGGCGGAGAGCCAGCCCTCCACCTGAGAGCGGGTGATGCCAGAGCTCAAGTTGACGCTTGAGTCCAACATCTTGACTGAGACCTGGCCAGAGTCACCATCCAGGACAACAGCGACCTTGGCGGGGGCGCCAGTAGGACGATCAAAGTAGTCGGATGAGCCGCCGGGAACGTTGGAGTGGATGGTTGACTTGCACTTAGTATCGCCAGTGGCGAGGACCTCGAGAACGTCGAGCTCACCACAAGCAGGCCAGCAGGAGCAAGTACTGTACTGAGCAACGCGGGGGATGCGAGCGTTGAGGAACCAAAGGGCGGACATGTCGGCGTTGAAACCAGTGGTTCCGTCGAGAGGCATGCTCAGCTCAAAGAGCCAGACTGAATCCTCACCCTTGAAGCCGTCTAAGATGTGTAAGCAGACTGAAAGGCAGAACAAGATTTTATGAAATACTCACGGTATGCAACAGAGCCAGGGCGAGAGTATCCGCAGCCACCATCATCGCATGACTTGTCGCTGGCGATCAGGAACTCCTGGTTGGACTTGAGGGTGATCGGCTTCAAGACCTCGGGTGAAGCGGCGCCACCAGTGCCGGCGGCATTCAGGTAGGACAAAGAGTTACCAAAGACGCTGTTCTCGGTCAGTACACTGTGACTCATGTATAAAGAATCATCTTAAGTGGCACTTACTTGTCAAACTTGCCAGAGAGCTGGCCTCCGTAGTTGCCAAGGAACACGATGCCGTCAGCAACTCCCTCATCAGCGTTGTAGTAGCCGACACGCTCGTAGTCACCGCTAACGGAGCCCGAGCCCGAGCCAGAGCTTGAAGCAGCCTTGGAGCTGGCAGGCTGAGGAACAGCAGCAGCGACAGGGGGCTGAGAAGGAGTGGGAGTTGGGCTGGGCGCAACGACAGGAGCGACAGCAGGGGTCGCAGCAGCAGCAGGGGGTGCCGCGGGGGTAGGGCCAAAGTAGTTATTGATCCAGGACACGACCTTGCCGTCGATTTCCGCAACGACCCAGTCTTCACCACGCTTCTCCTCCTTGGGCTCCTCCTTGGGAGACTCGACCGATCTCTTGTGGAGGTGCTGGTGACCGTGATGGCCATGACGGCGAGCGTGGACGTGAGAAGCGGCAGGGGAGCGCTTGGCCTTGGAAGACAGGCTGTAGATAGCGACCTGCTTCAGCTGCATGGGACCACGGAAGACAGGCATAAGCTAGCATTTTGTGAGTACTTGTGCGAACGTGTAAGTGGATGGTGCTTAGAGAGAGAAAAAGGCTTACCTCCTCATTGAAAGGGGCTAGGGGACCTGAGAAAGCAACATCCTCAAAGGTGCAAGAACCATCATCACCCATGTGGTTGACAGCCTTGTAAGTGCCAGGGTGACCGACATTGGAATACAAGATCTGATCAACAGCACCGCACCACCAGTTACCACCCTCTTCCTTGGCCGTGCCGGAGCACTGTTGAATGGCCTGGGTAACAGCGGCCGAGGCCAGCATGAGAACCGTGTAAGACTTCATGATTGTTCTAGTGTCGTTCTCGAAAAGAATGGTTGGAATGAATGTTCAGAAATTGAGCTTTGCTGGGAAATTGGAGTGAGTTCCTCTGGGTATTTGACCGGCCTCAGAAGAGAATCGCAAGTGGCTGGTAAAAGTGATGTAGGAATGTCCCAGTGGTGTATGGATAGGGCCCAGGTTGTTCTTTGACTCGACTTGCGAGGTGTGACTGGGTCTGTTAGGAATGTTGATGTACTCAGTGAACCCTGTTCAACGGTGTGGCGTGTCTTGTCTCTGAATCAAGGACCAAGTGAGACCAAGGGTTGAGTGCGTGAGTAAGGAATGACTTGAGACGATGAGTCTCTTGGAAGGAGAGTCGATGCTATTCGATAGCCGGCAGGTCGAAGTTGTATGTTTTAACACTGGATCGTGGGGAGAAAAACAGGAGAAGAGGAGTTCTGGGTTAAGGTGAGTGTGGGAAGGCTGAGTTAATAAATCGGCCTAAGCAAACGAGGAAGTCGCAAGAAGGCGCATCTCGGGGAACAAGGTTAATGGGTGGATGGAGAAGGGTAGGATCCAATCTGAGGTGGGTGGATTTTCGCCCCGGTGGATAGGTACGGAGTACGGACGCTGGTGGGCAGACGGGCAGCGCCAGCAGGTCACAGCAGATGGGCAGGAGCGGACCTGCTTCTGGGCAGGAGCCAACCTACAGGGGGGTCCAGTCGCTCCTTCCCTTGGTTTTTGAAGGTGAATTGGATATTTACACGCCTCATTGCGGCAAGTGCCTTCTCCCATCCATCCTTTCCTCCTTCCTTCTCTGCAGACTGCAAGTGAGGAAGGAGGAGTCCAGGAACAGAAAAAGCCGTTGAATCATTGGGCGAAAGAGGGAAACAGAACAGAATGGACCAATCCGGGCTTGATTTTTATGAAACACTGGCTTGGCTCTCCATGGGGTCGTACCTTGCAGCTATTGGCAGGGGAGGACGGAGCTAACCTCAATCTCACCTCAGGCCCAGCAACGATACTTTTCTCCCTCAGCTTCGCCCGCGGCTCCCTTCGTACCTCTGTTGGTCAACTTGTCGGTGCCGTGTTGCATTCTGACGACGGCCAGCGGCTGCAGCACCTGAGCGGACTGTTGTCACCCATACGCCGTCCGGAATATGGTGATGTGAGAGTCACCGTAAACGCCAAGGGCCAAGCCAGGCCGTTTCGCTCTTCTCAATGAGGCTTGGCGAGAGACATCCAACCACCGTCCGGCACGCCCAGCTAGACTTCCTCGGCGTTCTGGGCTTTAATTTTGAGCACGACACGGATCCAAATGCAACATTCAAGGACAACAATGCCGCCAACTTGTGCCCGACAGGGCAACGAGACGGACGATGCCAAACCAGCAAGAAATAGGCCCAGACCGGTCGCGATAGATCAGCAGAGCAATACGAAGAATACTTTATGCCCCCGGGTTTGCCACGCCTCGAGAACACTTGGATCAGATGACGGCCTCGGCATTGCTGCTCGAGGCTGGGGGATCATTTCGGCTCCCCAGAAACCCGCTCTGTCGTTCTTCAGAAGTTCAGGTTCGCACAAAGACGATGTTCCGAACATCTGCTGCTGCTTTTCACAAACAACTAGTCCACTTCAGGCTTATTACTGAAGCCTACCCTCGCTGGTCAGCAATTGCAACACACCAGAAGGAGAGCGTCAAAGATAGCCTGAGAGGTGCTGTTGCAGCGCTCTCGAGCCCTCCTCAATTTGACTTCAGTCAGTTCATCGCCAGGGGTTGTCACCCCCGCCAATTTTCGGGGGATTTGGGGGTGGCAGTGACAGCGCCGGCGTTGCTGCGTCTGTGTGTGTTGACCTTGACAAGGTGACAAGCAAGATCAAGCGCGATTCAAGCTTACCCTGGTGTACGCCCGGTGTCCTCCAAGGTGTGTCCCCATCTCAAGTCCGACGGGGACCCCTCGCTCGACATGGGTTCATCCCAACGGCAGTGACATCTGGAATCCTCATATCGCCCCAATCAACACGCCCGTCCGATATCACTCAATCCACAGAACGCTCCATCTCATCCGATGTTTAATCGCGCAGACAACTTTCAACAACAGGCACCATCCCGACACCACCGTGCCGTCCAACCCATGCCGCGACACCGCGGAAGGACGGGTTGGGCCTCGCCTCCAGTGGTTCTTAGTCTTACTTTTGCGCTTCAACCCGTTCCAACCTCCGGCACCACGAGGATGAAGACGACGATCCCTCTGCTCCTTCTCATTAAGACTGAGTGCTACCCGGCTCCGTTGATCCGTTCTAGATCCGCTCTTTGACGGACGGCCTTGCTTGCTCAAGTTGCCTGAGTCGCAACCCGAGTCGCAATATGGCTGGCCAGAAAAGCAAAAATTCTTGGACAAAACATGCCGCGGGACGAAAGGAAAATTTCCGAGGCAACAAAAAACAAAAAAAGCCTAAACCTGGGAAAACCGCTCATCTGCCTACTCCACCGACTGTCCCTTGCGACCCGTCGTGCCACATGGCGGTCTCGCGGCATTGGTTCTTTCCATCACCACGTTGACGTCGTTGACCCGCAGGTCCAGTCGTGGGACTCGGTGCAATCTGCTGTGACAAGGCAAAAAGAGGGACAGCCTGACCAGACCCCTTGTGTCGGTGATGATATGAGCGAGGCTATCAGAGGAAGATGATTGATGGCCAGGCAATTTGGCAGTAAACAGCAAAGCAATCCGAAGCGAGGCCGTCTTTCATAAGCCGGAAGCCGTTGATGACTGAAAGTCAAAATCATCGCCAACCATCCACGACTTTGGCGTTCGCTGTTCCTGCATTAGCGGAAACGCCTACCCGGACCGTTTCCATTGGCTGCCCTGAACTTTTCATCTGCATTTGCGCACTCTATTCTCGCCGTGTTGAATGCTTATTCGACAACGGCGTTGCGTAGTCACTGTTGCTGACCATCCTCTGCGCTGCTGTGCAGTCCAGGTGGCAGGCCGGGCCAGGGCGCACCACGTTAAACATGCCGGCACATCGCCAAGGTTCTGCCGTTCTTCGGACGTCGACGAGTCAATTTCTTCGGACCTACAGTAGAAGCCAGAACTCATCTTGCATGCGTCCACGTCCCACGAGATGTTTGACTGGCGCAAAACTTTGAGCCTTTGCAGTGGACCACCGGGCTCTCGAGTAGGTGGTATCCGGACCATCGCCCAGCTCTACGCACACGGCATTTCTGCGGTGTATCCGTACACCCAACCAACACGTGAGAAACTGCAAAGTTCGTTGTCTCGAGAGATCTTCGCCTCCCGAACGTCTCAACCGTATCCCCGCCACGTGGAAACGCAAAAAAGATTCTGCCTATCCCCTCCGTCCGATTGGCATTCGGGAAACTAGTTCTTCCCACTTTAACTCATGATATTCCACCCGAGATCTAGTCTCGGCACGTGCCTGACTAAGAACGAGGTTAAACTACAGCGTCGTACCTGAAAATCGCTTCTCGAAAAGCGGGCATGGCGGTGGAATCCCATTAAGCCCTAAAGGAGAAGTTCGGCGCTTACTCAGTAGACCCTGTTGATACATACCCGTGGAGACTCGAGAGAAGAGGACTTAACCTAATGGTACGGAGTAGACTCTATCACCCGCAGCTTCATTGGGCCAAGTCACCATCGGGTCTTTTCTTTCCTTCGGGCAAATGCCGCTTGTCACTTGTAACTCACTCACACACATGCAAGGCTAGAAGATTTATCACCCGTGCCCAAAGTCGAGAGAATTTGTGCTTTGCTGCGCGATTTCAATCACCGCCTATCGCCATAGCGGAGTTCTGGCAGCGGGAAGGGGGTGTGGGTTTGGAAAGCCAAGTCATGGTTTTTGACTCGAGGCTGTTGGCTTTGAGATGATTTCATGAAGCCTGGTGATATATCGTCTTGCTCCCCTTACTTGCTGGCCATCACCTTGGTGCTTGAAATCACAAACATGACGGAGTACATGGGCATTTCGCAATACTGCAAGCAAAAGATGCAAAATTGGATGGAAATTAAGTTTGTGGTTTCTATTGAGCAGAGTGACTACGCAGATGCCTTGGCCTTCTTCCCGCGCCGAGCTCTACCACTTCGACCGCCCTGCCCATTCTCCTCCCCCTCATCATCAACAAACTCATCCTCATCCTCAGCAGCCGCCGTCCTAGCTCTAGCTTTCCTCTTTCCCGTAGCTCTAGTCGGCGCCGCCGTATCGGCAGCAGCAGCAGAAGCTCCGCTCCCCTGTTCTGCATCACCCGGCTGCTCCCCATTAGCATTAGCCCTCAACCGACTCACGGCGTTGGCCATCCTCTTGCTTGTCGCGCCCTTCTGCCTCGGCGCAAACGCGTCCCTTGCGCCCACGCCGACGGCACCCTCAAAGTACCTTGTGATATTCGTCTGCGTGCCCTCAATATCGCGCTTATTCATGTCCCGAATCACAGGTACCAGCACCTCGTCGGTGCGTTCCTTGCTCCACCCAATCGTCGCCATCAAGAACTGCCGTAGACCCTCGAGGTCCGGGACACCCCACTGGAAGTGCTCCGGGCTGTCGTCGACCTCGGGTCGGATGTAGGCGTCCGTGACGGCCGGGTTGGGGAACCCCGCTGGCAAGAAAAGCTTGGTGCCCTGTGACTTGCGGAACTTGCGGCGGAACGGCGACCCCGCGTCCGCCTCCTTGGGCCGGTTGTTTAGCTGCACGTCCGCCCACCACTCCTTGAACTGGGCAAGACCTTCCTTGCCGGGGAACTCGGAGAGGATCTCCACGGCTGTGACGGGACCGACACCGGGCAGGCCCTCGGTGTAATCAGAGCCGAGAAGCTGAGCAATGGCGATGAGCTGGTCGCGCGAGAGCGAAAGCTCCTTCTCGAGGTCCGAACCGAGGTAGCACTCGACAAACTTGTTACTGTTGAACATGTTCTTATAGATGCGCGTGCCACCAAAGAGAAAGCAATCCGAGTCGTCGGTGACGATGCCGTCCACCAGGCCCAGACGCACCAGCTCCGCACACTGCGCTTCCGCCTCCATTGGAGCGGTAATGTAGGGGATACCAAAGAGGCGGAGGAGTGCCTGACACTCGGTGACCATGACCTGTGTGACCTCGTCGGCGTCGCGACGGTCCTTCTTCTGCTGCGTGCGCAGCGCCTTGAGTTCCTTCTCGTATGCCTCCTTGTTCTCTTGCTCCGACTTGTTGTTCAGCTCGCTGGCAAAGCGGGCATGCTCTTCGGCTTCCTGCGCCAGGTTGGCAAACAGCTCCTCGTCTTCCGGGTCACTGAACTCATCGTCGCTTTCGGCGAAGACGGCGGCTTCGGCGTCTTGCACTGAATCGCCGGCCGTGTTCGGATCATTAAGCGTGGGCCCGTCCATAAGTTCTTCAAATGTAAGCTCGTGTTCTTCTTCTTCGACGGGCTTCGGCCCTTCTGTGGTGATGGTAACATCTTCCATGATTGGGTCCGGAGGGGAGTCGGGACCCTGTGGCTCGGTGACATCTTCCATCTCTGGCTCGGGGGAGTCAGGGACTGCTGTGATAGTGACCTCCATGTCCTCGTCGACTTCTTCAGGCTGAATGCCTTCAAATTCGATTTCGGAAGACTGCGATGATTTGCGTGATACGCCTGGCTTTTCTGACAACGCAGCCGTCTCGTCTTCTCCCTTCTCGGGCTCGACCTCTGCATTTGTGGCATCGTCGACGGCATTGAGTTCGTCAAGGAAAGTAATTTCCTCTTGGGAAGCAGCATGCTTCGGAGGCGGAGGCGCGTCAAGAATCTCAACATCGTCGTCTTCGTCATCAGAGGACTGGATCTCGATGAGCTGGTTTTGCCGTTGACGCTCGAACCTCCGCTCCTCTTCCTGTGCAGCCTCTCTATCTTCCGTGTTGATTTCACTTTCCACTTGCCGCTGTTGCTTAATCGACTCTCGGATATCTGTATTGTCCACCATCCAAGGAGGTAGGGGCTTAGGTCGGTCTTCTTCTAGCCCTCGTTCAAAGCCGCCTTCGTCGTCTTCATCGCCAGCAGGCTGCTCTTCAGCACCATCGGCCAAGAAACCGCCACCGAATTCGTCATCATCATCTTTGCGTGCCGGTTCTTGCAAATTTTGCGCCGGCTTCTTTGGGACTGCCGCTTCGGGCTTCTTTGACTGAGCCTTCATAGAGAAGAGAGAGGGTCCCCATGCGAGTTTAGGAAACGGCAATGGGCCATCGAAAGGGTTCTTGACGTTGGGCACTGCAGGCTTGGGCAGTACTCGCTTCTTCTGCCGAGAGGCTTTCAGAGCCGCCTGCAGGTCCATCTCTCCGTCGCTACTGCTGGCACTGTTGGCACGCTTCCTGGGCACCGCAGCATTAGACCTGTTGTTGACAATGTGGGCTACCATGCGACCGCTCCTCGCGGCGATCGGCTTGGGTGCCTCTACGGCCTTCTGCTTCCATTCAGGTGCCTCCAATTCCACATCTTCAAACTGCTCATCCTCCTCGGACTTTTCAGCAGCTTCTCCGTGCTGATTTTGTAGTGACATGGCAATGGCCCGGTTGATGTCGTCTTCTTCTTCTGGGTGCATTGGCTCCTCGTCTCGTTGCCTGGCAACATTTCTGACATGAGCTTCCGGCAAATCGCCATCGACGAAAAGACTTTCCTCCTCCTCTTCGAATAAGTCGTTCATTTCACTGCTTCCCCGGTTTCCATATAATTGTTGTCTCTGGATCGCTGCTTGCCGGGATGCTTGCGCGGCTGCGCTGGAAGACATCTTGGGCAGTCGGTTCAGCCCCTCGACCGGAACATCTTCAAAGTCGTCTTCCTCTTCAGATGCCTCGGCCTTTTCCTTTGGCTGAAATTGAAATTCCAAGGCATCGACATCAATGGGCTTGTGAGCTTCGCCGAGATCTTTCTCCTTGCTTACGACTCCCAGAGCCCAACCACCTTCTGCGCCGTCGTTCTTGACGAGGATGTACTCCCTGTCCTTTTCACCAGCGATTCTCCCGCCACCGTTCAGAGTGAGATCAAGACCAGTCATGCCGGCTTCCTTCATGAGGCGCTGTGTCAAGTTGTTCCTTTCGCGAACTCTTTCGATCTGAAATCTTGAAAAATCCATCCGATTCGGGAACATCTCGTCAAGCTGCTCTTTGCTCAAACCCATCCTCAAACGACTACGTAGTCTTGCCGCATTCAGGATGTTATATCTATCAGCTGCCGGTAAGCTTCGAAAGAACTCGCCATCAAAATCGATCTTGCTGAAGTCGTAGAGATTGATGTCTTCGCCGTCATGGAACTGTCGGGCATATTCTTCCAACTCTTCAATGCTCATAATTCTAGGATCATCCGCTTTGGCCATGGATGCAATATCGCCATCCATCTCGGGCAAATGATAGGCATCCTGCTTGAAAAACTTTCTCGTCTTTTGACGCTCTTGCTGCGACATGCCGACCTCGTCAACGTAGACAATTTGCTCCATATCAGGGATAGCCTCCTGCGGTTCCTCTCGCTCTCGTTGGATGCCTCGATCCGCATCCCGCTTCCTCCTGTCCTCCTCCTCTTCGGCAATCCGCTGCATCTGCACAGCCAGCAGCTTCCCAGCCGTGCGAACGGCATCCTCCCTCCGACCCTCGCGCCGCTGCTTGCGACCCTGAATCGTCTGACGCTTGAGAACGGGAGCCCCGCCGTCAAAGACGAAGACGGGCTTGATGCCGAACCACAACAGCTTGCAGATGCGGCGGAAGAAGCCGACAACGTGCGAGTTGCGCAGGGCGTTGCCCTCCTTATCACGCACTGCCTTGAGGAATTGGTATATCCAGATGGACGCATCAACGGCGAGGCGCTTTCGGTTAAGGGTCGCGAGGTTTGTCGGGCGCGCGCAGGGCTGCACGACGGTCCAGAGGCCGTTCACACCCATAGCGTCGGCGGGAGGGCAGAGCCGGCACCTTTGATTCGGACTTCACGGAAGGGTCAGCTTCAGAGGGCGTCTGGTGCTGCGAGAAGCGCTCTCCTCATCTACCGAGTGTATATCGCATTGTATACGGTGGGTACTACGTCCTGGAACAGTCGAAACAGCACAGATGTAAGTGTGGCGGTTGTGAAAAGTGAATGAGGTTACAAGTGTGTGAAGAATGAAGGCGGCCGCAGCTGCCTGTAAGCCATTTGACATGGGAGCTTAAGGTCATGACGCGCTTGCCTCCACTAGAGGCGCTCTTATCAATGCCTATCGATTGGGCACAGATGGGAGCGGCGGGGCACGAACCTCATCCGCTAGCAAGTCGCCGCCAAAGGGGACTGTTCGAAAGTGCGCCGTCTTTGCGCCATCCCATTCCTGCAGAGAACCTTCACGCTCCCCGACGCCTGGAAAAGCAATGTCCAACATTGCCGTCGACCAGTCGCCATGGACAAACAGGAGGGAAGAGATTTTCTGACTTCGCTTCTCAACAAGAACCTGCGCGTCCTGGCCACCGATGGCCGCATGTTCCTTGGCCAATTCAAGTGCACCGATCCAGTAGGTTACCACCCCTCCAACCCTAACCCCCTCCCCTCCCGGGCTCCCCTCGTCAAGATCGTTTCGCTAATCGATGTCAACCTCGATTTTATAGGATCGCAATGTAGTGCTAGCTCACACCTACGAATATCGACAGCCATCAGCGCAGCAACGGGCCGAAGCCGCCAAGAAGGCTACAGAAGGAACTGCCTCGGTCACGATGGACATGACGTCCCGGTACTTGGGCTTGGTCGTAGTGCCCGGGCAGTACATTGTGAAGATTGAAGTAGAAGAATTCGCAAGTCAGATCGGGGGCCGGAATCCATACGCCGACGTTGTCGTGTAGGTCTCGAAGCTGGTTGACTATTTGCGCGACTCGATCGGGTGGTGAACGAAGTGTGAAGCGCTCAAGATTACTGGCCTGGAGACATGCAGACTTCATTGAGTCTTAAGCATCACGCGGAATAGATGGCTGCAGTGTGTGAAATGGGTATGAAATACTGGACATTAAGAGCTGAAAATAAGGCACTATTTTAAACCATAAAATTCCATCCTATTTCACCGTAGCAAGTCGACCTCGACTAGATTACCGAGGCACCGATTCCTAAACACCTGCATCAAACGCTTTCCTTGGCTTTTGCCAAAACCCGAACATTACTGCCATTACGAGCTATGTGCTCAATGCCGTCCAATGCCAACAGCAAGAAGGGTTGACTCGAGTTCAGAGACATCTGGTCATCGTCTTATGCGACAACACTTTCGTGCTGGCGGCCTCTCGTCTCACCGCCGAGACCGTCATCGGTACCAACAGCAGAGTGGTGGATATCATCCTCCTCTTCGTCCTCATCGCTATACTCGGTTTCCTTGTTATGGGCCCGGGTCCACGACGAATCGTCGTTCAATGGAACATCTTGCCCCGAAAGGTCGTGACCTCCCTCAGCACGTGCCCTGATGTTATTTCTGCGGCGAGTTGACAGGGTGCGTGCACGAGTTGACAGCTTGGAAGACACAGCAGCTTGGGACGTGACCCAGTTGGTCAAAGCATCCTCGCAATCCTGGATGATGGCCTTGCTAGCTTCATATCCGTCATAAGCTGCACGCGTCTCTCCGGGAGTGACGGGGGTGTCGTCAATCAGCTCGAGCAGGTGCTTTCCGTAGCCGGCGACAATGGCAACCTTTTCGCAGTGCTCTCTCAGAGCATCGAATTGGTAGGTATAGGCAGCTTTGATCTTCTCGCGCGTAATGTTGGACAGCTGAGCCTCTGCGACCAACGATTCAGCCTCGGCACGCACCAGCTCCTGTTCAAGAACGACAATCTTGGGGGAGTTGGGCTCCTTGTACTTGAGCTGGGCGATCTGGTCGGTGATCTTTTGCTTGCCTAGAGTTGATGTTAGTTAGGCAAAAATACCCCATGTGTCTAGTATAGGATTAAGCTTACGGTCTCGGCTAGGTTGGACGGAAGCTTCAATGTTACGAATGCTCTTGATCGTAACACGGTATTGATCATAACGGTCGACGTATTGGTCCTCGAGTTCGCCGATTTCGTAGAGCAGAACTCCAAGCTTGTCGGTTACATCAGATACATCCTCGTCGCAAGCCTCGCCCCAAATGGAAAGTTGTTGCTAGAGAATTGAAGTCAGCAGATGTATGACGGGACGATAGTATCTTCGGACGACTTACAGCAACCTCCATACGTTCTCTCGCTACCTGCTCGAGACTGCGCATGACATTCTTCTCCATCTTGACCAGCTGGGAAAGCTTCTTTGCGAGGTCTGGGCCGAAGGCACCGGCTGACTTGTGGCGGAGGGCATGGCCTAAAATGGCTTATTAGTCCATTGCGCTTCCCCGATAGCAAAGATGCGGAATGGCACGGTGCAACGGTGGCAAGCGATGAGAAAAGACTACTTACCAAATCCTCCCTTGAACAGGCGACCAGACTTGGTGGAAGAAGGCGGCGGAGGCGGGTTCTACGAACACGGTAAGCATCGTACCATACATCGAAGATTGTCATAAAGTTAGGCGCATACTTGGATCTGAGAGGCGGTGGGCGCCCTCGACTGGCGCATGGAGTATGTGCGATGCATGATGTCGGGAGTGACGTTAACCGACTGTAATGGCGGTAGTAAGACGGCGTCGGCGGTATGAAGTCGTTGTAGACAATGGATCTGTGTATCTAGGAGAATGAAGCTTCAATGCAGTGATGCGCTGCGAAGCAGGGTATCGCGGGGTGTGACAAGGGGTATGAGTGGGAAGAGATCAAATGGAGGTCGGGTCAAAGGGGGCCTGGGGATGAAGCGAGGCCGGGTGTTTATATGTAGGCGCCGGAAAGGGTCCAGTGGTGTGGTCTTCTGCGTAAGGTAAGGGGAGGTTAGGTTGTTGCGGAGGTGACGGGACGGACAAGACAAGGTGCGCGTACTTCGTACCTACGCAGTAAAAGGTAGGCCGTCAGTGGGAGATGTGACGGTCTGGCGGGAGTGTGTGTGTGCCGTCCCCCCTTGAATGCTCCTCCCCCTCGGTGCCTCTTTCGCGCTGACGACGTCATCTGTGTCTTTAGCTCGACTTTTTGGCGTTGTTCGCAGCGTCACCCAGCTAACCTGGTGCCTGCAGGCCTGCGCTGGTACACAAAAAGGCCCCACATCAAAGGTATCGACGGCGTGCATTTCAGCCGAAATCAGCTTGTCATCGTCTTCAAAAGCTACAACCCCCAAATCTCTATCCAAAGTCACTCCTCCTTGCGGTCTAGCCCGGCCTACATTAGCTGAAAAGTGCAGGCGAAGACCTGCTAAGTGACCTGACACCGAGCAATCCATGCGTGCGGCCTGCCGTGGTTGGAGCGAGAAAGACAAGCATAGGCAAACACATCCCCCATTCGAATTTCAAGAAACACAGCCATAATGATCGCCATCCGGGATGGCGCCGTCTCTACGAACCCTTCGCCCAATGTGGGTTCATGAAACGGACGGCCGGGCTCTAGGGGACCGACTTGGGAAGTTGGGATGAGGAAGACAGCAAGCTTTCGACGCAAGCTGCAAGAAAGGACCCATCAACCCATGCCTATCTGTTTCCATTACCAGGCCATCTGCAGGTCCCGACGGGGGTTGGACTATTGAACTGAGCAGCACGCAGGTGGGCTGGGATGGATCATGGGTTGGTCCATCTTAGCTTTTTTAACCTTCCGACTGCCATCTGGGCATTCGTGCGGTTAAGGTAGAGGGGCCAACAATTCTCAATTCTCACCACTGCCCAAAGTCTTGCTCCAATGCCCAAGTAAATAAGTACGTTCATTTCCATCTATTCTCGAGGCCGTCGGGCTTAAGAACATAAACGGCATCATGAGCAAAGACATTCCTCAAGATAGGACCAAATCGCCCTCAAAACTCTCCGTCTTGCCAGTGGACACATCAAATCAAATTGTCGTCCAAGGTTTATGATGCTAGCGCCGCAATGCCGTCCGCTTCGGCACGGCCTGCTCCAGGTATTTGGAGGCTAGGCCGACTGTGCTTGGCCGTGTAATGTGCGATGATTTCATCGATTCCTCTTTGACTGCGCGAACCATTCCTTAGCGCCGCCTTCTCCCGTTGGTCCGTTTTGCCAATCTCCAAACACACCTCATCTGCTTTAGCAGCTTCATTGCCGGATTAATCCAGTCCGGTTGCCAGGGGTTTTTACACTAGCTACGGATAGTCTGGTCTTGTTCATGATTGCCGGTAGCATGACTCAGCACCAGTCGTCTCCCATACCTTGCCGTGCTTGCTGAATACTATCTTATCTAAGCTAGCAAGCACAGGAGCTCATTTATAGCAGCAGTCTTCGCAGTTCACTACCGACGAGATATCGATACTGCATTTACCAAAAACATGTTCAACGGCTGTGTAGGTTCTTGCATTACCATGAAAACGATAACCTCTTTGGATTCAGTCATACACCCAACACCCAGCACCTGATTCATCAACGAAGTATAATGATGTGATCAACTTGTCACAATCAGCTATCGCAAGCTTCAATGACGCAGAGTTGCACATCGGTATGTAGAGAGAAAGGAACGAATTCAAGAATTGGCTGTTTCTTTACCCAAGGCACTCAGTGATTCCGCCCTTCGCATGTCAAGCTCTTCAATCCTCCTATGAGGAAGTCAAGAAGAATTGAAATATTTGAATACAAATTGTGCAGCACGCTTGAGTGTAGATATGGAATCAAGGGTTGTGCTAAGAGAGGATATCAATTTTGTCTGTCAATCGCGTGCTCGCCAGGGTTAACACCTTTGAATGTTGGACTCGGCATCGCAAGGCTGGGGCTATTTGTGCTATTACGGTCTAACAACTGCAATTTCCTCTCTCGCTATGTTTGCACTAGTTGTGTTGAGTTGATTGACTCGACTTGCGCGACAACTACAGGAATTAGTCTCTGGGCGTCTACATACCTTATGTATGAAAAGAGTTGGTAGAGTGCATTGCCTGCGGTACTTCGTAGAGACGATGCTGTTGTAGAAGACTACCTTACCACCTTACTATCTGCACGGTCATAGCGTATCGCCTCTCTTTGCAACTCAACACAGGCGGAAATTGACACGCAAGCGTAAAAGTCCTGTGCACGGTTCTCTTCTGCGTCGAACCCGAAACTCAATAAGTTGACTCGAAGAGTCAAGATATAACAGTTGTAACAAATAATTAGAATCCGCGATCAGTATCCTGGGTGCCTGGTAGAAAGGGTGAAGGGTGATTAAGCAAGTTGTCGAGATACTCAAGTAACTTTGACGCTTGAAGACACTGGTCTCTTAGTTATCTGGCTTGGTAAGTACCTGCCTGAGACGTGGTCACAAACATAGCATGTTCTACTGCAACACGTTGAAATAGAAACTGAAACTTAGCGAATGTCTAGAATCGATTGCAAAAAAGAAAGGTTCTCATTTGGCATCTGGAACCTGGTTGTCAAAGTCTCTCAAGATTGTAGCAACAGTCCGCAACGCACGGAAAATGAAGGAGCCAGACAATATCTGAGCCGGGATTGCGAAGAGCTCGAAGCACAACCCCTGCTCCCCGCCCCAGTTTCGGCCTAGTGCCTTGCAATCTCTCCCTCCAACTCTTTCCTTTCATGAACGCGCTTAGCCTCGCAGTTCACCAACGCGTCTCACAATATCTCATCTTCTCTCATCATCAACCTCATCTCACAAAGTCCACTTTCGTGATCCTCGTGGACCGCCACTCCCTTTTTTCATCGCCATCATCCCTCAACTTTTCTAATTTGACTTGACTTCATCAGCGGCTCATTATTGTGGCGGCCTAGCATGGTACTCCCATAGTCAATGTTTACAGGCTTTGCTTACGCTGACAACGGGGAAAGAGGGCATGGTGAGCGACCGTGTCTTTGTCTGTGTTCGCGCACGCAAGTGAGGAGGACGTAGCAGAGGCCATCAGAGACGGGGAAAGAAGGCGCCGCCACCGTCGCTTTCTTTGCGCCCCTGCCTTAATTCACTTGAGGTGTCCTTCGACATGTCCCCCTTCCGCGCTGGGTCCGACCGGGACCATCCTTCGCGAAAAGGTCCCTACATCGACTACGCCAGATTTCTCCCACTCAACACCGATCCCGCCTCCACCCACTACATGAACCGCACTCAGGCTGAGCCACCGTTTCGCGATCAAGAAGAGTCCAGGAAAAAGATCGATATCATCGATCTAACCCTCAACTCCAGTCCCGTATCACGATCCTCCATTCATCACCAATTGGATGCCGATCGCGCGCCACCCCTCAGAACAAAGGTTGAGAGTCAGGGCCCTCCGGGTTTTTCTCTGGGCCTTGCGCATAGCCTTTCGGACCCGAGCGGCGGCTCAACCGCCGCTTCCAGCAATGCCGCCTCAGTCCTGGATCCTTCGCCACCGCCAGTATCCGTTCAACCTTCGGTCTCATCAATCGACCTGGAGGACGGCCTAAACGGCGAGATGCCTCGACCGCCGCGACTTGAGGCGTCGTTGAAAACGCCTCAACAGGTAACGCCGCCGTCATCGACGCGACCCTCAAGCCATCAGTCTCCCAAGCAAGCCGCCATTTCCAAGAAGCAGACCCCGAAAAAGGACATTTCTGATGTCCGGCAAATCATTACCTCGCTGCGGGGTTACTCAGCCGATATCAGCAATGTGCATTCGCAACTGTGTCTCTATGCTCTCAGGTCTACCAAACCTGTCGAGACGCGCGCCAAGACCGGCACAGATTACTTTGCTGATGTTAAATTGGCCCCGGCTGATGCTGAGAAAACGGGCACCACCATGACAATCCGGGCCAAAGTGAGTCAAATCGTTGTTTTCGGGCATCCCGAAGACTTTGCAATGTTTTCAGTGACTAACCTCTCTAAAGCAACATTTCCGTGGCAGAAAGGTGGACACTCTCAGAGCTACGCACTACCTCCCAGTGTGTGTCAAGTCCGACAAGCCTGCCGTGCCCAGGTATCGTTTCCATCATACGGAAATCATCAAGAATGTTTTGTCCCCCAACTCAATGCTCAAGTTCGTGCCCGTCATTCGAGACCTCGACCCTGACGAGGAGCGAGATTATAATCTCTGGCTTGGTGAGCTGGAGAGAATGGACAAAAGCTGTGGATTCGAGACTCTCGGCAGTCGTGACCAACGGGTTGCCCGGACTATCAAAAAGGAAAGAACCGCGACGCTATCACTATTCTTGGACTCCTGGCTCAGAAAGATCGCGATCGACAACTGTAATCGAACTACCTTGATTCGCCACATGGCAAGTTCAAATTCCGATGATGCTATCACGCCACAGCAGAAGACGAGTCTGGTCAACCTACACAGCGACGACAATATGGCCGCGACTACGCCAAGGGCTTTGAAAGCTGCGAGAGTGTTCACGGAGGCGTTTGACCAAGTCTTTTACCATGACGCTCCTAAAGGAAAGGAAATCCTCCTCCGTGACGTTCTGAAGCTTGATAAGTCTGTCGATGAGATTGTCGAATCGAAGAAGACGGCGAAGGGTGGACAAGACGACAGCGAAAAAGTAGACTCTTTGGAGCAATGGATCGAAACTCACACGGTTATGGGCTGTCTCATATGCTACAGCAATTCGTGCGAGCATGGAGATTACAGCATTGAGAACCACAAGCGCAATTTCTCTATGGATTGCATTGGCATGTACGGGCGCATGTTCTCAGCAAATCGCACGGTATCCTCTAGTGATCCAGTAGAGCCGCTGGAGCCTCCCCCGCCGTGTGAAAGACAGTGCTTCCAGATCTATGGTACCGGCAGCGCCGATTCGCAGGGGAAGCCGTGGACCAAAGACGAGACTCTCTTACTACGCAGCTTGTTCACGATCTTGGATCATAACAAGGTCCGAGTCAAGGCTCAATGCGCTACGGCCGAGATTCTCAACAGAGACTGTCGGGACGTACATCGCCATCTGCAATCTCTGGACATCAGGCTTCCGCCCATTCAAACGATCGATCAGCCGAGGGTGAAAAACTTTCCTTGGTACGATCGCAAGAGAAAGATGCTCTTGGGCGACTGGCAGGCAGAGACCAACTCTCATGATACCAAGGTCCGCCCATCCAACGACCCATGCCATCACGAAGGCCCTTGCTCAAAAGAAAACGACTGCCCATGTGCGCTGAATGACATTTTGTGCGAGCGCTTCTGTCGTTGCACGGAGGAGTGTTGCGCTTGGAAATTTACAGGTTGCGGCTGCCATGGCAGCGGCAAAACGTGTTTGCAGAAACAGAAGGAGGGCCGTCCTTGTATTTGCGTACAATTGAATCGCGAGTGCGATCCTGACCTTTGCGGAAGTTGCGGTGCTGTTGAGCGAGCCGATCCTGAAAACCGACACGACGACGCGCTCTTCCAGACCGGTTGCCAGAATACCGCCATCCAACGAGGTGTCAGCAAAGCAGTCGTCCTTGGCAAGAGTCAATTGGAAGGCTGTGGGTACGGTCTCTTCACTGCAGAAGACATCGCACAGGACGAATTCGTGATTGAGTATACGGGCGAGCTCATCGTGGCAGACGAAGGAGTCAGAAGAGAGGCACGCCGCGGCGAGGCTTTCTCCGTAGAGAAGAGCACATCGTATGTGTTCAGTCTCTTAGATTACGAAGGCATTTGGGTCGACGCTGCTATCTACGGCAATCTCAGTCGTTATATCAACCATGCTGTGGAAAATGCCAATGTTCAGCCCGGCATCCTCTACGTAAATGGCGAATACCGTATCCGGTTTTCGGCAACTCGCAACATCAAGGCTGGCGAGGAGCTTTTCTTCAACTACGGCGAAAACTTCCCTAATCTTACTAAGAAGATGATCAAGGAGAAGGCCGACATTGAAGGAGACGCAGAGTCTGGAGCAGAAGAAGGAATAATACCGGTCAAACGTGGCCGAGGCGGACGCCGAAAGGCAGTCAATGGCACGCAGAAATCAGCTGCCCAGAAACTAGCCACGGCGAAAATTGCGAAAAGCGTTCGCACAGGAGCTCGGAAAGAGGCGCCGCAGGTGACGATAGACGATTACGAAGCTTTGGCCGACGTCGACGCGGCACCAAATGCAAGCCGGAAGCGAAAGCGCGTCGCGAAGAGCGATGACGAGGATGAGGACTTTCATCCGTCCTTGGAGTCAGAAGAGAACGCTGAAGGGCGAGCCAAGGGGAAGCGGCCAGCCGTATCTCGTCGCCGAAGTGGGATACAACGCGTCAGATCAATGGGTTCTATTATGCCCTCAGACTCGGAGGCAGATGGTTCACAGCGAACAACCCCTCGTAAGCGCGGACGGGCACGTCCTAATAGTTCTCACGGTGTCGGCAATTCTCAAACAACTGCAAAGACTTCGGGAAAGCTCGAGAAGCCAGCGGTCGATACGCCGCCTCCGAAGAAGAGGCGCGGACGCCCGCCGAAGAACCCACGTCCGCCGAGCCCAGCCGTGGAAAAGCCACAAGAGGTGGAGCATGTTGAAAATGAGATTCGCGCCAGTCCGCTTCTAACCCGGAACCCTGAAGCAGAGGGTGGCACGATCTCGGTTGACTTGAGCCAGCCTTCGAGGTCTGCACGGGGCCGCAAGTTCACAACGTCTACTCTCAGTCAATCTGTTGAGGATCCTATGGACGTGGACGAAGCTGAGGCAGAGATCGACGCGACTCCTTCGCGGTCTAGAGGTCGACGGAGGGTTGAGGGGAATTCGATCACAGCTCGCGGAGCATCTCGGGGTGGCCACACATCTGTGTCAAGAGCGCATCGCTTACTTACCGAATCGGATGCTGTCGTGGACTCGGACGAGGAGCCCCTCACTCTCACTCCATCATCTCGAAGGAAGCGGATGCAAAAAAGGGTCCTTGGACCTCTGGAGGTGAACGACAGCGAGTCCAGCTTTAAGATGCCTGGCGTTGGTTCAGACTCCGATGATGATGATGACGACGATGACGACATTGTTGGTCTCAAACGCACTTCTAGGCAAAGGAAACTTCCAGCTCGATTCCGTTCATCCGACGAGGAGTCTTGACAATCAAAGGAAGCATGACCCATCGATTGGGGTGACTGCAGTGCGGACGGACATCAACTGAGCGCTACTCTGCGGTTGCAAAGCATGCTATGATGGATGAGTTGGGATGGAGAGGTAATTGAGGTCGCATTCTGTATTCAGAGAAGGCATGTAGTTGAAGGGCTCCTCAAGTCATATGGAGCATGGTTTTGGGTGACGGTGGCATCTTCCCGGGTCTACATCATTTTTCTCAGGCGTATTCAGGAGTACAAAGCATACATATCTCATGCTGCGGACGGGATGTTTAATAACGTCT
The DNA here is from genome assembly GCF_030867785.1 of Colletotrichum acutatum. Classification (NCBI taxonomy): domain Eukaryota; kingdom Fungi; phylum Ascomycota; class Sordariomycetes; order Glomerellales; family Glomerellaceae; genus Colletotrichum; species Colletotrichum acutatum. Next base: position 339,905 of record NW_026848995.1, read on the forward strand.
TACCAGGGCAGATGCATTATCCACCGAATATACGTACTTGCATAGATATGGGGTCTCCCAATATGCCTTTTTTCAATGTGCCTGAATCGCGAACACATGACATGGACGCCAGCTCGACCTGATACCTACTTACATATAAGAGGCTCACTTATCCAGAGTTTTGGCTGATGATTGCTTCGTGGCTGTCAGACTTTACGTTCGGTTCTAAACCATTCGGCGTATTGTCAAAACACCCGCCATCAGAAGCTCGTCTGCCGCTCCTCATCGCCCCCTTTTCAAGCCAAGTGAGAAGCGATTGCCTACCAAGCCAGTGACCTTTTCTCGTGCTACACAGTATATGCTGCTCTATTTTACCAGACGAAAGAAGATACATTCACGGACCTGCGGGAGACGGCATCACTCCAATGCCGTGGTGCCGGTCTTGGATGGAAGATGAAAGCTCCGAAGAGCGACACGCGACGACCAGATTCTGACTGTTATGCTGGTGAGGATGCCGTAGGTATTGCCGCTGCCGCCACAGACGGTCTCCTGTGCCTCAATTGGTCACAGTTGGACACCTGCATTTTCCCTTGGAATCCATTTGTGAATACGATTCATTATATGCTCCGGCCAATCCTCCACGAGCCAGGTGTCCGAAGTCCACGATTGTCTCAGCTTCGCGAGATGACAGTGAACATGGCCATTTCCCTCCCGATGTCTTCCCTCGGGGCGAACTTGTGCCGAGTCATAGATCCACCGGCGAAGCAAATCGGTCACAGAGCAAATCACATCGAGCATTTCTTCCCGTGAGGACAATTACTTGTATCAAGTAGGCATTGACTTCACAGTCACCCTGCTGTCATCAAGAACCGCTGATGACTTGAAATTACCGAACTCTGAGCAAAAAGCATCCAACCCCAACTCATTCTGAGCCAGTTGAGAAAATCCACGGGAATGCTCAACCTGTGTTACTAGCTGGGCCGAAACAGATCTCGACTCTGACGCATGACACTGGAGCTGAATAGACGTCAAATGAGGCAAGAAGTGCCCCCCCCCCCCTTTTGGCGCGGAATGTTGATAGAGTATAATGGGCGGGACGAGCCGCAAAGAATAAAGTTCATAGCATCATGAAACGAAGAGACCGTCCAACGATTAGATGAGTCCATCAAGCTCCATGGCAGATATGCATCCAACCTTAGGTTCCCAAGGGTCCAACACCATCCAGGTCTCATCCCCCTCGCCCCCGAAATCTTCGCTCAGGTCTTATTTCGACTACACAACTCTCTGATTCTCTCGACCCGGGGAGCCTCGTGGGCAACGACGCCAGCCAACCTGTGCTGGCGCATGTGGCTCATTGGTTGCGCGCGTAGCTTTCTCAGGGTCATCCGCGCCTCTAGTATCTTAGTAGGTAAGCGTTTCATCAGCTTCGGCTGGTAAGTTCGATTCCTGCACAGGGCTAAGGGGCGGATGGTTTTTTTTTTGGTATTCTCCTTCTCTTCCTATCATCTTGTTGTAATTGTGCTGAAATAGAGAGATGCTTTGAGAAACTCGTCTGGTTTGCCTTTTGCTTATAGCAATATATGTCCGTTAGGGATATTTTTGATACACTATCACTATCTAGGAATCTCTTGTCGCTGTTAAATTGCAAAAGAGAATTATCCCCAGTTGGGCCTGCGAGCTTCAAGTCTCATAACTTCAACTTTGATGCGAGACATTTTGTTGAGCAAACCCATCGTGGACTCGAGTACCCACCCAGAAAACCCTGGTATGGTGGCGCTGGTGAGGGCTATCACACAACGTGCATCGCCGTCGTTCACATCCTATACTCGATTGCGCAGCGAGAAAAACTTGATTTCTGATCAATCCGACCTACACTAGTGCATGCTCGTCCAGATATCAGTCTCGCATGGGTTTGCAAATGATGTTGATCCACAATTATGTAGCTAAACTTAGAAGTTCCGGGAACTAGATGAAGCAATTGCTTGGCACGCTATCCCCTCCAACGACACTCTTGTTAACGTATTCGTGGCTGAATTTATTCATATTTTAATAGCAAGCTTTTTACTTTCATAGACCATCAATGAAGTTGTCCTTGCAAACTCCCAGGTAAAACTGGAGTCATTCATCAAACCAATTCGCAACTCAAAAGTCCTGCGGACGCCTTCCAACACCATGTACGCCTACACTTCAAGTATATACAACCCACAGCTCTGTATCATACACTCACTCGCTCAAAACGCTCGCTATGCGCTTGGCTGACTACCTCTTGAAAAAGTTCTTCTCGACCGTACGCAGCACCACATAGGAGACTGCCGCAAAAGAGAAGGCTAGTTCGAAGCCAATGTCGCCGCCAAAACTTCCGCCGGCAAGCTTACCAATGGGACCGGTGAACCAGCTTTGTGACATGCCGAGCACGGCACCCATGACGCCCATCAAAAAAGCCACAATGGCCGCGAATCCAGGGGGCAGGCGCAAAGGCGTATCCCAGTCGCTGATGTCGTACCCTCTGATGCCGCGACGAAAAACGACGTGATCAGTGAGACTGACGCCTTCGTAGATGGCGAGCCAGTAAGCGATGATGAGCATGAAGTTCTCGAGCCAGGATTCGAAGTGGTCGTAGCCCGGAATACTGATGGCGATGTAAATGCCGGTGCCGACAAAGACCCAAATGAATCGGGGGATACGCTCGGTCTTTCTGGACAGGACCTGGAGAGAGAGTGAGACCGAGTAGATGTTGGGGCAGTTGTTGGCGATGATAGAAAGGGCGAGGATGACGAGGCAGAATTGGCCGAAGCCACCCAGCTTGGTGACCAGAACGGCTGCCAAAAGACCTCCGATGCCAGAGTTGGCGTAGGCGTCGGAGAACGTAGGGTCAGTGACGCTGGCAGTCATGACGGCGGCTCCCAGCAACTCGGTGAAGCACAGAGTGAAGAAGAGGCCGCAGAAGGTGACGAGGAAGACCTTCATCCGGGAGGTGGAGGCTGGGTAGTAGCACGTGTAATCGGCCGCGTAGGATGTCCAGCCTGTCGCAAAGCCGTAGACGCTGGCAGAGAAGGAGAGGACAGAGCCCGCCTCTGACGGGCCAGTACTCATGGGCAGCATGCTGTTGAACTTGCCCGAGTGCGCAAAGACGCCAAGAACGATGAGGAAGATAATGGCGCAGGGGATCCAAGAGAATCGCTCGTAGGTGTGGACAATTCGGTAGCCGAAGGTACAGATCATCAGAGTCGAGATGGCAATCACGAGGATACCAGCCCACCCAGGCATGTTATTGTTAACCGCATGGAAGAGTTGAGCACCGACGATGGTGTTGACTGCCGACCAACCTAGACAGGCAAGGATATTGAAGATCGCAACTAGTTCAACCAGTCAGTAAGGCCACGGCGAGTTGGCAGATAGTCACATACTCAGCTTGACAGCGTAGAAGCCAAACCAGTAACGGGACAGGACCATTTGTCGCAAACCGAATGTGGGGCCGAACGTCGAGAAGAAGCAGACTGGCAAGACTCCCAGAAAATTGATAAAGATGATGGTCAAAGCCGTATCAACAAAACCGAGGCTGAAGACTGGAATAGCCAAAACACCAATGGCAAAGGATGAGACTACCATGTTGGCAGAGCACCACTGTAGAAGGGTCAGGATGGTTTCCTGGTGGAATGAGCGCAGCCATCAAGCTGGACTTACCAACGTTCCGACGTTGGCGACGGCATCGTTGATTCGTTCGTCTTCGGGGACCCTTTCGATACCTCTCTGCTCGACACCAAGCTTGCCCGCCAGCCTTTGCAGTCTCGCGTAGGTGCTGGTTCCGGTTGCGAAATCAGCCTGGTGAACGGCGTGGTCGTCCCCCAAGAATCCTCGCTCGACATCGGTTGCCGACTTCTTTTCCCCGCCAGTCGACGAAATGTCGCTCTTGGTCTCGAATATAGCCATCTTTAGACTGTGGTGATTCCCGTGAGGTTGGTGATGAGATTGGATCTAATTCACCGACAGCTCATTGCTTTCCCCGAAGATGGACTGAGAGTGTGGACGACGGGGGAGATTCGTGGGCGGGAAACCGGCAGAGACGAGCAGATGCTCAAAGCACTGGTGAATTATGAGGGGATGAGACTGAGAGATCCACGAAGCAGCCAGGACATGTAGTGGCGAGCCGAGTAGTAATATTCATTGCGGAAAGTGGAGGAACCCTTATCAGGGCGCGACAGACGGCGGACCGCGGAATACCCAGATTTCTGGAGTCTAGATACAGCCTCAGTCGTGGGCTTTTGCAGAGCACACACCAAGTCCTGACGCGAAACTGGTGTAGGTGGGGGACATGGAGCGATCAAGATAAGAACCGCGGCATTGAAGAGTCTTTGATGGCCCACCGACGCGTCCTTGATGGCGGGACTGGTGTGGTTCGGAAGGTGGCCGGCACTTGACAGCCGTTTGGGATAGGTTCGGCAAGGGGAACTGGAGCTCTCGAAGTAAGCTAGAAGAAGAACTGGGAGGCAAAGTTCGGGTGTTCCGGGCTGATCTGCCCAATGGCGAATTTCGAATGGGCAATGATTCTGGATACTTGTTGGTCACTATGGAGGCAGTCAGGCGATAGTTGCGGAGGCCGTAGCCCGTAGGTCAGGGCTTGACGTGCTGCAAGGCAACTTTGGTTTTTGACTTTTTATTTTCGTTTTTGCTGATTCTTTCGCTGAGGGCGTCACCCCACGATTCGAAAAAGGAGGCATGTTTCCTTGAGTGGACGCATTGCAGAGTACCATCCGTGCTGATAGCAGGCAGGGATTGGCCACCCAGGTATGCGACCCAGGTTTCTGTTAGTCCGTGAACCTGCAACACGGGAGGCAAAATAGGAGTGGCCCGGTGAGTAAATTCAAAGAGTCGAGGGTTGCTGAAGATGGCTTATCTTGGCCGACGAATCTGAACGATAAGATAGACCAGGATTGAGTGGATTAGAAGAACTGCAATTGGTTGCTGGAGACGAGTATGTCCGCTATGGGGCCGAGTCTAGCTGCCGCAGAGCCGAAAGCATGAGAAGACGAGAGATTGATGATGATCTTGGATGGCTTCCATGCGGACTAGAGTCTAGCGTAACAGATGAAGTTTGGGGTCTCCAGATGGGGGAGAGACACAAGTGACAGGCTTGACGAGCGCCCGGGTCCGAAGTCTGGAGATAGGAGGTGCCCGTCAGATCTTATCGTACTTGCTTCGATCGACACTTGAGGGCAGCAGGAACTATCTGTAGGAAGAGACCGAAACATTGATAGCCGGCATGATAGGTACCCATGCATGGCACGGCGTAGCGAGTCGTGACCACTGGCAGTGACAGCGACTTATGACTTGTGAGTGGTGACTGGTGAGATGCATCGCGAAAAAGGGAAGGGCCGCCCACAACTTCCCGGTCCAGGGTTCGTGCCCGCAAAGCTTAGCTTTTTGCAAAGGAAAGGCGTGGCTTGGCAGTAATTCACTAGCCACATATTTTTGTGGCGGTGCACACCCAGCATCGGTCCTTCCAGAATCCAAGATGAATAACATCTCTTCCAACAACATAACGTCCCTGTTCACAGTCTCAGCTCCCTCATTTTCAATATTCCGACATAATGAGCCATTCGGTCCGCTTACCTCACCCGAAAAACTATGATTGCGTTCGCGGCAAAGCAGGTGCAGGCAGAGTTGTGGCCCGGCCCGTATTCACAGACATGAGAGAACGCCTCTCTGTCAACTGATCTCTTTACATTCCACCGGACCCCAGGTTTTGAACGGGCTGCTTCAGCGCCACGCTTGAGCGGCTTTGGGAATCTCGCAACATCTTGATCATTCCCCGCTCAAATTGTTTCGATGCCAGCCATGGCGTAGATTATACCTCGATGGCCTCCAGCCCCTTTTCGAGCTTGCATTGGTGCAATTACGCCGCCTCCTGGAGAAGGCATTGAACGAATTCTCTACGCAACTATTCCGTATCCTGACTACCTACTCGAGAATAGCTGATGCTCGGCACGCGTTTCGACCCTAGGACAACAAACAATTGAAAGCGCGAGAATTTGGTTCATGCAGCGTCTGGACGAGCCACTGGCGCCTTGTATTCGAGTCGTTACCTCGTTGAACAAATCGGCCTCGAAATATTACGCAGTACACACAACCCCCATCCTGCAAACGGAACGACGTGGGGTGACACCAAGCAACCCAGCCACAGACGGACATGCTGGCTCTGGCTGGTATTTGTACGGGTACATGGAACACGACGTGGTCACCGACCGTTGACACTGGTGCAGCGGATCCCGGCAGGCGTAAAGGCTCCTTGCTGGCAGCAGAAGCAACACGTCTGAGCACACAAGTTTGGAAGAGATCAAGTCGAGGCTACAGATGCCTACCACGACGGGCTTTCCTACAACTTCGTCGTCCTGAAACCATGGGTATGCAGGGGAGTGAGACTTCACTCTATCGTCCGATAACACCATTTGGGCGCGCTCCCTTCAGACCTCTCGTGGGATTCAGACCTGTTCAACAACGTCGTCCAAGCTTCTGCCGCTAACTCTCTTCGCACCAACACGGATGACTGCCAAGGAAAGCTGTTGGGGGCATCTTTCGTCGTTCTGACGCTCACAGCGCTGGGCCCCCACTGTTTGCGGTCGGGTCGTTCGTTGCATGGACTCGAGAATCGAACGGACGCCAAAAATCTCGACATCAACGTTGGACAAAGAAGATTCAGCGGCCTCCCGTCAGCCATTGCGTGATTTAAACGGCGGTTGGACCAAGATTGCGTCGTGAACACGAGGGAGAGCCACGCTGCACCGCTGCTCACCAAACCCCACGATCCCGCTCAGAGTTTGAATTACCAGAATGCAATCTCATCCGAGGTCTCAGCAGCAAGCCATGGCGAACCCTGTTTATCATCGTCTAATGTCCGACGCGATCAACATACCAAGAAAAAGCATGGACGACATTTCCCAAAAATTTGCTTTTTGGCTGCAGTAAGGCTGGGCACCTTCGACGGTAACGGCCGTCTGTTTGCACTCTACAATCGTACCAGATGCTCGAGTCGGTCATCAACCTTTACTTGCGTCTTGGTGCCTCTCAGCCACAGTTTCTATTCTTGTCCCACATGTCGCCTCCCCGAGCTCGCCGGCTGCGACTCCCGCGCCTCAGTTTCTTCGTCAGAATCTTCGTGTGCCTCAGCTCCCCACCACAACAGCGCCAAACCTCCCCTGTCCTAGTCCCGCGCCCTCAGCTCGAGCTAATGGCACAGACAATGTTTCCCAGATTCCCAGCATTCTCGGTCCCTGCCGACAACTAGCCACTTTGGAGAACTCGTTCGTGACAAAATTGCCAGTAGCGTTTGCTTCCCTTCACAAGGTCTCGGCCAAAGCGATTGAATGTCGCCGGTTCAGTAGACCATCGCCCACAAGGCACAACCCCTCCTCTTCCTGTTCGCGCCCTACGTCCCCCGGCGATAGCCTTGGCCTGGTAGATCTTGATCCATCAGACTCGATCTCGTTTGTACACTTGGCAGTCCACCCCCGGTCAATCTCTCCTCTGTAGAACGGAACACCTGCCATCTCCTCCTCCGCCAGAATGAAAGGCAAAGATTACCACGGCTGTTTCAAGACGGATGACACCAGGCATCGTGTATCCGACTGTCCAATTTCAAGCTGCCGTGTCTCAGCGATGCACATCTATCTTGCCAGATGATGGATCATGATTTGAGGGGAATTGTCAGGCACGTGTCGTCTGTATCTCTCCCTTCCATCTACCATTACTTTCCAGAATTGGCCGCCCTTCGTAACCCCCCCCAAGCACCCCTGGGCTTCCAGATGACTGCGACGGGCGGGAGATGGGCATTGACTAACGGCCGGAGCAAGAAGCTGCAAGGTGTGGCGCGGACTAACGCCGTCACCCTTGGGCTTCTAATGGGCTGATGGGGGAAGCCCATCAGAGCCGGATACTCGTGTACGAAAGTACATCTTGTTTTGTTTGTCCATATTAAATAGCATTCCTCCCGCCCTGTCATCACCCAGGACTCGACCCCACTGCATTCCGTGAGATACCTGGTTTGTAACTAAACTTCATAAAGAAGTCTCTTGGCCTCTTTCCCGCTTTCTCTCCATCTTTACTCGTTCCTCACTTGTTTCCTCCGTGTGTCTCCCTCGCCTACCTTTCAACCTCTATCGCTGCCTTCAACAAAGCGACGATTTCGGGTTTTCCAATTTCATCAGATATCTCGGACAAAGTCAAAGTCACTCGACAAAACACCCCCAACAAACAAACACCAAATCGGCCAGCTCTTCTTTTACATTCTATCTAGAAGGAAAGAGAATATGCAGTTCCCCGCGGTATTCTCCATGGTTCTCGCCATCGCCTCTCTCGGCGCCTTCGTTCAGGCTCGCCCATCTCCCTGTCCCGATGTTCGTCGTCTCCTCCATCCGACCCCTTCGGTGCCCACCGCAATATCACTAAGAGGTTCTGACTTTTTTCATATATAGTGGAAGCGAGATGACATCCTCAACGGCAAGGCCAGCCCTGAAATTTGCTGCTCATACGGCGTCTGCAAGGGTGACGTCGTCGTCATGAGCGGTTGAAAAGCAGAGAAGAGTCATTTTTCCATCAGAAAGCTCCAAAGGTCAATAACACGCTCCGCAATACACAAACAGGCGCGGCCAAAAAACATCGTCAAAGCGTTCATTCAACGTTAACACGACGACGATGAAAGGCCCGCCTGCCCACCACCACCAACAACACCCCTACCTATCATACAAAGCCAGAAGTCGACTACCAAAAAGACGACATGCACATATCGGCATTCACATACGGGCCCCATCCTCCCAAATAACAAGTCAGATAGATACGCGGCGTTTTTACGGGCGCAACCTAGGGTTTCCCACAAATTGGAGCCCTTGCTTTTTTCGCAGGAACCAAGGATTAGCAGACTTCCTATTCGGGATTGGACGACGGACACCGACAGAGATGCGCGCAGGACATCCACCACACACTTTCGGTCTGGCCATGCTGCATCTTCGTCGGGTATCTTCGACGTGCTTGAGAAACACTCGTCTTCCTCTTCTCTTTTGACGAATGGGAAGACTCGGTCGGAGTTCCGCTGCCCTCGCGTCTCCTCGCCACCCTCTCGGCCTTCGAGAAGGTGTTCTTGGGTGGTCGGGCGGCGGAGTGAGACGGCTGCACCGGGCTTACACTAGACACGATTTCATGATTATTTTGCTAGCTTTAGGGTCATCTTACCGAATGAGCTGCCAGGACATGAAAAGGTCATAGATCAGGCTTCGGGGAAGGGGAACATCTTCAGCTAGAGTATTGAAGAAGCCAAAATAAAACATTTTATGACACCATACAGATGCTTGTCGCAGTCTTGATAAATCGTACCATCAATCACATGCTCAGAATAAAACCACATACACAATTATTTTCCAGGCTTTTTCCCAGAAATAGAGAAACGGGGTACGGGTCCACGAGATACAAAAAAAAAATGCATGTTTGGTGCTGACTGGGGCGCCTCTCGGAGACATTCCCTCTTCTCTCTCTCTGACTCTTCGCTCACCTTTTCCCCCACGTTGACCGTCCATTGGCCACTGTCTCGTATCGCAAACATCGGTCGATCGGGTAACTAGCCTTTTCGTTTTGCACGATGAGCGTTCCGCATATTCGGTACGAGAAAAGGCCGTCTAGCGGGTGATCCAACTTCCACCTCACGAGACAGGACCGCATTCGTCGAATTCCCACCAGTTCGTTTTCCAACCTTGAAGGTTGGGCCCCATCGTACGTTTTTTTTAATACTGGATTCAGTGATTCTCACACTTATCCACGTAGCCTCATCTTGACATCAATAGACGTGCATGGTGAGCAATGCCAATGCCTCACAAGGCTGTTCCGGCGAGAAATGTCTCTGTCGAGACGACGAACCCGTATGAGCCCTACGACAAGGCTTAGTGAGCTGTTTGTTCACTTTCCGTCGTAGCCGTACCCGCAATCACAAGGAAATCCACGATCACGCTAGACTTGGAAAAGAGAGGGTGTAGACCAGAGGAGAAGGGGGGGGGGGGAACACGAAAACTCACAGAAATATTGTAAAGGCACACCTCGGGAGCCCCAGGCGTTCCGGTCCCGCAACAGTCCTCAATCAAGATGCAATCCCACCCGGCATTATACGCATCCGTCAGCGTGCCGAGAACGCATTGGTCGGTATTCACCCCGGCGAAGAGCAGCGTTCGTATCCCTCCTGCTCTCCTTCCCTTCGCGGTCCCGGGGGCAGCCTCCTCGCCATCTTCATCATCCTCCCGAGTCTGCTCCAGATACCTCCGAAGCGGCTGCTCCGGGCTCCACATCCCCGACATCCTATTCTTGTCGCACCGCACGTCCTCCTCCGGGCGGAGGCTGCTCCGCTTCAGCGGCTCGTAAATGTCGGCGTTCCACTCGCCCGCGACGAGGCAGCGGCCCCTGCCGCCGCCGAGATCTGCACCGAGGCCGAGGCGGGCGACGGTGCCCTTGTCGTTGGTCGCCTCCTCGCCCAGGATGAGCGATCGCGAGAAGCCGCGTTGAACGCTGGCGGGCATCCGCGCCAGGTCGTCGTTGGTCAGGCCCCAATTTAGCCAAATAACCTGCAATAGCAAGAAAAAAAGTGAGCTACGATACGTCGCTTGTTTATCCGCAACCACCCCGGCAAAAGTTCCCTCCCCCAATCCCCTTCCAGACATCTCACCCCTGCGTGCCCCTCATCTCTGTAATGTCTAGCGACTTCTGCTCCTGTCCCTCCGGTAAGACGGGCGGTAACGTCTGCCGGATGCCCCGAACGTCCGAACAAGGCGGGGAAGCGTAGTATAGAATGGGTTCAAGGCCGTACCTGAATACCTAATTCGCGGCATTTCTCAACAACCCTCTTGGTCTGCTCCACCGCAGCCAGCCCGGCCGGGTGGTCTCGACAGCTGGGGTGTAAAAAATAGTTTTGCATATCGACAATCACGAGCGCCGTGCTGTGGGGGTTCACCGAAATCGACGTCCCCGCTGGTCCTTGGCTGGTGCCGACTGTCCAAGCCGGCGACCGGCCCCGGGTGAGATCATAGGTTCGCGACGGTCTGTCGTAGTGCCACCCGTCGCCCGGCGGGCCAAAGGTCAAGTCTGGGCGCATGACAAAGGCGCGAAAAGGGTCCGAACTTTTCCCTCGGATATTCTAGTCCCGACGGCGGCGGGTATAGCTCACTTCTTGCCCCGATTGCGGGTAATAATTGGTCTGGAGCGATTGGATGGGTGTTAAAGTTACTGAGAGTGTGTAGGATGAAGAAGAAAAGGTCGGATTGCTCTCATGCAGTACCAAGAAGTCGGTAGATAAGAAATCCCGCAGAGCGCGCACAAAGCAGCAACGCACTGCAGCGCTTGTATCGGATGGAGGTGTCAGCAGCCTGGCCTATCTATGACTTCTTCGGGAAGATGTGCGTCGGCGCGGCTATCGTCCGGCCCCGCGGCCAACAAGAGTTGCCCGGTCTACTGCAAGACGAGAAACAGACACAGTCTCATATGTCAACAACATGAGGTTCTGGCTGCATCAGTATGCAAGGCAGCAAATTTCCAAACATCTACTAATTAGCTTTCGGGAGCGCGTCTGGGCGTAATGAGACGATGAAAGTTCAAAAGACTTCCCCATAGAGGCGCATCTCGAGAAGGGAGGTATAGGACCGAGGCACGATGCCCACTGCTACGCAAGGCGTCTGCCGCATGCGACACCCTGGTGATTATGGCGAAGCTCGAAGGGGGGTAATTCGGGGCCGACCTCCAAAATGTTTGGAGACTAGATGAGATGGGGAAGGGAGGGGAGGGGGTTCATGTCTCCGTGGAGCTAATAAAGGATCTTGCGTCGGCCACAGTCGCGATTCGTGGAGCGTCATGGTCCTCAGCAAGCGACAATACGACGACAAGGGAAAGGCGATGGTCGACCATAAACCGTAAAGATGCGGAAGCCCAACGAAGTCCCCTGGTCCGGATACCACGTGAACGCAAAAGAAAAAATCCCCGTGGCGCGTGTGTTGAGATGGTTGCCCCTCCCGGCGTGCCTGGACCTGGAAAAGCGCGAGACGTGCCGCTTCGTTGTATCCGTAGTGAGACTATATGAGAGAAAGCGTAGAATGTCAGTGAGCTTGTCGCGGGGAATGGTATATGTCGGGTACGGATCGTCATCGTGATTGGAGCGGAAAGTCGCAAAGAGGATGAATCGGTCTTACAGCGACCGAACGATTCCCACAACGCGGCAGCGCCCCACCCCTGCCAACAAGCTTCGACCCTGCGTGACGTTTCGACGTGGGGAACTGGGGTCAAACTATTCGCCTTGGGCGACGAGGGGTGATGAGGGGCTGGATTCGAATAATTGTTGACCAAAGGGCCGACGAAGCTGCTGGATTGTTGGCCGACCCAGAAAAATAAAAATAAAAAATCCACGAGTAGCTCCAAGGTATATATCCAGCCGGGCGACTGTCCAGTCGTGTGTCATTGTGCTCCAGTCCGCTCTACTCTTCCTCCTCTCTGTCCGCTTCGTCTTGTCTTGTTCGTCCATACCCTCGACTCAGGTTCTCGCCGTTGCTGTTGCTGCCAGTCGTCTCGTCAATCTCGCACCCACGTTTCACACCCCGCCGACACATCATATTCTTACCTGGCAACAGAATACCCTTCGGAACCATTCTTTCAGACCACTCCTCGCACACACACAGGCAACCCAGCTTTCACAATGTCCCCTTCAGCTGTTGATCCTCCCGTCTCGGTCGGCTCCGTTAAGGTGTCCAAGGCCAACATTGGTGTCTACACCAACCCCGCACACGACCTGTGGATCAACGAGGCCGAGCCCAAGTTGGAGGCCGTTCAGGCCGGCGAGGGACTGCAGCATGGCGAGGTCACGGTAGCCATCAGAAGCACCGGCATTTGCGGGTAAGCATTTTCATGCTAGACAAAAGTGCCCCTCCATCACACAAGGACGAGATTAACGGAGAGATACAGGTCCGACGTTCACTTCTGGAAGCACGGATGCATCGGACCCATGATTGTCGATGGCGACCACATTCTCGGCCACGAGTCCGCCGGTGAGATTCTCGCCGTCCATCCCAGCGTCACCCACCTCAAGGTTGGCGACAGAGTCGCCGTCGAGCCGAATGTCATCTGCAACTCTTGCGAGCCCTGTTTGACCGGTCGTTACAACGGTTGCGAGAAGGTCCAGTTCCTGTCCACCCCGCCGGTGCCTGGTCTGCTGCGACGATACGTGAACCACCCTGCCGTCTGGTGCCACAAGATCGGTAACATGTCATATGAGAACGGTGCCATGCTGGAGCCCCTGAGTGTCGCTCTCGCCGGTATGCAGCGTGCCGGTGTGCGCCTTGGCGATCCGGTCCTCGTTTGCGGTGCCGGCCCTATTGGCCTCATCACCCTTCTCTGCGCCAAGGCTGCCGGTGCCTGCCCGCTGGTTGTCACGGACATTGACGATGGACGTCTGGCTTTCGCCAAGGAGCTGGTGCCCACTGCCATCACCCACAAGGTTGGTCGTGGAACCGCCGAGGAGGAGGCCAAGCGCATCGTTGAGTCCTTTGGAGGTGTTGAGCCGGCCGTCGTCATGGAGTGCACTGGTGTCGAGAGCAGCATTGCTTCGGCTGTTTGGGCCTGCAAGTTTGGTGGAAAGGTCTTCATCATCGGTGTTGGCCGCAACGAAATCAGCTTCCCCTTCATGCGCGCCAGCGTTCGCGAGGTCGACATCCAGTTGCAATACCGCTACTGCAACACTTGGCCAAGAGCCATCCGTTTGGTGGAAAGTGGTGTCGTTGACCTCAGCAAGTTGGTGACACACAAGTTCAAGCTCGAGGATGCCCTCGGCGCCTTCGAGGCGGCTAAGGACCCCAAGTCAGGCGCTATTAAGGTCATGATCCAGAGCTTGGACTAAACCAAGCCTCATGGTTAGACGACGCGATTGATTTTTTTGGGCATAATACGGTGGTGTTGGCGATTTGGTGTCACGGATGGGTTTTTGACTATACTTAGAGATATGTTCCCAATGAATTCGTATGACAGTATGAAGCTTCCATAAGAACGATGATGCCTGTTTGTAGGCATAGATGTGAATCGTTGCGTTGGTGGTGATGGGCATGACAGAATTTGGGGGTTGCAAGTCAGTGACAAACTGTTTCCGCAAAAGGTAAGTGAACCTTGAAATGGGTCAAACGAGAATGCAGGAGGTATCCATTCACGGCAAGAACCCATTCTGCCCCAGTACCTGCTGGTGAACCTTTTCTCACTCAATGGATCTCACCAGTGAACTGCGTGCCTGCCAGCACCCGTGAACTGCCCTGTCACGCCTGCCAACACTGGAAAGAGCCCCCCCACTTCCCTTGGAGAGATCCACTTTGTGATTGGTTAGATCTTGAAGCGGCATAGTCCGCTGGGCCGACGGGTGCCAGTGCCTCTTTCCCCTGGGAGCAAAGGCAAAAAGGTACCTTATTCCTTGTACCTGACCTTACCTTAGCAATTGACATTTTTCATAAGCAAGAAAAGAGAATGGCGCACGGACCATCGCTCCTCCGGCTCGCAACAACAGCACAAGCGAAATCTTCCGAGAGGTCGGGCAGACTCTGGCAAGAGAGACAGAGAGAGCTCTTTTTTTCACTTTACGCAAAAACATCACTCACCACCACCCCCTTCCCATCAATTGGCAGCCAACGAAGCTCCTTCTTCGACCCCGGAGCCGCCCACATCGACGCACCCCGATCCGAGATCCAGATACCCCGATTTTTAATCCGTCGACGTCCTCTCTCTCTTCCACAACACCCAATCCCCCCGGTCCAAGATGTCTTCCGCCCTCGCCCGCCCGCTCATGCGGACCACCGCTCGCACTCTCCCTTCCCGCGTCGCCGCTCGCTTCGAGTCGACCACCACCAAGAAGGCCACTGAGTCCGCAAAGGATGCTGCCGGCAAGGCCAGCGAGTACTCGGCCAAGGCCGCCCAGGGCCTGAGCCGCGCCGCAAGCGCCGCCGGTCCCGCTCTGTCTGGTGCTGTCAACGCCCTCGGCAAGGTCGGCGGTCGCACCGGCAAGGTCATCAACTTCATTGAGAGTATGTTTCAGCCCGGTCATGAGGGAATCCCTTTGAGCAGAGGCGCATTCGAGCGCGCATCCTCGACTTCAAGGGCCAATTGCTGACGGATGTCCGACTACAGAGCAGGTTCCCTGGGTTGTCTACTACTCCCGCGTCACGCTTGAGCTGTCTAAGATTGTCTTCCACGGCCAGAAGATGGCTCCTCCGTAAGTTCCAGCACCAGAGCGAAGCGCCTTGCTCGCCTAGCTTCTGACGAAAGAAATACAGCCCCGTCAGCACCTTCCAGTCCTACTTCCAGCGGGCCCTCGGCGCCGTCAAGAACCCCAACGCCCTCCTGAGCTCCGCCTCCTCAGCCGCCAGCTCTGCCGCCAACACCGCCGCCGCCGCGAAGCCCGCCACCATCGCCTCTCGCATTAACACCGCGACCGTGGCCACCGGTGCCGTTGTCGCTGCTGAGTGCCTCGGTTTCTTCACCGTCGGCGAGATGCTCGGCCGCTTCAAGCTCGTTGGATACCACGGCGAGACCCACGCCGCTGCCCACTAAATGGAGAAAGAGCCTTTTTGAACTCTGCTCCCCCATGTCTCGTACCGATTCGAAGCGATGATGTGAAGGGGAGGGGTTTGTTCCCCGGGTTATTAATTCAAACTGCATCTAAAGAAAAAGAGCGCAAATGGTGGCTTCAGGTTATAGAAATCGGTGGGAAAGGGGGTGTTTTTATTTTGGAACCGAATGACATGAAGACTCGATGCCCGTGGTAGAGGTTCATGTCATCCAGTCGCACAGTTCCCTTGCGGTCGAGATTCCCTTGACCGTTTACGGAGCTGGTGTACTGGAAGAGCAGCAAAGAGAATCGGTCTCGGGGGCCTTGGATCCGGCCACCGCCGTACGCGTTTTCTCAACAGGCCACCTTGTTATTTCCTTATGTAGACTCTGTACATCACACACGTCAACCGCAGCCCATCCATGCTGCGAAACCTGCCTCCTGCAGGTAAATATCAGGAAACCTTTTGAACCAAATGGCCTGTCTGGTGGAATCAAATTCGTGAAAGTGTATTGGATTGAGAGCAGAGGCTGGATCTGGTAGGTTGCGTTGGCAGGAGACTTGAACTCAAGACATGAATACCACTCTGACTGTATTGGTGAGGATGAGATTCGTTCCTCTGCCCGTCCTTTCCGCCCACCAGGTATGCTATGAATCTCTCTACAAACTTGCTTCTTGAGAGACCAGGTCGGAAGATGAAGATAGCCTCTCATTGGAACTGACTGGCAAATTCGACAGAACTGCGCATCCTGCCATCTTTCTATATAGACCATAACGCTACTATAGATGAGCAGCCAAAGATGTGACGTACTAAGATCAAGCATGTATGTTCATGATCAGTGACCTTCGAGTACAATCCGGAGTTGATCTACGTCCTGTCGGCTTAAATCGCCCACCCTCCCTCCTCCTCACCCCAGAAGCATGCAAAGCTATAACACTGGAATAACGGCGGAGATCGCGTAGCTTGGAACGATGAGACTATGGTCTTCATCGTCAACCAACATTCGTTCGGACCAAAAGTAATGACACAAAGCTCCTCTCTGCTTGTGGTCTGTTCTTATTCCCTTCGTTGCCGGCTCCGGAAGGACGTTGCGATGATTCATCTCACCCCCCAGTCAGTCAAGAAGAGATGGATTCCTCCCGACATGGAAGGCACCTCCCCTCTCTCCTTCCCTGATCTGACGTATCTACCTTGCTTAAGGGGTCTATTCACCCTTCTTGTCACCAGCACAGCGGCGCCCGTCTAGGTCGGCGAGGTCAAGTCAAGCTGTGTCGGAGGTGGTCGAGTCAATTGAAAATAATAATAATTACTCTAACAAAGTCAGAGTCCGGGTTGACTAGGGGGCGCACTGTTCGAATCCGGGCAGGGGTATGAATTACAAGGTCAGTATTCCCCCCTCCTTCCTCCTTCCTTTCTTGTTGTTTCTTTTGCTTTTGGTTATAGTTTTCTTAGGAGTAGATGTCCTTTATTATTCTACACAACAGCAGAAGGTGATGCTCTCTTTTTGTTCTTTCCAATGAAGTACTTCAAGTGCAATTCACTTTGCATGCAGTCATCAAAAGTAGGAGATTTCGAGGCCATCTACGGCGAATCCAAGCAATGATGCGATCGGAGAAGTCTACACCTAGAGATAGTCGACTTCTCGTACTTTAAGAGGTGTCCTGATCTTGTCTGGCAGTGCTTGGCAAGGTAGATTCCAGCTGTAGAAAATGCTTCCATGCCACTCTCTAATGCTTCTACATCTGATATAATCACCAGTACTGAACACCAGAAAGGCATACGAATGTTGGACATATGCTATGGCCCATCTAGTTGAGCTGGGAAAAAGCAGCTCCATCCAAAATTTCGCTCATTTAAATACAGCCAACTGTCAAATTAGCAATTAACCGCATTCTTAGCAATGAGACACCGTCAAATCATTCTCGTCGAGCCGCATCCACACTATAAGGAAGCTTCACGTTACACAACCAAAAAGCCAGTTCCCTCCCTTTTCCCTTACCAGTCCGAGAACCCGGTCATCGACCAGAACAAAAAAGCGCTTGCCCCCTTTTACCAACCAACAATCATCTCGTACTCATGCTACCTTGGCATGAAAAGGCCATCTCGTTGCCTCCTAGCCTCTCGGTCGACAAGCAGCCAGCCAGAACGTAGAGGATCCTCTGTTCTCCTCATTGAAACCCCTCCCCCTATCAACCCCTTGACCAGATTGCTGTCCATGGTACTTCAAGCAGATAGGGAGTGATTCAAAGTCCCTCCATCCCAACTTTGCGCCGCATGCCGACCGCTCTTACCTTCACCTCACCCGCCGAATCCCGTTCGAGGCCCGTGCCGTTTGCCACATGATCCCGTATTCGTACTCCCACGCAGCCCCCAGATTCCATGCCCCCCATCTCATCGAATACATACCGCTGCCAACTATCTAGACGCCTCAATCCTGCATGGTGGCGTATATTGACATTGTTTCTGGATCGACGCCCCCTCTGTTCACTCCCCCTCCTCCTCTTGGCGGCGGCGTAGCATAGAAGGATCAAGCTGTACCAACCAACCTTCCGGGCAAAACGTTTCCATGGATGGTTTACCAGGAAGAGAATCCCACGAGTAGCCTTACGGAACCCAAATGTTTGGGGACTTTGGTCCCCCCATGTCTGGGCCCCCTTTTACCATTCCCTCGGGTCGGAATGGAAGGGAAAGAACAAACAGACCGTTTTAACACCCCCTGAACATTGCCGAAAGAGGTAAATGGTCTCTTGAAGGGGGGGAGGGGGAGGTTTTATGGTGATCAGCGAGATCTGATAGAGAACCCAGTGGGATTTGTAAAAGTCTTGGGACATCCTAGGGATTCTGCAAACGAGCGCATGTTTTGCTAGGTCTTCCTGGCCGGTCTCCTTTTTTTCTCTTGTTGATGGCCTGCGCATTTTGTTTTGAAACTGTCAAGATATTGGCCAGGTGTACTCGCCACTACTAAGAGGCTCATGGCCTGTTCCATAGTAACCACTGGGACATGGTAATCATGATGTAGATACTATTACAGGTAGGGATGATGCAGATCCACCATTTCTCCTGATCCTTTGTATGACCGATTTAACCTCACTACTGCGCAAAGATGAGGAAAAGGCTGGAAGAGAGAATACTGAAACACTCAAACGTGTCCATCCATGTCTTCAGAACTCGTTGTTGTGATACCCGAGAAAACAGAAGAAAAAAAAAGGCGACAAACGCTCAGGTCTGGAGCTACCCAAGTTCTCGGCAACGAAACTTGCAAATACCAAACTACCCAAGAGCTTCTTCACAAAGGCAGAATACCCTATATGACCCAACTCTGTCCCGGGAACGGGAGAACTGAGGCATTAAGCTCAGGAGTAGTATTCTTGGTTTACTAGTTAATCCTCGCCGAGCGTATGGGTTTTCACTGTAGCACACTCATCGAGGGTGATAAAAAATCTTGCGATAGAGTCTCGGAACAAAACATGAAGCGTAGTCCCAAGTGAAGTTTTTCTTGGTGAAAGGAGGCAAGGCTATCTCGAACAAGATGCTAGTACCAGGTTTTCCCTTGATCCAAGGTAATGGAACGAAGTTATTTTTCTCCCTCTCCCTCTAAGGCGGTAAAGACGAAGGACCAGAAACAGAAATCCAACGAAACACACACCGCCGTATCATGCATGACCACATAGTTCGAGATCATTCGGTTTAGAAGCACCATCAAAGCAAAATGTCTCGCCCCCTTAAAAACACGCATGACAGTCCTCCGGTACCGCTTCCGCCATCTCCGAACTCAAGAACCTCTCGTTGGACACCTCCCTGGCAGACGGCCAACGCCCGTCCGCTCGCTCGCGCGCCCCTTCATGCATAATGCCCCACGCCCCATGAACATACCCCTCCCCACGTCTCGTTGGCAGCATGGGAAATTTCGTGTCCCAGGTAATCGCATACGCGATCCTACGAAAGAAACGCCCGAGAAGAAAGAAACATAACACCAGAGGCTGGGGTGCCTCATCCCCCATCCTTCCAATCGTCGCCTCTCACCTACCTCTATGATCCTGCAGAGCCAGTTGTTCCCGCATGAGACAAGAAAGGTAGATCCCAGGTTCTGGGCACCAGCGTGGCGGGGCCTCGTTGTAGGCGGCCCCTCATCACTCATCACCAACCCCCCGGTCCGAGGCCGAGGCCGAGAATCGAGACCTAGACCGGTCTCTAGTTTGGTTGGGCAAGTACGCAGCTTCTTGTGGAGAGACAAAGGCGAAGAAAAAAGAGAAAGGCAGGGATGGAGAAGAGGAGGAGGAGAGAGGCCCTGCGGTGATGGACTGGCACGGGGAGGAAGCTCGATACATGTTTCCACAATCTTGCAGCCTACATCTGTCTTTTTCTCCCTCTAGCTCCTCTTCTTTACTCACATATCGATGTGTAGGATTGGGCAGAAAAAACTAGCTCAATGCTACTTTTCCTTTTCTACCCGAACCACTCATCTCGAGATCCGTGTTCCCGGATCCGGGCATCGGGCGTTCGATGGGTGCCCAGTTACAAAAGAAGATGGGGGCCAAGGTCCCAAAAAGGGAGGGGCAGTAGTGATAAGTATAAAGAAGTGTTGGTGTGTGCTCGCATGCATATGACATACAAGTGTGTGTGTGTGTGTGTGTGTGTGGAGAGCGAAGAGGGGGCGCAAGTCTGGGTGTAGAGTACATCGTACTTCGTAGCGTATCATAAGGAGATCCGCCAATCCAGCCAACATGTAGACTGCAGGCTCGGGGCGGCGGGATTCCTCTCCGTCATGCAAGTCGTACGTCGAGGGTACATGTAGCTTGCTGGCTTGATGCGGGTCGGGGCGTTGGTTGGCAGCCTCAACGGAGAGGGAACGTTTGCCCAACTTCACTTCGGGGAAAGAGCGTGTCCTGTCTCCCTGTGTAAGCGAGATAATTCAGAAAAAAGAGCCGAGCCGGAGACAAGCAAACTGAACAGAGTCAAATATCTTGAGACTACTGCGTATTATAAGCGGCCCACGCAGGACACAGGGTAATATGAGCAAGGGATACGTACCTCATCAACGTGGTCGATCACCAAGAAGATGAAGACACAGCCCTCAGTGCCTCCTCGCCTGCAACGTGTCGCCATGGAACAACAGCATGAGGCGGCCGAGAAGAACGTTGGCTCGCAGCATGAGACCCATTGCACGATGCTCAGGTTCCCCATGTCATTGAGTATCGGTGTGCCGGCTCCTACATACGTTACCTCGAGAAGGGTTTATTGCTTTGCTGTTCAAATGTTGGCAGACACAGCGAAGTTCCTATCCTGGCCTTCGCACTATGCAGCTGTTGCCCAACCCAGTAGGGCTCAACGAAGGACTGTAACGTTGTCAGTGCAATATCCCATTGGCGGGACGGGGAAGCGGGGAGCAAGAGCAACCAACAGACCAACAAGAGAGGGAGGCAACAGGGGTAATCGAATGATGCGGATGGGCATGCGGGAGCCATGTAAGCCAATATGATGATGTGGAGATGGGTAAGTGAATAATATCTAGCTGTCGACCAATCTTGACTCTATTATCTTGTCTGGTGCATTTGATTTTGTTCGAGCTCTGAAGGAACGTAGAAGGGAAATGACAAACCCTCCTGGCCGCATAACGTTTGGTAACGGCCGTTGGCACCTTCCACTTCCACTCAATTTGCGATTCCAGGTCGCCTCACCTATAACCGAACTCTGTGAGAGCTGCTCTGGTGGTTCTTCGTTTGGGTTATCGTCCATCATGGCCAGATTCTATTTATATATATATCATAATATGGTAGGTAGAGGGAAGTAAACTAGTGGCCGCACATATCAGCCCTTGTGTTGCGGACGTGACAGCCATCCCGGTTAACATTGGTCATGCCAAAAGACATGACGTGCAATACTCCGCTGGCTGACATGCCCTCCCTCACTGGCCACTCTTCTCATCGCGCCCTCTTGCAATCCGCAGGAGCGTGCATAATGAAATCCAACGCCCCAAGCCTGAGTCTGCTCCATACCAAAAGAGAGCAGAGTATGCACTATGCAAAAAACACGGCCCAACTGCAATGCTGCCAAGCCCGCGCCGCCATCAACTTTTGGTTAAACCCGGCCCATTTTCTTCCCCACCGATGAATCCGTATACAAAAAAAGAATATGATGTAGTGACAAGAGAGGTGTAGCGACTGTGACTATGTGCTGTTTGGCAACAATATTGTTTGCGCTCGTGTGTTACCTCAGATTCGACTTTATAGCTCAGAGCTAGAGCGTAATGCTGGGGAAGGCCAAGGAAAAAGAAAAAGAATAAGGGGCCAATCCGCGGAGCATCGAACTCGGTCTGTGACTGCCGAGCCTGCGAAACACAAGAAAAATAGAAGGAGACAACGCGGCAAAAAATGTCCATGATACCAAGATAGCCTAAAGAGAAAAGCAGAACTTGATGGCCTGTTTTGATGCATTCCTCGTCGTGTCCATATACGCCTGGCCAGAGCAAAGCGGGAGAGCTTGCCGAATCGAGTGGCAGGCGGTACTCTACAGGGGCGTCCAAAACTTCGAGCAGAAAAAGACGATGAAGCCCGTAAGACGAATCGGGGTAGTTGGCGGTCTGGAGCTCCCGATCTTGCCACGCTTAATCCGCGCTTGGCCGGCCGAGGACTGGAGGCCTATCTTGGTAAGGGATGGGAAGGAGGGAAAGCAAACATGCAGCACTCCCACGACGTACAGCAAAAAAGGACGATGGAGAAGTTGTTCAACAAAATGTCGCATGAGTAGCAGCAACGACGCTTGCTTGTTGGCAGGACGGCAATAGAGCGACTGAGTCGTACGTCTGACGTTCAAGTAGACGAAGAGTGATGGTACAGAAGACAAATCGCTCCGACGTTCCGCTTGAGATGTCTTGCTTTGGCGGTAGGGTGTCGAATGTTACTAGCTTGCCTTATCCCGTTCTGGATATGAGTATGCGACGGGAGGGTGACGGCAGGAAACTCGCCAGCAGTCTGCCCCCATCCTGTAGGACGTGACGTAACCCTCGGCAGTCTGAGTGACCACTTTTGAATCATTGGGTTTGCGTTTGGATTGGTCTCCTTGCCGTCCAAACGAACCTGCGTCCGGCAATCAGTACTCTGCATCTTAAAAAAGCTGGGAGCTACCAGACGGTAGTCTGCATGCGGTAACTTACATTCTGCAGTAGGCATGGACATTGAGTCGACAGATTTCCTTCTTGAGATCGTCCACCAGTCTGTCCACATCATGTTTTGGCCAGCGTTCCACCTGAATAAAGGGCGCAAGTGTGAGGCCTTCCAAGCAATGCGTGAGGCCGAGGTTGAACCATCTACCCAGCTCTTCCTCCATCGGGTTCTGGCTCCACGGGTTCGTTGGTAGTCTAATCATCTTCTCGGTGATGTCTGTGAAGCCTGCAGCATGGAGCTCCTTTTTCGTGTCGATTATATCGATAGATTGCCCGTACCTGTGCATCGCATGCCGCAAGTTCTCACCCCAAAAGACGAGAGGCGAATCAGGCGTTAGAGTGTTGTCGTCGCTGCGAGGAATCCATTCGATTTCCACCTGTTCGATATAACCTCCGGGCTTGATGTGCCGGAATGACTTCCTGTATAGGTCTGGCCAATCTCTTATGGAACCGAGCAGCATCTGAATATGAACCAGATCGAAGGTTTGTTCCGGAGCTGGCAGTGGCGCCTCCACGTCGGCTCGCTCAAACCTTACACACGTAGGGATCCTATAAAACGATGAGCTTTCGCTACGAAGAACGGTAGAAAAGGAGATGCAGAACATACAGCTTGGGCTGGATGAGGGAAAGATCGAGCCCCAAGACCTGAGCCCTTTGATCTTCGTTTACGTATAGCTTACTATGGTGATAGTGTCAGCAAGTCTAGGTTCTAGCAGTCGGCGCACGGGGGATCGGGTGGATAATCTTACTCGCCCACGTCGATCGCCCAAATGCCAGTGCCCGTCCCGAGGTCAAGGACATGGGGTTTGGCGGGCAGAGGTACTTCCCAAAGGCCTCCTCTTGCCTTGGTGATCAGATGATGGAAGATGTCTAGCCTGTCTTTCTCGAGCTTCGCAGTGAGTTAGCATGGGGAAAGATTTACCGCGGCGAGGAATCATAGGTAACCTACCTCATCGACAGGGAAAAGATACCGCCCGCGTCCGAATGAGCCATACTGGCGGCCATGCTCAGTGTAGTCAGGGTACTCGGTACCAACAGTCCCACTGTAGATGGCACGTTAGCGCTGTGTTCTGATCGTGTCCAGAGCAGCAATTGCACCGTCGTGTTGACATCATGGCGTACCCGTTTTGTGACATTGTTACCATGCGAAAGGCAACGTGAGTCAAAATTGTTTGTCGACTATAGTTGATTTCTAGTCTCTCTCCGGGACTTGCATCAACAGGTGACGGGCGATGCGCGTGAAAGCAGCAAGTCGATCTATCACCAACGTCCGGGAACTAAGAGAGTGCTGCTATAATTGAGCTTCTTGCCACACCGCCGGCGTTTCGTTTCGTTGCGGTGCAGTGATGGTGTTGGCTTCTGTAAGTTAGTAAGTTTACGATGAAGCTCGCGTCCGCGTGGTGAGGAGAGGGACCATGGGCTGATAGGCAAGGTGTGAAGTGAAGCTGGTGACTTTGAAACATGAAAAGGGGATTGGACCTGGAGAAGTGGAATCGAGCAGCGGGCAATTTAAAGTGTGCGTGCAGTAGTAAGTCTTGAATGGGAAACGAAACGAAATGATGGTCGCAGTGCAGGCGGCTGCAAGTCGATGGGAGCACACACTGATGGCATCCAGGGAATAACACTGCCAGTACGACTGCCTTTTATGGAGAAATGTGACCTGAGCAGAAGCCCCGTCTCGTGTCATGAAGGTTGGTACCGGGAATGAGGGAAACGACAGACGGCCAAATGTAACAGACGCCAGTCGAAAAAGGGGGCAAGGCAATGAAGGAAGCTGTGATCAAGCCAGAGTCTTGTTCCCGCGTCTGAGTTGGGCGACTCCTACCAGCTTCTTGTATTTCTCAAGAGAATTGCGTCGGTACGTAGGTAGCCAGGCGCCTCTCTTACTCAAGACCGACGCCATCACACACACATGGCGTTGTTCACCACAACGATAACGCACATGAGACTCTCTCTTCGACCAGGCCACGCTTGCACTTGCACTTGCGTCGACCAACACATCCCCGCGAGCGCGCGCCTACATCGGATCGAACGCATCCTTCTGCATTTGGGTGATTATGGTCCCTTCGCTGCACAATAACCTTGCTGGCGCGACACTCCAACTTGATGCCCAGCCAACAACACGGCTGGCGACGATGCGACCAAAAAAAGAGAGGGAGGAGAGAGAGAGAGAGAGAGAGAGAGAGAGAGAGAGAGAGAGAGAGAGAGAGAGGAAGAGCTGCAGAGCAGCTTTTGCCCTCCATAGTGGTATGGATGGTGAAAATGACAGGGGTCGAGGTGCAGGAGCTTAGGGCAGAGGAGAGGGCCGAATGCTGGGCCTTGACAGCGTACCAGTACATGTACCTGCATGTAAACGGTCGCAGCATCAGCCTGCTCGAAGTTGGGGGTGTAAGGCAATTGTGCAGAATGCATGTGTGCAACTGTGTCTGTTTGTGGAGAGGTAGGCTCAGCTTGTCCACATACCCATTCCTAGGTTTCTTCTTGATATGCTGTAGAAGGGGTGGGCTAGATAGGGGACCAGGCAGAAGCATTTTTCACCGACCAAAGTGTCATTGAAGTTGACAACGGGGACACGAATGAGGTATCCCTCACGGCGAAGGTTGTTCAAAGGCAGGCAGACAAGTTAAACAGGTGACATGCGGTCGGGTTGGTCCAGAGAACAGGTGAGACGACGGAAGGAAAGCAGACAGCAGTTGACGTACATGTTTGGGATGGAGAGCGAGGTTTCTTCCTCGACCGCTTAGGACGTCGAGCGAGTCAATTGATGTCGCACAACAAGTTGGAGAGGTTGTACAGACCGGGTCCGGTGCTGCGGTATTCGGCGTCTTTCTCGTCGTGTGCAGATTGGCCAGGAAATTGATAGGTTGCGAAACGACGAGAGGCGTCGCAGAAGGCGAAAAGCCGTTGGTTGGGTCGGGCTGGGTTGGGGTTGGAGTTTCAGAGCGACCTCGACCTTCTATCTCGATATCTTGGCGATGAGATGGGCCGACTTGGGAATTATAAAGTAAGCGACGTGATAGACCTAGCCAAAATGCGATCAGGCCAAGGCGATAGCTGAAGCTGTCCAGTCGATTTGAGATGCAAGGATATTGTGAACAGGGCGGTGAAATTGGCCAGTACCGCGGTCAAGGCTCGGATCAAAGGTCGAAGGCTGAGGTTTCGAAGTGTGATTCTGATTGTGGTCGTGGGCGAAGACGCTGCAGGGTGACGAGATGTGATGCAAGTCGACGCGGGCGAGACGAGCTTCAAGTCTCCGTTGGGCAGGTTGGGTCAAGTCGGGTTCGTTTTGGCGACGGGCGGGAGCGGGAGGAGCAGCAGCGATCTGATGGGATGGGATGTATGGAGTAAAAGAAAGGGAAGATGTAATCCAACAGAAAGACAAGGGAGGTAGGGATGCTCGCTCTTCTCTCTTGTTGTATAGAGGGCAGAACCGCTGCAGCAAGCAAGGAGCTCCTGACTTGGAGGACCTGACAACGGGCAGAGGTGGTAAACCGCGGTGGGTAAGGTACAAATAGCCGGTCGTGTGGACTACAATCGTGCTACGGCAGATGTGTCTATGCGTCTCTCCGCGACGTTGTGAAGGGGGGGACCCTGGACTTGATCAAGTGAACAAGCGAGGACGGAGTGATGCAGATGGAGAGAAAGGCAGCTTCTCTGTTAATTCCACCTAGTTGTGGCTGGCTGGCTCGCTGGAAGTCCCGGGTGTTGGTGCTTGTCTTTCTGTGCTTTGGCCCTAGAACGTTTCTAGAGTAGAGAACGAGTGGTGGCGTGTGTGGATGTATGTGTATACGTGTGTACGTGCACCGGCAGGTGTGAGGTGTAATTTTAGTATCCGTATGCAAGGTCAACGCGGGTATCTGAAGGCTTTGGAAGTCAACGTTGACAAGTACTTGTTGGTAGGAGTTGCGTCAAGCAAATCTAGCTTTGGAGTGGGTGGACCGGCGGACAAACGGTGGCGGCGCCTACGACGCTCTCTGTGAGGTCTGTGGGTGTGAGAGGTGTGAAATGCAGCAGAGCAGGGACTCTCGGATTGAAGGCTAGGCTGCCGGATGCTGTTGAATATCGGCTCTTGAGAAGAGAAACGTCGCAAGGTAATCGTGGACTAGAGTTTGCTCTCCGCTTCCCGTAGCTCGGGGGATCGTCCGCTGTTAAGTAGAATTAGTGGGTTTCTTAATCGTCATCTTCTGCTTCTGTTTCTGCCTATTCCACGGATACCTCTCTCTCCTTGTCCTCGCGCGAGTGTGTCCTGCCCCTCCCTGTTCCTGGCGCTGGTGCTGGCGCATGCAATTCCCATGGCTGCTGTGGGATTTTGGGTTGATGCCACCCCTGTCGGGAGACTTGAGGACGCCCGATGTGATGGAGCTGGAGCTGGAGCTGGGACTGGAGCTAGAATTGGAGATGATGGCTTGTAACGTGAGGGTGGGAAAACGCTGACGGTCAGCGGGCTGGTGTAATTGCGCTTCCAGGGTCCGTTTCTTCTGTGGACTTCCAGAGCCTTGCCCGTGTCATTGTCGTTGGTCTATCCGTGGTTTGTCGCCCATCAAAAGGCCTGGCTTTCCACTCGTCCCACTCCATCTGTCTCCATTTCACCATGTCACTTTTTCCCTCGAGAAAAGCACCCCAGGCTCTTCCAATCCCAGCCCGTCATGGATCATGACACTTGGATAAAAGCACAGAAAATGCGGAAAGGGGGCTTGTCTCCTACCTTGAAAGCAATCTTAACCCTGAGCAGGGCCTCCGCGTAATATAATGGATGAAGAATATATCGAGAAGCCAGTTCGGACCAGCTCGAAGATGGCAAGGTATCCGTACCCCGTAGGCCAGGTGTAGAAAAAAAAAAAAGGTGTGCGAGGAATGCAAGCCGAGTCCGTGTTCCTCAGCTAGCCGGGGTGTTGCACAGACAGACAGCGCCTTGATAGGTGGTGACTGGAGGGAGCAGAATCGAGCTGGCGGAAGACAACTTGCAGCAGGAGATGGGAATGCAAGGCAAGGCGCCCGATGGACCGCAGCTTCATAAATGACGAATTCGATGTGAGGTAGTCTGTTCGTACCACGCGGTATACGGGCTCAGTTGGTTGAGAAGTTGAGGTGAGGTAAGGTGGAGGATCATGAGATGGATTCGAGGGTAGGTTACCTTAGGTGAATGAAGCAAGACAAGGAAGGCGAGGCGTTGGGGTCTGTGCTCCAACGAAGGCGATTGAAAATAAAGGGGAAAGAGGTGGTGGGTGATGGAGGAAGGTAGCACACACGATGATGGAAGCACGGAAGGTGCAAAAGGAAACTTGGAACCCTCCTTCTGGGTCATCCCGTCCTAAAGTACCTTCCTTACCTTAGGTATCTTGTACCCAGTTCCAATGTTTAAATTTCTCTTTTCTCTTCTTCATTCCGTCTCTTCATCTTACCCATACATTGGAATTACTTCACCTCGAGCAGAAACGTCGACTGACGACTGCCTACTACATAGTCTCTTTGAGTTGTGAACAGACATTGGGGTTTCGTTGCTTAGTCCTCTTTCAAGCATTGCCTTGAGTTGTGTGTCTGTCTCACTGCCTTTACCCTTCTTTCGTGCTCTTCACCGACTCTGTTCTTTCTTCTGCTCTTACTCCCGGTCTCTCTCCTCTTCCCATCCCACGTTGCCATTACCCATCTTTCCTTCCGTTCCATACCATGCCCCTCAAGTTTCCTGCCCTACCTATACTTAGCTTTTCGTAACCCTAGTCCAACACAAAGAAAGAGTACGTATCTCAAAGTACATGTTCAATATCTATACATGGATAGGCAGATTCGACTTGGACCAAGTCGGCATAGTCTGCAATAAACCTGCCTTGCCAAAATGGCTCTAGCGTACGGCAATCAGTGCCACTGAAGGAGCGTCTTCAACTGCACTCTGCACTCTCACTCTGAGGTGCACCACACAGCACACTGCTTCCTGAGGTAAGTACCTACCTTAGAAATTGACTCGAGATGCGGCGTTGGCCACTCCGCATGACCAAAACACTGTTCCAACTCTACCCTTTTCACCATTTGTTTTTGTCTTCTCTCGTTCATCTTCACTTTTGAGATTCGGGCTTACTGTTCCTGTGACAAAGAGCATAAGGTTTGACCTGGTATCTCCAGTCTTGGACTGATTCGACCTGAGACCACGGCCGTCTACCCCAGCCGCGTCCATTCCCCAGCCTGATGTCTCGACTCTCAACCAGGCGTCTGTTTCGCCCGTCCAGCCTCCCTCTTTGTGTTTTACTACCTGGACTACGGCGCTACTGTACGTCTACCAGTAGGGCAGGTTTGGTGGAGAAAGTCAGGGGGTAAGTATCCGCCCGCCCATTTCAGATTCCCACCCTCATGTTCCTTCACCCATTACCCACAACGTACTCCATACACTAGTACTGGACCTATCCGTACTAGGTATCTGTATGGGTAGCCAGGCAGACAGGATCATCAAGGCAAGCAAGCATCGTGTGCGACCTGGCAATCTGGTTTTCGATATGTATCAAAGGCCAGACGCCATGTGTCGAAAACCTCACCCAGTTCGGGGTACGTATCTCAAGACGGATATCGTACCTCAAGGCACCGAGCTCAACCACCTCATTCTAAGCTGGTCCAGGCTTTTTCCAGTCAACCGAGATCACGTATTGGCACCCCTCTCTATCCGTACAGATACAAATACCTCCTGTTCCTAAGGTACTCCGTAACGAGCAGCTCAGAGACGTCAAGTCATGTCACCCTGCTCTTCTCCCCAGTGGCGTCCAACAGAGTACCCGGGGCTTGCGTCCCCGACTACATACCACGGGCTGCCAGCAACAACTTTACACGGCGGTTGGTCTTAGTGCCCGTCCACTGTGTCTTGGTGATCCCTTGCAAAAGCCCAGGTTGTGCTGGCCGGGGTTCCACGGTGTACTTGTAGAAACAGCTGGGAGCCCTGGAGGAAGCCCTGTTCCCGCCTCACCCCGGCCACATTTTGGAGATATACCCTGCAAGCCGTCTTGAGGGGGGAAGCCCCCCCTTGGCCCTTGGCCCCCCACCTACTGGCCCCTTGTGTCTCTTCCCGCGCCCCCATTTTCATCGCGCGTTCCTCCGCTCGATCCTGATTCGGTGGAAAAAAGATGGATTCGGCTCAACGAGTTGAGCATTCTGGCATGGTCGCATGGGTGTCATGGGTAGTGAATGTGCAGTCAAGCAAGCGCATTGTGTGCGAAGCTATAAGCGGGCCAGCGCTGGGCAAAAGATTGTCCATGTAAGTATTCGCGCCTAGGTATTGGATCCGTACTTCCACGCCTGTCAGTGTCAGTCAGTGTCAAGCGTGTCAAGCAGGTTGGCGTACCTTACCAACCACCCAACTCTTTCGGATAAACGCTGGGAAATGGGACGGACAACCTCGAAATCTCCTCTTTGTCAATATGCCGCTTGGTTGGGCCATCTTTACCACATCTTCACCTGGTCCACTGTAGTTTGCCTTGTTAAGAAAGCACAAGCATTGCACGGAGCGGGCGGTCATGAACCCGGACGTTACCTTTGGTACTACCTACTTGTCCCGATTCTAGGTACGTGGACGTCCTCTAAGTGCCTGCGTCCTCTCCGTCATTCTTTCCTTTCCCGACCTGCATCTGCCTCCAACGTTGCTGCCACTGGCTATCAGGCTTGGATACGTATTTGCTTAGATGTGTACCTAGCAATGCTTGCGTTCCTTTGCATCAGTTACCTTACCTTCACCATCAGAAATTCCCCCTGTGGTTTCCATGCTTGACTTCGATTATGGTATTCCCATCAACAACATCCCCCGGATGACGATGCGTCTAGAACATTTATCCATCGGTCAACCAGCTCTGACCCATTGTCCGCACTTGGATCAACTTCTCACTTTGCATGCCTGGCCGCAGAAAGACACCATTGCCGACAGTCCGCGCATTTAACAGCTCAATTATCAACTCATCCAGGGCACAAGGCTGTGTTGCATCCACTCTACTTGTCTCAAGGTTCGAGACAGCTCACTGGATACCCCTCCTCGAGTTCTCCGACACAAGACGGAATGCTTCCGAAGATGCATGCTAAAGGAGTACTGATTACGGCAGTATCTCACGATGCCATCTTGTTACACAATGGTCTCTGGCAATTGTCTTGGGCTATCATATCCATGTTCAACATCGCGGACTCTAACAGTCGGTATCTCTCCAAGAAAGTTGAGAGAAGTGTGGCACGATCATTTCCAGGTCACCTGCCCAATTTGAGCCCAAAACACGACGCTGCGACGAGGAAACAACCAGACCATACGCCGTTCATTCTGAGACCACGATATCCGTGCGAATACCCAGCCAATAAGTGACTCAAGGATCCACCCGATCCCATCTCGACCGTCACCACCTGAATATGTCCAGAAGCCCATATGCCTAGCTCTTCGCGGAGGCCGCTCAGATATGTGCTTTAGCAAAGGTCGAATACCTAAAGACAAATGCCGACGACCAGGAAATGGACTGTAATTTTGGATGGCTTGTCGCAGGAAACGGCCAGGAATACCAACAACCCGGGCAAAGTTCACCTCTCCCATGAGGTCTCCAACTAGTTAGCGTCAGTATTGGTAGTGGGGAATCACTGCGATAATTCTTTCCACACGGTGCGTCCTGTCATCCGGAATGCGGCCCCCTTAACAAGTGCCTAGAGAAACCTCAATTCCGCACGCAGTGGCCAGCCTGCTTGGTACCCAGCATCACACAAGTCCCATTCGTCCTGGCTAGGAATAGCGTTCCGGACATGGTACAGATTACTGTAACGGCCCTGTTCACGGAGCTTTTAACAATATCTAACAAATCCTTACAATATCCACGTTCCACACCGTCGTACGCATACCATTTCCTGTATTTGCAGGGATGACGTCGTGGCACCCAGCTTCTCGGAATTTCCACCCCTTACCTCGCCCAAGCTGGCAACAGCTTTTCCGGAACGCAGACAAATCCTGCAAGGAGTCTTACGCCACCTTATTCGCAACCTCGCGTCACGTACCGCAGTAAATGGGAGGGGAATTTTCTTGCGCCTCCAGATGGCTCCGACTCTACCGCGAAAGCATTACTTCATCCACCATGACAGCACATGTCTGGATTAGAAGTTGATCAAAACACGGCCTTTCCAAGACAGATCCAAGTGGTCCAATAGAGCATGAGTTGTCAGAGGCACACCAACCGCAGCACTGAATCTCTCATGAAGATGTTTTTGAAGTCGAGCACGTATCCGAATAACTCGCTTGGCCCTGCAGCAAAGCGGTGTAAGGCGGTAGGCTGCTGATATTGGCCAATTAAACACTAGACTGTCCACCAGTGCAGCCTGGGCCACGATGCCTGCTTGTATCCCAGTCTGCAATGAGCACATGGTCTTTGGAGCCAAAGTACTGGATCAGATCCGCACCCCCCTCAGCGTCCGCCCTCACGAGATGGGAACACCCAACATCGGTCTTTTGTTTCATTCTGGAACGAGAGCTCCCGTTGTGTGTACCACAAGAAATGAGAATCCCCAGACGGTTTCTACGTACAAGGGAAAGGTATCCGTCGACTCGAGAGACGAAGAATGTGTGTATCGCCGTGGCTCTCAAAGAATAGAATGACACTGCTGGACCAACGAGGTCTCGTATCAAAGGTGACACTGGCAGCATACCGCTCCTTCACAGTCATGGTCATGTCACGGCCATGTGTTCTCGTGACGCTGATTGCCCTTCACCTTACAGATACGGATGCAAGCTCCTGGGCATTTGAGACACCTCTCGTGCCCAACACTTCCAAGATGCAGTCCCAGGAGCCTGGGCACACCTGTACGGTACCAAGCAGCCATTAAACCCCGCCTACAGCGGCAATCGGGGCTCGATCCATTTCCATCGCATGTCACCAACCTCCTTGAAACAGCATCACAGGAATCATTGACAGGGACCTTGGAATGGCCTTGGTCCTACTAGGCTGCCAGACGGAGTCGAGTGCGAATAAACGAATCACAGTACACTTTTGCAGCGGCCGACGCGATCGCTGGGTGTCGAGGTCCCATGTCCAAGGGGTACGAATCATCCGAAGCCACGGTTCCAATAGCCTGGGACCGATCGGCACCAGCGGTGTTATTTCCAGGAGATGGGGGCGGTCGAGGAGCTACCCTGGCCACCTTTGTCTGTTCGCCTTTAGCACAAGTACTCTCCGGATGGTTTCCCTGCAATCTTTGTTCCGCAAGGTCCCAGCCCGGAAAGGCGTGGAGGCGTTCGACTCGCCCACCTAGGCTCACATGGATGGATACAGTCGCTGGTCAGTGAGAGTATCAGTGGCACGCCTGCCCAAGTCCTTAGCAGTCGAAATTGGACTCGCGATTCTTTCCAGCATGGTCGTGTTGGACCGAGACGATGGATGGGTTGTGTCTTGGTCCTAGCCGGGTGATTGGCCGTTGCTGGCTCGGTTCCACGACTTTCCCGCTTCTGTTCGGGGCTGCATACCAAAACATCCCGGGGTCCGTGGTACTGTCTGAGGCTGATGTCGGGGTTAGATGAGCTGGCAGCGGTGATGACGCTCCTCGACCCTTGACCCCTGAGACTAACGACCCGACACTCTGGTTCTGCATTTGCCCGCTACTCACCCCGGCGTCAGCCACGACTGCGGAAGCCTGTCAACTGAGTCACAACCTCGGGCGAGAAGAACAACAAAAGGAAGACGCGTGGGCCTGTGTACGAAGCTGAGCCTCCACGGACGACACGCTTTGAAATTTCCAAGCATCTCCTTTCTTGCCGTGTTCCAATTTGCCGGGTTGGCAAATCCTTGCCCTGAGCCAGAGCAGGGTGCATTTGCTCACACACCATATACAAACGCGCACCATGGTAACGCTCACTCAAACGGAATTCGACGAGGACCAGGCGGTACCAGAGCAATGGAATGACTAATGTGAGGAAGCACCCTCCACCTGCTGACTGAGGTATCAACTAGTCTCGAGACCTCAGGTGGCATGGACGGCGCCAAACCTTAATCGAACATGATCGGTGACATGGAGGGACTTTTGCATCAACCAACTTCTGGTCGCCTGGAGGGCTAAGCGTCTAGACACGACGGTCAAAATTTAACGAGCTCGAGCTCGAGTCATCCGAGTCTTCCCCGCACTTTGAAATCATCTGAAGTTACTCGTAATTGTCAATCAGAGGCCAGAACTTGCTCATGGCTCGACAAGGAGGCGAATTGTTCAAGGCCAGAGGCGGTAAAACGATCGCCTGAAGCTCTGGGAGATAGTCCACCGTAGTGCCATGAGGCGGCCGCCATTATCCTACGAACAAGTTATTTGTACCGACGTCTTCATCAAGTAAATGGGGCGGATTATTCTGCCCCACAGAGTACCATTTGCCATGGAGGGATCCAAACAGTTGGAGTTGGAGCTACCGCATATCCGCGCCGTTGCTGTACTGTACACGGAGAGTATTCGGATATCGTCCAGCCATACTCCGTATAGATAGACGTTGGTTACATCGTCTGACGAGCCAGGCAGGCATCGATGTTGACGCGCAGCAGTCGAGCATCCAACGGGGTTCGGCGGGCATCCCAGTCTTTGCTAGGTCGCTGCATAACGGCAACAAGGGTTTGCTTATTGGCAATTTTTTGACCCATCCAGACAGGCAAATGGGCTGACTGCCTATTTCTATGTACTCAACCCCTGCCACCCTACTTCGACTAATGGGACTTGGGGACTGATTACCCAACGCACCTGAATCTTTCCATCTTTCCTCCAGAATGGCGCAAGTTCATGTACTCCGAATTAACTTGGCATGGTTCAACCCTGATGGACAGTCTGGGTCAGGTTTTCGGCAGTTGATGCGCCAAAGGAGAATGGTCTGCTCAGATTGCCTGCACAATCTGGTTGGCTTCGGTCTTCAACCAAGCCATGTTTGACGTTGCTGTCGTCGACGGACAGCCAGATCTTGTCACACAAGTGGCGCGCAGACGGCAGGGCAACATTCCTGAGGTTCTAGTGGCGATCATTGCTGCACATCTTGGAGACACAGGACTGAAAACCAGGGTGCTGTTCACCGGAGCCTCTCGGACAGGTTCAGCGACGTTACATCAAGTTGGCTCCCCTTCACTTGATCCCATGCTATCACAGCAGCGGTCAGGACTCGCAGGGCGGCTATGGCTGGGTACCGCCGTTGAATCTTGCCTGCCGATCACAATGCGTCAAGAGGATAGGCGATCTGCTGCGCCGCCAACGTCGGCGCAAAGACGCAACATCGAATTTCTGTTGGAGAACAGGCTGAGCTAATCGCCTCACAATGTGTATCCTAGATCCTTGCCTGGTCGATACTCAATGCGGTGAACCACCCGTCACTTAACGATACCCAAATGACACCGAATACGATTGCAATCTGCGACAGGATGATCACGCAGACAGCGCAAGTGTGACCTGGCAAGCCTGGCAAGACAATCAACAGGAACGCGGCACAGTCCAGCGGCAGTCTATCACAGCACGAACATGGGCCGGAGTCACAGCCGCTCACTCCAATTGGACTCCTTTTCTTTATAGTAGCAAACCGGAGCCGGTGCGAAAAACAACAAACAACAAAATTCCCGAGTGAAGCTGACCGACAGGGAACGCGATCCCAGACGCGATCCTGCAATAGCGGTTCCGAGCTCTCGGGTCCAGGTTCTGCGCCAGCACGCCCTGTCCTTTAGTCTTTCGAGAATAACTAGCACAAGGTGCGTTTCTCAATTGGTCGGTTGACGTGACTTCGTTTGTCCACCAGTCAGCATTGTTACAACCAGCTCATCTCATCTTAATTTATCTCCAAAGACGTTTCTACACTAGGTGAGGGTTGAGGACAATGCTCGCCGCGAGGCCTACAGCATATTCGGCAGCAGACTCTACAAGCCTTCACCATTTATTCGCTCTTTGAGTGACGTTTGACGGGGTGATGCTGTATCCATTGACAACGGCCACTTTATGAATATTTACTTGAAAAGGGTATATTGGTCTAGTGGTGGAAGCCCTGCGAAATTAGTTTCAGCGTCTATGTTGACGATGCGGCGGCTCTACACTGTTCTGCAACTAGCTACAACTCAACCAAACAGATCACCGACCAGCAAGCCACATCGAAACAAGATGAAGTAGCGAGTGGCTTGGATGAAGCTCAATACCTGATCAAATATCGAAAAGTCTCTACTGTCTCTGCTGAGGCTGGCCCAGAGTCATTCGACACGGATTCAAAAGCTGACCAACGATGACGAGCTGTGGTACCAGACCACCAACCATTTGACGCGTCGGCAGGCGTCTCAAAATAGCTATGGCTACTCCCTGGTTGATAAGAGAAGGATGAGCAACATTATTTTAAAGCGGATTGTAAGCGCCCTTGGTACAACTTGGTTTCCACTTCTATGATAATCAACCACGAAGAAGTACATCACAAACAAACCAGGCGTTTCGCCCATTCGTCGAAAGTGGAACCATGTCTGTCGTAACATGTCTGAATACGGATACCCTGGCCGGTCTTGATGCGCTGCACGCGCATCGAGGACCCTCAACGGGCCGTACCACGGCGTGTGTACAGGTGTTTGAGGCTCGTATGCAAAGTGCACTCGCCGATGGTGGTCCGTATCACCTAGAGCTTGCTCCGTCCGGAGTACATCGTCGGTCGATGCATGCTACACAATTCCGATTGTGTAATCGGAAACGGCGGGGCTCAAGAGGCTTGACGTGAAAATCGCCAGTGGGGCTTGGTGAGAGGAACACGACGATCTGTGGCTCCGTGAGCCATTCCCTTATCCATACTTCTCCAAGGGATTTCCGATGATGAAGCGAATCTCAAACGGCCATGCAATCTAAACGAAACTCCGCTGGACAAGACCATGGGGGTTTGCACGAATATCCATCGCAGCTTCGTCGGAGGACGACAGCAGTGACGAGCATCTCCTACTTGAACACAGAGCAGAGCGCTTAAATAAACACGCGGCTACGGTGAGGGTTACACACAGGTGGATGACTTTTGAAGGGCTGCTTGCTGATGATCCCATCAGATTGTGCCCGCCGCTGATCCATAGGCCCCATCAACCCATAGGCCGGGTTTTGGAGAGCTCATCACCTTCTAGGGTCCCATGATGGGCTCTCCGGTGATTGCTCGGTGGTCAAGCCCGAGGAGCCGTCCGTTGGCGATTGACGGGGCCTAGGGTATGCGGTCTTTGCTATATTCTATCCGTGAGGGTCCGGAACTGCGGATGGATACACTACAAAGTCGCAGCTCTACGGACTTGCCATTCGAGATTTTCCTCAGTCTTACGGTCTTACCAGTGCCTTTTTTGCAGAATGCAACGTCGGTACTTGGTCGGTATCCACCAAGTCGGAATAAGGCCGAGATGGGTAGACGCGATTTGCTCCCGGGTTACTCCTATCCCTCTTCTAGCGCAACCTACATTATGAGGTTGTACTATTCGTGGTGAAGAACCAAACTTTCCCCTGTTATCGGAAAGCAGAATAACGGCCACCATGGGCCATGGTTCACCACCACCACCCACCTCCTGGCCGTCCTCGGGTTGATCTAGCCTAGGCCCTACGGATACGTAGGTTTTCCGATGTCCTGTAGCCGATGAGATCGATTGTCTGCCCGTGGCAATCTGACTGCCCCGTGGGCCCCTAGGCTCGACTCCTTGGATAGCCGAGCCGAGGGACGCGAGCTGGAGGTTTCGTGAGGTCATCATTTCCGAGGACGAACCACATTGCCATGGAGCATTGGAGGTACGGATCGAGTCGATCGTGTTGCTGTCGGGAGCACGGCGGAAGCCATCTCCCGGGTCCCAGGGGCCCGCCTATTAAGGATGGCTTGTGTGGCGTTTGCGTTCGCTATGAGCCGCTGGCCTCTACTGGTAGTCTCCAGAGTGGGGGGTGTTCGTGGAACGGACCGATGGCTTGGTGTTTTGGGGTGCTTTTCACGGGGAAGGGGGGGGGGGGGTTATCTCATTTCGATGCTTGAATTGGGAATCCAAGCTCAGGGCCCAACGGAGATCTACTTATGATCGAGGGCACCGGAATACCTAGAGGATTTGATCATCTCTCTCATATCAACGTATTTGATTGGGTTTGGACGAAATGAACCAATCCTCGCAGTGTCTTGCGAAAGATGGCATTTGTGGTTCAATCGCTACGTAAATGCTTCTTTCTATGCCCATCTAAACAGCTGCCGTCTACACCAAATGGTGTTCATCTAGACGAGAGGGAATACTTCATTATCACACCTGTCAATCACTCTGCGTACCCTTTCGGATACTGAAACACCACGTCTCGGTGTCTGTTCCTTGGGATCTTGGTTGAGATACTGTGAGCCTGGTTTTTCAGCCTTATTTGTGCCGTGAATCCATATCTCCTACTTGACGAATGAGCATCTGAATGCCACGGGCTCTTCCCTATCCCTTCCTCTTTGTTTTGGTTTCGATGATATCTAGCCATACTCAGTCAAGCTTTGTGAGCATCTACAACAATGTTTGAGCAAATCTGCAATCTGGAGACATGTCTGGATGATTTGTGCCGGGAGGGAGGAGGGCTACCTACCAAGGATTCCAGGACTTCGGAATGGCTGTTTGAAAGTGAGGCCGAGGCCGAAGGACAAGGGCTAGCAGAGGGTAGAGCTGACTCCCCATATCCACAAAGTGCAAGATAGAGATACCTCCGAACCGTTAACTCCCCGCCACGAGGAATGTGAATCTCACTCCACGGAACGGATCGAGCGCGCCAGACCGATATCACAGACAGGACGACACACGGCTGACTGGCTGGCTGGCTGGTTGAGCTCGTGACTTCTTGGACGTGGCTGACGCCGGGAGGACATTTCTGTTGATCAATCACACTTTGATGTTTGATCACATCTGTGCCTCTCTCTTGTCTCACTCACCCATGGCATCTTGATCAAAACAGCATCACAGCGGGAAGGGAGTGTTTTGGACCGAAAGGAAGGGGCCGCAAGGGCAGGTTAGAGTTTGAAACAGAGACATCAAGGCGAATACGGAGTAGAGAGAAGGAAAACATTTCATCAGGTCTCGTTTGATATGATTCCAAAAGGCGGCACACTGCCGAGTTTCTACATGCTTGTATAGATAGCATTCGTATCAGAGGGCACAAGGTGTAAGGGGTGAACGTAGGGTGAGGGGAAATGAGGGTGAGGCTGCGGGCAATGAAGGCATAAGAGTACATCATCAGGTTAAGACAGGACGGCAGGGTACGTTTCACCGAGGGCAAAGACTGATATTGGAGCATTTCACTTCTCACATTAAGGCCGAGCAGCGGGCCGATAGGTATTTAGGGGACGGGGCATACTTCGTGGCAGCAGATTTCTATTCTAGAGAGTCGGAAACGACTCCATGATTTCTTGCAGTTGTACACGTTTTTCTTTTTTGGAGATTGGATTTCATCTTGTTGATTTGTCTTTTGTCGTGCAAAGAAAGAAAGGGGTCTGCTGCATTCCAATCAAAACCGACGACACAGAGGAAAAATCAATTTGCCCTGATCCGTCTTCTCTATCTACTTCGCTGGAGCGAGTCTTCATTTTGATCTTTCCACCTCCCTATAGAAGCCCGTCCTCGGTCGAACCTCTCCAAGCTCTCAGTCCCTCCTTTGGTTTCTGTGAATATAGCATAGCTCTCAAGTCGTTTCCCAAAGCATGCCTTTGCGCTTCGAGATGCATATGCCTTGGGATGCGATGGGTTGCAGCCGCGCTCCCTGGTGGTAATGGAAGACAGAGACCAAATTGCGAAACCGCCTTATTGTATTGCGAACAGTTTCGAGGCATTGCACTAGGAAATTGGCGTCGACTGCCATCTCGAAAGATAAAGAAATCAAATTGAACGATGCTGAATTTTTGGGCGTGTGGCTGATCTTTAGCCTCTGCCCTCTGCTAGTCTACAAGATCGAAATTGGGTAGGCAATGAAGCGGCACCGAAAGAGTCGAAAAGACTCCATTCCTCATACGCCTGAAAAGCGTCGATGCGTCGTGCAAAGCGCGTCAGGTTCTTTACCACTCGTACTCGCCAGTAGCCTTGTGGAAGACGTACTCCTTGCCATTGACGGTGAGAACACCATCCTTGAGGACACACTTCCACTTGTTCTTGACGCGCTGGACCTTGTCGTACATGCAGAGCATGATATGTCCAAGACCCTCATCGTCGACCTCGTCGTCATCCTTGTCTTCATCAGGGTCGTCAAGATCTGAGTTGATTGCATCTTCGTCAACTTCGTCATCATCGTAACCATCGTATGCGGCAATTCCACCATGCTCCTTGCCCTTGGACCGTGCGGTAGCAGCCGACGAATGTCTCGTGGCTTCCTTAAGAGGCAGCATCAAGCCACCGCCCTCCATGCTCTTGGCGTTGGCAGCAATCCGCGCGTGAATCATGCGATCAATATCAACACGTCCAATCTCGCGTTGAGACCCATCAGGGTTGCGTTGGAGCAGAACACCTTCAAAGTCGAAGTCGTCGCCAGCACCGTCAGTCTGCGAGGGATTCACACCTGGCTGACCGTTGCTAGGCGGGCGCTGCTGAGGCTGGCCCTGTTGAGGAACTCCGGGGCGGTACTGCTGTTGCTGCTGCTGCTGAGCCTGGCCGGGCATTTGGGGCAGAGGCGGTTGGTTGGCAGGCCTGTTGGTCGCTGAAGCTTGAATGGCGTTCATGGAGGCGGCGCCTTTTTCGCCGAACTGACCGCGCACATGTTGAGCGGCTCGGTAAGCTGCGAGCCCAGCGCTGTCTTGTTGAGAGGGGGGCATCGGCACATTCTGCATGCCAGGCTCCGGCTTGATGTAAGGCTCCTCCTTTACAGGCATGTTACTGGCCTGTTGAGCCGGGTTTCCGCCAGGCAGAGGTAGACCAGGCACTGGGAGTTGCGGACTGAGCTGGGCCTGAGAGTATGGGGCCGCAGGCGGGGGAGCGGCCGTAGTCGGAGGCGGTGCAGCAGGAGCTGGAGCTTCCTTGACAGGGTCCCATGGAAACGCCGCGACCTCTAGTTGAGTGAGCTTTTCCTGCCATCCCTTCTTCAACTCTTCCAGCACGCTCTCATCCACACCACCCTCCTCGAAATCGACCCGAGAAGAATTTATCACCTCATCGATGATTTGTGAGTAGACGTTACCCACCGCGTTGTTAGACATGGTGGCGTTTGTTGGTCGTCGTCGTCAACTCTGTGTTTGTCGAAGAAAGTCGTGTCAAGCTTCGGTACCGACGAGAGGAATGTGCGGGTTTTTTGGTCGCACCTTCTCCAACCTGGTCCCTCCTTCCTGATTGTCGGACTAAGTTGGAAGACGAAGTCGCGGAAATGGTCGAGAATATTCAATCGATACCCGCCTCACAAGGTTGCTCTTGGGTTGTCGATGGGGAACCGCCTGCTTGGTCCGCCACTTCTCGCTGCCCAAAATGGCATGCGACTGTGTAAAATCGGTAACGGCGGATACGTAATCGATTGTCGACGAGGTCTCGCTGGTTGATATCGGGTAATTTGGATGTAGACAGGGTGTCTGGCTGGGCCCTGTTTTTCGCTTGGTGATGTGTACGGGTCAAGGTTGCCTTTGTTCGGTGGGTTTCGTTTTGAGGCTCGAAGCAAGCGCTCGCCTATTAGTAAGCTTAGGCGGCAGCCGCACATTGGGAAGGCTGAACTCAGGCACCTGCCAACTGCAAAGTGCCCGCAAACCGCGATGATCGCTGAAGGATCCACACTTCCCGCAGGGACTGATAAGGCATTAATTAACCCGATAAGCCAGCTGAGAAGTGGGTTGAAGCCGGAATGCGGGGTGTAAACCGCACTTCAGGTCGTCCGTAAGCAACTCTGATCAAAAGTAGAATAACCTGCTGCACGCCTCAAGAACAATGAGATGCTGAGCAGAGGTGGTCAGCAGCAGACGTAATCAAAGTATTGGTATGAGAAAAAAGTAAAAAACCAGGTTTTCTTATCGTAAGAGCGGTCCTTGTCACTTAACTGCGGCCGTCTTCTATAATACTACAGCACGTCCCTGACGGTGAATTCCTTCGCAAAAACAAGCATTACAAGTCTGTTCCATGCTAAACAGCGATGAATGATATCTTCTGTCGTTACTCATGACCAAGCAATTTCGTTTCCCGTGGAGAAGCCCTTTCGTGCCACGTAGAGTCGGATGCAATAAAACCAAACTCCTCGCTGAAGATGACCCCAACCGCCAGAAACCCATGACCGACAAATGCCAGAGGAGATATACCTACATTTATTGACGTCGTTTGACCGACATTCGCCAGGCTTGGTCGATGGTGAACCGTTTACCGGATGGTCATCTGCTTGACCATGTCCGCCTTGGCCGAAGAGGTGCTGCTGCCAACACCAGCACTGGCACCAGCCTTCTTCTCGAAGACCTTCCAGAACTTCAGACTCTCATCGGCAGCTAAGTGATAGTGGTTAGCAGTTGTCATCGTTGGGTTTCATATTTCCAAGACTCACCTGCGGTAGCAAGCATCTGACCGTCAGGGCTGAGGCAGCTGTGCAAGACTCTGCTCTCGTGTGCAGGGATCTCGACGTTGCGAACTAACGTGGGGTAGCTCCAGATGCTCAGGGAGTTGTCAGGAAAGCCGCTAGAGCTGACAATCTCACGGTAATGAGGGCTCCATCGCAGGCTGGTGACCTGGGAGCCAGTGTCGATGCTGTTGACGCGAGCACCAGAAGTGGAGTTCCAGAAGTGGATGTGGCGATCATAAGAGCCACCACCCGTAGCCAGAAGGTTCATGTTCCAGGGGCACCACGCAAGGGCCTTAACAGCAGCCTTGTGGTTGGTCTTGGTGAACTTGGGCACAGAGAGCGAGCGGGCGTCCCAAATAGAGACGAGATTGTCGTTGCCTCCTGTGGCCAGTTGTGCGCCATCCGATCGCCACTCCAGACCGCAAACTTCTGAAGTGTGGGAGACCAGCTCTGCTACCTTGTGCTCGGCGATGCGGACATCGTGGTTGAAAACCAGTCCGCTGCGAGCACCAGTGGACAGAAGGTGCTTGTTCCAGCCCATAACACCAACCCGGGTATCGTGACCAAACATGCTGCGGACCTTTTGGGCCTCGGCCACATCCCAAATCTGAACCTCACCGGTGCCAAGACCAACACCGACATACGCGCCGTCGCCAGACCACTTAACACTGCTGACGTACGTGTCGGGGCTTGTCTCAAGGAGGCAGCTGACGCTTCCCTCGTCGGCGGACCAGACGTAGACGTTGCGTTCAAGGCCGATGGCGACCTGGTTGCCGGAGCTCCAGTCGAGAAGGTTGAGGTAATAGTCGTCAATCAGACCAGGAGCATCGAGAACACGCTCAGGGGCAGTGGCAACGCGACGGCGGAATTGGGCTGATGTGGCGCTCGCAGGCTTGAGAGGGCGGTTGTACTGCTGGCGGAGGTCGATGGGCTTGGAAGATTCGGGGGGTGCAGGCTTGAACTGCAGGATGCGGGTGTTGAGGCTGACTCCGCAAGCGCTTGCAAGAGAATCTTGGTACGCAACGGTGTTGGGAGAAGGACGAGAGTATGTGGAAGGCTCCTCGTCCTCAATGTTGAGACCCTCGAGGGCAGCGATGGCGTCCTCCGTTGCGGATGAGAGAACGTTGGATGCTTCGCTCACACTGGCCTTTGAGCGCTTGTCGGGTCGGTCAAGCTTGCTGCTGCCGGCGTTGGAAATAGCAGAGCTGGCGCTACGGTTGGGGATGAAGCGGTCACCGCCATAGTTGACAGTCGTCTTGCTGGTCTTTTGCCTGTGAGAGGTTTTCTTGGACTTGGCGCTGGAAGGTGTCTTGGAGGTTCCGGAGCTGGTCAATGTGAAATCGGACAGTCCAAGCTCGAGAGCTCTGCGAGGAGTTGAAACGCCTCTGGCAATGTTGGACTTGGGAGAGTCGCGGTGAGACGACTTGTTGGTGGTGGATCTAGCCAAGTGGGCGGTGAGATTGCCACCGTAGGTTGACTTGCCTGATGCGCGGTAGGCATCGCTGCCAGACTGCTTCTCAGGGGTGAAGGGGGAAGAGTTCAGGTTCACCGAAACAGAGGTGGAATGCTGACGGGGCGAAGGTGTAAGAGGCATGCGACCGCCGGCGGTGCGGGAAGAAAAGAGACCCTTGTGGGACTTGATGGGGGTGGATACTGATGCAGTGGCCATTGTGAGTAGTGTATGTGGGGTATCGTGATAAGATGAGGAGAATCTCCAACGGGTGCAGCTTGGCGCACCGAGGGAAGAGGTGATGAGAGCTCCAAGAAACTCTATCGAGATTTTTTTGGGTGTTTGGTGTGTTCTGTTAGTATTCTGTCGTTGTGCTCGATACTCGAAGTAGTGCCGTCACGAGAAGGGTTCGAAGTCGGAGGGGCGACCAAATGGCTGTAGACAGCGATGGGATCTAGCGGACTTGATTGTTCTGGTGAAAAGGCTTTGATTGAGAAGCTTCACCCAGCTCGAAAGCGTAGGAGAGCAGATCCAAGGTAGTAGAGGATAGCGGAAGTGAAGAGGTTTGGTATAGAGAGAAGAAAGCTCGAAGTTGGACAGGAGCTCTCATCATCTTTTATTTACTTTGTGCCCCACCATCATCGCGGCCGGGCAACGACGCTTGGGCCAGCGTTGCGGCGTTGCCAAATTGACATGAGTGGGGCTTTCTGACGTTGCACCGTCAAACTTCTCTGCCATGGAAACTGCCCAGGCACTGCTTACCGTTCGTTCGCTGACGTAAGGCACCTTGGGCAAAGAGATGGGTCACGTGGGTTCCGTTGTGAGTCGGGCGCAACCGCCGAAAACCGGGCAAGCCAATGAACGAAGAGCAGCCTCCCAGTCCCCTGCACACAGCCCGTCTGCAGTTGCCACGACAGAGACGCAGGCTGGAGACAGGAAGGTGGCCCGTGATTCCCTAATTAAGAGGCCTGGGTTGTCAACCTATGCAGGAACATAGCGAATCTCCACCTCCAGTCTCCGGTGTGCGACGACATTCTCATCCCATCTCACTGTCGCTTGCCGTTCCACTGTCGAACTTGCACTCGATAGAAAAGCGTTGCCCGCTCCTGCCGCGACTCCTGCGTCCCCACGCTGTTCAGCCAACTACACGCCGTAGCCATCAACACTTTCGCGACCTCGCATACGATTGAGATGATTTGTTAGCATCCACCCTACCTTCGCTGCCCATCATGGCCCAGCCTCAGCCATCACCAGCAACTCCTGGAGCCTTAGCCCAATCCCTCTTCGGTGGGCCGGCTGCTCAGGCCCTGTCGACACCCAACCAACCTTCGAACACATCCACGCAACCTTCGCCTTCTCCGATGG
Source organism: Colletotrichum acutatum (assembly GCF_030867785.1). NCBI lineage: Eukaryota > Fungi > Ascomycota > Sordariomycetes > Glomerellales > Glomerellaceae > Colletotrichum > Colletotrichum acutatum. Next base: position 384,900 of record NW_026848995.1, read on the forward strand.
ACCAAACTCCGGGTTCAGCAGCGTCAAGCAACAACACCTACATCATGCCCAACTCTCCTATCAAGAGTAGAGGTACCTTGGATGGCTATCGTCCAAGGGTAACAAGGACCTTGGGCCAGCGACCGGCTTGCCTTGTCAACGCCTCTGTCACATATTGTGGCAACAACCATATCTACGCTTTCGGAGGCTTCGATCAGTATACCGACGAAGTATACAATCATGTCCTCAAGCTGGATTTGGTTAGCCACCAGTGGAGTTTGGTTGACAACTACGGCGATATTCCCGGCGTAAGAATGGGTAAGTCATCTTGGTCGCGGAGTGCGGCTTCCTCCACCGCCATGATCTAACAAAATCCAGGTCATACTGCCACTCTATACCAAGGCGACAAACTTCTGGTCTTTGGCGGCGAAAACGAGCATCGGACCTACCTCTCCGACTTGATCATTTTTGACCTGAAAACCGCACACTGGACACAACCTTCGGTAACTGGTCCCGTGCCCAAGGGTCGAGCAAGACACGCAGCGGTGCTACACGAGGATAAACTATTCATCGTTGGAGGCATAACTGGTCACGACAACTACGTTCTTGACGATATCTGCTATCTCGATCTCAAGACTTTCACTTGGTCCCGCTCCTGGCGTTTCGTAGGTCGATTCGACCACTCTGCCTACATTTATGGAGACAGAGTGTGGGTTTTTGGCGGATTGTCTGAGGACATGGACAAGATTGGCGACCTCTGGTGGCTCGATCTCAAGGGCAGTCCGGCTTTTGATTCTGCACCTCACGTTGGGATATACGATCGTCAATCTGGCACCAGTCGCGCTGTTGGATCGCCAAGACAACCTTATTCTATGGCGCATCCACCACCTGCAGTAGGCTCTTCAGGGTATGCCGCCAACTCGCGGACTCAACAAGTCAATCCACCTTCTTTTCAGCTTAAGACCTTTTCACCCATGGCCCCAGGAACAATCTCGTCTCTCAAGTTCATTTCTGGACCCAACATTCCCTCACAAGGGTCCGGCATACACTTCCATGTGTACTCATCAGGCACGCTACTTGACTTTGTGACACCGGCCGCAACTATCACTTCCAAGGAGTGTTCCTTATCAGCACTGGACTTGGGAACTTTGCGATGGCAAAAGCTGGCTGAGGGGCGCGAAATTTTCAAGTCAGGCTACCGATGGCACTACTGTACCATGAACGAGGACGGAACCAAGGCATGGCTGCTCGGATGTCCTACTGACCCTGTCGCTTCGGACTTGGGCCCTAACGGGTTCGAGGAATACCTGAGGTTAGTCATTTCAACCATCCATCAAGTACGGGCGTTTCTAACTCGTCACTCGCAGCGACATAATGGAGATCGATCTTCGTAGATACGGCTTCTTAGGAAACAACTTTTCTTCTGAGCCACGGATAGAATCAAGGCCGACAACGCGAGTAGTCGATCAACCCTCAAAAGGGCTCGGGGCTGACTTGGCAAAACTCTTTGATCATCCTCCCGAGAGCGGCAGTGGCACTGACTTCATCGTCACGGCCTTGGAGGGCGACTATGAAGACGACGACATGATGTCTCGTGTCACAGATGCGTCTGCAGGCCAAAATTGGCTCGCGCCTGACGCTCCTACATCCCAACCAATCCACGTCCACAAGCTTATTCTTCAGGCTCGTTGGCCACACTTCGCCCGGTTATACAACTCCCAGATGGCGGAATTCCACACGAAAAAGATGCACATCCCCGAGCCATACTCAGTGGTCAAAGCTTTTCTTTATTACCTATACACGGACAGCATACACGGAACGTCTGTCAACGAGAGCGGTGCCACCACTGATTTGTCTGACGTGGCTGGGCTCCTCGTCATGTCGAACATTTACGGCATTCCGCACCTGAGACTTTTGTGCGTGAACCGGCTCTCCAAAGAACTCGACGTTGACCATGCCTGCGTCATCTGGCACTGTGCTGGACTAGCGAACGAAGAGTGGCTCCGCAAGCGGGCTGCACAGTTCTGTCTCACACACTGGGGTCGTATCGTACGAACCCAAGGGTTCCTTCGCCTGCCGCGGTCGGCGCTTGTTGAACTCTCTCAGGAAATTGACATGGAGGGCCGCGTCGTGGGCGGTGATGAACTGGAATATGTCGGCGGGTTGGCAGGTTCCCGGTTCGGAGATGGGTGCTCTGTCGTCAGCCGAAAGGAGAGTGTGAGCAGCAACCACACGCAGCTACTCGACAGTGAAGCCGACGACGAAGACGGCATGGAGATGAGCTAAAGGGGTGCTTATGTCGTTCATCCAGGCGCGGCTTGATACACCACCTCCTTTTAATGAGGCGAATCATGATTAGGAAGGGACTAGCAAGATCCCCCCAATAACGTGAACATGGTTATGGTGCAACCTGGTTGGCTTGCACATTTCACCTCAACTCTCAGGGTTTTTGCAAGTAACGAAGAAATGTTTTATGTGGTGGCTAATGGTTTTCGGCATGGTACGGTGTTGGTTTATAGAGCGACTTTGGCTCTGGTTTTCCTTTTACTCAAATCGTGCTGGAGTTCCTGTCTGGTAGACATTGATATCCCACAAACACAATCACACAAAGCCTTTTGTTCTTTTCTGCTCATCGGTTTTTTTGCAAATCGTTCGGTCAATACATTCGTTCAGTCTATATTTTGGGAGATTGTCAAAAAAAAAAAAAAAAGCAGGCAAGGGGAATAAATGAAATGAAAATCATGAGTAAACTTTTCCCAACCAGTGCCCTACTGCAACGCCTACAATCTGTATATCAAACGCAAATCCCTCGCATTTGGCGGGAGAAGATCGTTTTGAAAAGAGACCCGAGAAAACGAAAATTTGACAAGAGACTATTCAATAGCCCAAAGGTCAAGCCAACCCTTACTCGTCTGTTTTTTTTCTTCCAACTCATTGCCTCCAAGCTCATACAAAGACTTTTTCCAGACCATCATTTCTGCATTCACTCCCCATCCTCCCCTAAACCTCGTAATTCCCTCCTCACAAGTCTCAGCATCCGTGGACAGGATTGTATCCATCCCGCAACGTGAAACCATCTTCACTACGCTCTTGCTCCCAAAGCAGTGAGAATGAACGGTAGAGCAAACCTACACAGGCAGCCGGTTACCAACAAAGAAAACTAAACAAGCGGACAAATCAAAAGAAACCAAACATTGCCGGCCTGCTCTGATGGCCTCAAAGCCGTCTGACCTCGACCGCAGCTGCCGAGGCTTGTATTAATCTAGAAAGGAGTTGTATCGTGGTCGAAGAATCGCAAGCGTTACTGGTAAGTCTATGAGGGTATAAGATGGGGAACAGACTCGATCGAACTAACAATCGACCTGAAAACCGCCCGCAAAAGCATTCAAACGCCGCTCCGTATGCCGCAAACCAACCGCATGACCGAGACATTGGATCGTGATTCCGAGGCCGAGGTCGGGGTGCTGTGCGGTTCCCAGCGACCCCGGCGATGCCTCGGAAGTCACTTGAATTGGGTGTGGTGAAATCGTCGGACGATTGATCCCTTACATCATCTGGTCTTCGCCGATTCCAGGCAGGTTGGTCATAGAATTCTCCATGAGACCCGGCAGGCTAGCGAGATTGTTCAGTCCTGCGGCTAAGAACTTGAAATCGGGATTGCAAGGTGCGGAGTGTCCCTTGTGCTGTATTTTCTGTTAGTCGCTGCATCTCGTTTACTTCTAGCAATATCTATGAACTTACGTATTTGAGACCGTTCAGGTTCTTGTAGCGCTTTCCGCAGACGTCGCAGGAGAAAGGTTTCTCCTTTTCCATACCCAGAGTACCGGGATAAGGAGTGCTAGTTTCGGGGTTGACGATAGAGAAAGTGCCATCACCGTTTTCGTGTAGCTGTTGTGTCTGGTGCCCGTGTGTCTTGTGGTACCTGATTTTGGACCCTGATTAGCCACCTGTCACACACACCCAGCCAGGATGTGGAAACTTACTTGAGACCGTTCTGGTTCTTGTACGCCTTTTCACAGCCGATGACGGGGCACTTGAAAGGCTTATGTTCCTCCGGAATCATCATTGCGCCAAACTTTTGGATCAAAGCCTTGTTCGCTGCGCTGTTGGGCTGGCTAGGATCGAAGCCCATCCCAATGAGATGTGCCTGAATGGCCCGCTGTTGGTTGGTAAGAGCGCCTCCAGGGCTGAACAGGTGTTTGCCGGGATCGTTGATGCAGAACTCGGAGGCAGAGTTTCCGAAGCTCACGTCCCCGAAGTTGGATCCGTTGAGCTCCATGTTGCCACCCATAGGCATGCCTGGCAGGTCGTCGTCCATGTCGTCCATATCGTCCATGGACTGCATCGGGGAGTTCTGGAAGCCGTTGTTGGGGCGCTGTTGCTGTGGCGTCTGCTGGGTGGTAAGCGTCGGGGTGTTTACAGATGATACCGTGGGGTTGTGCTGCAGCCCGAAACTGGCGGCTGCAGGCGTTGGTGGCTGGGATGTCCGCAGTCCTTGAGTGAGACCCGAGGCGTTGACGTGCAACTGAGGTCGCTGTTGCTGGCCAAACATTTGCCGAGTCTGGGACATGGTTCTCTGGCTATCGTCCATTTCCATGGTTCCCAAAGCATCGTCCATCTCCATGTCACCAACGGCGTCCATCTCGTCGAATTGCGACATCTGTGCATGCTGTTGTCCTGCCATGTTTTGCTGACCAAGCTGCATGCCCAAACCTCCCATGCCTCCGCCAAGGTTGGAACCCGGACGGCTTGGTTGTCCAAGCTGTGACATTGAAGTAGTATTTTGTTGCTGAGTCTGGGGTCTTGCGCTGCTAGCTCTGGATGAGGGCTGTGTGGGTATCGCGGCGAACTGGGAAGAAAAGGGCGCATTGCGTGCAGTGTTCGGACTGGGTTGGGTGTGCGACTCTTCATAATGCTGTAATAGATCGTGAAGGTTCGGCAAGTTCAAACCGCAACAAGTGAAGTCCTTCATGAAACTCGCCTCAAGCTTGGGCAAGTAGGAGCCGGAGTGGAAGGATGGCGAGGCTTGGTGTGCGAACGGTGACGTGCCTGCCATGGCGATGCTAGTAGAACTAGTTAGCGATAATTCTTGCACGCACGAGCGTCACTGCGACTGGTGACATGCCAATGGTCGCCACCAAAGCATGTATGTGACGCAAATGAATGTAGGAGGGCAGAGAGGAAAACGGAGACATACTCATCGCGAATAAAGCTGCCAAAAGACATACCTCCCCAGCTCGCGCCAGCACCCATGAGGCTGCCAGCGAGACTCTCTCGTCTCTGGCGGTTGACGTGGTCGCGGTTGGGGTTGGCCATAGAAATTGGCTTAGGACCAGCGCTGACAAAGGAGTCCTGACGACTCCGACCCATGGCCGAATCCATGGCTGGGCCAGTGGTCATATCGATACTCTTGGTTGGGATGGGAGCAAAGTCGAGAAGCTCGTCGGGGAGAGCAAAGGGGTTTCTGTCGAAGCTGGACTTTGCGGGGCCTGAGGGGGAGGTGGATGAAGGGTCCCTCGTGCTTGTGGGTGTGGCAATGGTGATTGGCTTGGTGGACCAGAGGCCTGCGCGGGAATCACGAACGTCAAAGGGGTCTGTGGGTGTGAGGGGTTGCGATGAAGGAGAGTTTGGAGTGCGGGATGACGAGTTGGAAGAACCAGAACCTGGTGAAGGAGAGGCGAAGATGTTGTCGGAGGCAGAAGGTGGTGGTGGTGTTGTAGTGGTGAAAGAGGAAGCCGACGCACGATAACTAATATTATCGGCGCTGGCGCAGTCACTTCTGCTGGGCGTGCGCCTGGGTTCGCTGTTGTGGGCGGCGGCGGCGGTGGACCGGGTCGACGGGTCCCTTGGGTCCTCGGTACTTGTTGGGTTGAACCAGCGAAGGGCGCTCCTCATGTCAGCTGGAAGTAGCCGTTGTATTGGGGTTAGGCAGGGGATCCGTGGCTCCCAGAACGTTTCTCGACCCTTTTTGTGGGTACTTATTTAATCGGGCCACTGAATGCAGCCGGCGGATGCGCCCCGAAAAAGGAGATCGAGTCCGCGTCTCGACTAGCAGCGCTGCCGCTGTAATGTGTCAAGAGAAAAAAGAGGGGGGAGGGGTGTGAGGGAATGCGTGCGTGTATGTGTTGTGTTTGTGTGCTGCACTTCTTCTTTCCCCTGTTGCTCTTGTTTTTTTCTCTTTGGTTTGGGTTCTCTGCAAATTCTGGGGAATAGACAGAGGAATATGAGGGGAGAGGCGGGACGTGGTGCAAAAGGTAGGTATTGGATGTCTCGAATACGATTTGCTGGGGGTACTGCGGCGGTGGCAGGTCGAAGCTTAAAAAGTGATGGCCCAAGTACCTTTTCCCGGAAAGTACCTTGGGCAACGAAAGGTTGGGAGGTACCTGACGGAACAGTTCGTGGTGGCCGTGGTTTTGGTGTACCGCCTAGGGAGGCGAATAAAGGTGGGCTGGGGACCGACCGAGGATGGTGGATGGGTAGGTATTCCGGCGACGGCGACGGCGCGTGGTATTGGTAATGACCTCTAGAGGCGCGTTCAAAGGTCGGAGGCGAAAATCAAGTGCGCAAGTCTTCCGCGTCTTAGTGGTTTCTACAGTCCAAAGATCGGAAACGAGCTAGTTCCGGAAGGCTGTGGAAGTAGTGGTGACGGCTGGATGATGCTATCTCCGAAAAGTTGTGACCGATCTATGTCCGCGGAGGCGTAACAGCGACGCTGGGTGAGGCTCTCAGCTGAAGATGGGGATGAGCGTTGATCATCGAAGAAGGCAGTCGACTGTCGAGGCGAATCAACGAGTATTGTACTTTTTGAACGGTTGCTTGGGTGTTGTCGATGCTGTTTATTATGATTATAAGAAGTCGTCTTATAGTCTCGACAAGGGGTTGCTGGAGTGGGTATTGGTATCGATTGCTGTGTTGTGTTCTTCTGTCGACAACACCAGACTGTAAATGGACGAGGCCTTGCGGGCTCGAGATGAAGAGGAAGTAAAGGCAGTATAAATGTATGACTGGTAGATTTGGGGAAGCAGATCTGGGACGAAGTCAAGAACAGAAGCACAACAGATGTCCGGGGACGAAAGCCAGGACGGGGACGGGGTTATGAATAAGAAGGCAAGCGGTATGATGGAGGAGATGTGCATGCGTTGACTCGACACAAGAACAAATCCGGGTTGTCCTGGCGCGAGAGTCAAGGTACTTGACCTGGTCAGTCCAGGCTCTAGGTTGATCGGTCCAAGGGCACCTTGGGAAGTAAGTCGGGACTTGGGGAGAAGACGGAGGAGGAGGAGGGTATCTGTAGGATAAGGCAGAGCACGGAACTTGGAAGGCGCTTGGAAAGCGGTCCCTCGACGAAAGCTGGGCCGATGTTTGGGGGTGGGAAGTGTGGGAAGGTTTTGGGGGTGTCATTGACGACGGGGGGTCCAGTCCATGTTAGTAGCACCTTACTGTCCGTCTGTCTGTCTTTCTATTCCATGAACCTGAGGGCTGTCATCTACATACATAGTACCAACTGCCCGAACATAAAGTACGGTCTCTACGCAGGAGGTGAAGCAAGCTGGAGGTATGCAGGAGATGGCGAGAAAGGCAAAGCGAAAAAGCGAGAAGGGGACCCAATCGTCTTGTCTCGGGCTGGCAGGCACACCGATGTTGAGCTACACCTTAGACTTTCAGCACTCCCAGATCCAGAAGGGGAGTTTGCTGCAATAGCACACACTCACACACCACCAACATGCTGGTTACCTGCGTACCTGCGTACTTTCCCGTCGGAACCGTAGATATTGGGTCTGAGCCCAACCTCAGGCGCGGGCGAGGCAGAGAAGGACGGGGGAACACGGGCGAATGGCACCACACAGACACACACCTTAACGGCCGATGACTGTTAGTGTGACTCCTCGACGACAAACGGTTCTTTCGACAACGACCAAATCAAAAGGCAAATCAGCCCCAAGTGTCTGATCTAGTCCGATGTACCGGTCATTGATGTTTCCTGGGTTAGAGTAAGACAGACAATTGCACCGTTTGTTTAGGGGGTTTGTGTGGGATGGCCTTCGTCTCGATGTTGATATCCGGTGGGCAAGGTACCTACCTTTACTGTGTAAGGTAAGGTAAAGCAGGACCTGACATTTTGGAGAGACGGCAGGTACAAGATACTTTGTACCTGCCTCCAAAAGTAGCGTTCCTCAGCTCAACGGACGGTACCTTATTCGGCTTACCACACCCTTCCTTCCCGTCGTTGACCATGTCAAGTTCTCAAGTACTCCGTACCTCGTCTTCCATTGCAGACTTCCAACGAGCTGAGGTGATATGAACAGGTAGTACGCATCTCAGTGCGGTAAGCGCTCCTGCTCCGCGCTCCTGCTCCGCGCTCCGCATGAACGACGGAGGCGGCGACGACAGGAAGGAGGCAGGAGATGACACCGGGCAGGCAAGTGCGTCCTGGGTCAGACGATCTTCTCGACGAATGGCAGGTCCGGTCAAGGTAAGGTAAAGGCAAGGCAACGGTCATAGCAAGGGACTTTTCTCGAGGCAGGCGTGGCACGATCCACCGAGGAAGGAACAACAGACGAGGAAAAAGCAACAAGTCGACCAGCTGGCGCCACAGGGGACCTGTGATTCCACTCTTTCACGACTCCATTCTTACTCTCGAGTCTCGAAGGAGGGCAAGGGAGGCACCGAGGTCGAGAAAGAAGCAATAATGAACAGGTGAAGACGAGGGCTTGCCTGCGTGCCTGCCTGTAGCCCTGTACTGATTTTTAGCGCCTGCCTCGAGGCGGATACCATACGACAGGGTACGTAATGGCGGATATCCCCTTCTCTCACCTGCAAAGATTCGTACGAAATACTCCGTAAAGTCTGGAATGACACACCTCATTGATGGCTTCAAAACTTTCCCAGCCGTCCAACCTTCTGGCATTAGCCGCAGTCAATATTGATCGATCAATCAAAACAGGAGAAGAGTTTCCCTACACGATTTTATACGGCCCATTTTTGGACGCGTTTCTGCCATGCTAGATACCTCCTCCCCAAGGCCGCATGCACACCCATTACACTGCATCGAACCGTTCCTAGATCAGCTTGTTGCCACACGGCCAGCGGCGTCCGTCGACATGTGCCGGCACCATCCCGGCCGGCCCCCAATTATGGCCCATTGGTCCCTTGGCCTCCCCTTTCGACGCTACCTCCCAGGCCAAGTCTTGTCTACGTCTGTCACAGGCTGTCCTAGCGTAACGACTTACATGATCCATGATCAAACGCTTCTTATCCACCGTCTATTTTCCGCTGTTCCCACCTACGAAAGCCCATCTTAACTCTCCAAGGAAGGAAGGAAACAGACACTTACGGCAGGTTCCACGGCGATGAATATGAATCCCGTGTCAGAGACGAAGGCCTCAAGCACAGGGGACGGAGCAGGATCCAAACCGTTACGTGATCGACCCAGTCTCTTGGGGACGCTCTGGGAATCGAACAAGGTCATGGTCACTGTGTTAAATGGAGCCCTCAAGCCTGTCTGCCCACCATATCCACGCCAGGCCACATGAAATGCCTACATTCGACGGATACGTACTTGGATCGATGGAACTATTTCATCACCTCTCATCTCCTATACCGACAAGCCACGCACGGGCACGATTCAGGTTGCCAAACATGGAGCAGTGAGCCTACCTACTTCGAGTAGCCCGGAGCGCTGGGTCGATGTCCTGCGAGACAACGAAAGCCTGGTCAAGCTGGCTGTTGGTGCGAATACGGATACACTCTACGAATACAGGACAAGCACCATTGGCTTCTGCTGAGAGAGGCTGGTTGGTGGGTGAGTTGCGCCGGCCCTGCGCCTGATCGTCAACCTGCCTTGCCGACCAGGACGTCACCAGCCGCAGGCCAATCGTAGGTGTCAGTCATCCGGCCATCGACGATGCCCCCAAGCAACGTACAGTACTCAGACATATTGGAGGCTGCTACTCCAACTCGTCCCCCAAGGCTTGTCCGCAGATGCGAACCGCGAGCGATGTACCCAAAGACCCAAAATTGATTTTCGTGGCAGTTTCTCATACAAGTTGAGCTCCGCAGGAAGCACCGGCTGGCTACAACATCAAATCAGAAAATCAACGTCAGCGAGCCACGAATTGCCCAGAATTATTCTGTAGCGGTGGATCCTACGGTACCGACGGATGGAGATGCCACGAGATGACTGGACAAGGCTGCCGCACACCCGCCTCTAAGCTGCCATGCTTGACTCATAGCCAGACGTTTAGTGTCGGGGACAGGCCTGCTTGGCCACCCCATGCTCCATGTCAAAGTCTCCTGCACTCATCGGCCGCTACCCGTCCTCGGTGATTGACCGTCTTCAACAACAAAGACGAGATACAAGATTGTTACTGAACGTAAAGTGCCCTTGGCCAAAAAGACGAGCCAGAACAGCGAGGCAGAATGCCGCATGGCTTTCCGAAGCGGCCGATTCGATAGCATATCCCAACTTCCTGACAGAAAGAAGGTAGGAAGCTACGGAAGGGGTTCCGAATCCTTGGTGTGCCGACCACCACCACCCCAGCAAACCCCTCCAGAAAGTAGATTCGAGATGCGATTGCTGTCTGTCACTGCACACAGCAGGACAGAGATGAAGGAAGAGGAGAGGCGCCTCGGAAGATGCCTGCATCCTGCTTCGCTTTCTACTGCGTACGCATATGACGACGGTCAAGCACTCAGAGAACTCAAAGCGAGCTCAAGGTGACATCCATGGAAACTCCTAAGAAGTTTGTGGGAACGTCGGAAAAGAAAGTGGCAGAAACAGGGTCTCTCTCAGCTCTGCAACCTCTGGGCCCGCAGCAAGGAAGGCGGTCTGGTCTTGCATACAATACTTACATGTCTGCTTTCGGGGTCCAGGGCTGGGTGCCTTACCCACGACGTTTACCTCATGGTGGAGGCGCTGGCACGCTGGCACGGCTGGGAATGGGAACACGGTGCAGCGAATACATGCAGAAGCGGAACAGAAGCAACACCCCACCACCGACGCCGGTCCACTCCGGACCCGACGAATGACAGTTTCGACAATGGTATCCCCAAAGCCAAAGACGCAGCCAAGTCCAGCGTCGGGACGCCAGGTTTGTGCCTCGCTACGATATCCTTGCTAGCCGCAACAACTAAAACGAGCCTAACGCTCGCCATGCACACCCTGCTGCCTTTTCCCAGAATTCGCTCCCGCTCCGGATGAATTCACCGTCGCATGGGTGGGCTGCGCGAGGCACTTGACACTTTGCTACTCAGGGACATGGCTCCTAGCGTTTGCTGGCTGGCAGAAGCAGAGGCTGGCAAACCCCAAAGCCGCCTACGAACACCGCTCCTTAGCGCCGCATGCCTGGATCCCAATTTCGCCGACATTTCTGACCTGTCTCAGAGGAGAGGACCGTTTGTAACGAGCAACCCATCGTCACTACGGATACCTCGCTCTTGGGAGGAAAGGCGGTGTGGAACGTTTCTCACGGACACTTTACCTACCACGGCAGACGACCGCCCACGATCTACAGCAATTCCGTACAGATACGCATACTCCCTGGCTCGTCAAGCATAGAGCATGGGCGCGTATGAGAAGACCGAGGCTTTTCATTTCGCCTGCAGACTGATGAGCGAGTTGCAGGTAGAAGAAGCCACAGACAACTTACAAGTTGGAAGAGATCGACTGAGTCCGCAGCCGCGGGTAGCGAGAAACAACAAATGCATACACCGAATAATATCCCAAGTTCCCAGCACCAAAGTACCACCGCAAACGGCGCCCCGTAATACTCGATGCATCATTTCCTCGTCCAAAAAGCTTTGGGATAACCTTTCCCCCTTGCTGGGGCTCGCCGCAACCTTCATCTCAGTGAGATACAGCTTGATTTGGCAAAGCGCTGTACCAACTTTTCTGCCATGCTTTCACCCCAAGACTGTGATTCGACAGGCAACGTGGTCCAAGGCAGTGGACCAAAAGAGCCGTAGATCTCCAGGGGATTGACTCGCTTGTCATCTCTCCCACCAGATGAGGTGCACATGGGCTTCGAAGCGTGGCCGCAAGCTACCGGATCTCTGTGCGATCTTGAGTTTACACCTCGATCTCGAACCCATCCACTTCACTCCTACCTAGGCTGCACCCTCGATGGTACGACCCGCCGTTGACCTACGTACTGCATGTGATGGCCGTGGCCAGAAGCACCATATTGTACGATTTTCCTCGCCGATCTTGCTCATCAAAACCGGCTTGCCACAATCGTCTCCCCGCTGACCCGGCCAACTGTTAAAGGAGCAATCCAAGATCCTGCGTGCGCTTGGCCGACGAACCACTAACACTGACACCACCACCCACACTTCACCCCGCAGGCACGGAGCCCCGAACGCTCCTCATGTTACATGACCCGGCCGAGATCGCGGAGACGGCTACGGTAACGTCAGCGTTTGTCCACCGTTCGGCCGTCCACCCAGATGACAAGATGTTGATGCCAGGAACCGTAGCGGGGTAACGCCTGAAATGCCGCAATCTCGATACTGCATGGTCGGCTGTCCATCACTCTTCACCGGCCCACCTGTGGATACACATGGTTCTGCACACGAGCCGATATTTCTTCCCTCGGGTAGGAGATTATTGCAGGTTCCGTGCCTTATTGCTATTGAGCCTTGTGGCTCCTAAACTCTCTGGCTGCATATCCGTAGTCCCTCAGTCATCACAAACCACAAATGTTATTTGGGAAGCCCTAGACTTTAGCGTAGCGCTGCAAAACCCAGCAGCAGGATTGGCAACCCATAACTCCTCAATCGCGAAGGACCTTGGGTTGCGGGCATGCCCTCACAGGAGCTACTCGCAGAGCCTGCTTTCGAATGCCCGAGAAGGCATCTGGTTTCAACAGTTATTACCAATCATTCTTGGTTATTCTCGACATACAGGTATAGCGAAAAGGAGAGATGACTTGCTTAGCAACTTCAGGGCCTATACGCACTACTTGGCGCTAAAGCCGAATTATTCTGGATAGGTACGTAATGTCTTCAACGCCGTGTTCGCTTCAAGCGAATGACTCGGCGCCAACCGATCTGAGAGCTTCGGACCGGGCTCGCCCAGGATGAAGCCTTGACGCGGTGTTAGGTAGAGAAGACATTGCCGAAGTAGGCCCAATAACATAAGGGGCTGCCCTCAAACAGCCTCCGCACAACGACAGTCCATGATGCATGCATGAGGCATGATTCAGACTAAAGGAGGCCCAGAGCCGAGACCCAGCAGTTCGGACGACTGTACGAATGAAGCAGCGTTATGGATGACGGACAACATTGGGAATGTAGGTGCTAAAGGGGCGCACGAAACGAATACACCAACAAAGACAACTTTCCCGAAGGAAGAAGCAGCCTCTTGAGGCTTAGTGACGATTTAGACTCAAATCAGTCGCCGTGGCCTCGAGCCTTCGAGATCCGTCCTCCGTGTGTACACCCAAAAGCTACAAGTCGCTCGGTGACTCGGGCTTTGTCGGAGGCTGAGGGCAAACGTGGCAGGCGGGAGCGCACAGAGGACCCTGACCCTAGCAAGGATCGTGGAAGGTTTCTAGAAGACGGTTCGGGCTGAAGAATGAGGCGCACGGGAATCGCCCCCGTCCCTTTCATCAATACCTCGTGAGGACGAGCCTTCACTAATTTACTACGTAGGGGACCTTGACCTGGTCTGTGATTTCGTTTGCCATACTAACACACGAATCCGTAGACTGTGTATTACAACGGAGTAATACATCACCCAACCAGCGGTGAGAATTACGGGGCGCATCTGTATTCTGTATGCAACGCATAATAGCGAGGACCCTGAATCGGGGCGGAAGCTCTGTTGCATGTGGATATTGGTGGACTGCATGACTTGGACCCTGAGTGTCTCTCGAAGCTTTGAAACAGAAGAGCACCCGAAACTCGACGAGATTTAAGCTACGGAAATTTGGCCTCCTATATTCTCGCGCCAATGCACCAACAGCACCACCGCTACCACTCTGGAGAGGATTTGGGTTTTGCCGGTTTGACGCAGCCATGAGATGAGTTTCTGCTCACCGCCTCTGGGTGCTCGTCCACACACCGCCAAGATGTGTTGTTTGACACTTTCTGCGCTGAATATTCACTTCAGGCCGGTCTTGCGAATCTGCGAAGCTTACTCAGAAATATCACGCGCTTTCCTAGGCATCTCCAAGCGCCGTGCTTTGCGGGGAACACGCCGAACACAGCAGGAACGGACTAACAACCACATATCTGCGATTCCTTTTGCTACCTAGCACCAGTGTGAAGCAAGAGGCAATGCATGGCCTTTTTAGCCAGCTGACATCTCGCCAAATGCTTTTCTAGTTGTTGCGAAGCGCCGTTCAACATGGCTGGACCCTGAGCCTTCACTTGCGAGATGAGAACAATTCATAGCCATTGCAAGGCGGTCAAGGGCTGGGAAGAGACAACAACAACAACCACGACGACTTATGTCTATGGCGACCTCGGACCAACCCTCCATGCGCACTCTGGTGTTGCAATTACAAAATCCTCTTTGCCGCATGCGCCTGGCTAGCGCACAAATGAAAGAAAGGAAAATGGTATAAATGAGAGTGGTGCCAGAAATGCAGATTACCAACATCAGGCCACTCCCATCCTTACAGAGAGCAACTGGCGAGTATCCGTACCTTACTTATTTGTGTCCAACGGGATGAGCGTACGCGGATAATATGGGGCACCGGGCTGAGCGTTCGGGCGCGGCCGGTGAGTGAAAGGGGCCGTTTTACGGGGAGACTTTGCTGTCAAAAGGGGTCGCCCTCGGCAGGTCGGATTCAATGGACTTGGAAGGCAGCATTTCTTACCGGGCGCTCAGGCCCGACCAACGCGGAGAGAGATAGAGAAAGAGAGTTGACCCAGCCGAGGGCGGCGTCCCTGTCATCAAGAAAGCAGTGGACATAAGTCGGCGATCTCCAGGTCCGCAGCTGAATGATCCCCGATACGCGAGTATTTTCACTGCAGCAGTCTGCTCGAAGCCTCGGGGGGACAAGGCGTTCGGCGTTTGAAATCCCATAATTTACTGGAGCCTCGAGCAAACGGCGAAAATAGGGAACTCTCTGGCAAAGTGGTCAGACTGACGACCGATGGGAATGTGCGGCGCCTCGTCAGGTTTTTGTGCCTCTGAGGGAGATGACAGCCAATTAAAAGAGACTAAATCTTGCTCTCTGGGCTTACTCAGCCATTGCGGAAATTTCTCGGTGTTTGCAGAGGTGACTGATTCCGCGGAGGGCTCTGGACTGAGCGAGCCCGGCCGCTGAACAGCCGCTTTGCGGTGCCGCGAGGCGTTGCTGAGAGCAGGGCCAGCACTTGCGGGACGGCAAAGACCGGGCAACAAGGGTCCATTACATCATGCCGTAGCGACGACCTCATGGCACGATTCTGGGTCCCATGAGAGCTTTTTTCGCCCATGCGGCGTCCCGTCCACCAGGTTTTCAATCGCCGTCTGCTCTTGTCATCAACTTTGACAATTCCATTCATTGGATATAAGGCCATTGGCACTCGTCTTCAGCCTCACGGTCTTATTTTCAGCTGCACAGAAACATTCATCAACACTATCGAGACAACAATCCACTGAGACCTTTGACCTGACCTTTGCGAAAACGAGCAAAGGTAGCTTCGAATCCCGATCCGTCATCCATCCGTCACCAACCACCACGTAATTACGACACTACTATCCCCACGACCACCGCCGGCTCAGATCCCGACGACACCAAAACCTACAAGGCTGCGCACCTAAACCGTTGTTTTTTGCAGCTTCAACTATTTTTCTCTTTATTAAGGAACAAACACCTGTTCCCCCCTCTACGATCCGGAAGGTCCACACCACTTTACACACCACAGACCACCCCGCACAACCCGCAAACATGAAGGTTCTCAGCAAAGAAGAGGAGGCCGAGCACTACAGCGTCGTCGTCAAGGCCGGTCTCATCGGCGGCACGGCCGGCCTGGCCGTCGGTCTCGGCGGCGTCCTCTTCGCAAGCAAGCGCTACCCGTCCTTCCGCCAACTCACCCTGCCGTTCCGCTCCTTCCTCGTTACCTCGTCCGCGACCTTTGGCGCCATCGTCCACGCCGACCGCGAGTCCATTCGCTTCGGCAAGGAGAAGGACCCCATGTACGGCTACAAGGACGCGACAGCGCGCGCCATCGCCGAGGCGAAAGCCAACGAGACGGAGATGCAGAAGCTCAAGGAGTGGGGCCGCGAGAACCGGTACTCCATCGTCTTTGCGTCGTGGCTCGCGTCCATGGGTGTCGCGCTCGCCATCGTCGGCAAGGATAAGTATCTCACCGGCGCGCAGAAGCTCGTCCAAGCGCGTGTCTACGCGCAGGCCCTCGCGGTCGTCATGCTTGTCGTGACCGCCGCCTTTGAGATGCAGGACGCCAAGACGGGCGCCGGCCGCTGGGAGACGGTCATGATCATCGACCCCGAGGACCCGGAGCACAAGCACCTCATCGAGAAGAAGATTCACAAGGAGGAGTACGAGGGTCAGGACTTGTGGAAGGGTACGTTGACATTCCCCAAACTTATCTCCCCGAGCGGGTGATCAGCTGATCCCCACTCTTGCTATCGGAGCTCTTTACTGACATTCTATCAAACAGATATGGTTGCTGCCGAGGAGCGGCGCATCGCTGCCCGCAAGGCTTCCGAGCAGAAGTAAATATTTCTAGGAGCATCACTCGACTTATCACCCATACATCCATCTATTCTATGGAACCCCATACAGGGTTTCCTGTACGAACTATTTCCTATGTCATTCGCGAAGCAAGGTTTCCCACGGAGCAGGGAGACGATCAGCTTGGCGGATTGATTTCATCTCTTGCATTGCCGGCGTTATTTTTACACAGAGGGAGAAAAGTGTTGGTGACCGGGCCACGGCCTTTGCCATTCAACATCCATTGATGATTGTTCGAATGTCGCTATGAGAGAGTGACATTGGCAAGCAAGAAACTAGATGTCCTGATATATCAATCTGGGGGTTCAGCAAGTCTTTGCCAAAATACAATTCCTACTTAATTCACGTCTTGGTTGCAGTTCCCAAACTAGTTCCCCCGTGTCAGCATGTATAGAACGATGGCGAGTATTTCTATCGCGTTGGGAGGAATCAGACCACTGAGGTGGTGTGATACGACCACACTCTTAGAGCCATGAGCCATATATGCCTACTACAGCCCCCCAAGCAATCGTCAACCCAGAGCCACCATTTTTCTATTTTTGATGCCCGTTATCGGTTTCGTTGCCATCTACCAAGAGAAATCGCAGGGAAACGGAAACACTAGCAATCCAGGACACGCTAGGCTACGGTATCCGTACTTACGCAGTACAGCGGAACATCGAGACGAGGGGGGGGGCCAAGCTCCCGTGATCCTTGGCGGAGCGCAACCCACCCCTCCTTTTCCTCCTTCTCCTTGCCCTCCGTCTCCTCCGTCCTGGGACCTCCGACGTTAACTTTTTCCTTGCTACTCCAAGTCTAAGTAAGAATACCTACTCCAACTTAGTCTACGTACTGGACCTCGACTCCAAATGATCATCAGAAAAGCGACTCCTTGCTGGACATGACGTACCTCCCCGCATCAAACCACCCCATCTATGTATCCCCCCTACTCGCGCAGCAAGCGGTACGGGCCAGGCCAGACACCGAAAGATTCGCGAGTCATTCCAAAAAAAAAAAAAAAAAAAGTACGAGTTGCGTTTGTCGATCCGGCATCCCACGATTGGGTGATGTACGGATACAAGGGCAAACCACCACCCGATGTTACATACTAAGTGTATCCGTAGTTGAGAGATCTCACAATTACGGATTCGTCACGTCACGTCACACAATGATAGATAAGCGAACACGACAAGAGAGCAGATCCCAACACTCTGCGCCTCTGTCCCTCTGATGTGAACGGGCCAAACAAATATGTTCCACAGGTATATAAGATGAGTAAATAAAAACAGAGGATAACGCATGCCTGCCTGCCCGCCCACCTATCCATCGCCCACCTTGGATTTTAATAAAGCCGTTCCGTCATCAAGCATAGGTAGATAACTGCAGATAAAAAGCATTGCTGCTTTGGAAAACGACGCACGAAATTTGGGGTGAGGAGAAGCAGATTAAACCAGATTTCGGTGTATGACAAAGATGTTGTTGAAAAAGCAAGAACAACGGCAGACTCCCAGGCCCTTCCTTGAATCTCAGACCTCAATAGTGAAGTGACTAATCTGGGAATAATACGCGTGCACAGCCAGTTCCAACATCCAGACATCGCTAAACACTTCGCTGCCGTCGAACCCACCAATGATGAACAGACGGCTGTCGTACAGCACCGTGCCGTGGTATCCACGGCCGCTAGGCGGCAAGCCGTAGACGCGCCGACGATCCCACGTCATGGTAACGAGGTTAAGTAGCAGGACATCGTTGGAGTATTCGTTGCCATCGTGTCCACCAACAATGAATAGATAGGAGCCTACGAGGGTGGCCGTATGTGATAGGCGGCGGTAGGTCTGCGGGATGGACACGGCTTTCCAAATATGGGCGTCGACATCGTAGACCCACACGTCGTTGAAGCACTCGCCGCCATCGGAGCCGCCAAAGATGATCAGCTTGCTTCCCACCATGTTGGCGGTGTGGTAGCCGCGGGGCTTCGGGCGAGTCTCCCGGACGCCCGGGGGCGGGGCCCGCTCGGGCCCGGAGACAAGCTTCCATGACATCTTGTTCATATCGCTAACGTCGAGGCGCCAGACATCGTTGAGAGCGCGAACCCCATCACCGCCTCCAAAGATGTAGATGCCATTCTTATAGAGGCAGGCTGTGTGCGCGCGACGTTTGGACGGGACGCGGTCGCCTATAATCTTTGGCCGGTGCCACCTGAAATTCGTCGTGTCTAGAACGTATATATCATTGTAGTAGGCGGGCCCATCGCCACCGCCAAAAATCACCAGCTTTTTGCCGACAGCTGTGCAGGTCATTGCGCGCAGTGGCACAGGGATCTCGCCGGTAACGTGCGGTACGGACCAGTAGAAGGCATCTGCATCAAAGACGTAGAGCTCGTTGAAACAGGCGCGGGAGTCGCAGCCTCCAAACACAAATATGTTGGATCCAACAAGCGTGGTCGTGTGAGCGCGAAGTGACGTATGGGGAGCCCCTGAGACGGGCGCTCGCGACCAGTACATGCCTGATGATGGGGCCGGAGGTACATCTGGCGCAGTCTTTGGGTCCTGGAGGGGCGGAAAGGGGATATGTTGACCTTTGGGTGCGGATCTTGAGGAGACTGTCGTCGAGAGCTGGCGTGTTGAGGATGACGAGAGAGGGAGCGAAGAAGGCTTTGCGGCTATGGCAGACGTGGAGCGCATGGCGATAGGGCGGCGGCCGTCACGGTCGGAGCCGTGACCACCGGTAGACTCGGAGCCATCGTTGCTGTTCAGCGTCGTGGCATCGCTGGCAGTATTGCTCGGCCGGAAGGACGGCGGCGGAGGCCTAGGGGTATTCGCACTCGTGGGTGTCGTACGAGACTGTTGTGAGGCCTGGGCCTGGGACGCCGACTGGGAGCGCTGGCGAATGGAGAGTTCGGAGGGTTTGCGGCGACGGTCTTGACTCTTGGAAGCAAGGTGACCGGGCGTATGGGAACGCGGGATGATGGGTCCTCCCGGAGCGGAGGGAACACGGCGGTGCTGCTCGATGTCGCGGTCGCTGAAGTCCTCGAGATCGTCGGGCACGCCCGGTGGTGGGGGCCGGGAATCGTTGGGCGGAGAGATCTTCTGAGAGCGTACAACCTTGGACTTGAGGGGGGACCGGGGGTTCTTGTCCGAGGACCTGGCCGAATCAGCCATGGTTCGGCGGGGGAATGGTCATTGCCCCCCTCTCGCGAGGATGTGGATGATTGCCCGGGGGGTCGGTCTTTGGGACAAGGCGATTGCGGTTCGAGGGAGGGAGATGGTGTGGAAAGAGAAGGCAGAAAGAAGGTGGTATATCGGGCCAATTGGCGAGGCAAGGTCGTCGGGAGAGCCGTGAGTCGGGAGCAGGCTAGCGGACGTGCGTCGGGGGGCTTCGGGGCTTGAGTCGAGGGACAGATTTGTTTACTCGGTTTGTTGAGGGTTGTGTTGCAGTTGCTGTGTCGTTGGATGACTCGGGGTTTGTGTGGTTTGCTGTGAGGTATGGTACGTGTAGTTCGGTTGCAGAACGCCAGGTAGCCGTAGTAAGGTAGAGGAAAGAATTGGAGCCCAGCCGCAGAAAAGAGATCCACTTTCGTCTTGTTCACAAGGTCGGGTCGGGTCCCAAGGAAGGCTCTAGTGGTGTAGTAGGCGCTGATAGTGGTATCCGTGTTGCAGGAGGCAGGTCAGTACAGTTACTGGCGCTGGCCCTGACAAGAAGGCAGAGGGGAGGGCGGGCGGACGTGGGCTGGCACTGGCAGGGGAAGGTGCGTCGCACGACCTCGGTGACGGGGCCTTGTTAGTGCGATCACTGTCAGGCCTCGGGTAGGTTAACAGGTGTGCCCCCCATGTCACCTACGGGATACTAGGTATGCTTTAAGCCTCGAAATGAGGTAATGAAAGGTACTTTGCTGGAGCAGCATCCATCGGCTCCGTCCCTTCCCTGGGCTGAGATTGGCGGGATCCGAGGGCTAGAAGGCCTAGAAGGGCTGGAAGGGCTAGCCTCTGGTCCCTGGGCAATTCCGCCCACGTATCACAACCCTCGTTAAGGCATCCCCCTCGCCAAAGCCAAGCACAGACCACTGTCGGCCCCTGCATTGGCCTGCTGTGCTCCTCCAGACTGCTCGCCACACTAACTTACCTGCCGCTGTCTTTGCTGTCACAGTGTCACCTCAGGGCATGGTAAGGCAGCTCGCCCATGGTGGGTGTGATTGGTCGCGTGAGGTCACAGGTGATCCTCTCCAGCTAGCATCTGCCAATTACTTCACACGTATTCTAAATGCTCAGCGAGTGTCCCATCATGTTTGAGATTCCATGTCATTGTGAACGTCTTATACTTCGAGACAGTGTCTCTCTTTGAATTCATTCTCCCAAATATGGGTGAGCTCCGGGTTTGGCTCTGCGCATGAAAATAACCAGCATGTGATCATGGGGGAAAAGAAGATCTCACACAGTCACACTACCACGTGAGGGTATTGAGTATCTTTTTCGTGTAGGAATACTGAGTGACATCGAATCAATGTATCGACACCAGGCGACCGAGCTGTCTCCGGAGAAGCGCAAGTATGGATATTTTCAGTGAAATGGAACTCAAATTGAGAAATCACCAGGTCAAGGTAACCATTTGCCAAGGAAATATCATCACCAGCTGGGTACGGCTTACTAGTAAAAGGTTCGATTGCCTGACATTATAGATGCTACATATATCTCTAAGCCCTACCCAGCAAAGTGTTGAAGGGAGTATCCCAATTTCACAACATGCCTCGCGGGATTGCACCCCGATACCACCCATGGTATTGCCATCAAGCATCATCTGGGAGCTAACGAGCTCATTACAGACGGCGGGGAGCATTTACTGATGTAGACAATGGTTCCATGTATAGTTGGCTAGGTGAACCTACTGAAGAATCCTCAAATTAACAATCAGAGCCTAAGGTTACTCGGTCTGATCGAACCGAGTAAGCTACAAAAGTAACAAAATGGCCTCTCCTACCTATGAGGCCACAGGATTTCCAGCTGCAGCTTCTCATTTACTGCCAGCCGGGACTTGAACTCAGCATCGGACTAAGAGCCAAAGTGAGACCTGATTTTTCCATGTTCTCTCTTAGCCCAGCGAAAGCTCTGACATGTCTCGGTATTCACCTGGCTCTTTTCCCAATTCAGCTCTCGATATTCCGACTTCAGAGCATAACCGAGCTAGCACCCAATTCCTCGTGCTGATGAGGAGAAGTTCTGCCCAGTTCTTGCCCGTTGTCATCATCCCGTCGCTCGGGCTTTGGAAATGATAACAATCCAGGATTTCTATCGGGATGTATCCATCTTTTGCCGAGATGGCATACTTTGTATGAGAAAGTGAACCTTCACCTTAGCCGACAACAGCACTTTGGCACTGTGGAGAGAGGTGAGCACTTGCAAGCTGCGAGCGGGACTCCCGCAACCAACTCCTTTGGCCGGCGGCGCGGGGCCGTCCAAGTTCCACAACGTCATCTCATAGTTGACGGGTTACACAAGAAACCTTAACCACTTCGAAGCCTTTCCCAATCGGAACGGGCAGGCAAGTCGTGCCGCTCTCTTGGGTGTAAGCTTTGGGACTTCCACCGGGAGTCCGGGGCAACTAGGCAAAAAGTAAGATAAGAAGCGACTCTGCCTTACTGAGATTACAGTGACGCAATTCCCATCTGGGGGGTCAATCAAGGAAGTTGCAACGTGGTGCTGTTTTGGCGATTCAAGCAAAGGCGCGCGAGTCGGTATGCTTGCGTGATCGATTGACCAACCGTCCAGAGACCGTCTCGACTGTTCGTACGAAAACGGTGAGCATACGAGGTCAGAAGACCCGGGAAGAGCTGTGTTGCCAGCCGCTCGGATAGGACCCCTTGGCACCCAAGACAGTCCATTCCCGGGGTGCTGGAAACATCGGTTTTCTGGGATAGGCTTGAAGGGGGAAAAGCGATGAGGAGTTTGTGGGGGGTTTAGCGGAGTTTGGAGTCGGTTCAACGAGGGAAAGTTGGAAATTTGGAGTTCCATTCCCAGTGGCTTTTGAGCTGCAATCCATATCCGTAGTCTTGTCCGATGCACGATACACGATTCAAGTCCCGGATCTTTTTCCTGCCTGCCACCCTGCCAAGGCCAGGGATTGAGAGAGAGCGAGAGAGGACGTTCTGGCCTTCTGGCCATACACGTGTGCGAAGCGACCTGCGTGTTGTCGAGGAGGAAATCCCCACGATATCCCAGCCCCCGAATCTGTTTGATGGACATTTGGGGCCCCTCCCCGAAGTGATATCTGATTTGCGTCATTACCTCGCCAGCTCTGACGAGTATGACGGATCGAACGACGAGAACTGGGGGTAATGTTGCAGTTCCGACGAACGATTCGGATCTCTTCCTGGAAGATTAACTCCTAATCTCCTTTCCACGACTCAAGATTCACAATCGCATCAAGCTATTCTTGCAGAGGCGTCCCACCGATTTTCCTGTCTCACATACGAGAGAACGGACAATCGCAACTCCAGGAAGATCAGATTAGGCAAGAGGAGACCGTACCCGAGCAGACAGCCAAGACCAAGATGTATCGAGTACATCGACGTCTCGCCGTGCAAGATGTACCGTCTACTTCTGAAGCTATAAACGAGGCCCCCAAATGTGCCCAGGGGGTCTTCCTCCCAGCAGAACATCTTTCCGAGAGTCGATGAACTACGAAAGGATCGATCAACGTCATCTTTACCCACACCCTCCTCGAAACATTGGCACTACAGTACCATGCCAGGTGGGCAACACCATCGTTTGCCGCTCTATAGGTACCCTCTCTAGCGCTTATCCTATTACTTCTATTATTCCTTTTCCTATTCTTCCTAACCCCATTATTTCTATTCCCACTATTCATATTCCTACTATCCCTATACCTATTCTTTTCTTGAAGAGTTTTCTTTAATAAATATACGAGATGGAGGTAACAGCAGAAACAATAAAAGTAAAAAGAATAAGAACACTAGGAAGAAGAAGCAGGTAAGTAAGCATTGTGATCTTTTGTTGACCAGCATCCTATTTTGTCACCCGCTTGCATGCCCACCATCCCACTCCCGGTTCTCCAGGGGTCCAATGCCGGTGGGTAGCGTAGTGACGGATCACGGTAATGGGTGGTCGTGGTGTCCGTGGATGGCGAGGAGGGAGGGGTTCACTAGTCAGATTGAGATCCCCAACACCAGGGTAATGTCTGCCCGTGGACCTGGGTGCCTGCCATTCAGTCGAGCTACTTTTTTAGACCGGTGCGGCAGGCAAGAGAGACGGACTAGTCCATGGAACTATGTGCATTAGACGAGATTCCAAAAAGCCGAAGAATCCCAAGACTGCAACGCCAAACAAATGAGCGCCCAGGGATTGCGAGTTTCTTGGGGGCTGAGACGAACTGGTCGGGTTTCTGACATGGGATGCGAGCCGTGCCATGACTCGCTCGAGGTCGTATCTCGGAAGACGTTCGGTCGGCAGATAGGCCGATGTTCGGGGGTTGTGGCCGGTGCTGTGGGTCCGCCAGAGGCGCTAGGACTTGACCTACAGGTTGTTGGTGAGGGCCCCCTGCCGGAAAGCTACTTAGACAAGTTTATGTCAGGAATTTTTCATCAACATCCGATATGGTGTAGTGGCCAACATGATGCCCTCTCATCTCAATGAGAGGTTAGGCATAGCCCCGAGTTCGATTCTCGGTTTCGGAACTTTTGCCTGTTGAAGGCATTCCGTTCCCGTTTTTGACATATTCGTCTCCGGCCAGAGCAGATGTTTGACGTAGTCTGGTCAATACAACCAACATCTGTCTTTTGACTGCGTCCGGGACTCGATTTCAAGATCCCCTTTTTGCCCCTGACATGAAACCGCCACCAGCAGCCTCTCAGTGACAGCTCCAACATCAACACCCTCACCACCATGACACAGCACATGCGACCATACCCACTGGAGAACTCGGGATCCCGTCCGCTCTCCCATCGATAAACCAGTGAGGGCCGGAGTAGTAGTTGGGTCGGAGACGACCGGCGAATGCCCGGTGTTGCATGTATATCTTTTCGTGTTCCTTTTGTTTTGTTGCTTGTGTACAGTGAGAGATCTTGTTGCGCAGTTCCGAAGGAAACGGCAAGTTTCTTCCTTGGTGATCATGAGGAAGGGAAGTGGGGGGCTCGTCTCGTCGTCAAAATGCTCGAATGTTCATCATCATTGTGGCTCTGTGCCAGGGAAAGCTGAGTCCGCTGCTGACTGCTTCGTGACACAAGACCGCGGGCGAGCCCAGTTACTCTCGGGACATACGGGAAGGCCTGACGAGACTACGAGTAAGTGTTACTCGACTCCGAGGATGATATTGGGCGGTTGGGTTCATGCCATCATGTAAGGAGTTCCTGGGAAACGCTGATAGCTTGGTTGCTAGTGTGGGCTATCATTGGGAAGCAGTGTGAAAACATGGAAGAAATATGATAGCTATAATTTCACCTTACGCCAGCCTGAACGATAACTCCACGAGACACTAAGTAGATCATTCCCACGCAATAGCACAGATTCCCCTCAAGATCATAAGCAGTAACGCTCCAGACATTCTCGAACCTCCGAGCTCAACTCCGACCACTTGCTCTTCCTCGTCACGCGTTCTCCTAACGAGGCATCGTACGGAACAAAATACCCACCGACTGCAATCTTGACAGATTCTGTTGGAACCAGCTTCGACTGTCTCCGCGTTGTCTTCCCGGTGTTGGGAGGAAGGAACTTGCCTCTAAGCTGTTCTGTCATGCTCGATAGACGTGCCCAGTATTGCCGAGAAGACTCATTTGACTGCCGCTCCCATCGTCCTGATATTATCATCTCAGCTTTCTGGATCCCGCTCCAAGGTCTGTAATTTGTCGATGGGAAGGTTGATTCGTGGCAAGATGGGTTGAGCTTCTTCTGGTCGGTGAACCTATCGACAAGCAACCAGCGAAGGACCCGTGGTGAGGTAGCTGCGAGCTCCACTGCAGACCGAAAGTCGTTGTGGCCTTGGAAGGAGATGCTCGCGCCATGGCGAACGAGATAGATGACGGATTCCAGATTTCCTGCGTTGGATGCTGCCATGAGTGCGGATCCCTCAGGACAGCCCTCAAAGTCTATCAGACTTCCCAAAGACAAAATGTTTTCCATGGCTTGTATTCGCCCTCTAGATGCAGCGAAGCACAGGGGATTCCTGATGCTGACGTCCTCGAGGTTCAGAAACGTGCGGAACTTTTCCGTCGACAGTTTTCGACGGTACAACCCAAAGGCTGTTGTCAGGCATGTTGCGTTGGTAGCATTCCGGGCCAAAAACAAATGTGACCACGGCATAGGTCTTTCGTCCTGAATCCGCATGTTTTCATTCAGCACGAAGGATGTCATAGATTTGTCGTGAATAATCAGATGAAGTGCTGAGCAGCCGAAGATGTCGAGTTCGAATGGATTGACACCCATTCGATTTAGCTTGATGAAGAGTGCCGGCCTCACGCTGTTTTCTTCAACAGTCTCTCTTCCGAAGAAGAGACAGTGCAACACATTGCGCCCTCTACGATCTCTGACAAGCACATCTGATCCCCTGCTCATCAGAGCTGAAATGACACTAGGGTCCCCATGTTTACATGCTTCGGCTATCGGTGTAGAGCCATCATTGTCGCGACAGTTGATATTGCTGCCAGCCTGGAGTAAAACTCGCACAACAGCTGATTGTTGAACGCTAGCTGATGCCATGACGGAAACAAGGAGGGGTGTCAATCCCAGATCGTCTTTGGCCTCAATATTAGCGCCATTGTCGATTAACAACTGGGCTGTGGGCACGTTGCTCATAGATGCCGCCCAATGCAAGGGTGTCTTGCCCTGCCACTTTCTGTTGACAGCTAATGCCAATGCTGCGGACGAGCATACGCCAACTCGATGTCTACGTATATGTGAGAAAACGGACTTTGTCAACCTTGGACTTTAACTTACGCATAAAGCTTCCCATTTGCTTTCAGATGATCCAGAAGTAGTACCAACCCTTCTTCGTTTTTCGCCCTCACAGCCGCGGCTACCACACATCTTGATTCTCTCAAAACGCTACCACCGGTCGCGATATATCTCTCGAGCATTGCTGGTAATCCTGGATTCAAAAGGGGTTGTAAAATCATCGATAGGATGATGGAACTGTCGTTTCCGCAGGGGTAATTTGCATTTGCACCTTGTTGTAGAAGCCAAGTTACTATGTTCAGTTTCCCAAAGCTTACGGCAACTCCAAGAGCTGTAAGGCCCCCAAATATGGCAGGCATGTCTATATCCACTGTCGGCAGTGATGCAAAAATCTCCTGACAAGAAGAGAGGTTCCCAGCTTGGATAGCTCTGAAAATCCCTTTGGCAAGAGTTGCAGAACGCATACCGGCCGAAACCACGCCGCGCTGGCTCCTATCGTGGTCTCTAAGGCAGTCGATGATGTTTTGATCATTTTGTTGGTACGCCAGTAGCAGCGGCGTCCTTCCATCACAATCGGGTGTCATTTCACTGCCCAGTTCCAGGAGCCTTTCGACTGCCGCGAGATTGCCTTTAGCAACAGCAATATGCAGGGCTGATTGGCCATCAACTGACCTCGCGTTGATGTTTGCACCTCGAGCGTGAAGAAGCTCAACCGCGCTGATTTCTCCGCTCATCACTGCAAAGTGAACAGCAGTGTACCCATTCTCCGATGGGGCTTCCAGGCTGATAGAAGCCACCTTGTCGAGGATTACCTGGAGGCAACCGACAGATGATGAGGCTGCATAGTGCAACGGTCTCATGCCTTTGAATGATTGACTATCGCTCCGACCTTCCCAATCAATCTCCCAAATTGGGTTTCTTTGCTCGAAAAGGTCGTTCAAGAAAGATACGCTACCACTCGCAGTAGCCGCGTGAATCGCTGACCATCCAGAACGGCACGAGATTGTGGGATTCGCTCCGTGGCGGAGGATAGTAGCCGCCAAGTAGGCATGTTTTTCAGACAAGTGGTAATCCATAGCCGATGAGTATGGCCAGATATTGACCCGAAGATCCGGGGTAGCACCGCGCTCTAAAAGCATCTCAACTATTTCCCGCCTGAACCGTGGTACATCCGCCTCGTTCGAGAGATGAATCAACCCCAAGCCGGAACGTGGATTTGTATGGTTCAAACACATGGAATCTGCATGATCAAGAAGCTGACGTACTCTCCAAGTGTCGTTTTCATCGGCCGCTGGCAATGCACAAATATATTCCAGTGCGGAAACCCCTTTGCACCGGCGATGGACACCAATGCCTCGTATCAACAGCTGATCTACTGTCATGCTGTAGTTGAGAGTGGAAGATACTTTCAGAAGTTCAACGGCGCAAAGCGAGTCTTGGAAGCCGTTCCAGTAGGTTGTAGCTTTCAACAAGGAACACAACGTGTCGTCCGTGAGAAGAAAGTACCTCACACTACTACGGTCCACAAACCACTCATTCGAACAGGCTTCAGCTACCGGTAGAAGCGCAGATTTCGACCTATGTTTCTCGTACCTCTCAAATATGCCTGTACGTATCAGACATCTGGTTGCTGCATCGATATACTTAGATGTGCACCCCGCGCCCTGCACGATTCTTGAAGCGTAGTGCTCCCACACCTTCGACGCTTCGAAAGGGTTTGAGTGAGTAACCATCGGTTGGATGAGATACTCCAGCACATCCACAGATGGCGACTGAAAGTCTTGGGCTAAGATGGTATCCGTATAACATTCCCAAGGCAACTTCGCATTGCTCCGACATTGCCTTGCGTCTGGAATCAGCGATTCCAATTTTTTGACCAAGGCCAACTCCGCATTGACATTCAAACAATGTAACGGGGTTTTGTGTTCGTAGTCGGCCAGGTGAACTTCTAGACCTTTACTTTGGAGTAGGTCTAAGATCTCCTCAGAACCTAAGTTGGCAACCAATAACAGTATTGGAGTCTGGCACTCCCAAGCCGTCGGATCATTTCCGCACCTCTCCAAGATGAGTTTGGCGGGTTTAATTCTCCCCCGATTGATTGCAAGCGTCAATGGTGTGTGGCCGTCGCTGTTGCGCCTGGAAAGGCTGCAGCCGGCGCTCAACAGAAAGTCCAAGATTTTCTTAGCCTGGACAAACGAGTCAAGATTATCAGGTTCCCATTAACCAAACCCTTCTCGGACCAGTGCATGCAATAGCCCATCTTCCTGACCAGGGCTTAGAATGGATGAAACGTCCACTCGTGGATCATCAACTACTCCTTGCAACACAGCGATGTCGAAGCTCCAGCGAACCGCATCAAATGCCAACGTCTTCAGGCTACGTACATCATGAGTAACTTTCGAACTGATGTTGTAACCTTTGAGATCAATGAGGCTTGGGGCAATTCGCAGGCAATAATCCCACACCGACTGACAAAACTCAAAATGCAAGGGCGAAGTATCAATTCGAGAGCTAAGCGCTTCGCAGAACTTGTATAGTGATGGTAGACCTTTCTCGGGCCAGAAATCTCCGTCGTCATCCATTATCGTATTCATGGCTGTTTTGAAATAGTCTAAGTCGCTTTGAGTGGGAACAAGACCTTCGTCAACGAGTAGCTGAGCGACCGACATGTTGCGTATGTTGATTCCGACACGCAGGGAAGCACCTAAAAGATCCTCTGGTGGTTGGAGATCCATGCTCAGAAACAGTTTTACGGTCTCGATAGTATGATACATTTCAAAATCGTCCGTTTCCGTGAAGCGTTGAAGCCACGCCGGCAAGCTGACACCTGTGTAGTCGTCGATCTGGAAGTGCTCGATAGCCCCGTAAAGACACTTTACAGCACACTCAAGTGGAGTTCCAAGCATGCATTCGGTTTCGTGATGATCCGGAGTCTGTAGTAGTAATGAACTGATTTCTGATAGTGACATAGTCGCCGCGAAGTGCAGTGGTCGGAAGCTGTCGTGAATGATTTCCGCTATCAAATCAACTGCAATCACATTAAAGTTTTCCTGACTGGATTCAAAAAGAGCTTGAGACCAGATCTTGAAGACTAAAGTCACTACCCACGACGTGAAATGTGTGGTTTTCTGCGGATCGAAGAGCCGTTTCGCCTCGGCTAGTAACTCGGGATGTGTCCATTCTTCTCTAGCGGAACATAACCAATATGTCGCAACATAGTCGTAGAGACGATATTCATCGTCTCTTTGTTCCATGTAGGCGAGTTCCTCACTTGTTGCGGTTGGCAGGTGATTGAAATTGTCGAGCTGAAGATATTCCAAGCATCGCACTGCTAGGAGTTTGTTGCAATGGGATTCGGTAATGTAAAACATCCCTAAATCGGATGACTGTAAGATGTTACTGGTCAAAAATTCCTGGACCGAAAAATGAGCGAATTCGAAGAAGTTTCCGTCATTTGACTTCCGAATCAGACTGCTGCAATACCTGGCAATTGCGTCTTCCCTTATGATGCCAGATGGGCTTAGATGCCGGCTAGTTGATGGTATTGAAAGAATCTCTCTTAACTGCGCAGTGTCAAGGGCTGGCTCAGGATAAGCGATGAAATGCAGTGTCATCTGAACGAATTCTCGTTTTGCTTCGGGAACTCTTCTCAAGATGCGCATATAAGTTTCTGGGAGGTCAGGTGGAAGACTACGCAGGGCCTCTCGACATTGCTCGTCTGACATGCAGTATCCGAGGTGATCCAGTTGACAAGCAACCCAGCGGAACCTAGATAAGATCCAAGTGAGCCAAATATTCGCCTTATCCATATTGAGGTAGATCATGCTTACATTCCGTGTGCCCCGGCCACGAGGCTTTCCAGAACCTCTGCTTTGAGAGAGAGATCCTCGAATACCAGCTTCCTGTTGTGAATGCGCCATCGATATGTCCGAGTTTTCTGCAATGCTGCAAAGTGCCTCCACGATCTCCTCTGCGTGGTCTCCGCATTCATCGAGGCCGTCAACCACCAGGTACGTATGTTCAAAGACTTGAGACATTCTGATGATAATCCGCTCTAGGTCTTCGGAGTTGGCAGGTCGAGGCAGTCCTCTCTCAGGGTGGAGTTCAGAGTAATACTCTTCGAGCATCGAACACGCTTCCTCACTCTGTCTCGCTAATTGGTTTGCCAAGCCCCCAAGAATGCTGACAGGGCTTTGCGTCGCCTCATTCTTGTAATCGCAGAAGAAAAAGCCTACAGCAACGGTATCCGAGCTTCTCGCGAGGGCATGGCCAATGATTAAGCCTGCGAGCACCGTTTTCCCTGCGCCGGGAATGCCGCTCAGCCAAAGTCGGGACCCTTGATTTCTAAGCCATTGCTGAAAGGACGAATGACGTTCAAGCCACAAGCCAGTTCTTGGGTGCCGTAGCTTTACGCTCATATCGTAGTTTGACTGCGGATTGTATTCCAGGAAGAATTGCAGGATTCGTCGTCGCTCGATATCCTCTTGAATCCGTACCGCAATCTTTTTGATTTTCTGAACATCGGCTCGTATTTGAGCTGTCGTTCGGTCTCTCTCTTCCTCCTTTGCGAGATAACGCAGTAACGTCTCCAATGAAGTGGCTGATAATGCAAGGTTCATGTTTTCCTTATGTCGAGAGAGATCTGCAAGCATCTCCTTCGTTTTCGAAGACGTGTACGGCCATATGAGTCGTTTGAGTTTTCCTCCTGATTTATCCTCGTACTTCTTCGTCTTGTTAACAATTTCGGATAGGATTGCTGCACAACCGTCAATGTGGTGCATCCGGAAACTCTCAATGGGAGATTCGTCCTCCGCTTCTAGGGCGGTTGCCAATCGCGACAACATGTTGATAGTTCCCCCAACCAGATTGACTTCTTCGCGGAGATCGCTGATCTCTTTTTCGGCATTCTTGGCCGACCTGATATACTTGGACAAGCGCAGAAAGACAATGTCCGCGAGTGAGAGGAGTCCCGCAATACTTGCGGCAATGCTCAAGGGGTCGGCCATAGTAGCAGCTTGAAGGCGGCAGCAAGTTTCTGAAACCTGATCTTGATCTTCAAGCCGATGTTGAGCGTGCTTTCCGACGTGAGCTCATGTACGGAAACCAGACTTCCAAGAGACAATGTGACCAGTAAATAGATCTCATTCGGTTTTCTCCCTTCGTCTTTAGGCAGCCATGGGCAGACTGCCATCGTATCATTGGACACGTTTGAGGCGTGAAGTCTGCCACTATTCAAGCAGGCTGTGCCTTCGTTGCTGCAGGCTCTGCAACGCAAGGCGGTTTTGGGAGAATGCTCCTCCAATAAAAAACATCCAGCCCCAAGTGATGATAGTCACGTCGTAATCTTGGCGCACGCAGTGATGACAATTTGGGCGAATCTCGCCCCTCGCTAGGAGATGCTGGCCACATACCTGCAGCCCATCCACATGAGCGAGGCATTCTTGTCGTGGTACACGCCGCAAATGTGCGTGCACATCAGATGCTCGGCACGAAAGATCCCAGTCATTTGTACCGTAGCCTCACGTAGCGTGCAGCATCAAGGCCACCGTGGAAATGTGAAGCGGCACTTGATCTTACATGGGGATTCGATGTTGTAGAGGTCAGTCTCATAATCCAAGCTATCATACTCCCTACTATCTTTTCCCAAACCTTTTGTTTTACCAAACTCGCTTCCCATATGCACCCAGGAATCGACCCAAACGCCATGCAGAACCCCCCGCTCCATTCCCCAAGAAAAATGCTCAAACCATATCATAGCTCTCGGGAAACAGAATCGCATTCGCCATCCCAACCAGCGCCTTCTCCGTTGGACTCCTTCCCTCCTTATCCTCCCACGGCAGCAGCCCCATAGCCCTAAGCCCGTCCTCCCCACCCGCGTCGCTGACCTCCTGCGTCCCGGGTCGGCCCGTGTGCGTCGTCTCCCCCTTACCGCCCCCAAAGTCCGGGCTCGGCTGGCCGAGGAGAAACGCCTTCCGCTGGCGGGCGAGGTACAGCGCGTTGGTCTGCGTCAGGGGGCAGGCCGGGATGTACATGATGGTCGCGGGCGCAGACGACGTCGGCACCCTGTCGACGCCGTATACCATGTCCGGGTGCCACACGACGTAGTCGCCCGGCCGCACGGGCGGGATGCGCACGAGGGACTTGTCGAGCTGGAGATGGGGGTGGAGAGCCGAGTTAAGCTCTTGTGTGTAGGAAGGGACGGCGCCCTGGATGATGCTTGTTTGGGCAAAATCTAAAGCCCAGTTCTCGCGCGCGAGGAAGTTAGGAGACGTCGGAGAGGGGTTGCGCGGTGAGAAGAAGGGGCGTAGGAGGAAGTAGGCGGTGGCGAGCTGGAGCATCGGGCAGAGCAGGAGGGTGCCGTCGGCCGGGTTGATGTCGGACATGGAGAGCCAGCCTTGGAACATGCGGAACATGCTACACGAGCCCGCGCCGTTGTAGAGATCTGACGTGACTCTAAGCCGCGTGCTGCTGTCCCAGGGGTCATAATCCTCCCATTTGCCATCCCATATGCGCTGGTACGTCCCAGCATTCCCGTAGCCATCACTCTCCCACCGCTCGACGCTGCCGCCGTCCACATGAGCATTCAAATGCCAGGCTTCGTCACCTGGAGTGCGAATTCGTAGACGATCGGCGTATGCCACTGGTAGGTCGGCCACCACGGGAGCGCTGGGATCCCGAGAGCGCCAAAGCCGCATGAGAAACCGCTGAGCCTCTAAAACATTGGGATGGGCTCGACCCTTGATCTGAGACGGGGACCAGTAGATGCCGAACAAGTGCGGGTCACGAGTCGGCCAGCCCTTGGTGTGCGGATTCTCCGATAGATACGTCTCCGTCTCCTCGCGCCAAGCATGAGCCTCGGACGCCGGTACGACGTTACGGATGATGGCACCACCTCGGCGCCGGAGCTTGGCAGTGAACTCGGAGACGCGGGCATGGTTTTGGAGCTCCGAGAAGTCGATGGTCGGGATAATGTCTGATTTTCTGACGCCAATGACGGCGATCTCGGCTCGAAGAGCTACCAATAAGCGTTCCCATGATTGCACCATGGCGTGCTCCTTGCCGGCGACCAGGCTTCGTTTAATCTGAGCAAATCTCGGTGGCAGCGGGATGGGTCCGCCATTCTCGGTGAAAATTTCGTCGGCACGCATAAAGCCTCGTGGGTGATTGTCCAGAGCTATTGGAAAAGACTGTGACCAAAGCAGACTGGGGGTATCAAAAGGCGAGAGGAACTGAGAAAGTAGGTCGTCTGAGATGGATGAGAAATCCAGGTCCCGCAGTGGTGACGTGTCATCGCCTTGCCCATATTCATTTTGGAACATGTCGTCCTCCATGTTGCAGCGTGAATAGCTGCAACGTACCGGGTGGTACTTGCAGAAGCCCCGTGTTGTAGTTGTTCGTGAAATGGACGAGTTGGAGCATGTTCCTAGAGCGATGGCATCGGGCCCCGCCGCCGACAAGGTTCCGGGGTCAGGATCACGCGGGGCCGGGAAAAGGTCGGGTCGCCGCGGCTCAACGGTGGGGGATACTCCTAGTCGCTGACAACGCTACAGCCGGGCCGCTGTGCCGCCACAAACCTCAGTGAACCTCGTTCCTGGATACAAGACCAGTGGAAGAATTGACTGACAAGTGAAAAGTAGCCGCATGGTAAGGGTTCTAGTTCCCATTTTCCAGACCAGTCTCCGCCTCTCCATTCAGCCCACTTCTGGGCCACATGATGCAACGTTTACCACACCTTCAGGCCGTGGACGCATGCATCGAGTGCCAACCTTAAGCAGATCCATCGATGCGGATTGGACCATATCATCCGGGTTGTCGTTCCCATCTGCCGTGTTTCGAACGAGTCCGATGTTCACCATCCGAACGCTGACCACATTAAGCTTATTACGCAGCCTTTCCGCGTTTCGATCTTCTGAGTGGCATCTTGTCCTCGACTACGTCTTCGGGGCTCTTCTTTCTTTTTCCCGGTGCTGCCGTTTTTGTCTGCGGAGCGGCCGTCTTTGCAGTCTTTGACAGGCTGCCTTTGAGCGCCAGCTTGGGGTCAACTCCTTCCTGGTGGAAAATGACGTAGGCTACTTTCTCCACGTCTAGGGCGGACACGTTGAGTCTTTCCGTGAGCTTTTCTACTTGGATGTTGAGAGACTCGTACTCCTTCATGTTGTACTTGAGTGATGTTTTTTGGTTATTGTTGCACATCCAGTAGTATCCCTCGTCGGAGAAGAACATGACTTTCTCAGAAAAGTGTACCGCGAGAAGAAGCGAAGCTGTCGCGGGACCGATGCCCTTCATTTTGGTCAGGATGCCCAAAGCCGCCGAAAGGTCCGATGTACTTTGATAACTTGCAATAGCGTCCTGAATAGTCTTCTCAACATCCGAAGAATCGTTGGATGACACCAATTTCATCAGCGTCGGACGAAATGTCCCGTGGCGGCTGCAGCGAATAAATCAGAACACTCGATTCTCCCAACCATTACAGCAATCGAGGCGCACATGATTCATAACATGTATGTTTATGCGAGAGTTTTGAGAACGGGGTCTTGCAGCGATATGCCCGTCTGAAGCTCCGCATACACATGTCATAGGGGAACGCGTTATCAAGAAAGGCTTGCACTTACAGCTTCCATTCTACTAGGAGTTTAACGTCGTCATGGTTCATTACCCGCTTCAGCTCATACTCAGAAAACTGTGTCGGGGCCTCGACAAACCGGAAATGGTCCAGTTCTTTCAGTGTCTTTTGGCCAGGCTTGGCTATGTGGAGGAGTCAGGAATCTGCTGGCAAGCTCAATGATACTGCGGGGAAGAGCCGCGATCGAGGGCCGACATACCGCCTTTGGTGGACGAAATGGAATCGATGAGAGGTTCGTATTCCGAAAGCAAATGCTTGAATTCCTTAGCAGATAGCTTGTCGGGTGACATAACCTTGGGTGTCCAGGTCGCCATGATGCGCGACGTTCCTTGACCACACCTGGGATCGCGAGTGACTGGGCCCTCGGAGCAAATAGACGTTTGAAGATTTCCGGCAAGGGTGTGAGTAGGGTCTCAAAGATGCTCCCCCAAACAGAGCTTGACGCGCTCCTGAAATCAGCAGAGAAGTGGATCAGATCGCGAGTATAGTAACTTCTTTCGACGTTAGGTGAGCCAGAGCCCACACTGAGTATGGTGCCAACCTAAGTGCCCCGTATCAAAAGATAATTAGGTAAGGCTTGGGTACAATCCCACTTGTTTGAGACTCGTCGTTGAGGTAGGATCAGACAGCCACAGAGGAGCTGAGTGGAAGTTGTAACTCTATTGGGAAAATTGGGTCCGTTGAAACGAAACGAACGACAAACGGAGTACGGATAGTGCCAGTTATTCGGGCATGTGAAAGGATGGGAGACCAGACTGGATGAAACTGCTTCAGTAGCGACATTCCCGGAACGCTACAAACAATTTCCGGCCCGGACTCTTTCCTCAGCAAAAAAACGACCCACTCATAGTGTGCCGTCGGTGAAGACCCCAGGTGGAGAGTGCGACTAGTACGCTACTGGCCCGGAAGGACCGTGCCCAAAGACAGTCTGGAATGCCGATCCATGCAGAAGCGCTACGGGGTCGTCCGAGGGGCAGCAGAAAAAAAAAGGTCAGTCGGTCTGCGCCCGCCTGAGCCTCTTTTTCTTTCTCACTTCACGAACTCTCACGAACTCTTCACAACCGTTATCGACTTCTTACACTCGACTTCGCTATACCGACAGTACCTCTACCTCCCACAAACATCATCAAAATGGGTAACGTATGTACACCCAACGAAACCTTCCCCCTCCCCCACCGCTGATCAGGGTCCGGTGGAAACCAAAAAAAATGAGGGGCAGATTTGATGCTGACATTCTGGGGGAATCAGGGCGCAAAGGCTCAGCAGAAGCGTGATCGCAACGCCAAGGACGCGAAGCCCAAGGGCTCTCAGCTCAAGGTGGTACGTATTATCCATTCGCAATCAATGTTCGATCTAGGTCCAAGCAACTAACACTTTTTTTTTGCGACCAGAACGCCGCCGCCAAGGACATCCAGTGCCAGATCTGCAAGTCCACCTTCCTGAAGACCACCAAGGCTCCCGCGTAAGTCGCAAACTTCTCGACCCCTCCTTTAACACACCAACTTTGTTGTCTGAAATCCAGCGCACAAACTGACGTTGTTTCTTTTCAACAGTCTCACCGAGCACGCCGAGAACAAGCACAGCAAGGGCCTCGCTGACTGCTTCCCCGCCTTCGTTGCCGCATAATTTTGAAAGAGAGAAGAGACACCGAGAGTGAGAGGAGTCATGAACAGGACGGAGTTGTGAGGAGTTCTAGGGACGAGCATGGCGGTACGGCGTGATGTTGAAGAAATGATGGGCGGAGTCGGTCAAGATTTGGCCCGGGGCATGCAGCGAAAAGGCGTAATTTGAAATCTTGCCCTCTTTATTTTCGGAAAATCAAAGAAAAAAATACGATCAAACGAGTACATATATGGCTCTACAACTTGAGACGTTCGTCGTGGTCGAGCTTATTTGGTCTTATGCCTGTGAGATTGCTGACTTTATAGCGCAAGCTGGATTCTTCCGCCGGTACAGCCGACGAGTTCATTCAGATATGGGTCCGTATAGTTACTACTACCGCAAGGAGAGAAAATTCTCATGGGTCTAGATATCGCTCCCTCTACGAGCCCTCAATGCGCCGGGACAGGAACCGACGAAACCTCCGGAACACCCTTCAAATCCTCCACATCCTTCTCCCCGCCACCACCAGCAGCGGCAGCTCTAGCCTGCTCCTCGCGAATAGCAGCCAGAATATCCGGATACCACCTCTCCCCCACGTCCGGATGACTCTTCACCCGATTCCTCAACGTCGCCTCCCCAAGCGTCTTCGCGACCCCACCCTTCCGGAACGTAAACTCGACATCATCCAGCCTCGTCCCGCCGTTCCTCTCCAGCACAAGCCGCCTCTGCTCCCGAATATCCTCCGGCACCCTTCCAACCCCGACAGTCTCGAGGTCCTCAAAGTCGGCGTCCCCTCTCACGCCCTGGAAAAACGGGATCGAGAACCGCGCGCCCTCGCCGGCGGGCGGGCTGAGCACGTGGTGTGTCGTCGACACGCAGACACCCCGCGTTAGCGCCTCTAGCCCCTGCCCGATAGCCACGACCAGCGTCCCCTCGACGGGCGGCGCGTCGATCCATTCTCCTCGGACGTTTTGCACCTGTAGGCCGCGGTGGTGGCTCGCTTGCAAGAGGTAGCTGCTCAGCATGCTATCCTTGTGCGGGCCGACTCCCTGCCCCTGGATCTTGGGATCCGTGATGCCGAGTTCCTGGAGATCTGGGTACTTGACGATCTTGAGCTTGTGTTGCTGGTTGGCGTCAAAGTACTTGTTGAAGGCGTCGGCGGGCAGCTTGATGGCCTCGGCTATGAGGGAGGTGAAGGCGATGGAGACTTGGCCCATGCGGTCCATGTACTCTGTGAAGGTGGCGCGGAAGCCCGGGAGTGCGGATTCAGAGGGCCACTGGTTTGGGGCGAGGAGGTTATAGTATAGCGGGTCGTTTGGTCCTGGCAGCGGGTGATCTGTCGAGAGGTCGATTTGTTCGCGGTGGTCTATTTTGCCTGCTGTGATTTCTGCCGAGAGTTGAGAGTAGCCGAGGAAGGATCTGGCGTTCTTCATCTCGATTTTCAGTCTAGTTGAGAATATAAGTACACCTGTATCCTATTTTCATAACCAAGGCAATTCTTGGACAAGCTAAAGGAGCGCGCTTACTTTTCCTCGTTGGGTATATCAAAGAAACTCTTGCCTTCCTTAATCACCCTCTTGAATAGCTCGTCGGGGATACCGACGTTCTTGAGGTATAGGAACCCGACCTCCATGAGTGCATGGCGCAAATCGATGAGAAACTGCGGTTTCGTTTCGGGATCCTGTGCCAAGGCGAGGTCGAGGATCGGAATGGACGTGAAAGACATGGCTGTGTGTCTCAATGCTGTTGTCTCATACTCTACGGGAATTAAAAAAATGCTCGAGAGATCAAAAGACAAAAGACAGGGCTAAGCTGCACTCGGAAGAAGCTCAGGGAAAGTAGTTGAAATAAGGTAGATCGTGTAGGAATCGGTTTCTGTAGTGTTGATTAATTACCCAAATATCAGTGGTATGATTCGGATAAGAGGAGTGCGAAGTCGCAGCACCTGGCGCGTCGCTGTTCAAGTAAGCCGTCGTTTGAGCAATTGGGCAACGGGATGGCGTAATGCGGGCGGCGGGGCAACTCGCCGATCGGCTTGCCCCGCAGTTCGGCGCGGCGGGGTCACCGAATAACCGGCGCATATTCACGTTCCATCTGACCACTGCCCAATCCTCACCACCGCCAACAACGCGAAAACGCGAAAGCTGTAGATCATCAGCCTCTACTGGCAGATACGGGGGTTTGACCCTGAATAATACCATAATAGCTTATCCTTCTTCCTATTTGTATTTATTCGCCGTAGCAAGACCAAATGGCCCCCTAGGTATCTACCAATACAAAATCACTTGAACACAGCAAAAAAGAGTTCACCCCCCCGGTGCCGATTTGGGGGCTACATCTCTGGCGCACATGCTGGGATTCGAACTCGGGTACTCGCTAAGCCTGTCGTCGAGTAGGCTGGTTGGCGTGAGAAATTTTGATTGTTGACTATTAACCACTCCACCACCTAGCCAGTTTGACCTGACCCGTCGACCTAGACGGGCGCCTGCTGGCTGGTGACAGGAATGGGATTGAGGGGGTCTATATACCCTTCTCGTGGCATGTGTGGGAAGGCACGATGAGCTAGGCGGTCTGGCCGTACGTACCTGCCTGCCTGATTGTCCATCAAGGTGTACAGACCCAGAGACGATGAGGAGCACGTCAATATTTCACGCGGCGCCTTGGACTAGAGGGAGTCACCCACTCTTCGGGCAAAGTCAAGCGAACATCTCCACGAGAAAACCCTCGAAGATCCAAATGCTTTTACTACATTCTTCTATTATCGGGTATAATGCACATATTTTGACAACTTTTGTTTAGCCGTTTCATGATCCCAGAGGCTTCGTCGCCAATAACCCCGTAACCTTGTAGAACATGTCCTCAACCGAGGGCATGGCAAAAGCCGGCGCCGCATCAAACAGCTCGGCGAGCTTTTGCCTGTTGATGACGGCCGGTTGGGCGTCGTCATCATCCAAATCCATCTCTTCTC
Source organism: Colletotrichum acutatum (assembly GCF_030867785.1). NCBI lineage: Eukaryota > Fungi > Ascomycota > Sordariomycetes > Glomerellales > Glomerellaceae > Colletotrichum > Colletotrichum acutatum. The sequence continues at coordinate 424,638 of NW_026848995.1, forward strand.
CGTTCGCAGCCTCCGTCTCCTGCTCATTGTCGCTGGCCATCTCCTCGTCCTCGATGGCGTCGTCCAGAATCACGTCACCAGCGACCGGCTCAACATCCAGCTGCATGTCCTCCAATGGCCTCGAGAGGGCGACGGCTGCGGGATCCGAGGCCTCGGCGACTGACCACAGTTGCGCCGCGTCGTCGACTGCGACGAAGCCTGATGAGCTTCCGGTCGAGACAAGACTGGTGATACGGTGGGGGATGCGCCTCACGCACAGCAGCGCGGGCTCTTCTGGCTTGAAGACTGCGAGCTGGGAAGCTTGGCCGCCAGGTACGACGACGGCAAACGTCCGTGATTTGCGGTCAACAGCCAAGTGGCTGAATTCCTTTACTGCCGTGGCGTTGCGGCCGCTCGGCAGCTGGAGGCCGTACTGCAGCTCGTCGGCGACCACATCAAACACTCTCAGGTCATCCGAGAGGGTGATGATGTAGGGGGAGAGAACCTGGAGGCGGCGGATGTGGCCCTTCCACATGTTTTCCAGTGTCGACCTAATCTCACCAGTCTTGGTATCGATCACATAGATGCCGCCGTCGTTTGAGTGGCCAAAGGCAACAAAAAGTGTCGAGCCGTCCTCAGAGAAGCATAGGCTGCCGCTACGCTCGCCCGTCGTCTCTCCAGTGGTGGTAAGCGCATCGGCTCCCACGTTGCCTCCGAGACCCACAGCCACAGTGCATGACCACGAGTGCAAGACCTCGCCGGCGTTGTCCTTGGATGCGATACCATCCTGCTGCCTTGTTTTTGACTGCCATATCCGTGCCGTACCGTCGTCTCCGAGGGTGGCGAATCTGTTCGTTGTGTGATCTGCCGCAAGCGCCAGGACCGTCTCTGGCCGACTTGTGACGTGCGGGCTGTTGATTCTGGAAGACAGAGCAAAGTGCTCTTCGCCAGCAGTCGCAGACCAGAACTTGAGGTAGATCTCGCGCCTCTCTCTTACAAACTGCTCACGCGCTTCTGGTGCCACCTTCTCCAAATCACGCTTAGGAGGTTGCCAGTCATCAACGGTCGCCAACCACCTGCCATCTTGCGAGAATGCGACATGGGTTATGCGAGGCTCTGAGATGGGGTTACCCTTTGACGTGATATTAACATCTGTCGGCTGGGTTCTTGCCAGAGCTTGCTTTGAGACACTCCGGAACGACTCCATATCGAATGATTGCAACAAGGGTGCTGACTGGATCTCGCCAGCCAACATGGACTGCTGGCCGGTTCCTGTGCAGACATAGAGTCTTGATGGCTCGGCAGGGTTCAGTGCCGCAGGAACCGGATGCCGCACTTCGTCGGAAACAGACCACACACGCTTGACGAGCAGGTCCTTTGGCGTGGAGGTAAAGCGGGCGGCTGACTGAATACCGGAGATGTACGTCGATGGCTTCATCTCAGCCGTGGACAAGACGATGGCAGAGTTGTCATCCAAGTGGATTGCGTAAGACGCTCCAGTAGGGGAAACAACAATGTTCTCGATACTTCCCGACAAGTGAGGGAGGAAATCCTTCTTGCCGGTATCCATCTGCCAGAGCACGAGAACATTTTCCGAACCACCGGAAATCATGTATTGACCTACGGCGCGTGTTAGTGTTTGCAAGTGACAGTCATTAGCGACTAAAAGTTCTCACCATCCTTTGACCACTTCACGCTGTGGACAGCCCTCCTGTGCCAGTGGAATTTGCGGCTCGTAAGAGCCTCTCTCTTAGATTTTGGCCCGTTGAGGTTCTGCAGTTTTCTGAGGATGTCGTCGTAGAAGTAGATGGCACCTCGGGCACCACCCGCGATCAGGTCGAGGACGAGGGAGTTGTCCTTGCTGTGTGTGATTCGGATATCGAGGGCGCAGATAATATCGGTCGTATCGAATGTGAAGAACTCCCACTCGGACTCCGGCGTCAGTGTTCCAACGACGAGACCATCCTTGGTAGCTCCGACAATGGTCTTGCCATTGGGACTAGAGCGCAGTAGGTGGATGGCGTGATCGACCTGCTTCGTAGCGAAAAGGACCTCGGCGGTGGGCTGCTTGAAATCGGGGCCGGAGTATGCGACAACCTCGCCCTTGGCGTGCTTCTTCCCCTCCGAGACGTACAGGACCTCCGTCGTCTTCTTCTGTCCCTCGATTGATGCCACGGACAGGTCCAGAGCCGTTTGCGACTGGGTCCGGAACTCGTCGTAGACGCCGGTTCCCTTCTTCCAGTTCACCCGCCAGACCCTGCCATCGGAGCAGGCCACCCAGAGGAAGTCAGGCTTGAGCTGCGACTGGCGCGTGGCCACGATCGTGGGGGCAGACGACTTCTCTGCGTATGTATTTTGAACCACCGGGAGGGCGATTCTTCGGATCAGTAGTGACTCGGCCACCGAGTAGATTTGCAAGGATGTGTTGTAAGTGACGATCAGGTACCTGGTTCCCCTCATGTTAGACACCATATGTCGACCAAGAAATGTCTGTTGAATTGGCACCTACTTCTCGTTCTCGGCAAAGATGGGATCAATGTCAGCCATTCGGCCGCCCATTGGCAGAGAAACCTGCCATCCCGCCTCCTGAGCTTCCGTATCGCCGAGCTTGACCAGCTCGGTCTCGATTTGGTCGTCGGTAAGGTTCTTCTGGAGCTGCGAAAGCACATTCAAGGCGCCGTCGCGAAGGTCGTCGGCGTCTGTGTTTCCGTTCTTTTGGCCATTTGCTTTGCCCGCCGTCTTGGTCTTTTGCCGAAGGCGCTTTGCTTGTCCGTCCCTCTCGTTCTGCTCTCTCTTACGCTTCTTCTGGTCCTCCCGACTTCTCGGGGTCGAAGCGCCAGCCATGGTGTAGGTATAAATTTGCGCGAAAGCCGAAAACGATTTTTCAGCACAGGCAATTGGAAGTCGCAAAAATCTCGAGGCGAGGAGACAAGGAAGGGAAGCTGCGGCCTGGAGACTATTCTTCGTTCGGTAGTCTCTGGCTTTCAATCCTGCTCTGTTTCGCACACACGACCCTTCTTTCGTTCCTGCTAAGAAAAAAAAAAAGTTCAAGAGTTCCCAAAGAAATTTTGGTCCCGCCCAGTCGCCCGGCCATGCAATTGGTGGAGCTCCCCCACAATCAACACCGATAAGATAAGCGGCGGAGGAAATCACGGACCGACAAATTTTCTGTTCGCCCGTCTGGTCGCGCGCCTTCCACTGCGACAGGAAAGCCCCGGAAGTTTTCTTTGACGACGGCGACGACGATTCGGAAGGCAACAGTCCCAGGACCTCAATCACGCAACACCTCGAGAAGCGACGTACCGGAACCGCTACCGTCTCTCAGTGAACGAACGTCAAACCGCCACAGCTCCGTTTCCGACTTTCTCAGGCACAATGATTATCCCCGTTCGCTGCTTCTCTTGCGGCAAGGTTCGTCGGCACAGATAATCGCATGCAATTGACGCCTGGTACCTAACTTGTGTTGTCAGGTCACCGGAGACCTGTGGGAGCGCTACCTCAAGCTCATCGACGACGGCATTACGGATGGGTGAGTCACCACGATCGCGATGCTGGATTGCGACAGACGATAGTTAACGTTCACGTCAACAGTGACGCGATGGACCAGCTTGGCCTGAAGCGCTACTGCTGCCGCCGCATGGTCATGACCCACGTCGATCTTATTGAGAAACTTCTCAAGTACGCATACCATGGAGCAGCATGTGCCGAATCGTTTTTTCGGAAGCTTACAAACCCCTACAGGTACACCCCCGACGGTCGTAACGAGAAGAAGATGTCCTTGAACCCGTAAAGTGCCAGGGATGGATTTTACGAATTGGAGTTTTTGGAAAACATTGGCATTGCAAGGCGTTAGGGAATCTCGAGGAAGGCAGAGTACGCTGCGCAAATAGGAGAAAAGCTGTACTCGAGCCGTGACAGAGCGTCGGCGAACATGTGCTGGGTTACAGATGAAAACCTCCCGTCTCCGAGTCTCATGGGTAGCGAGAACCAGCCATATCAAAGCAAGCTCAGCAAGTGGTGGCAAGAGGCATGTCGATTGGCATCGAGACAGTCATAGGCCCGGATGCAACTTCGCCACATGGAAATGGACAGTGGCTGGAAATGTACGCAGGAATGCTATCTCGGAAGGTCTCGATTCTTCAAGATGACTCTACCAGTCTTCACATCGCCTGTCATGTGATTAGGCAGCATGTTGGGTCCCAGTCAATGGCTTAAATCCCTGGTCGGTAGTACCAGTTTCGTTTGCTGGACGACCGTCTGGTTTCCCACATTGACAGCTCATTGACAGCTCTTCGAGAGATCCCTCCAACAAAGAACGCAGCTATATCAGGCGACCTATGAAACAGGCATCCACATGTGTGTAGCAGTGCCACACTCCAACAACGTTTCAATGCTCTAGCACAATGACTGGCTATCTCCGAGCCTGAAAGCAGTTCATCATTTTGATCTGGCGGTCAAGGCAGAGGTAGCAGCCAGTAGGCAAAAGTAGCTTTCATGTCAGTCCGTCGGCTGCTAATCGCTGACCACATGCGCCTTGCTGCAACGGCATATGGTGGGTGGTGAGACGGTGCTATACGGACGAAGAATATCACATCTAGCACAGCATGTACCGGCCAAAGAGCCTCCAGCATCTTTCCGGTCAGTGACGTTGTACAACAGGCTGACCTCGGGGGCCAGAATTATACGCAAGGCGGAGTTCACCGATTGAACCTCCGCGATTGTTCTGGGTTCTGCTGAGAAACAGGCAGTCCGGGTACACGACCCGGGAGAGCCCAAGCCAATCTGCCGATTTCTGCCTAGAGCTTGTTTTGATTGTTGAATCCTTGTAGACGGTGACCCATTCTTCCTCGTTTTTTCTTTTCGTGTAATGCTCCAAGCATCAACGGGGACATGGGTCTGAGAAGGCAGCGGGTGCAAAGTGCTGTGCTGGCCATGTAGCAGTGGCTAACTTGAAGACCCGAGGGCTTGGGAATGGCGCAGTGGTGATTTTTGCCGCGATATGCACCAACAAGATTTTCTAAAAGGGACCATATCCGCCGAAGCTTTCATTTCGCGGATGGTGGTGATTTGTCACAGGACACAGGGTAGCTCCAACAAGCCTTGGTTTGCTGCACAGCGTTCAGAGTCTGGAGATACGTCCGCCTGGCCAAACTGGACTGACGCATATGCGGAACCGGAAGACGGCTCACAGATAAGAAAACTTAGTAACAAAGACCCACAGCTTCATCGCATCGAGTTGTATTCGCATGAGTACAGAATTACTTCGGAATCCCGAGCTCGAGGAACTGGCGCAACCGCGAAAGGATTCGACTTTAGCGCGCAACTGCTACCGCGACTGGCTCTCCTGTGTCCAAAATTGCAGCATAGCTCCAGCTTCCTACATGTCGTACAGAGGAAGGCCATACCGGATGGGGAGTCCTGAGCCGTAGGGAGCCCGCAGAGCTGCTTGTTGGCGCCTACGCGCGTTGAACTGCATGCGTGATGCGGTCGTGGCGTCAGGGATACCACGAAGCAAGCAGAGACCCCGGCTAGTCGCAGGCCAGCGTTCGGGAGGGGAGGGCTCATGGAGACTGGAGAGGGAAAAGATCTCATACCACCCCTTGGCGAGTAGTTGGTTCCCTTTCGTTCTTGATATCTGGAAATGAGTTTGCCGCAGGCGTCGGCGATATTGACATCGTATCTGATCCTTCGAAGCGTGGAGGGGTGGTGGGTGAATAGTCCGGCCCCTCCATCGACGATCAGCAAACTGATGCGTGCCCGGTCACGGATTCCTGGGTCCTGGAGGCTGGAGCTGGCACACCCCACCGGGTCGCTGGGGTCGAGGTGGTTTGCTCTTACCAAAAGTCGTGCTAGCGCTGTGATCAGTCGAGGACACCTACATGGTAGTCAGGGCTATCACTGTACTAAAACGATGGCTGGGATGCAATTCTTCAGGAAAATGACGGCCTCAATGGACGATGAATAGGTTGTGTTGAGGGCCAGCATTGGTATGCCTTCAAGGTTCTGGGCAGTTTGTGAAGCGTACCGAGCGTACGTACAAAGTCGATAAGTTTGCGAAGGGAGCTTCTGTCAGGTGATGAGTCTGTCTGCGAGACATCGATGGGGCGCCGAGGACCCTGACAGGGGCGGGGTTTTCTTGAGCAACATAATTGTTGGGATGCTTGGCCGGATCTTGTTACCCGTCCCTATGAACCGATTGCCCAGGTTAACTGACTTGGGTTTGAATTTTGAAATATGTGTAGCCTATTCTGTACGATAGTCTCAAGGAAAAGTTCTGCAGAGTAAGTCCGAAAATTGTGTATTGTAAGCGTACCTTTATTCTATGCTACTTCAAACATGAATAACCATCGAGTTGCAAGAATGAAGTCACAAGTTTGAATGTTAGGCATCTTCTACTCTATCTTCCATGGAAAACTTACCAAACACTCAATGCAACCATAGGATAGGCTGCTGCCCAGCTTCCTAGGCAGGTGACAGAGTCTGGCTAGCAAAGTTGTCGAACCAACAGCCAACGCACAACCAACGGTGAAGGAGGGATACGTACCCGCCAGTAGGATTTGAAGCCGCAACGGGCACGGGCTTCCATCCAATTCCCATCCAATCCCTACCACAGACGGTTTTAACAAACGGTAGGCTTGGGAGTGGCCTGTCAAGCCTAGCGTGTGAATGAAGGTCGATCAGGGCCCACTCTGGGTCGAACGGTGCAACTCACCGCAGCATGGTGCCGCTACAAATTTCTCTTTCTTCCCCCCCTTCAATATCCGTAAGGTACTGAGGAAACGCCGTTCCAGATTGTCGGAATCCGTGTTGCCATGAATAGAAAAGAGAAGCGGGGAATCCAACATGGAGTACACCAGTGTCGAAACGAGGACGTATGGTGCGTGGCAGACACGTTGGGCTCGCGAGGACCTTGTCCTTGTACCCTCCTACAACTAATAGCCCTCTGTTGATAGTACATACGATAGTGAAGTAAAACTGGTGTAAGAGTACATCACCAACCAAATCTATAGGTAGAACTTGGCCCAATGTATACTGGCCTGTTCAGGCAGATTCTCGCGGAGCGAGCAGCCCCAGTCACATGGTCCAAGTCGGTTCGGACCATATAGAAGAGGTGCGGCTTTGTTCATGTTGCGGCCGACCGACTCGTATCAAACTTTTCCAAATCCTCGTTGAAAGTCGAAGATCGAGGTCGAGGCCTTGTTCGATTCCGTTGCACCGGAGCCGGCAAAGAAGCTTGTGGTCCACCGCAGCCTGCGCTGTTGAAACTTGAAGTGAAGAGGTTCTGGGCGTCTGCTCTCAAGTCCCTACGGAGCTCCCCCGCCTCGCACACATCCACACACACATTCCCACCAGGGCGGCAAACAGGGACCGAGACTGGTAACGAAGACGTCCACGACAACGGACGGGCAGAGCCGTTCACAATGGCGCACGCGCATGCCACGGCCCCCAAATGCACAGTACACAAGCAGCTCCAGGTAGCGTGACTGTGTTTCCCGCGTCTTCAATGACACGGCATCGTCAGATTGGCCTACGAATCTTTCTGATGGGGGGGACGAGAGGGTCTTAGAGGAGGTTGCGAGAGATATCCGCCCATCCATCCCCGATATGCGAGTAGACACACTGCACGCAATCAGAAGAGGGACAAAAGTCCCAGTTCAGACATGCAGGCCGCGGTCGATACCATTAGGCCCAGCATACCGGCTCGGTCTAAACAACTTGTCGCTACCGGCCTTGGTTTCGATTGATCACAGAGGAAAGGTTTTTTTTTTTCTGTCCAGATGGTTCTGATAAGATGGCTAGGAATTGGAATTGACGAGGAGGAATTATCGTGAAAGTTGTCCCACGTCAGAGCCGACCTGAGGTATAAGGAAGCATATCTTGGATGAGGTACCTAGGCAGACAATACCTCATGCCACCACATTCATTTCCATCAGGTCAATTGGCAGTCTCGCTGCTCCGTTTTCCGTACTCTGTACCCATGGTCAAATACGTTCCTTCCATATATTCCTTCGTACCTACTCTATACCTAACGTTTAGTTCCGCAAACAGCCATTGCCTCCAGCCATGGAAGGGACGACGGGGGCGGTTGAGATACAAGCTGAGGAAGGTTCTCTTCCCTGCTACCTATTGCCTTTAGTGCAGTGGTGGCCCTGGATCTTTCCTTCTTGGCCGGGCGCCCCTTGCCTTTTCATCACCCCTCCAAGTGTAAGGCAAGCTCCTCCGCCCAAGTGGGGCCGTTATGTGCAGGGGTCGGTTGTGGTTCACTGGCACGACTGGACGGAAGCGAGACCCACCTTTGCTAAGCGCCGACGCCTGTCTGCTTCATGCAGCCCACAGCTCGACGTCGCTCTTCTCATCCACCGACACCACCTTGTGCCCAACTCTGACTGGTTGAACCCGTCAGGAGGTGCGCTGCTATGCTCATGGGAGAAGACGCACAGCTGCATCTCTGACTGGCTCATCCATCGCCTTCTACTTGCTGCCCGGTGCCTGCCTTGACCCGGGTCAAGTTCGTGGAGAATGGTGTACCCTGGGAAGGAAGAAGGCGCAAAAGATGGTGGCGGTACCGTGGTGGTTGTCTGCGACTGAGGTGCGGCCGACCCAGCTCGCGGATTGGATCCCACCCCGTGGACCTCTCTTCTTTCTGAGCACCTCGGCCCTCTCTACTTCAACGACTTGACTTCTTAGCCTTGCTCCCTTCGTCCTCTCGGATCATTCTCCTCTGCTCGACTGCCAGCGAACGCTACGACGATCCATTTCTGGTCTCCCCCTTCTGATTCATTCCCATGTGAGGTGCCTGTCCATAGGGCGGAGCGGGATTAGGTCAACCATTCAGAAAACACACAAATTTCTGACGTTTCTGACTTGACTCTCCTCCACAACTCAGATCCAGCTTGTCTTGCTCCTTGCGAAGCACCGAGAACACCCATTCTTATTACTGCTGGTTTTCTTTACCTGCAAATCATAACAATCCTTTGCCGTTCCGTTGGAGGGCTGGCCTCTTTCTGTACCCGTACCACCGAACCGCCCGCCTCTGTGCCACCTGTCGGGTGTCTGTACGGTGGATGCTTGACATCCACATCAACCGCGTCGTCTCAAACCAGCTGTCGGCTGCTCTTCTTCTGTCTGTCTACCTGATCTCTCCATTCTGTCGACTTTCGCTGCTCTTGCCCGGCTGCCCGAGACCGCATAGACGACGAAGCCATCGGTGGAGCCGTGCTAGTCACCCGTCTGGTCGAATCTTAGCCGCAGCTCTCTCTCTCTCTCTCTCTCAACCGCCCTTCCCAAGAGACGGGCATATTGCAGCATAAGGTACCTACCTAAACTTAGTCGCAGAGACAGAAGTACAGCTCTCAGCCTGATCTGGCTGTCTGGAATTCTCCCAATTTCTCCCAGCAAGGCCGTAGTCGCGTTGCCCCCAGGTCGAGCTAACTCGCCTTCCCCATATATTGACCCTTCAATCGTCAGGGTCGCTATTTGGGTACCCCTGCTGCCACAGTAGACCCGCCCCGACGCAGCGAAACCAAACCTGGCCCTGTCGATATTTCGCGTGAGCGAGGCACAGACACGATCAGCTAGGGTCGGCCTGGAGCCATCCCGGTCTCCGTACCGTTACCCTTCCCAGCACTGAGGTAGCAGTAGGCACAGCTCCTCTTAAACTGCCCTCCCCACCCTCTCGCTCTCGAGCTTCTTCACTCTTGAGCCTGCTGTTGCTAGTCTGGAAGCTTGATGATCCCCGGGCCGTCGTCCACGAGACCTTCCAGCACAGCTTTATTCCTTCGCCTCGACGGCCTCTAGGATCACGACCAACACCAGTTAACCAGTGCGGCCCAGAAGTAGACCCAACCGACTAGAAAGCAAACTACGTGGGGATCCCGAGGCATTCTCGACTTTGACAGCCGCCGAATACCAGTCTGCTGGACAGCCCGGCCGATTCCATCACTACCTGCGCCAGTGCCAATAGGTTATCGCATACAAACGAGTCGAGAGACTGACGATGGCACTCGAAGCCCCCCTCCGGTCGTCTATCGGAAGTCAAATATCTGCTTATTCCCATCACAACGACATGTCTGTCTCGTCTCCCGACAACGGTTCTTTTCAATCCCCTTTCGCCAGCATGTAAGCAATTATGGTCATACGGTGTCGTTGTAGTTCCCAAGCTTATATATGAGTATAGGTCTTCGAACGCCTCAGATCACTCCGGCCGTAATTCTCTGCGCCCCAACTCCATTCAGAGAGTTCCGTCGACAAATTTGAATTTGATGAGCCCGAGCGATATTGTTGGTCCTTCGCCAGTCACTTCAACTGGTACTGAAACAACGGAAATTGAGGACGAAGAGGCAGAGGAGGTTCAGGCCCGGCCCAATGTTACCAATCCGGCACCACACCCTCAGGTTTGTCTTTCCAATGTCATTCCAGAGGCAGGCAGCATGACTGACTAATCTAGCTCATGATGCTCTCGACCAACATTCCCGATCATCTGCGGCAGAGTAGCAGTGAAGAAGCTGTATCAGTCATACATGCGCCGGAAAGCTTTCATAGCTGGGTAAGCATCTCAGGGACACTCTTTTCCAAGTAGGCGAAAACTGAACTTGAGACAGGCCTCTACGGAGCCGACAGTAAGGCCGGATCAAAGCAGCACAAGATCATCACCCAAGACCGATACAATGAGTCTTCCATCCGTCACAGATCATGCAATCAAGGTACGGCTACCCAAATCTTTGTCTAAAGCCATTAAAGTACTAAAACAGAACAGTCGAGATCCCCTGGGCTGCCTACGCCGCCTCCTCTTTCGACAGATATCCGACCCGTTCGGTACAGTCTAGACAGCGCCACACCACGCGCGCAAGACCTCCACGACATGCTTAATGAGTCGTCCCGCCTAAGGTCTAGCAGCACAAGCAGCCTCGAAAGTTTGTATATTCCACAAACTCATCCTGTGACTGAAAGGTCTAACGCGAAACAGAAATCGACGAGGCTAGAGAAGTAGAGACTGATACCGAAAACTACGATGAAGAGCCGTTCGCCACCCCAGCCCTGCCTCAGGAGGATTCAGAAATCAGGGCTCTACGAACCGCTCTTCAAGAGTGCTGGACTTTGTGTAACACACTAGCGAACTTGAGCTCGATTCATCGAACACGGATGTTCAATAGCTCAGGTACCCCCGATGCTCACGAAAAAGCTTGGATGGCGTGCTGGAGGCTTTGCCAACGCCTGTATGACAACCGCGACGAAGACCACTATGATCACCACGTCCGAGAGAATCTCGATCATTGCCGAGACTTTTGCCAGTCCCTCTTCGACGTCCGCCAGAGGAAGGATGAGGTTGCTGATTCTGTTTTAAGAGTCAGTTTTGAACTGAATAATCAGTGAGTCCATTCCAGAGATCCATAAGCACTGGAAAAATCAACTAACCGTGATCCAGTCTCTATAGCGCTCAGGACATCCAGAACCTCCCAGAGCCCTTCCGCGAGCGTACTCTAGATTTCTATATTACTCTTTGTCATCGATTGATGAAACAGCGAAGCGAATTGGCCGATGAGACAGACTCTTTGCTGAAGGCGTGTTGGTCACTTGCCGAGATGCTTTTCAGTCTGAGACAGAATAAGCGTGATGGAAGAGCTCCTGACGAGGAGCTTCTGTGTTCAGCGGTACAGGCATGCTGGGAGCTTTGCGACCTCTTCAGAGACGGGTGGACCCAAGTGCGGCCAGACCGAAACACGCCACGACCGAGCCAGACGAGCTTCTTTGGCCATCAGCAGCAGTATGATCAACCTGCACGAGGTGAAAGCAGAGCGTCGAACCGATCTTCATACTCGAAGAGGGAAAGTCACAAAAGCCTGACCGAGGAGCGGCCACGAAAGCCGCCACCAGTTCCTGAAACTCCCGTAACCGAATTTGAAGACACGCCAATCTCCCCAGAGAGCTCCTCACCACGAGTGCCAAACATCCTCGTTCTAGGCACAACATCCGACAGCGGACGTGGAGGCCGGTGGTCAAGCAGCGCTTCTCAGTTGTCGAGCTACTCGCAAAGCAGCAACAAGACATCTAGCACAGCAACAACGACTACGGCAGGTGAGGATAGCAACAGCAACCGCATCAAAGCTCTCGTCATCAAGGCTGCCATGAACGTTGGCTTTACTCGAGACCCGGCTCTTGACAGTAAAGCCGAGAAGTCAGCTCTCCAAGCCTTCGTCAAGCATATGCCCACAGGGTCCTTCGGGTCCTTGCCTGCGCATTCAACACTTTTACAGCACTACAAGAACCTTGTGCACGCCGACTCGTCGTTCAGGGGATCTTCGCTGCTTCCGGCCCGTGGCAAACGTATCTCGGCGCATGACCTGGCCAAGAGCGTTCACTACATGAGCCAAAGATCTAGCCAGTATGTCTTCTTGCGCGACCTGTACAGGCTCGTGTTTGGCTTCCCACCAGAGGAGGGCGAGTCGAGGAAGTCAACAACCATAGTGGTCTGAACACCTGTTTTCCCTCCCATCTTGTTTCATTTCTCTTGTTTTCATATTTTTTCGAGCTGCGATGTTCTATGGGGTTTCCTCACGAAAACTACTGTTACAGCCTACTACACCACCCTCATAAGGCAGAACAAAGCGGGCAGGTTTATTGCGAAGAAAGTTCTGCTTGAAGAGGTCAGATTTTCAAACAAACGCACACAAACACACACACACACACACACGAGCAACATGCAAAACAACACACTACATACCTGGGGGAGAGCGCCCGTCTGTTCGTTTCTACTGCACTAGATACCCATCGTGGACGGATTTTGGCGCCGGGAGCTTGGACAATGGGAGGCTAGAAAATCGTGCGTCTTTTTCAATGTCGTTATGAGAACGAGGGAGGTTGGGAGCGTCGTTCGTTACATTACATGTCACAATGGATATTGTGGCCAATCTGGAATCTGGGAGAAAATCATCTTATAGCCTATGTCGCAATGACCACCAACTACCTATCTATCTAACTGCAAGCTACCGTGCCTGCGTACCGAAGGTCCAAATATGGTGCGGTCATTGTTGAATGGATTTTGCCGAAAAGAAGGTATATGCTGGAAAAGGGAAGAAAAAGGGGTATCGTATTGGAAAGTCTTAAGGTGTCGCGTGATGCTTTGTCGTGTTCCAGGCGACAGAAATTTCCCGTATGAACCGTAACCCAGAGATGATATGCAAGAAGGAAAAGTGAGGATCGTAGCTCTACTCGAGAGGACCAAAGAACTGCTGAGAATAGTCGGCATGTCCCTGTGGCTCTGCACTGGACATGAAAAGTTCTTCCCAATCGGCTTTGCTCACGTTGTTCCAGTCGATGCTGATATCGCCAGAGAAACCGGCGGCGTTCTGGCCTTCGGCTTGTTGCTGCATAGAAGTGAAGGCTTCCGAGCCATGGTATGTTTCGCCGGCGCTGGCCATCATCCCAGCGTAGGCATAAGGTGCAGAGGCTTGGGGGTACTGTGGAACGAGCGGATCGAAGTCAAAACCCAGCGCAGTATCATAGCCAGTCGCACTTTGCCAATTGTCTGATTGGGTGCCCCAGAAGTTGCTTTCTTCCTCGTTGTAAGGCGCTTCCCATGGCGCATGTGGCATGAGGTGGGAGAAGTTGAGGCTGGTGTTCGCAGAAAACATCGTTGAGTTCGCCTCTGTCCACAAGGGAGCAGCTGCAAGATTTGGTTCCTGAAACATGTCATTCTCGAAGTTGACGACGTTATGTCCAGATGGGTCCATCTGATGATTGAGCTGTGTGAAAACCGAGCTGTCAGTCGTTGTTCCTTGAGCATACTCATTGTCGATGCTATTGAGAAGCTTTGTCAGGGGTGACACACTGTGATCTCTCTCTGCATGCACATAATCTGCGCCCATTTCCAGATTATCGGGGGTTCCGGGGACTTCGGGAAGATCAACGTTGAGTAGGCTCAGCGCTTCATCACCATGTCCCACCGTATGGGATGCGTTGTTGTTCGGGATCGGGGATGAATATTGAGCGGGGGCATTCTGAGAGGATGTCTCCCGCAGCTGGGTCTTCAGACGCTTCGGAATGCTCTCATGAGGTATCTCAAGTACTGAAAGAGATGAACGTGAATCTGGGGCTGTGATCGGTTGTTCACTCGCTTCCTCAAGCTCATTCCGCTTTCTCTTCTGCACTGTAGAAGGGAATAACATTTGCTCGTAGTACTGCTGAACAGGCTGTACACCATACGGGCGGTCGGGATGCTCCTGGAACATCTGCAGAATCTTTTCGTGTGCAGCAGCATACTCCTCTGCGTCGATACGCGCTTGCTCATCCTGCTGCTGTACCTTCTCGGAGGACAAAGCCAGGTTCTCAGGAGTCTCTGAGGGAGAATCGTACACATAGCTTGCCAGGGCCTGCAACATGTGATTCTCTAAGCTTGAATCATCCTCGTTCGTAGAAGATGTGAATGTTTGATTGTTTTGATCGTTTTCGTACTGGACTGGCGTAGCCATTGCTTCCCTAAGTTGGTTGCAATTAGTAACTTTGTCCCATCTCATGAGAAGCTAGGCCGACTCACTGCCATGGAGATGGAACCGCAGTCTTTCTATTACCGCCATTGTCCGGGACCTGTCCATTGATCATTGCCGTGCTGCAAAAAAAAAAAAAAAAAAAGTCAGAAAGTGTCGCTCTTTGTTTATCTATTGTATATCAAAGAAAAAAGAGCGAGGGAGGCATGGGCCAAAAACAGTAGTGAAAGGGCCCATCTAGGGAGAAAACTCACCCGAATTCAGGATCATGGCCATATTTGGCTCTGACGTATTTCAGTTGAGCCATGGTGAGGGTCTTGCTGAATCGCTGCTCGTACTCGCGCAAGGTGTCTGTCTGATTCTTGCCCTTGGAGAGACTGTGGTTGAGGATGAATATGATTTCTTCCTCGGTGTAGGTGATTTGGCCAACCATCCTGAAGGTTAGTCGTTTGTTCGCTGTACTTGCAGGTATCTCAGGTGCATACCAAGAGGTCGTTTATTGTGGTTTGGGTTGGTTTGGGTCGGTTTGTTTGAGAAGAGGAAGAAGATTTGTGTGAAGTGAGGAAGTGAGGAAGTGAGGAAGTGAGGAAGTGAGGAAGTGAGGAGAAAGGACCGCAGGAAAGTGATCCACGATTTTCTCGAGGCAGGAGGGAGCGACGTGGAATTCTTGAAAAGGCAGTGATTCAGAGCCGCAGATTTACACGGAAGGTGTAAGGAGGTTCTCCCCGGGGAAGGAGCCTCCCGTCGTGAGCTGGGTAGACACACGGCAATACTTTGGGACGGACGGTGAAGTTGGCTGCACCTGATTATCGTATGTCAAGGCATCCGAGTCACCTATCATTGAATTCTGTTTTGTCTAGATCTAAGTCTAAATTGGCGGGGGTGCGCCTATATCATCATCTTTCGTCTAACATGTGTCCTAAGTCGTCTCCAAACTCGATCATTTCACCGATTGCTCCTTCAGTATTCATGCTTGCTGCGTGCGTGCAAAGATTCCCCACCAACAAGTCACGTCGGTGCCTTCCTTATCCTCGCCCCAGTCATCCTGGCCATCGAGTGTTCCTTCCTCGATGCATAGTAGAGGGTTTTCCTGGCTTTCCATAGCATCTCGGAAAGCCTTGAGAAGTTTCTTGGTGGTTTCGTCTCGTAGAGGGACCATCACAACTGCTCTGGCATCGTCTTCTGTTGATAGCTGCTCAGAGAAAGCACCTGCCAGAAGCCCTGGGTGACAGTCGTCGTAGAGGGGATCTGCAGCAAGGACAACCTATGGGCCAGATTAGCAGTCTCTCTGCAGCAACTTCCAATGGTCACGTACCTTGAACTGATTTCTTTTACCAAAGAGGTCCTGGTCAACTTCATCATCCCCCGAGCCACCCCAAGTAAGTGCACCAGCGTTCAATGAGCCTCCCAGCTGCTCCACCGTGCCACGGTTGGCCTCGACGTTATGGCAAAGGTTCGACATGATGTCTGGCAAGTCGCTGAGAATCACATGAGCCTTCCACAAAGCTGCTGCCGCAAGTCCAAGTAGGCCTGTGCCAGAACCTAACTCCAAGACAGATGGCCTCGGCTCGCCCAGAGATCCATCAAAGAGCCGGAAGAGAGCCGTGGAACCAATAGATGGCAAGTGCTTGGCAAGAACGTAGGAAGACCCCCAGGTCTTTAGACCAAGTGAGTCGCCGGTCAGGGGTGGCTCCCGGATGATGAGCTCAAAGGTCGGTGTGAGATCCTCTTCTCTAAAGGGCCATCGCCGGGTAATCTCGCCCATGGCTATGTTCGGCATCAGAGACTGCGCAGTTCAGGAAAGACAGCAGCCATCTTCAACACATACCTGTTCTTCCACATCGCTCCGTCATCCTGCGGCTAGCTTCTGACCAGACTTCCTCCTTTTTGTCATCGTCCTCGATCCAGGAGAGGCCGCTCTTGATGATGGACGATAGGTACATCGTTACTTCGCGCCGAAAATACACCGTGGCCTCCTGCTCATGAACGATATCGGATCGCCTGCGCTTGTGACTCCATACCGGAGGGCTAAGTTCCAGTTGCTTCAGTGTGCTGAGTAAGTCATCACTCGACGGCTTTTGCCACATCTGCGGAAAGTCCTTCGGTTCGAGTATCATGGTTGCGGATTAAGAATCTACATGCAATTGTATACTATGATCACCTGAATCCGGTAGAAATCGCGTCAAAAGAGAAGAAAATTGAAAGAAATAGTGTTGGCCAGAAGCAAAGATGCGTAGTCAACGAGAAAGTGAGAAAGGGGACATGTGCCTCAGCGTCACGGAAATTTTGTGCGGCGGTCTGGACCTGACCAAAGACCCCATCGCCAAAACAACCTTGGGAACCAAGGGACCTCACGCAGGAACCATACCTAGCGGCAGCCCGATAAGGATCCTTATCGCTAAACTTCGGGAGCCATAAAACGTGGGGTCCAGATCTGGCAGGTGGGGGGTTGCTTCGAGGGGTCCTTTCTTTCGGAGGTACCTGCCAATCCAGCTCGTTGATTGGTTAGCCTCATTTGCAAGGCTGCCGCCGAAGACCCTTGCAACCCCACGTCACAAAAAATTCATATATAAGGCGCCAATTTCCGCGCAGAGTCTGACTCCTCTTCTTTTCTCCCTTCTTCAAGCACCGTCCTCTTCAACGCTGCGTTTCTATGCTACAAACGGAGAGATGCACGCGCAAGCGGAAGTCTCTCACTCTACCAAACTGGCATATGAGAAATTCGGAGTAACTTCTTCACACCACTCACCCAATGTCGCCTGCCTAGTGCGGGATGACGGGTCTGCCCGCGAGGGTCTGGCGTGATTTCACGTCTGCAATTGGCATCAGAAAAGCAGGGCCCGGGCCGTGCTCATGTATACCCTGGTTCCCTTTGGGAGGAGGGGGAAGATGAGCTCTGGACTCGGTGTCCCTATGGGAGAGCCGTTGCGAAAAGATTGTGCAGAGCACTTGAGTGCGATACGCAGCGTCTGGATCCTGGCTGGCTTCGGCTGGCCAGGCACTTGACAATTCAATTCCGATCATTCTGTTGAGGACGGTGCTTCACCTTTTTTTCTTCCAGGTAAGATGCATCTTTTTTTGCGATTTCGGCTTTGCGGACCAAGGATACTACTAACAAACAAATATGCCCCCTAACGATGTAGTCTATGTCTCCCTCACTTCGCCTCAAAGTCCGACCTTGATCGACACATTACCACAGGCGCCAACCGCCACCTTCCACGTCAGTCAGTACAGTACAATCTCAGCAAGAAGCCACCGACGACCCTTTTAGAATTCGACCATCGCCTACCGCATCGGTCACGGCGGGCTCTAAGATGCGGGCTGTTCTTCGCCATTGCCGGCCCAACTTGGATCATTGGACTTTGTGGTTCCCGAGCTTCTAGCCGGCAACTTATGCAGCACGGCTTTCCAGACTTTGGAAGTGGTATCGGCCAGACTCCGAGCTCTATCGAGGCGCGCCACCAGATCTTCACAAACGAGATTCTCTTCTGGGGCTTTTGCGGCCAAGTCGACGATTTCCTCCACAGCATCAATGACCACCTTGAAGTGGCCCTCGGCGTCTGGTGACTTGTCGGCAAAGCCGGAGGCTAGCCGCGAGTTCCTCATCTGGGCGCCTTTCAGTGATTGCAAACCTGTTTCCACCTGCGCCATTACCGTATCGAAGTCAAGCGGCGGCGGCGATCTTTCCATGTCCGCCTCCTTCTTGCCTTTCTCTGCATCTTTCGACAGCATGTCGACCCAGATCTGATTCTGTGTCGATGGGCTGGACTCCCTGTTTTTCTCCACCTGTTGCCGGAACTTTCTGAACGCAGCTTCGTAGACCTCGTGTGCAATTTCAAGCTGGCCATGGACTTGAACCAGCAATAGCCTAATCTGAATGAGACGATACTGGCGGCTGCGGGCAAGAGCTTCAGGATCTTGCGGAGCCTGTTGCACAAGCGAAAGGCTTCCCAAGGCTTTCTGAACGCGCTCAGTTGCGTCTTCGCTTGCCTCGCCTCGGCGACCACCCCGTTCGCTGGCCCTGGAATCCTCCTCCCGATGTCGGCTGCTCAATAAGGGGCTCATGATCGGTGAGGATGCCCGTTCGTGCGGCGGTCGCACGTAGTAGTACGGCGAGAGATATGCCTCAATCTCAAGCGGCGAGGGCGGCGGCGGGTATCGCTCCGGGTAGGGCCTCCGTGGGCTGTACTGGAAAGGAGGATCGTATAGGTTGCGAGACATTGCCCAAAAGAATGATGACCCCAGTGTTGTATGTTGTGGCAAGCGGTTGGTGATGTTGGTTCGCAAGAGGAGCTTGAGATTGCTTCCTTTCGATGCTACAGAAGTTCAAAAGCCTCTAGCTCAGGGCTGGGATCAGGGAGAAGGTATCTGCCGTATTTCAATGGTTGGAGACCACCTGCCATCCTTCGAACGATCCCAAGTCTTCTCAGACCAGATGACCACGTCTCGGACTTCCATCATGAGAAAGGAAGCCTTGAGCTGTCAAGGAACGGGAGCCCGCACGTCGAATTTCTGCTGCTTCGCATTGAGATAGACTCAAGAGACAATCTCTCCGCCTTTCCTACCATCTTGCAAGTTCCCACTCGTCTTTGTTCAGGCAATACTGCGTGTTTGCTCTTTTTGTTGAAAAGGCTCAGGTACCAAACCGTAGTCTGTCTAGTTGCTTTTCCACTCTCAAAGCACCTTACCTCCGAAGAAGTAGGAAAGCACGCAGGACTGGCCTCTTGGAAATCTATCTTGAAAGAATCCGAACATGTTTCTCTTGTCCAGACTTGACAACCAACTTGGCCTCCAGCGCAAATCACGCAGAATGCAAGACTTTTTCCTTAGCAAACGGACAAACCCGTCTTGCTGGAGCCAACTTGCATGCGAATACGGATCATCATTCTCTCCTCTTCCATATTGGCATCCAGTCCTTCAGGATTTCCTCTTTTGCTGTTTTATTGACCACCCCGTCTCAGCATATCCGCCTTTTTCGCTTTTTGGCATCATACATCAGCAGCGGCATAGCCGACGAAGGATGACGTGGGATCTCCCAAGTAAAGTTTTCGTGACATTGCAACATCGGACATCGGTGGCAACCGCCACACCTTCCAAACAAACAAAACAGACACTCCCGACCCCGGGAAAGGCTAAATGATAAAAAAAAAACCAACGGCGGGCGGGCCGGGAGCCGGCGTAGGTGTGGGGTCCTGGAGGCTGGAGCATGGTCGGTTTAGCTTGGCAAACCCGGGACTCTTCCTCCACCTCCCACACCTTCCGGTCCCCCCGCTAATACGGATACACTAAGAAGCGATTTGTAAGTCTAGATAGGAACGGTAAGTTCGCGACTTACCAGCCAACCTGCCAGCACATCGGAGGATTGCAGAGAAATAAGCCCCATCCAAGCTTCTGACGTCTCTTTGCTCGGGGAAAAAAAAAATTACTCAAAACCTCGGATAACGCCTTCCGTTGGGAAAGGGTCAATGGTGAGTCGTGACTACAGTGGCGTACATTCAAATGTTGGTTTGCTTTTTTTTTTTCCCAAAGGAATTCACTTTCTTCATTGGGGCCGTGGCTGCTGCAGGACAGGATCACAGGATGCAGGTGGGCAAGCAAACTAAAAAGTTTGCATACCCTTACAGAGTATCTGACAGATGTTTCATTTCCTACTAAACTCTTTGTGTCTTTATCTGTTTTGCTTGTTTGCCTGCAGGGCACACTAGATCTGGACAGCGCGAAAGAAGAAAGAAAAGAAAAAGATGACAAAATCGAGAGACACGAGGACGTGTAAGATCTTCTCCCCACACCATCTTTAGCAAGATCTGAATCAGAAGTGTGGCATTGAGGCTTGAGATCCCGCAGAAGCCCGTACTCAGCTCACTGACGAGTTGTCCTACCCGAAGAAACTTGAATGTCTTCTGGGGGTTGAAGCGATGAGAAACGAAGATGCTCCGTTGAGTGTACCGTGTGCCGATGAAGCAATCTCATTACCATAAGCCGGGACCCCCCTCCCCCAAATTGCTCGCTCGCATTCCTGTCATCTTGAATTCCGAAACAAAAGAAAACAGGAAAAACACTAGAACAATCCATCTTTCGCTGACATATCTTCTTCTTCTTTCTTGCTTTGCCTGCCCACTTTGGAGAGCAAATTTCCCAATACCCATTTTAATGAATTGCGGGGAGCTCTGGTGGAGTGTGCAACCTCCCTCCCAAGCGGAAACCCTCCCGCTGGTCTCTGCGGAACACCGGATGGAAAAGCACAAGCACTCCATGTTACGATGCAAGCAAGGCGGCAGGTCAGGTAAGAAAGGCTTCCCTATCCAGCAGTGAGTCAATTCCTACTCAAGTACATACATCTCATTCCTCTCTAACTGTATCTCAATCATGGCAAGCAATAGCTTGGCAATCGCCGGTTCCAAAAGGTAGGTACCCGTACCCGGCCCCGTATTATCCAGAAAAATGGAGAGGAGATGAAGGAGTACGCGCACGGTCGTTTTCGACAGGACAAACAGCCAAGGATTTGCAGGTCTACAGCCAGGGGGCGGGGGGTCCGTCATGACGTTGACACCCTGCCCATGAACAAACGAGCCTCGTCTCCCAGCATTCGTAAAGGATACACAGCATCATCATTGATGTCAATTCAAGTTGTGTTATCACTGGGGCCAGTGGTTTCAGTTCAAGCCAATCATTCATTATCAGGCAATGTAATCGTTCAAATGACTTTCATTTGGGTACTGTTCTGTTTTGTGTAGCTTACTACCACCTGGTATCAATCAAAATGAAGAAGACAAGAAATGGAGTATCTCCAAAAGGAAGAATTCCTGGCCCGCATGCACGGTTTACCAGTTAGTTGGGGCTTTTCCAGAGTCCATGCAATCCTATATGCCGGTCGCCAATGCCCATTCCGTCCTCTGTGATGCAATCCGAGCCCAAGTGAAAAGAAAAGAAAAAAGGTGAGAAAATCATTTCGCTGTTGCTGATGCTTTCAAGTGGCCGTCCAGTCGAGGACTCTCTTGAGATGTCCTGAAGAGTTATCGCTTTTTCCAAAGAAATCCCAAAACACGTTTCTGCGCCTTCGCCTTTTTGGCTGGGGCTTCTTTCGCCGTCTTCTTCGTCGATACGTTGCTCTTGCCAAGCGGCCGTTCAAGCAGGTTGCAATTGTCCGTCTTGGTCCCTCCCTAAGCGACCGCGATGGGGGCGCTGCTGGGGACACTGTTTGGGGGCGGGCATTCCTTGTATATCTCAATTTTGAGAGTTTTCAGCCGCTGGCGCATGTCGAGGAGATCCGCCATCTTGTCCTCGGGTGGGTTGCGCATGTCTGCAATCTCCCAGTGCAGAGCCTCATACTTTTCATAGAACACCTTGAAACGCGCGGCTTTGCTGACCAGGTCGGGGCTGAGCCCGCGCTGACGCTTAGGGGCTTGCTTGGTCCGGGCGCTCTCGTTGGAGTCGGAAGATTCCATAGCCTTGCGCTTCTTGGGTGGTGCTGAGTGTTCAAGATCCGACGCATTCGTTGGTGGTGACGAAGCCAAAGGCGACGACTTGGCTGGTGATGTATTTTTGCTCTTGAGAGAGACACCAGATGAGTTGCGGGATGATGCATGTGAGGCTTCCGCGGGCCGTTGCTTGAGGCTGACGGGCGCCTTGATGGGCGCCTTGGGCTTAGCACGCTTGGCCAGGGGGGCGCCAGAACTTGAGCTACTGTCGTCTGCCTCCTCTTCCCTCTGTCGCTTGGGAGGCTGTGGTCTGGCCGCCTTGGCAGTCTCTCGTGGAGGTTGAGGCGACTTTTCCTTGGGCCTTTCAATTGATCTCTCCACCGTCCGCTCTACAGGCTTCTCGATTGGCCTGGCTTTTGGCTTGGGCACGGCAATCTTCGGCTTTGGTGGGAGTGCATGTTCGATCCTTCTCTTGGGGGCAGGTGCAGCTGCAGGCGCTGGCCTGGGCTTGGAAGCCACAATGCTCGCCATCGGCTTGTCCTCTGAAGACTCTGAATCCGAGTCTGAGTTGGTGACAAATTCTGCAGAGAGAACCCGGCCGTTCTTGCTAGCTGGGGCTGCTTTCTCCTTTGCTCTCGTCGGCGCAGCCTTGGGCGTCGCGGGCTTCTTGTTCGTTGACAAGAGACGCTTAACTTGAGAGTCGGCAGCCTTCTTCGGTTTCGGCGGTAATGGATTCGATGATGATCGTGACATTGTCTCGCCGCCTTTCATCTTGAGAACGTCTTCGTCGCCGTTGTCGCTTGTTGCGTCGCTGACCTTGATCTTAGGAGGCGGTGCGGCGGAAGCCTTGGCGATATTTGCCTGCAACTTGCTGAGGATCTTGCCCTTTCCTCGCTCTTCCCGCGGCAAGAGCTTCTGCCACTCGGTTTCCGTTGTCGCCAGCCGCATCTTATCGAATTGACGGATTGCGTTGTCGATCGCTTTCTGTCGGGTATCTTGGGTATCATATTCGTACTTCCACACGTCCAACTCTCTCCAGTAGTTCTTTCTCAGTGCCCACATCTGCGTGTCCGGCTCGAACTGGGCCACCTTCTCCAGGGCAGGCTTGAAATCTTCGTATTTGCCTTCCCAAAGGCTCTCCAGGTAGTCGGCCGGCCGCTCCTGCACCGCTAGTTCGTGTACAATCATAGATCTTTGCTCCTTGGACTTCTCGACGATCTGTTGCGAAGAAGCGTAGACAGGATTTATCGATGGTGAGCTAACAGCTACCAGAGCCGGTGACCCTGAGGGCGATGACTTGCCGCCACCATTGCCGTATGACGCCATGCTCGACAGCAACTTGGACTTGGCTGTCTTTCCCGTGGCCTTCTTGTTGGTGCCCGGCAGCGGCCTATCCATGACCTTTGATCTATTGCCTTTGTTAGTTGTGCCATGACCACCATGACCCAGCCGCTGTCAACATACTGCTTCTTCGATGCCGTCGCCGCTGCGATGGAATTCTGCAGATTCTCTATATCTGAGTCCATGCCAGACGACGAGGTTGAAGGTGCACCCTTGGCCTTGGCCTGCTCGCCCTTCTTGGGAGCCTCGGAGCCGGGCAGCCTCTTCCATAGTGAGGAGGTTTGTGGTAGTCGTGTAGCTCGTTTCGTCGATTCGAATGGTTTCGTGAGGAAGAGGTCGTGTGAGAATGTGGCGGAAATCGGAGAGAGGGTGTGGGAACTGGAGCCGTAGAGCAGTGTCTTGGAAGCGAGAAAGCATTAGCATATGTCAACGAACGGCATTTCCGCTAGCGGGCGGGATTCGTTTGTGTAGGCATCGGACAGCAGCAGGTGTCCCAGACGGACAGCGGTGCACTGCTTCTTTTTCGCCTTGCATACAGGTTCAAGTGCCAGTTCTTCCCGTCGGAAGGACAAATGAATTGTTCGAGGGGGGTTCAAGGAAACGGGCAAAGAAGAGCGTTGCGTAGGACTTACCGGGCTGCTCCCCAAGGACAATTGGAGGTCCTCACCACCCTGTACACACTTGATCATGTCCTCGAGTACATGGTCAGAAAGGTTGATGCAGAAAGCCTGTGGTGGTACAGGATTTCCCGAGGCGGCCGAGCTCTCAAGAATGAGGCCGGATTCCGGGACCTTGAGTGAAGAAGGCATCTTGGGTCTATCCCTCTCTCGTTCTCTCGGATCACGCGAATCGGTTGTGTTGACAGTCGGTTGCACCTCGCATGCTCCGGCTCAGCTTTCGCCTTGCGAGCAAATATTTCGAGTAGGACTAAGACTTAAGCAAGTGTAGAGTCGAATGCCGAGTCGGGGTATCGGAGGACAGAAGGAGGCGGTTGTTGAATTTTGGTGGTTGAGTTGTTGCGTCTATTATTCTCGCAGGCGGATTATGGGGCGGGTCGGCAGGACGTCACATTGCCATGGCGAGGTTGAATGTGGGTTCTTCCGGCTTCGCAAGAAGTGAATGGACGAGGACGGGGCGTTGGGATTGGCAGCTCGAGGTTTGGCCTTTTCGTCTAGAGAAAGATATAAAGAATGATTCACCGCAGTAGGTAAACAAGCGAGAGAGAAGCCTTGTAGACAACAGGGTGAGGAGGAGGTGAAGGTGAGGGTGAAGGGAAGGAAGTCGAGATCGGGGACAAGAGGAGAGTAGCGGAAAGGAAGCACAGGCTGCACAGCCAGTCAGCCCAGCCCAGGTCCCCGGCCAAAAGACAAATGGGCCGTGGGCGTGGGACTTGGAGTGAGCAGAGGGACTGAGGAGTGGGAGAGAGAGCCCAGGCAGGCCGGACCGCAGCAGGGCCACCCACCGGTAGTAATTAGTGCGGGTACAAGGAGCGGTACTTTCGAGACGATGGCGTGTTGAACTGAATGTTCGCTGAAGAGACCACTGGAGGCCACTGGAGCCACTGGGGCTCACTGTAGCGACCGCTATAGCTTTCCACGGTGCCATGTACCTG
The DNA here is from genome assembly GCF_030867785.1 of Colletotrichum acutatum. Lineage (NCBI taxonomy): Eukaryota > Fungi > Ascomycota > Sordariomycetes > Glomerellales > Glomerellaceae > Colletotrichum > Colletotrichum acutatum. Next base: position 449,471 of record NW_026848995.1, read on the forward strand.
AGAGTGTACCCACCCCCATGCGAGACAGGGTGTCACGCCTGGCCAATAACGGGTACTTGGCGTGTACTTTGCTGAGTTCATCGGCTCAGTCTCCAGAGCGAAGGAGGGAGGGGACGGGGGAGGGAGTGACTGAGCAGAAGAGGAAGAAGGGGACCCACCATGGGTACGATCTCAAGGGCAAGCGGATGCTCTGACTGGCTGGACCAACGACCGTGGCCGGGGGTCTGGTCACTCTGGCGGACGCCTGGTGCCTGTACTTCTTGTACTTCTGACCTTTTTGGCCGAAGCGACAGGGGTGGTCGGGGTGTGCGAAATCAACCAAGGGGGCTGCGTCGATGTTGCTGTACCTCGACATGAGCCTTGAGGTGTACGCAGTACAGAAAATCAGAAAATCAAGGCGACCACTCCCATCCAGTCCAGTCAGTACGTATACGCAGTATTCGTGCCGTGATGACTGAAGAGCGTCATCTTGGGAAAGCAACATACGTAGAGGTAGAGTGAGCCAGACAATGTAAATAAAGTAGAAAGTGACAATATCAGGGTAAAAAGACGTAACCCCAGATCATTGAGTGTGTGTTGCCCTGTGTTGTACCATCCAGTTCTACTTCGTTCTGCGCATTTGCCGCCAAAGACATGGACGCTTGATGTCGGCCCAGCCCACCTCAGCCAGCTCTGGAGGGGGAAAACAGAGGGGAAACCCAGAATGGAAGACCGAGGTGAGGCCTGATGGAGTAAGACAGTCAACTGGGTAAGACGGTGCTTGGCGTGCTGCCTCGTATGAGATGTGATTGTACACATACATAGTCAGTGGCAGGACGGAGTAAGTTGGCACTGGATCAGTCCAGTCAAGACCAGTCACAGTCACGTAGCCGTGGTGCCACATGGGGGCAGAAGGAAGCCAAATGGCGAAGACATTCGAACGGTGGCCGCGAGACAACACAGAGGCAAAACCACCACTTGCGCGCGATAGTGCGAGGATTCAGGACGAGGTGGGCAATCATTATTAGCCAGACTCCCCAAAGTTACCCAACCCGACCCGCGCGTAATAATTTGCGGCCTATGGAGAATTTGGAAAAGCATTGGGCATGGGCGAGGTTTACACGACAACTTCCGGCCGGGGGTCCAGCCCGGCATAGCACCCGATAGCGGGCGGTCCCTCACCTCGTTCCATAATCCATTTAACCTTCACCGTATCCCTCTGAGCCTCTTTTTACCTGCCTCCTCCCTCTTTACGAATAGTCTATTGTCTATCCGTATCCCTAACCATCCAATTACTAAGGTATGCTTGTTCTCCGAGTCACGGGGTCCAGGCCCACCCATTTCCACTTTGACAGGATGACTGACATTGACAACTTGAGCAAAGGACGTGAAGAAACCGTAATAGATGAAAAGAAACTGTAAAACATAATCCAATCGGCCCAAATGGTGAGACGAACAGCCAGAAAATCCGCTGCACAGTAGGCAACCGGACCATCCTCTCGTCCGTCTCGTACCGGAAAAGGATGGCTTAACTTTGTCAGTGCTGTCACTGAGTAGGGAGGTGGTATCTCCATGGATATTTTTGGCCTTGACTTTTCCCTTTCGAATCCCATAGTTCGTTCCCCTGTCATTCGGTGATTGGGCCCGTCGACTCACTCACCTCTCTGTCTCGTTCCCACTCTTGCGAAAAGTTCCATATTCCCAGTCGCTACCCCTTGTCCTTCCTCTCTCTCTGTCTCCATGACTCCATCGCTTTCATTTTGCTGTTATGATAAGATTGATGAGAAGAGAACCAGGGGGCACTCGCTGGTGGCTGCTCAACGGGAAACGGAAACGGGAACAGGCAGCGTGTGGCAAACCTCGTCTGTGGTGGCTTGCCTTTGTCCCATCGTTTCCAGCAGCCCATGCCGTTCTTGTCTTGCTCGTCGATATCTTTGCTTCAGGTTTCTCTTCTGGAGGGAAAAGAAACAGTGATGCAGCCGTCCGCTTGTTCGGGACCGGAGGTGGGTACCACATCTCCCGTCGAGTTACAGTATTCTCTGCAATCATAACAGCCCGACGTATTGCTCCGGCTTCCAATTGTTTGAACGAAGGGCAATCCGTCCAAACTTGACACACGGCCGCGAACCTTAACAAGGACTGGATTGGCGGGCAATCAAGGGCAAAACCGCTTTGTCCGGTCCAGCCCAGTCCCAGCTCGACCGTAGCTAGTGGATCTGCCACCCGAACGTGGCCCTCGCCGTCTCAACTGCAACATTGTTACATGTTCACTACCTCAACTTTCGGTCCGCCGCCGACCATCGCCCTTGCGCTGCTGCATCTGTCTGCAAGACATCTCATCCCGTTTGGAGACATACGGATACACTTGGGTCCGCGAACAGGTAATATTGGACATTGCGACGAAGAAGTCCACGCCATCATGCTCATCCATCACCCACGGTGACAGGAAGTCAGAACGATGAACTTGGTGTCTTATGTTCAGTAACTTGCTCCCACGGTTGACAACGCCGTAAATTGTTTTTGTAGGGACGAAACCGATCCACTCCCGTGCTACCATTCGGCGCTATCCTTGGGTGAAGGATGGTCTCCTGTCTGGTCCTGTTGTGGTGCTGCTGCCCTGCAGTTCCTCCTCGGTGGGCTGAGTACCCAGCCTGTACCTCGACCGCACAACGCGGCCTGTCCTTACTTGATGGATACACAGGTTCCATGTTGCGACAATGGTGATGGTGAGCGCACTGGGCCAGTAGCGGCTAGTGCACCCCCTGTCGGGCCTTGAGTAGAGGCAAATGTCGCTCGCTTGATGGAATCCATTGGCAACGGATACTGGTCTCGACGTCCCGGGGAAGAAGCCGTCGGATGGGTTTGAAGTTTTGAGCACAGAATATGCCTTTTGAGTAGTTACCGTGCTGTTCCATGGCGGTCAGAGGTAGAATCAACTACAGGAGATGGGCGAGTCAGGAAGACGACGCCAGACTGGCATGACTGGGTATCCAGAAGGCTTCTCTGCATCTTGATCTGCTTCGCTGGCATGGCATGGCAAGGTAAGGCGGGCTGAAAACCCGTCCGCCAATGGTGCTGCCCCTGACTGGCGTCGCCGGGGCGGTATTCTCGTCTGGAACGTGGCCGGCAGCTGGTGACCGATAGAATTCGTTGCACGCAACGTCGACCGCGCTGCAACTGGTGTGTGTGCCTGAGTGGGAACACCCTCCCTTCTAGATGGAATGTGAACACGGCCATACCACTGGGCACCACCCACGCCATGTCCGCATCCGTCCAGATTGGCCAGTACAGTCGCCGCCGGCTGAACAGTCCTTGAGGATTCAACGACCGGGAGTAGAGAAGCCAGAGGATGCCGACCAAGCTGAACTATTCGACTTCAGCCATGTTCATCCAGTTTGACCTGGGCCGTCTTCGGTGTCATGGCGGGATGCGGTTGTGTACGTAGCAGTCATTGAGCTGCAGCGGCTAGGTGTGATGAGGGGAAGCCCATGTGCTGTGCAGACGTTCTACTGTGGTATGGTTGTCACGTCGCCTCGCCTTTCTTCAAATGGAGTCGCGGACGGACGGCCGTACCTGACCTTCCCATGCTGCAGCTCGTGCGGGTCTCATGAGGGTCCCAATGGGTCCAGTAGCTTGCGCTGTCACTTGACTGTTTGCTGCAGTGTCCCATCGTCGAGGGTGTGACTGTGACCACTGATCAGTCTAGTCTATGTACTCGGTTTTTCTAAAGACCCAGACAGAAAGTTACGGCTGGTGTTTGTATCTCTATGCCAGGTTCTTCAGAAGACTCTGACATCACTTGGACATATTTGAGGGCGTAGCAGAGGTATGTATGCATGTCGGCGACCGGATGGTTAACTGGCAGACAACGTTCATGTTCCGGTAAGTTGAGCGTTGGGTTGGCTTAGAAGGGAGACAAGAACGCACATCCTGGCTGGATAATTACTAGTGTTGGAGGAAACCAATGAGAGTGAAGACGCGCGTGGGAGAGGATAGCAGGTGAGGGAGGATTGGTAGAATTATTCCGCAAGGTACCTTACGGAGCGCTTTGAGGCGGACGATGGGATCAATGGAAAAGACGGGAGAAACGGAAGGAGGTTGTCGAATTGTTGGTTCCTGCTCTCACTTCAGTCTCGGCGGTGCACCTCCGTCAACCAGCCTGCACCTGCCATTGAAGCACCAGTGAAGCAGCAGCGCCCAAGTGGATGGATTGGCACATTGGGTGACGATGCGCGGGTGTGCTGGGCTGCTAGGGACGCGGGAGAATCATACCTAAACTTTTGGTTGCAGCCACGAGGTCATGTACCGCTGCAGTATCTATACCTGCCTGTGGGTATCTCCTAGTGGATCCCGTCTGGAAATGTGCGTTGTTGCAAGTGCAAGTACGGAGGCGTCGGGAAGGTGCCTCGGGAACCCCAGTCGATCCTTCCATTCTCTTGAGGCGGTCGTACCTTCGTCTCGTATGTCCACCGGTAGGTACGAATATCGGTTCCTACCTTGGTACCTTACCGCAAGTGCGGCGTGCCTGTGTCTCTTTCCTCGACAACGCCTCCGAAGCCCTCCCAAGGATTGAGACCCAGCTGGTGTTTCCCCGGAATGAAGAAAAAGAAACATAAACCCCAAATCGTCGACGGTGAACGACGCTACAGACGACTCCTCGCAGAGATCGAGAAAGAAAAGAAGTCAGAAAAACAAATACTATCGTATCGTGCCCGCCCAAGACCCCTATCGGCCATCTACCTCGAGCTGCTCGCCATAGACTCTTGACGCTGTATGGTCGTTTACAATTGCAATCTCTGCCTTCTTCCGTACCGCCCAGAGAGTCACACACAGCGAACATCGGACACAACTTTGTGGCTACCCGGGTTCCCGCGGGAAGGGAAGGCACTTTAATCGGATCCATCATCGGGCCCAGACTAACGCCGAAATAGTGTTTCCCTTAACCGCCAAAATGAGCACTCAAACGGCGTGGGATGGTTGGTGCGGGATGATGGATCATGCTTGTGTCCTCGGATCCGCTGGCTTTTCCCGTCACGTCACTTCCCAGTTTCCACTTCTCCAAAGGCAGGCAGGCCACAGTCATCGACTTTAGAAGTATGTGCCCATATTGGCGGGCCGGCATGCAAAGCTTCGCCAGCTTGCAAGCTATCGGGGGCCTGCGTACGGGCGCTCGTCTGAGGTGACACAGTACCTACTGACGGCCATCACGATCACGGGTCAGGCCAGGAGCCAACAGCGAGCGCCACGGCCTGATTACGAGCTCGCGCCCCCAATGACACTCACCACCGTATGGCCTCCTCAAGCAAGGCTTCAGACTGGCTTGGTTGCTTTTGTGGTCAGCTTTGTCGTGCCTATACCACCAAGAGCATGGCGTAAGGCGAACCATGCTCGCGATTGGCAGCGTCGATCGCTACGTAGTGGTGTACGTACCGTATATGGGCAACTCTCTTGCTGACAGGCTTCCTACACATGCAGGTTGATTTGGATTTGATTTGCATTTTGTACTCCACGTCAGGAGAGGCGGCAGATGGCAGCTGGAGATTCGGCTTAAGCCTGAATCTCAACTGCAAGTCTCGCTTGCCTGCCAGATAGAGCCGTTTCTTGCTTGTCTTGGTTGGTGCGTCTCATTGTCTCAACTTCGACTGAAACATGTCTTTGTCGTTTTCCCTGGCGACGGACGTCAAGGTACGGATACTTCAGCAATGGTAGGTTGCGCACCCGGGTGTATTTCGGTCTACCTACACGTACATTGCACCTTGACTCGACAATGGCGACCGTACAGCAGGTACACAGTCGGTAGGGCATGCAGCGTGGCAGCCAGCAGCCTACCGACTCCCACCCATCTCGACTGTACGATAGTTAGTGTTTGGAGGCTAGACGGAACGATGTCGTTTGGAGTAGCGAACATGTTGCGCTAATGTTCACTACTTTGGGTTGCGGAAGAACACAAGGCCACAGCACCTGCCACGCTCCTGTGTGACCATGGAAAGAAGGACACCCAAACTTGCTTCATGCCAGGTACGGATACTTCATGCATTGTTTCGGTGCCATTAACGAGGATATACACATTCTGCACCACTGAGTTCGATACTGGCGCTAGTATACAGCAACTCTCCCACCGGAACATTACTCAGTCCAAGAAAATTTGGCCTTGTTCTGCCATCTTCGTGTTCGAGAAGACCGGCCTGCCATCACTATGTATTATCCCATCTACCAACTATTTACCCTCCAACGACCTTTGCAGAAAGCAGGGACCCTCCCCCGACTTGTGAGCGAAGTATGATGCAGACGCCAAACAACTGCGACAAGCTGTAATGGCCAAGTACTCGTGGCTTCAAGCAGCACGGACTGCTGGGCTCCAGTCGGACAATGCCATACTGTAGCATGGTTCGCTGTGTGCCGCACAATCCAGCACAGGACGACGGCAACATCGACGATTGCTGGTTACACGAAATACAGCGTAAGATCTCGTCAAACACCCTGCCCCTGACGTTCATGACATCCATAGATCCCTTCAACACGCGGAAGACCGACTCAAAGGAGTACCTGTATCTGTTCGTAAACGTACGCCTCGACCATCGGATCGTCTGCATGAAGCTGGCACGGCAGAGATCCTCAACATCAAAGGGCTGTCACACCAAATCGACAGCCACCACAAGCAAACTCGACATCACCAATACTATTGTGGAGCTATCCGTAGAGTCTTCTCCGCGCAAGCGGTGGTCGTCGCCTGCTTTCGAAAACCGATCCCAAAGCCCAAGGGCCATCGCAGAAGACGACCCCACCTCTGAAAGCATGGGGCACCGTCAAAGTTCGGACGTTGATGGAGAGGGCAAGGGAGCATCCTGAAAACAGCATAAACGTCTAATTTCTGCTTCTGGCCAGTGGTTCATCATTGGATACCGACATTGCCTCCAGTAACGCTTTAATCTATCTGCAGCTAATACGTTTGAAGCCTTGACCGTCAAATCGCCCTCAGCACTGATGCCGTGGTCATCCATGTCCTGTAACGAGAAAATAGAAACATGCCGAGGTCGTTGGCCAGTAACGGGCTCTCGTTGCTGAAAATACGGGTCAGCGTCTTTTTCATACAAACTCAACAAGCAGACTCAGCGCGCGGGAAAAGAGCAGAAAGCCGCTACCGGCGGCAGAGAAGCGGTAGCAAGCTACACACAGCACCGCATGTCAATTGAATCCGACTACGCACAGGATAGCCTCAAATCGGCCCACTGGTGGTCAGTGAGCCATAAGTGTTTCCCCCGAAACAAGGACAGGATCAGACGCTGCCTAAGCAATCCACCCCGGCAACGGCTGCGAGAGCAATACCAATGTCGGTTTTTGCCAGAATTTAATTGCCTGACCGTCGACAGTACAGCATCATGACAGCCAGGTTCAATATGACAATGCAGCGAGAAGTCAGCTCACTGGATGGCATAAGATACCTGTGAGCGCACCGTAGCTGCCGTCCGTATCTACCTTCAGCGGCAGCTGTATATTTTCTTAGTACCCATCTGTCCGATCTGAGCGTCTGACACCTAGCGGATCATCAGCTCACGTGTGCAGAGAAACCTCCAAATCCTGCCACGGAGCTCGGATACTCAGGTCTGCCAGCCAAAGCCTTTTCTCTACCTCACACTCCACATTCGCTACCTAAATCGATGCCAACTATCAAGGGCGGGCTGCTAACATCGGAAGCCAGCATCGTACTAGTGGCGAGGACCTCATTGGGTCAAACTGCTTCATAGCATTTTCTCATCACCTCGTACCCCAGTGCTTCCAACCTGCTGGGCCCGATGCCGCGCCTGGGCTTCCTCCTCTTCTTCTTCAAGTGTGGGCCAGCCTTCTAGCTGCATCCCATTCCAAGGACCGGACTGGCCCGGTGTACGGATACTCATCGAGACGTTGCCGAGTCGAGATGGCGGATGGCGATTAAGCCGAAAGGGTGTAGGTACACGCGCGATACATGCATCGTTTCCCGCCCCGTTGCCCAACTTGGGCCTTAGATGCCGTAGCTAAGTCGATAGACCCGTGCATTGCAGGTCTTTTTCCAGCCCTCGATTCCTCTTCCTTTTCGTCGACGATTTAGAGGAAACTCCCGGAACAATGCCTACAGTCGATGTGGGCGAAGCTGAAGGAGAATTGTAGAGGCATGCTAAGCGACGCAAAAATTTTGATCCCTCATAGAGTGAGTCCCATTCCAGCCGTCCGGGAGTTTGAGGTCCAGCCAGCCGGAGCAAGGAAAAAAGTGTGAGACATGCTACACGCATGGGTAGCACAAAACCACCAAAAGGGTTACTCCATCCGAAGATGATGAGAAGCCCACCGGGCCTATCTACCTACAGGACGGCTACACACAGGAACCGCTCAGTACATCGACCAACACTGATAGATACGGTGTGTGCTGAAAGGCTGACAGACACCAATGCAGCCGAGAAACCTTCCAGCCGGCCCAGCCAGACAGATGGGTATCTATGGTTCGGACAAAGTAGGACCGGGTGCTGTCCTGTGCGTCGCGAACCCAAGTATCCGTACCTACTAAGGTATTCAGTGAGGTGGGGAGGAGAGGCGGATGATGGATCAGCCTGCATTCCGGCCTGCTTTCCGTAGCCGTTCCGTTGATCAAGGCCGCTCACCGGAGAAACGACATGAAAGAGATGCTCAGCTCTACGCCTCAAACAAGATACCTGTGGCTCTTGACGAAGACCTGCGGAACCTACATTCCTTCCGATACGAGAGAGGCTTGCCTTGTGCCGACAAGCAATGCGGACTGCAAAGAAGACGATTGCCATGTCGTCACGGGGAAGGGTTGATGCTTTTTGCTCGAATTACCCTTTCGGCCAGGTCCCTGATCGTCCAGCAGATTGTCCCCTGCCACTAGGACCCTGAATAGGATGGTGGTGGTCTGGCCTGACACCCTGGGTCTCGCCTCTCGTCGATTGTATGGTCGCCCCGTTCCCGCCAACCATGTCGTTGCACAACGTCCGAAACCAGTTACCGGTTGCCAGAAATCTATCACCTACACCCAACCCCCCAATGAATCTGCAACGACACCAAAAGGTTTGGGCGAAATGGTGAATTGCTCAAGTGTCCACCGATGGCTTCATTCACATAGGTCTCTACCCCGCTTCTTCAAAGCACTAAATTCCTTCAATGACTTTCGGCTCATGTGCATCATGTACATACATAGTAACGCCGGGACCATTCGAACGTGCGTGTGGCAGGGGGAGGGAGATGCGGCAAATCGCAGTACGATTCTCATTTTCCCTTTCCTCACCCACCATGGCAACTGCTCTCAGATCACACTGCCCACGCACTGGCAGTTCGCGCTTTGCCTATCGGGAGAGCACGGTGCGGGCGCTCATATATCAGAAAGTTTCCGGAAGGTGATTTGATCGGTCGAGGAAACACCCCAGCAGACTTTGTTATGTTGATTCATTTCGTTGTGAGAGAGCTTAACGGCATCGTCTATTTCTGTGGGATATTTGCCAAGTGGAAGCTGAGTCGTGTGTATTGTCCCAGCTGTGCTTTGTCTTCCGGTCCCATTTCCCCTTCGTTCAGTTGTTTGTGGATTCAGCTCACCTCTGGGTAGGTACGGATAGCTCGCAGCAGTGAACCCATGGCTCTCTCCCAGGAAAGGGGATGGAAACGCACCTTTGCAGATCATTCTTTCCAGAAAAACGTGGTCTGTCGCTCTCTGTTTCTCTCCACTGCACACATTCAACGGAACCCCGTTGCATTTCGTCTGCCCATCCCGCAGCCCGCTCATCAATGTCGATCCGGCAGCAGCCAGCCACCGGTCGCCGAGAAATAAAGCGGGCTGTCGCCCTCCGCTCTTGCCCCTCCCTTGCCCTCATCTGCGAGTCCCTCTTCTTCTGCTTCTTCCCCTCCAAGCGCAAGACTGCGCAGTAGTGTAGTATACGTACGGAGTATCCATCCGTAGAACAACAAGTTGCTAGTTCGGTCGACGTTAGCGTGTGATCTCTTGGGCTCTAGCGCATGTCTGTGTCTTGGCTCGGCGCGGGTGCCGCAGAGCGGAGGGGACTCCTTGGAGGGGGGGGACGGGGACTATGGAGGTACCAACCACAGCACTTACACACCTTGGCGGCACCATGGGTGGGAGGAGGAGGGCCAGCCGCTTCTGGTGTCAGGTGGGAGGGCCCGCTTCCTTCTGTTGATGGTTAGATACGTACGGATACTAATTCTTTTTGCTGGCTATCCGCAAGGTAAGCAAGGTTGGAGGGAGAAGGTACCAGCCAGGAACCTGGACATGGACAGAAGAAACCCCAACCTGCTATTGCTGGGTGCCTGGCAGCGCCTCTCGAGGGAAGTGCCACTTTGAGTGTTACCCCAAGTTTCCAACTCACCCGTTGTGGAGAACTGACGGAACGAAAAGTGTGCCCATCGGCCGGGGGCTGCATTGCACGTATTGTTGAAGGTCGGAAAGAACGAATGACAAGACACCGCCTCGTTGAGGATGACTCCCATGCGAGCTGCGATTTTCCGGATTGATTTCTCTGAGAAGAGGTCTGGTTGGAATATCGCATTTCGTTGCGATTGGTGACGACTAAGAATCATCTCAAGTCTCAACTCTGCCCAGAGATCGGTTCGTATGGTGTGTAGACTTCTCGCTCGGATAACACGAGCGAGTGGATGGAAAGGTGGGCACGGGAAGCCGACGTCGATCCCATCCATAACAAACCCCCCCTTATTGACATTCTGTAACAAGAGGGCGAGAGAGCAACATCAGTAAAGTGGTTTCCCCTTTCCATATGAGAGAGAGAGAGTGTGTGTGTGTGTGTGTCTCGGCCGAGGAGAGGGAAAGGTCACCCACCCGGTGTGCTGGGTCATACTGTTAGAGAAAACTACCCTTTTTCAATGGAGAACTCTCTTTTGATTTGGTTGCGTCGATCCGTACTTAATTAATTCCACGGCAATGATGTCGAGACTAGGGAAAACTTGAGACGAAAATGAGCATGGGCCTCGGTTTCGTTTTATGCCCCGAGACGGAGACATTTGGGGTGAACAAGCTTGACATGCGCCGTGGTACCCAGCCCAGCAGCAGTTCCCTTTTTTGTGAGTTCGATTCGTAGGAAGGAGGAGAAGAAGAAGAAGCGGAAGCCACTTCTGTGTACCTGAGCCGTTCGATTGGATTGTGAGGTGTTGCTTCTCTTACTATTCTGCTAGAACCTAGATGCCGGTCTCGACTTTGGATCTCGGAGACTGGAGGGCGAGGAGCAAGACGGATGAGGATGAGATGGTCACTCTAGACGGATTGAACATGGTAATGTCCCATGTATCCACCCCACAAGCTGTCGTCCCGTCGGCTTCATACCCGGAGAGAGAGGAAGGGAGGGAGAGAGGTATGGAGGAGACAGACAGCTGTCGGACGGACGAGAAATCCACATGAACAACGGCCTTGGAGATGCTGATTCGTCGGGGAAAGGGGTCGTCTGAAACGAGGCTCTCGACCGCGGTTCCCTTCCTTTGCCCTCAAGTCGAGAGAGAGTCTGGACCCGCGATGCCGTCGTATCTCGGGTCTGACGTGCCGAAGAGTGATGTTCTGAATGGGTGCTTGTTTCTCCTGTTAATGTGTCGTGGTGGGCATTGACTTGCGGATGTGCTTCGTAAGGAGGTAGAAGGCTGCTCTAGCCAGCCATCAAATACTCATGGCTATTCAGAATGATGGTTTATATCCAAGAGTTTTCTCTTTGAGTCGTTGTGATGTCTGTTAAATATTGAGTTGGCTTACCATTGGAATAATGTGACCACAGAGGTACATACGGGCGTCTGTCCTTTGAACAAAAGCCTATGGAGATGGATGATTATACCTTTGTATTTCTCCCATCATATCATTCTCGATAAAGGCCGGAGTATCGTGAGCATCTTCTAGACATTCATATCTCAATACGTTTCGTTCAGTTAAGATCCGGGAAGAGCATTAAATTGGGTGACATTTGATAGAACTGACAATATCTCCTTCTATTGCTAAATTCAGCACATGACCACTGTCACCCTGCTCACCGTGGTCTTGTATTCGACTTTATGAGCATGGGGCGGGCATGCCATTTTGTGTTCCGTCAATTACCAGATCGTCATACCGTCCATCGCAAGGCACGGGAGAGGTCAAATTGAAGCACCTATAGTGAATGGAAACTTGGTTCTCAAGAAGAGCCTTTCGGCCTGAGAATGTGCCACTCGTGAACAGCCTCCCAGGAACCACGGGCTCCTCCATAGTCGCTCACTGTGCATTTCAACAGGGCTTCGGGAGGCGCCAAATGCCTGGCTGGTGCGAGGAAGTCTGCACACCTCTACTGACAGCAGCAACTACGAGCCATGACGTTTAAGCATATTTGATTGACGAATGGGCTCCAACGCCGCCTAGCAGAAGATCACGGTAAAGAATCTACTCGCCCAACGCAGCATTTTGAACCCCCCGTTTTGGTTGACAGTCATCTCTCCCCCTCCAAGAAAGAAGCAGTTCCCGCACACGCCTTTTTCCACAAGTTCATATTCCCATTATCCCATATCAGGCCGGTCTAGTCGCGGGCCCTCTCCTTATTTGAAGTTATGTCCTGTACGTCGTATCTGCGACGCGTCGTCTTTGGGCGGGGTCCCAAGTCTTCGGACATCGATTTGTCGGTTTGTTTTCGTTCTTCGGCTTGGTCGCCTGGTTGTTTATTGGGTCTTGAAGAGGAGGATCGCGCAGTGGCCGAGGTAGAAGTAGATGAAATGCTTAGTTTCTGTATGCCGGGTTAGTTGTGACCAGGGTATGTCCAAATTGATGCCTCGTATTCTCCTTCTGTTATGGCTGGAAGTCGGACGTTGGGCGGTTGGTAGACGTACCGTGGGTCACGAAGCTGCCAAAGTTGCGGCCAACAATGCAGTGCCATGTAGGCCCCTTGCGCTCATCGAACTGAAACCGCCGCAAGTATTAGCAACTGTGTACGGGTCAGGCGACAACGAGGATCATGGTAGGCTCACGGTTCGCTTGATGTGCTGGGCGATGTCCTGGAGATCGTGACTGTCAGTAAATGGCGTCATGCGCTATGTTCTCAGTGGATTGGGGACGCGTACCTTCTCAATAGTGAACTTGGCCATGGCTTCCTGAGCTGTGGAGGGGTCGTCAGAACACAGCGGGGTCCTACGGAGGGGCTTTCCGAGGAATGACGTTACATACCAACTTCAATGGACTCCTGCTGCATATCCTCGGTCTAAGCATCGTCAGTATCACGGGTCGCAGTTGGGCGGTCTGTCGGCGCTCCTCACCATGTCGGCGCTCTTGACCTGGGCTGTTTTTCGGTTGCGTCAGCCTCGTCTTCAACCTTATCCACGTCCAGTTCCTGCACAGATGACCAAGTCTATTGTCGCAACGTACCTTCCAGCTTCTCGCGCGGAGCGGGCGAAGTGCTCTTAGCGTCGGACATTGTGTAATGTCGTGTTGCTGCAAAAGTCTCTGAGTTTTGCGATCTCGTCGTCAGCCTCGGTTCAGCTGATTCGTTCGGTTTGCGCGGCACATCTCGCAAGCCCCTTTTCCAACTTGTCGTCCGCTGCTGCGCCTTCGTCTAGCTGGGAGAAACTCACTTATCTGTAAAGAGGTTCTGAGGAAAATGTTAGTGATCTGATACAGAGCATGGAGGCTTCGACTTACATAGAAATCCTTAGACCGAGGATTTGGCTTGGTTTACGAGTTTCTTTCAAAAGCGTTTGTCGCGTGTTTGGAGCAAGCCTGACAAAGTGCCCTCGACAGGGAAGGGTCCATTCGATCGAGTTGGGTTGTCATGGGCGCACGGGCCATAGTCTTCCTCCCGGGGTGGAAACGGCTACGGCTGTAACCTGCGCTAGCGTTGACAAGGCGGGGCGGAAGGTCACATGGTGATAGCGATAACGACGGGGCGGAAGAAAAAAAAACTTCAAGGCAAGTCCCGTTTCCGTCGTCAATATCATCGAAGCCTTCTCCCATCTTCCTCTGTTTACTACACGACAGCATGTCTCTGCTTTTATAGCCACCACAACCCCCGAGCAGTTGAGCTCATAATCTTTTCTTCTTACTATTGTCGGAGCCTTTTATTTTGTTTTCTGAGATACCCTACACAATGGCTGCTACTGCCGCCGACGCTACTCCATTGGAGACCTCTCGCATCTTCGTGAGAGGTCTTCCGCCCAAAATCACAGATGCGGACTTCCGACAGCACTTCTCAGCTGGAGGTCGTGAAGTCACAGACGTCAAAGTCATTCCTCAAAGGAGAATTGGCTATGTCGGTTTCAAAACTCCCGAGGTTGCTGCGAAGGCAGTGAAGTACTTCAACAGATCGTACATCCGTATGTCAAGGATCAACGTTGAGCTTGCAAGACCGGTATGTTGATACCATCACAATGTAAACAAACCAATGTTCATATACTCATGTTCCCTCTCCAGATTGCAGATCTTGCCCCTGCAAAGGCAAAGGGCACTAGCGGACAGATATCGGTGGCAACACCGTCAGCATCTGTTGCCCCTCCCCCGCCAGTGAAGGGAAGGATGCGAAAAAGAAGCGAAAGCGAGAGGATCTGGATGAGTCGGATCCCAAGCTGCGCGAGTTCTTGCAGGTCATGGGCACTGGTCAAAGCTCTACAAACGAGATGTCAGATGTCATGGCCTCCGCCGCTGTTAAAGAGCAGAAGAAGTTGCTTCAGGACGATGAGAGTGACGACGAGTATGAGGCCATCCCTTCTCGGCCTGAGAAACGGCAGATGAGGGAGGCACCACAGGGAGATGGTCGTACAGAGCCTTTGCCGGAAAAGGACGAGGCGATGCCCGACGCTGACCCCGTCTCTGAGCCGACGGAAGTCATGCCTCAGGACGAGATTACGTCTGCCCCAACCAATGGTGCTGCCACAGACGATGATTGGCTTCGTTCGAGGACAAATCGACTACTTGATCTAGTTGAAGATGGCGAGGTGCCCCGACCTCCAGTCCAGCAAGACAGTGGAGAGACAGTCGGAACTGCTCCTGTGGAACAGCAAAAGCAGCCGGCGGCCGAGAAGCCCAAGGCCGAGACTGACGGTGGAGCTGTAGCTCAAGACGCCCCGGTTTCCCAGGAGGTCGAGGAAGATGCCACCCTCGCCACCATCAAGAGAAACTCTAGACTCTTCGTTCGAAACCTACCCTTTAGTGCCAAAGATGAGGACTTGCGGGCACACTTTGAACAGTTTGGGGAGCTGCAAGAGGTAAGCAGAGTGCTTTTCATAACAAACTTACGCCACTCCGTACCATACAATCATGTGATGAATCCAGATAGGGACAGCTTACATCAAATGATGGTTGATGCGAACCTTGGATCGGTATTTTAGTAGATGCTTCGACTTTCTGAAAAATGATTGCCTTCTCAGCTCCTCATATGAACTTCAAGGATAGGCTCAGATTGTTAATTTCCCACTAGGTACATCTGCCAGTAACTGCTGGAGGCGCAAGCAAGGGCTTTGCCATGGTCCAGTTCACGAGTGCCGAGTCAGCTGTTGCTGCATTCCAGTCGACGGATGGTCAGACTTTTCAAGGGCGTCTTTTGCACGTCTTGCCCGCTGAGGGAAAGCGCGATGCTGGGCTGGACGAGTTCGCAATCTCAAAGCTGCCCTTGAAAAAGCAGAACCTGATCCGAAAGAAAGCCGATGCCGCCTCTAGCACGTTCAACTGGAATTCTCTGTACATGAGCCAGGATGCAGTCAACGCTTCCGTGGCAAGCCGGCTGGGCGTGTCCAAATCAGAGCTGCTGGATCCCACTTCGGCTGATGCCGGTGTCAAGCAGGCCATCGCCGAGACGTCGATCATCCAAGAGACCAAGTCGTACTTTGTGTCGAACGGCGTGGATCTCGATGCCCTCAAGTCGCAAAAGCGGGGCGACACGACCATTTTGGTCAAGAACTTCCCGTTCGGGACTACGATGGAGGAGCTGAGAACCATGTTTGAGGAGCACGGCACAGTCCTGAGGGTGCTGATGCCGCCCAGTGGTACCATTGCCATTGTCGAATTTGCGCAGCCAATACATGCAAAGGCTGCCTTCGCTAAGTTGGCGTACAGGCGTATTAAGGACACTGTGCTGTTTCTGGAGAAGGGCCCGAAGAACTTGTTCAAGAATGATGCCTCAGTAAACATGACGCAGGGCAAGGAGGATCGGCCCACCAGTGTTCAGAAGTTGAGCGTCACAGAGCTTTTGGGACGGGACGACCAAGGCGAGGCCAGCGTTGAAACAACCTCACTGTTTGTCCGGAACCTCAACTTCTCCACCACGACGGATAAGCTGGCGGAAACGTTTAAACCGTTGGACGGCTTCGCCTCCGCCAGAGTGAAGACAAAGATGGATCCGAAGAAGCCTGGACAAGTGCTCAGTATGGGTTTCGGCTTTGTCGTCTTCAAGACAAAGGAACAAGCGCAGGCCGCTCTCAAGTCCATGGACGGGTTTGTGCTGGAAGGGCACACCCTTGCTGTCAAAGCTTCCCACAAGGGCCAAGACGCAGCAGAGGAGCGTCGCCGGGAGGACAAGGCCCGCAAGGCAGCGGGGCAGCGGACCAAGGTCGTCATCAAGAACTTGCCCTTCGAAGCGACCAAGAAGGACATCCGCACCCTGTTCAGTACCTATGGCCAGCTCAGGGCGGTGCGCCTGCCGAAGAAATTTGGCAACTCGACCAGGGGTTTTGCTTTTGCGGAGTTTGTCACACCCCGAGAGGCGGAAAACGCTCTCAATGCATTGCGAGACACCCACTTGCTGGGCCGCAAGCTGGTGCTCGACTACGCCGAGGCCGAGGCGGTCGACGCGGAGGAGGAGATTGCCAAGATGCAGCGCAAGATTGGGGGTCAAGTCAACAAGGTCGCTCTCTCGCAGCTCATGGGCCAGAACAGGAAAAGGGTCACCATTGGAGACGACAATGCCGACGAGATGGATATGTGAGCGGTTGGAGGAACATGAACATCAACGGTCCCAAGAGAGAAAAGATAGAAGCGAATCCAAACTTGTGTCGGTGTTATGCCACCATCGTCTCACAACATTTCCCTGACCAACTGCACTATCGTCGCGTCATTCTCGTCTTCCCCCTCAAAGTGACAATCGATACTACCAACTCAGAAACAGAGAAGTTTGGTTCAGGTATCTCCACACGGTGTTGCCCTTTGGTAGTTACTTTCTTTAACTTCCGTGGTAGTCCACTTCTGTAATTCTGTATGCAAATCTGTCTCACCCATCCCTGGCCCCGCGATTTGGGCCCCTGCTCACCCCCTTGTCACCCTTCCGATCAATTTTTTCCCGAACAGAACACCTCCTGCAAAAAATAAACCGTCCCGCTATTGGGGCACCTTTCCCCATGTCAAGCCCACGACGGGAACCAAAGGAGTTTGTTTTGTCAAACGGTGGGGTCCTGGAGAGGGCGGAAACTGCAAGTCAACTACGGACTAATACTGTCTGTGCTATTTGGGACTTTGCCCCGTGCACCAGAACATCAAATGGCAATAGCTTCAATACGCGAGAGAACCATCTTCGTTGCAGATGAGAAGGGATGGGGAGGAGAAGAGTGGGAGGAGGAAACACGCGGGGAAAGGTAGAGGAGAGCGAACATCATCCTTCCACACTAAAAATCTTTCTCTCATCTGTCATTCCGCCTCCTTCTGCCTGTCCTGCCTCGAGCTGCGTACTCGTCTGTCCCTCTTCGCCTCCTTGACCCGCACAGCAGGAATGCATCTCTCTCCCCTTCACTCGGTGTTTTTGTCTCTTTCTAATCTGGCAACATACCAGCTTCACTGCGCACTATCCCCTTTCTTCGCCTCTGTTTCTAACTCTATCCTCATGTTTTGTCTTTCTTACTCGTTGCTATTTTGCCTCTCGTGTTGCGAAGGATGTTCCAACTTTTCATGAGAGAGCGGAACGGTGGGGAGGCCCTAGATCAGCACCCACGCCGAAATCGAAGGAAAAGGTTGCCTATCCGTCCCATCTGCTTCCAGACTCGCCTCTAGAAAGAGTCGGAGAACTCTCGATTGGACGGGTCTGAATGAGTGACGGTGGTGGTGCTGGTGCTGTATGGTTTGGTGCGCGTGGTTCGTGCAGATCCAGAACCGTGGTCTCTACCTAGTTCGTCCCAAGTTGGCCCCCCCGTGAAGGCCAACGTTCCTTGGACCAACCCCCTTGCATGCCAGCGCCCTCAATGTGTCCACCCCTCCAGCTTCGTTAGTTTCCCATGATTTGCCATGTGGAGATGGCCCTTGTCGAACTGGCAGACGATCATATGCACACTCACACCCGCTTGGTACCGTACCGTAGTCGTAGGGCGGCAGGGAAAACCTCAACGGGCCCCATATCGACAAGACTGGCTCCCCGATGCTTCCTAGCTCAGCTACGGCTAACCTCGAGATCCTCCGAGCTGTCAAGTCATGTCAGTCAAATTCGGGTCATACAACGTCGCTGGATTTGCCAATAGAATCACCCTCCTCCCTTATCCTCCTCTGACAGGCACGGCTCCAGCCCTGTGCTTGCTTCCATACTGCTCACTAACGTCCTGCCTTCTCTTTCGCTCTGCTTTCCTCACCCTGGCTAGCTTCTCTCGGAGACCTGATCCGACTTAGTCTGCCGGAGCTTCCTGTCTGCACCTCTCCATGTCCCCTCTGAAGCTCGTGCTCAGATTTACTGCCCTCTCTTTCACTGCCCCGACATCCCTTCCTTCACCCAGACCACATTCCCGCTTCAGCAGTGCTGACCAGCGCCGTCTAAAATGAGATCTTCCCTTCACCCCGCTCAGAGGGTCCAGTACGCAGGAGTCGGGAAAGTCTGGAGCCTCGAGCGGGGCTCACAGGCACATGTTCTGTATCTACCGTCCCAAGGAGGACAGGGCCCTTAGACTAGGAGGAGACCACAGGCATACCCGGGGAATGGATGAGGAGGACGATGAAGCAGAGGGCTAAGAAGGGGGGCGTGTGTTGGCCGTCGATCTGGAACCCGGGGTGCCGAACGAAATTTCGAAAGCTCTCTCCTGCTCTGTCAGTCCCGTCTATCGCCGTCTCTCTCGCCCCGTAGGCTACGGTGTTGAGGGTGTCTGTCGAACGATATTGAACCTTCCCTCGCCTCCTCTCTTTTCAGACTTTGGAGCGGGTGTACCTGGCTTCAGGAACTTATATTGACGTACGTCCCATGCCAGTGTCATTCCTTTCAACTTCCCCAAGCCTTCTCTCCATCTTCCAACATCCTTACTTTTCTTTTGCTTGATCCAAACACTCAAGCATAGGAAAGGCACGTGTGGCTCGCCCGCCTTTTTCCAAACACAGTTTCTTGAGCCGCGGAATTCAGACACACGCTCATTTTACTTTGCTGTTTATTTCCCAATCGGAAAACACCATCTTTTTACACTCACTTCGCCATCATTCCTCTCCCACTCTTTCAGCCCTTCTCCCGAGGACATACCACGAGGAATCTTGACCCCGGAGCATATCACACGGAGAACAAGCGCCCTTTTGCACTCCTTCACTTAGCAACAAAACCCATGCCCGCCCCGTCACGGAATTCCTGAAGAGTCATTCCTTTCACCTACGTCTTTTTGCCTCTCAGCAGTCCTCCATTCTTTCACTCAGGGGTTCCGTGCTTGTCAAGGAATCCTTTTACAATCCAGTTGAAGTCTCTACTCTCCTCGTGGGGTAGAGAGAAAGAACGGACCAAGGTCGACGCATCAACCAGTCCCATACCAGTCCTCCACAAGGACTATCTCCAGAAACACAAAGAAAAGAAGATTGCTTCCAGAGGAAGCAGACCAGAAGATGATGGAGCACCCGCGCCCTGTGCTTCCCTCTCAACGCTACTCCCCTTCCCCAGTCTACAGCTACGATAGCAGACGATGCACGCCAACTGGGCGGCAGCCGTTGAGGGAGTCGACGGGCAATGTCCAGTCCGCCGGCTCTCACTTAGGAAGCCTCGCATCGTCATGCCGTAATAGCCCACTTGGGCTCTTCTCACCGAGCCTGACGAGCATACCCACTCCACCCATCGTACCATCGCAGGCTGGCTCTACCTACAGGAGCAGCAGCAGCCTGAGAAGGCCAGATGCTCTCCACATGGCCAGAAGGGCACGACATGACATCAACCCCATCTACTATGCCCCCGAGTTCCGGCCTTACCGGGACAAGCAGGACCAGAAGGATCCCAACGAGAAGCAGATCTGGCCTCGTGTGTTGGAAGATGCCTTCCTCGACTGTGAGTCCCATTCCCTTGAGCAGCTTGAAGTCCCTTCTGACATGGCATCTTAGCACTGCTCATCATCCCGCATATGGGTAGAAAGAAGTACAGCATGCAGGGCAAGCAGTTTGGGCGTAACATGCTCATCAGCGAGTACCTGTGGATCGCGTACTGCTGCAGCTTGCAGCCAGGACAAAAGGCAGAGGAGAGAAAGAGAAAGCAAGTCTCCAGCCACATTCAAGTGGTCAAGAAGATGTTTGAGAAGCACCGATGCTGTAAGTTTTGGTTTTCGGCCTGCTTTGGGGACTCGAGCTAACATATTTCAGACCACTTCTTTTTCGTCAAGGACCCTGATAAAAGCGAGGCCCGTCTCAAGGACAACATGGAGATTGCCTCCTTCAAGGACAACCCGGTCCTGGTTGCCCTCGCCGAGGGTCGTCTTCCAGACGTGCGTCCCAACTACGAGTACTTTGCCCAGATCCTTGCCATGGACTCTCTTGTGGTCATGAGGCCCAAGACTGCTTGGATCTTCGTCGCTTCCTCCAACGTCAGGATGGAAGAGAACGGAGACGCCTATGACCAAAATGGCAAGCCTCTCGACCCTGACTACTACCCCCACTTGGAGAAGAACATGCACAAGGAAGACGGTCTCTCCAGAGGCCTCAACGGTAGTGTTCTCCTACACGAGTACAATCGCGAATTGGCGCAGAAGGAATCCGCAGCTGTCACTGAGATGTCCCAGGAATGGGAAGCCAAGTTCCCCCCCTTGCACAAATCACTCGAGCACGCCATCCAGGAAAACAAGTGGCTTGACATCTTGGAGATGACCGTCACGCTCGAGATCCATCCCCGCAGCAACTTCCCCGCCGGATCCGAGCTCAACGGCTTCGTTGAGCTAAGCATTTCCCAGCCCGCGCTCCAGAACCACCGCTGGAAGTGCGTCACCAAGCTGGCGAGGCCCGAAGAGCTCCGCCGAGCCGAGAACGAGCCCTGCATCATTGAGCAGACGAGCGAGGTCGGCGTGCAGTACACTCACCGTCCCGGATGCCAGGAGAGCAAGTTTGAGTGCGATTGCCGTAGCCGTCCTAGACAGGACGTCCGCGTGCCCTTCCCCGCGGCCGAGTGGGCTAGCATCCTGAGCACGTGTGCCGGCTACCTCGAGCCCGTCGACAACAAGAAGATTGAGGACGACGAGGAGAGAGCCAAGGCCGCGGAAGACGCCGCCCTCGAAGCTGAGCGTACCACGGCGGAGCTGATCCAGCAGGTCGGCATGTTCCAGGAGCTGTGGTCTGCCCCGCCCGACAACTCTGACCGCCGCAACTGGGTGCGCCGTGGCATCATTCTCTGGAAGTTCCGCACAATCCACGCCTTTGATGACAAGTGGAACCCCATCTTTGAGAAGCCCGCGCCGCAGAAGGGCAGGAAGCCCGCCGAAGAGGACGGCGAAGACCAGAGCTCATCATCCCGACGGGGAAGCCGATCAAAGCGCGTCTTCAATCCTCCCGGCACGACTTGGCGCTTCCTCACGGCCCTAGACCCCGTCTCCTCGGCGCATCAGCAGAACGTCTGCGTCAACCCGGCATCTGGCCCGAGCCGGGAGATTCTCATGGCACCGACACCTCCCTACTCTCACCACCTCGCTGCCGTCATGAACGACAACATGAGCAACGCTTGGGAATCCGTCACCATGCCGGGCCAGCTACCAAGCCTGGCATCCACCGGAACACTCGGGCTTATGGACAACTACTCACATGGACTCGCAACACCTCCACCGACTGCCTCCCTCAATTCGTCATACGCAAGCAGCTACGATGGCAGTCATGAATTGGCCGGCGGACACCACCATCACCAGCTTGATATGTTCACCGCTGCGGCCTGCACGAGCTCCATGGACAACCAGGCCATCGTCGCTGACATGTCATCTGCTGCTCCCGATCCGTACCTCTCGGCGACTGCGGGCATCCAAGTTTCAAGCGGTGTACCTGTCGGCGTCTACGACGAGGGCGAGGTCGAGGGCATCCACGATTGGGACACGGCGACCTCGTCTTTCCATGGCCTCCACCAGTGGAACGGCTGGAGCGAGGCGGCGTCAGACCCAAAGACGCAGCAGTGGCAGAACGAGAACCACCGCAGCGCGGCCGCCAACTCCAATCTCTGGGCCGAGAGCAAGGACCACCACACATGGAACCAGCAGCCGTGGGCCCAGGCCGTCTCGGCAGTCGCTGCCGTGGCCGGCACAGACGGCAGATCCGGATGGTCACCAGTCGACCAACAGCGCAGCAGCGGACTGCCCTCGCTGGATCAGCTCACCCCGCTCAAGTCGTTGACCGGCAGCAGGAAGAGGGCGCGCTCCAACAGCCTCGACATGGAGAACAGGGAGAACTACCCTGCATCATCGATCCAGAAGCTGGTGCACCATCGAGCGCCGGCAGCAGTGATGGACGAGGCTGGTGGTCACGGACACCGCAACTGGGAGTGAAACTTCACTCGGCCGAGCTGTACAGACAGGAAAAGGGAAAAGGGAATGCAGCATGTTTCTGGGAGATGTGTGGCCCTCCTGCTTGCTTGCGCGTACGTTGTAAAACTGGAGATGATCAACCTCACATGCAGCGGCATCTGAGTAAAGGTGAAAAAAAGGATGGTGTGCTTTTTGCGCGGGAGTTTTTGTTCTTGACTTTTGGGTGGGATGGATGATTGACGGCCGACTCATGTGTGAAACGCCTATAAAGGCTCCTCTTGAATGGAATAGGGGCAGAGAAAAAAACATGTTGCAATGTGCTAGAAAGAAACAGCAACTTTTGATACCAATAATCACGTTTTGTTATTACAAGAGTTTTTTTTTTTAAGCAGGGAGAAAGAAATGGAACTTATTACTCTCACTTGGTCCCTCAGCAGAATGTGAAAACAAAGACTGCTTCGATTCCCACATCACGGTTACATTGGCCCGACAAGAGACGTATTGTTTCTCCTGTCATCCTTCATGCCCGCCAAACATTGGTGTTGGGACGAGCGACTGGTTCAGAGAGCTTCGCTGGAGTGATGAGATGAAACGCTCAGAAATGTGGCCTGCCTGCCTGCTTGCCTGGTGTTCGCATTCGGGGGGTCACCTGTGGTGGGTATTCTCTTCCTCTTCTTTTTTCTTATTTC
Source organism: Colletotrichum acutatum (assembly GCF_030867785.1). Classification (NCBI taxonomy): domain Eukaryota; kingdom Fungi; phylum Ascomycota; class Sordariomycetes; order Glomerellales; family Glomerellaceae; genus Colletotrichum; species Colletotrichum acutatum. Next base: position 472,777 of record NW_026848995.1, read on the forward strand.
ATCAGCGTTTGAGGTGATGGAAGCTTAAAAGATCAGATGATCCTCTGTTGCCAAGACTTATGTTTTGTGAGACGCTGCCAAATTGCGGTTCCTCCGTTTCTTTGCTTTGCCCTTTGTCGCAAACTCGACGGAGCTCTCGGTGTGGATTCGTAGTCGTAGTCGTCGTCAACATCGTCCCCGTCCTCGTCACCAGTGCCGCCCGGACGTCACGGTAATAATAATAACTCCCCCCTTCCCCGGCCTCGCCAGGAGGATTCAGTAGCGCGAGTGGGACGTGGGAGTTTGATGTTTCATTCCAAGCAAGAGAACGAGATTGCGGAGCAGGAGAAGCGAGTGGAGGTGTGCACGTGGAGACCTACCCATCGCATCGTGCGAAAAATGTGAGTGCTCAAAACCAGGAGATGGAGCGAGAGAGAGAGAGAGAGAGAGAGAGAGAGAGAGAGAGAGAGAGAGAGAGAGAGAGAGAGGATGAGGGCGATCAGTGGGAAAAAAGAGCGGAGGATGTTCGCAGGGGTTCTTCTTTTCTTAGGATGGGACGGACGAGGGTTTGCGGGTGCATGGTCTGAACAACGTGGACGGCAGCCGCAGGTGAAACGCTGCATGTCTGAACGTTGGTGACCGAGGTGTGTGATATCGCGAACGGTGGCAAAAGAGCGGGAAATAGGGGGTTGGTAAGTCTGGTGAGTTCTCAAGATAATCGCCCGTTCAAGCTACCGTCTTGAGGAAGAAGAGTTGAAGTCGAAAGACTCGTCAATCGCGTGACAAAAAATCTCGGCGGTTGAGCAAGCGCTATCAAGTTGAGCCTCAGCATACTCAGCCACGATTGGACTGGACTGAAGCCGTTCGCCGAGATCTCGCGCCCGCCTCCCGGGGCGGGCTGCTAGCGGTGGAGCAGAAAAAGAAAGGACCGGGATGCGCACAGACGATGAGACAAGACGATTTGTGAATTCCCACCAGCGAGGAGGATCCAATTGTTGATTTGCCGGGGTGTGGCTTGCAGATTGACGGCTCCGGGGCATTGAGCTCGGAGGCGTAGGTGACAATCTCTCGACAAATGAGATGGGGGTGGTCTAAGCGGATGAGAAAGCAGAACTGGGAACACCCTGAGTAACACTTACTTTCCAACCTCAGTGCTATCGTCGACTACTGCTTGCTGTTAATCTTGGTTTACTGTGACGGTTTCTCTGAACACCGATTGCCAGAGCAAAGAAGAGACGTGGTCATGAACAGCGAAAACGGGGCAAAAGAGTGAAAACGAAAGCCCAGTCAGGTATTCGTTGTTCATCGCGGGCTGTGTGCTGTGTACTCCGTAGGGGCCGCTGGTCCGTGTTTCGAGTCGAGTTGCATTTTGCTCTTCTAGACGCCGTTCCAGACGTCCAAGCTCGTGCTTCCCTGACAGCCGTAGACGGCGGTCCATTGCGCTTGCCTGGACTTCGGTCCGTCTGGAATGAAAGGCGGTGGCCGGGGTTGTTGTGTCCAATGCCCATGACTGTTGGCTATTGCCGTCGCTCATTAAGATCCCTGATGTTGGATTTTGGAGTAGGTCGGTGCTCCAAGGTGGGTTGGAATCTTGTATATTCGCGACTCTGTCCGCGGCAAAAGAGACCAGGGTGCTTGGCGCAAGGAGTACATTTTGCGAAGCATTTGCATTTCTGATTTGGCATCAAGTAAGCTGCCATGGAACACTGGTCAGTTTAGTTGCGTGGACAGACGGCAGTGGGAACTTGGCTTTTTTTTTTTGGTTCACTTCCTTGCCTGTTCCATTCCTGGATCCATCTTGGTCGACCGTTTGGCGGCAGTCTGCGCCAACGGTGGCCAATCGAGTAGATTACCAGCCCCTTGTGTCCGGCGGCGGCGCGGCAAGGCCAAATAGGAAAGGAGAAAAGAGGCTGAGTCAATCTTACGGTGGCCGGCTAAGTATTCGTGGACGACACGCGAAATAAGCAAGGAAAAGAGAGAAAATGGTCGACGGGAATGGCCTCGGCGCGTTGAAGGTGGAACAAGCAGCGAGAAGCAAGTGGTGGACTGGATGCCAATCTTGGTAGGCGCCGCAAGTTGCAGAGCGGCAGAGGAACTGGCTGCCAGTCAAAGTGGTGGTGGACCCTTGCGTCTGGAGCTCGCTTAATTCGGGCAGGGGCCGCATGGGCCTGGTTGACTGGATGAGGTGCATCGCGACTCGCAGGACAGTCAGGACCTTCTGGACTCTCTGCAAGAGGAGTGCGAGCCCCTTGTTCCAGATTTTGCTGTGAAGCATGGGGGCCAAAGTCTCTCGGCCATACGTTTTGGCCTGCAGAGATACATGTTTCGTCGTTCGCTGCCCATCCCTGGCTACGAGGACCGTGGCGCCTAAACCAAGATCGGTGCAACCCCACGAGCGTCGGTACCTTACAGCGGGAGAGCAGCGCCGATAGGTACTTGCTGCCCCATACTCCCAAAGGTACCTACCCAGGTGCCAGCTCAAGGTACAGAGCCCCACTCGCGTGCAGCGTAGCGTAGACCATCTCCCGTCAAGTGCCCACCGCCCGACCCGACGTCTCCCCGACCTTGATGCGGATGCCATACACACTACATGCCTTACCGTGACTACCGTGACTACCTTACCTTGCCTTGCCTTCAACCTTGAGACCTGCGCGCCAAGACGTCCACTTCAACCTCCGTCGTTCCCTGTCAAACATCAACCTTGGCTACTTTGGCGCATCGTGCTTGACTGGCGCCCAGTACCTCGCATCAGAAACATGCGCTCTTCTTCGTCCCATACCAGGCCCCGTCCGACCCTATGGCCGGCCCCGGCACACGACCGGTATCGTTCGCTCTTTGGCCAGATGCCCAGAATCCCCCTGTCCGAGTGCCCATCCCGTCCTCCACCGTTATCGTTTTAGATCGCGACTCCCACGATGCGCCGCATGGGTGTTTGCCTGTCAGTCGGGTACCCATCCTGCGTCGATCACGACCCTCGTCCACGGGTTGAGAAGCTAGAAGGGAAAGCATGAGTCTAGATGCGTGTAGGGATATCCAAGCCATGGAAGGCGGCAGACATGGCCCATGGGTGACAGACAGACGTGATATTAAACCAGCCCGGCCTCTCATCCCGAAATGGACTTTTGGTCTTCACCTCACCTCACCTCACCTCGTCGTCTAACAAACGCCCATCCTCCTCGGGATTCGCAAAAGAACGTGGAAACAATCGCATTGTTTCCCTTCTCCCTTGAGGCCCATTCTTCAGACCACCCTAATTTCCGTGGATTTCATTGTACGCGCTTGAGGCAGGCAGGCACCTTCCTTTATCCGTTTTATTGTTCCTTCCTCCCGGACCGAGTTGGCTGTTCGATCCTGCCTCGCCTTTCAACAACCTCGCAGCTTACAACGCCGCCCCGCTTAACCCGAGATATCAATCTTTGACCTCGATCATCGCCGCATGTAGCACGACAAGGCCTTGTTATTCTTCTTTTTCTTTCGCCTTATATTCTTGACTCAGCTGGTATCTGACTGCGCCGGACGTCTTTAATTGTGAATAAAAATTTACGTGTGTAAACAAACAAACTTCTTGGTCTCGTTCAGTCCTGCCACGCCAGTCAACAAACTGATTCACCGAGAATCCGAGAATCCACGTACATAAAACCAACCTTGAGGCGGCCCAGCCATCGATCTCAGGAATTTCACATCACACACACTCACACTCACATCAATCATAACATTACAACTTCGACTCTTCTGGAAGACTCGAAAACTCTACGCTCCTTCCTGCCAAACGATATCTCAGCCCGCCCCACCTGGTTTGTTTCCCTCCCGTCCTTCTTCCAGCTCATACATTCGCAAACCCTAACTCATCTTTTTTTCACCTAGACACACACTCAATCCTTTTTTTGATTTCATCAAATTCTTCACCACTCTTCGTTTCCCTCACTTTCCCTTTGGATTCGTTCACGACTCCATCAAATCCTTCACCACTGTTGCGCTCTGCGAGTATCAAAAGTTTCAGCACTTGAGTATCCCATTCACAAGAACATTCACTCCCTTCTCTTCGCAATTACATCTCAAGAATTCACCATGGTTCGCGTCAACTCCTTCGCCGTGGCTGTCGCCGCCATCATTGGTGTCCCCATGGTCGAGTCTCACACCTGGGTCGAGCAGCTCAACCGCGTCGCTGCCAACGGTACTCTCGTTGGTCCTGATGGCTTTTCCAATGGCTGGGCTGGCCGTCTCAGCGGCTTCGACGATGAGCGATACACTATGCGCATTCCCGGAAAGGGCTTCAATCTCTGCGAGAAGTCCATGCCTGGTACCCAGCCTGCAGAGTTCCCGTCCTTGACCGCTGCTCCCGGCGACTTCGTTTCTCTTCGCTACCAGGAGAACGGCCATGTCACTAAACCGAACACGCCCGAGAACAAGCCCCTCAACCGTGGCACTGTCTTCATCTACGGCACCGCCCAGCCCAAGTCTAACCCTAGCGTGTTCGACATTCACCGCCAGTGGACTGCTGACGGCAAGGGTGGCGATGGCACTGGTCGCCTCCTGGCAACCCGCAACTACGACGATGGCCAGTGTTACCAGGTCAACGATTCGCCTATCTCGAAGGAGCGTCAGGATGCCGCTGTGCATGAAGCCCTTCAACCCATGGGCGTCAACATTTGGTGCCAGACGGCCTTCCAGCTCCCTGAGGATCTGGCCCAGAACTCAGAGTACTCCGTCTACTGGGTCTGGACTTGGCCTACTCTTAAGCCGGGTGTCGTCGCTGAGTCCACGAACGGCCAGTTTGCAGACTTCCCTGTCGGCTTCACGGACGATAAGCGCGCTGCCACCTCTGAGGATATCGAGACCCCTGAGCTCTACTCTAGCTGCTCTGTTATCAAGGTTCAGGGTGAGAAGCTTGTGCCCGGTGCCAAGGCTTCCTCGAACTCCAACAAGGCTACCAACAATCTGTCTGCGTTCACGTTCCCCGAGGAGACAGATTATAACTTCAACGCTATCAAGGACCAGCTCGCCAACCCCTTCCAGGTCAGCGTCGACGGCCAGGCTGCCCCTGTCAACTCAGCCCCCAGCAATGGTACTCACAGCAGTACTCCGGTCGCTACTCGCACTCCGACTCCCACCGTTCCCTCTGGAGTCGCCCAGGGCACCAACCAGGCTCGAGTTCTCACTGTCTCTGCTCCTGCTATGACTCTGTACTCGTTCCTCACTGTCACTCTCAATGCCCAGACTCCTGCCCCGACTCCCACCAGCGGTCAATCGTCTGCTGAGGCCAGCGTCACCCCCTTCCTCCACGGCCGTCATGTCAGAGGTAGAGACTCTTGGAACTTCGGCCAGGGCAACTAAGATGTTGGGGATCCACATCGCGCAAGCATTCTGAGCGACACACATCGTCTACTCAAACGTGCGCAACATGATCGACTTTTTTTGGTTCGACAACTTCTTTCTTTTCTTTCATTGCTATTCTTCAGCAATACCCAGCATTCCCATACCACTCTCTTGGAGTTTGGGCTCTCTTTTCGGCATCGCCAAAGTCATACAGTACATACATTCGGTTACAGGCATCACGTTCTCTTCAACTTTCCGGCAACAACGGCAACGGGAATTGGACAAAGGTCATGAACAGGAGTATCACGGTCGACATTTCGGATTTCTGGGCATCGCCCCAGGTGAACAGGACGGGGCAGGGTTTTTTTCTTTCTTTCTTTCTTTCTTTCTTCTTTTCTTGACGATCCAGGCATATAACCGGAACGGCATTTTCGGTCGGCGTTGGAGGATAAAGGATGATACCAACTTCTTTCTTCTTTCAGTTGCCTCAATATTCTGAGGCCATTTCTTTGTCATCAGGGAGGGTTTGTCTCCCAAGAGTTTCCAAGTCTCTCCCATGGATATATGGGAGGAAAGGCTTCCAAAATGGTTCGCACTTTTCTCAAGGCCTCGCTTAACACCTTTTCTACTCGCTTCGACATTCAGAATTCACGTCTCCCTTTCCGGCTGAGCGGCTCGACGCTGCACTTAAGAGACATGATATGGATTGGAGGAATGGGGTTATGGATTGGATGATGAGAGGTAAACACACACAAAACAAGTAGTCATGGAACGCAGAGGCTATAGGGCTCGCCTGGAGGGTGGTAGTACTATGGAAGCCAGTTCACACACTTTTTCTTCATTGCACTTCTTGGTGACTCGCATGTGACATGATTTGAAGTTTCGGTACAGCCATCATGTGGCCCGGTATGACTGACCCCTTTGGTCAACCCTGATGCTGTTCAGCCCACTCACTGATGCTGTTCAGTCCACCCACCCACTCCATGTAGACCAGTCACCCTCATCAGATGGGTTCATATTCAAAACCAGGGACTTTTGTCCGCACACAGTATCTTCAGTGTGACAAAACAACAATTGCTGGACATCTCTTCTTGATTGGAGACAGTAGAACTGAACATTTGTTCGATGTCGGCGTCTGTGCCATGGGCAGCGTACATGCGTGAAAACAGAAATAATGACGCCAACATCCTAAGAATATCTCAGATGGCCAAGCACGGGCTGGTCAACATCGTAGCTATTCCAGCAGAGCTGAAAGCCATCATGGACATTCTAAGTCTGCTTTTGAGTGGCCTACGAGGCTGAAGTGCAAGCAAGGCTGCCAAAAAAAAACCTCACCAGTTACGCAGGCACCCACCACCCACTCATCGTACCTTCCTGTCCAAGTCCATCCACAACGAAAACAAACCTTCATCCAATACCTTGACGGGACGGACACTCACTGCCATCCCTCTACTTCACACCGCCTAACGCCCATCAAGGGTCTATAGGGCACCTCAATTCCATTCTCGTCACCTGCACAGCAGGCGCCCCCTAGGCCGGGGGTCAGGTCAAACTGTGGCGTGGTTGGTGGAATGGTTAACGGTCACCAATTATTCACGCCAACCAGCCTACTCGACGACAGGCTCAGCGCATACCCGAGTTCGAATCCCAGCATGAGCACCTTAAAAAAATAGTTCCCAGCATGAGCGCCAAGAGATGTAGCCCCCAGTTCAGCACCGGGGGGTGAGCTCTTTTGCTTTTTTGGATCACTTAGTTGTTTAAGTTTTGATGAAGGATGATCATAGGCTTGATAATGGCTATGTGAGATGTTGTTTATCATGAAAGCATCTTCGCGTGCTTTCTATCTTTATTATATATAGAAAAATCCTCTTGCGTCTAATGAGCCAGAGGAGGTCGAGGTTGAGTGGACGTGGGAGTAATGCCCTTATGTCCAAGTGCCTCATGATTCATCGCCAAAGTCCTACGGGAATGAGATGGTATATATAATTTCTTGCGTTTGCACCCAAAACCAGGAGATGTATCTTTGTAAATAGGTAGGCTGACCACGCTCAAAGCTATCCCACCCAGCCTTCATTCGCCCCCTATATCTCTCAAGACGGGCTTGTATATCATTTTCGAGTGTCGAGATACCCAGTGGAGTAGACGTTTACCAAGGAAGTATGGCGCCTATCAACAGTTGGGGACAGGCCAGGGAAAATACACATGCCTCATGGTCCTTGACCAGCGTCGCGGATAGTACAGAGTCATCGGCTATTATGGCTCCCTCTCCCCTTTTCTACTTCATGTTGAAACATGCAGACACTTAGTCGGCTACGGTGGCTAAGATTCAATAGACGACGGGGGATACGCTTGCAAGTATGCACGACATGAGGCGTCTCTCATTCACTACGGAGGTTTATGCCTCGACCTATGCAAAGTCGACATGCCACGCAAACACGCAAACCCAACGGGTAATCGAATGACGATCATCTTCCATCCTGCCTCGAATACTTGAGCTCATGTTACTCCAGACTCCACATGCGTCGTGCATCAGATAACGTATCGTTATACCTCAGCCTCACTCTCAAGACAAGCAACGTGACCATCCTGATAAGTTTTGCTCTAGCTCATCACCTCATCACCCAAGCTTTCAAGGGCCGAACCTCACATCTCACCGCACTGCGCAATGACAACGTCCTGGTTCGGCTGGTCCTTGCCGCGGTACCCCGTCTTGGTGGCCTCCATCATCTTGACAATGTCCATGCCGTCGACGACCTTGCCAAAGACGACGTGCTTGTTGTCCAGGAAGGGCGTCGGGACGGTAGTGATGAAGAACTGGGAGCCGTTTGTGTTGGGTCCGGCGTTCTGGAAGATGTCATGTTAGAGTCTGGTATCATAATCGCCCATTCTGTCACGTAGTAGAACTGAGTCAGAATGAGAGAGAGAGATCTCTTGACGTACAGCCATGGAGAGCAGACCGGGCTGGTCGTGCTTCAGGTTGAAGTTCTCATCGGCGAACTTGGAGGTGCCGTAGATGCATACCGAGCCGGTACCGTCACCGTTTAGGAAGTCGCCGCCCTGGCACATAAAGCCTTGAATCTGTATGACATTGTCCGTCAGTTGTGTCACGTTATTAAGTATCTTCCACACCAGCTTCCCTCTGATGCAATGCTTAGTCCGGGAGATGGGTAAGACGGCTGGTAGTAGGAAACGGCAAGGAGAGAAAGAACTCACGATACGGTGGAACTTGGAGGCCTTGTAGCCCTGCGGACGACCTCGGGCATCCTTGGATTCGCCAGTGCAGAATTGGCGGAAGTTTTCGGCCGTCTTGGGGACTACATCCTTGAAGAGCTCGAACGTGATGCGGCCGAGTGGTTCACCTAAGGGCCATACCGAAGAAGCGTTAGAGAAACGGTGTAGTCAAACGATAGACAGCAGAAAGGCATGCCCAGATATCAGGGCTTTGGAAATGAAGCCGGTCAGAAACGCAGACCGAGAGATCAGGGTCACACCGAAGAGCCGAAGCCCACCAGCAGCTCGGAGCCCCGGAGCCGGGATTACCTGAGCCGCGATATTCAACCGCCGACGGCAGCGCCTATGTGGCGCAGGGAAGGGGGTTGCTCCAAGACCCTGGACTTATCTGGACGACGACAACCTAGCTCGGTTGTGGACGAGAGTGCCCAGCATGTAAGGCAGAACCTTGCGGGGACCCGTCTCTCTCGGCATATGCACACGTGCACAAGGTCTGCGAATAGCTTCGTGGCCCCAAGACTTCAAGGGGACAAGGACGACAGACCAGTCCATACGACTCGTGCCCCCGACGCACCCGCGCCAAGACATGAGGAAAAGTTGAGCCCCGATGGCAAATGGTTTGATACATACCACCAAGTGTGATGTCGAAAAAGACCCTATTGACGCAGACCTTCTGTATTAGCTCGCCTTCCTGGACAACTCAAATCAAAAAGGGTAAAGGCTAGATCGCACTCTCGGGGTAGTGGACTGCCACTAACTCCCGGTTTCCCGTTTACATAGCAGGATACCGGCCGTTGCTTTCCCACCTCTACCGTGGAAGCTCAAGAGGCTATTGGGGAGGAGGAGGGTGTGGACGCCGAGAGCTCAGCCACCGCCACCGCTTCGAGATGACTGCAGCCCCTCCCCTCTCAGAATCTGGGCCGAGTGTTGGTGAGAAGCGGTGAAAGGCACAGCGATATGTGCGTGAGATAAGAGATAGAGAGGCGGATTTGGAGATCCGCCGCGAAAGCCGCGCGCGGTAAGGGTCCTGGAAGAAGATAGAGGAATAGACTTAGACTTACAGCGGGTTGCCGGATTCCGGGAGCTTCGTGGGAGGCATGGCTGGGGGTGGTAATCTAGCCGTAGGTCGGGACGGGGATAAGGAAACAAACGAAAGAGAAAAAAAGTAGACTCGGCCCCAGCTGCAGTTGTTTCTCTTCCGTGGGCGCCGGCGGGGTGGTGGGCTAAGGTACGTTGAAAGGCGGGGGGGATGTTGAGACTTGAGAGCCAGGCGGTGGATGGTTTCGATATCCCAGAACGAAGGTATGGATTACGGGAAACTTCTGCTGCCATTCACGCCGAGGATTCGCAGGCCCGCACCTGTCCTGCACCTATGTGGGGCCGCCCAGCCCGTGCAAAAGTGCGGAGGGCAACGCACGCACCTGAGCCGAGTTGTCGGAACCCCGGGCAGAAACAAAACTTCCTTTCGAGGAGAACTCCGCCAACGACGGCGCTACACTACACATGTACCCCTCCTACCTTGTCTTGTCTTGGCACATCAGCTTTCCTGCCCAGCTCACCCGGGCGACTGGATGGACTGTCAGCGACATGCAGGTTCAGCCCGCCGATGCGGAGGAACCTACCCAAACGGGCCTCAAACGAGGCATTGGGTTGCAGGCAAAATGCCTCACACAGAGCGGCATGCAAGCCACGCTGAATCCATACTCCCCACCAGAGGGACGTTCTTTACGCGTATCGTTCGTTCGCTGATTGTGCTGCTTGGGCATGCAATGATCAGCTCGCAGCGGCTATCTGACCCGTCTTGCTGGAACCCCTTTTTTGACGATCATGGCTGTGTGTGCCTCCATCATACATGCAGGGCAGGCTGAACGATATAGATTGGGCGTCATCAGCATACTCTCTAGTGTCATCTTCCATCGGCCGTCTTTTATAGATAGAATGAGTCTGCCGCATTGTCAGTGGGTAGGTTGTATCCTCCGGCTTCGATTTGTAAATCGGCCCAACAGCCCACGGCATCAGGACCCTTCATGCGTGACAGATCTGCCCAGATCAGTAGGCCACGGGGCTCCATGCTGCATCGATGATCTCGCTTGTTTAGGAAACGACAAGGTTGGAGGAGCCAGGGCCGAGTATCTCGAGAATCCCAGAGGCGTTTCTTCACTCCGGCCCTAGCTCGAGAACAACTCGGAATGGACGCATCTCTCGTGGTAGCTTTTTGGCTAGATGGTTCTCTGTAGACCTCTGATTACCATTTTGCACAGCCTTCTCAACAAAGAGACTCTATTTGCTCTGCGATGTGACCGAAGGGATAGTCAGAATGAGATTGCGTGGCTTCTCGTCTTATCAACAAACGGTTGACCGTGATTGAGAGCGTCAAATCTACTTGAGATACGGGCGAGCTCTCATCACAGTAGTAGAAAATGTTCACAAGAACAGGCTATTCTTACCAGGAACTCGTACCATCTCTCAAGTAGAGCGGGAATGTAGTCTTGCCCATGGAGCACTTTATTTCCTTGTGTTGCGAACGACTCCTCATGTTACCTGTCACCTCCTCAGCATTGTTGGGGTCTTGGGCTGAACCCAAAGAAGCGACGATGGCCATGAAGGCGAAATTGTAAATTACAAGTAATAAGCTGAAACATATGGTCATACTGTACAAAAAGAGAGAAGAAAACTTCGCACAGAATTCGCTAGTCTGCTGATACCTGCGACATCACACCACGCCAAAAGCTCGAAGCTCGAGGCACTATGGGTGATTTCGAGCCCGGGGGCACGCAGCTCATGCTCAACCTGAAAGCTTGTCTTTCTTCCCTCATCGAAGAGCTGACAGTAGACTGCTGGTAAATCAGAGGCTTACTTGGCTAAATACCTCGCGGGCTCAAACGGCGACAAAGTTCAAGCTCAATCGACGCCTAGTGTTGAAACCAGTTGTGTCCGCTTCCATAGAGACGTGGAGAGTAATTCAGAACCATCACACGAATGTGATAAAGCCCATTAAGCAGGCATCAAACCTCCTATAGTCCAAGGTATACTTGTCCAAAAAAAACCCAGGACGAAGAAGTGGACATTCTCCTCCGTCCGAGTCACAGCCCATGCCGGTTTGAGCTCCATGTAGCCTCATCTTCAGCAACCTCTTCAACCCTCACCATCACGCTCAACTTAGAACGTCGGCTTCATTCAGCTAAAAAGTCCGAGCAGCGAAATCCGGTGCGAGTCACCATCACCGTCAAGATTCATCCTCCAACTCACAGTAACCTTTACATCTAAAGAAACGCCGGTACTGCATGCAGCAGACCCGACAGCGGCGGTCATTCCATCAAGAGAAGCGCAAGCAGCGAGATGAGCCCAAATATTCACTCTCATCCCATCATCGATACTCAGAAGGCGTACACTGAGGCTTTTGGGAAGAGGACGTCAAACCCTAAGGTGCTCCTCCAGACCGACTGCACACACAGACACCCCCGAACGGTGAAATTCTCGGATGGCCCGTCTCCCGATCGGCCGTCGTCCGTGCCGAGGCCGGGGTCCGCCGAAGATATAGTACCTTCCTCCGGGATGGGCTGTCCGCTGACGGCTGTCAAAGTGTGTCAATGTGACCAGGGGAACAAAGCATTGTGGAAAAAGGAAAAAGAGGGAAAAAAGACCCGCGCGGCCACAATTTCATGGGCGACAGGGACCCCCAGGAGGGAACTTGACTCAGGACCACCGTGAATAAGTCCGTACCTGGCAAGGGCACGCGAGACAGGACCGGTTCGCCGTACAGAATTCCTCGTGAGATCGTGCGCTAATATTGAGAAGCACGTCCGTGATCCCTTGAGGGAGAAAAAAGAATAGCAATATATTAAGCTTCTTCGACTAAAAGAAATATAGGGAGAGAAAGCTTGATGTTGTCGCACTTGAAACAATAGATCAGCCACAATGCGCTACCTGGGCGCTCAGCGTTCATGATCCTCTAATATTTAGATTTTCAACGGTCAAGGGGGGAAATAGAAGTTCGCGAACCAGTCAGTGATTTGCAGAAAGCATAGTGCTCGTCCGCTCAAAAAAACTGTTATGGATGTCCAGTCTGATGAATACTCAACTCGGGGATGGGTACCGCAGCCCCACGCAAACCGTGTATCTGCAATCCGTAGCGTGGTTTTCTCCTCGCTCTGCTGCCCTTAGCTCATATCTTACATAACCCTTCGCGCCCAGAGACCATCTCGAATCGGAGCGAACATCGCGCAGAGAACCCCGCGTCTTCTGGCTGCAGCTGCAGCTGAAGCCCGGGGTTGAAAGTGAGGAGAAGCCCCCCCGTACCCGTACTCAAGGGTCCAAATGCAGAAGGCCGCGTCACGGAATTCGGGTTTAACAGAAAATAGTCTACTTTTGCCAACTGCCCAGCCTCTCTTGGCTGAGGCTGGGGGGGGGGGGGGGGCGGGAGTGGACGAGGACACCAACTTCGACGATATTGGGAAGAATCGCTACCCCTCTCCAAGTTTTCCGCGGCGCCAGCCATCGCGCACATATCCCGCATCACGACGAGCGCGTGGAAAGTTTGGAATGCTCGAAACGCTACCAGGCACTTGGGTTTTCGCCGCGGACGATTTGGGGGAATTTGAATTGCTCGCCGGAAGTCGAACTGATCGACGGGAGCGAATTGAAGCGTCTGACAGGCTGGCGTTAGTAACAAGCCCATCAAGGACGGCTTTCCTCTCTGCCGCATCGCCGTTATCGCGAGCCAAGCAACTCGTAGGTGAAAAAAAGTCCAGACTCCCCCCGGATGGCGCGGCGTTGAAGATCGACAGCACCAGAACAGGGTGGAGCGGATGGAGAGGGGGCCGGGCTCGGATGACAAAGAAGCCTGTTCGTTCCATAGAAAATGATCTCATGGACTGTTGGCGATCCAATAGTAGGCGCAAGCCTCGTTGTGATTCGCGAAAACAGGACTTTTCGACTTTCAGACTCCCGAGGGCCTCACACATTGGGGGCCTGTATATTTTGTTTCGGGCGCGGTTGGCTCCCCCCACCCGATCCACGCATGGCCCGCTGACAGGTCGCCCACGATACGAGTCTATCAATACGGAACCAATTCGTAGTGCTAGTAAGCAGAGGGCCGCAGTTGTAGCCTGTAAGCCAGGTACGTCGTAGGCACACCGCACATGATCACCAAATATCTTGAATGCCGATGTTCGGTAGTGGTTGGGGGGCGACTGGGCGATATTAGAGGCGTGGAATTCGATCTGGGAACGGCAAGCCTTCTTTCAACGTTCAATGGCGTGTCTGCACAGCCCTGCGCCAGCAGTTTTCCGGGGGTTCAAAGTCAAATCGATGATGGCCTTGATGACAAAAGAATATCCTCATTCCTGCGCGGCGAAGATAACCGTCTGGCCCCCGCGAAAATTGTGGCCTGACACCGCGACGACCGAGTTACGAGACAACTCATGCCGCCCACTCGCAACGAGACAGGGTCGACGAATTAGTTAGGGTTCTTGTTGGCGCCAAAGAAATGCGTGAAAGCGAGGAACAATAGGTCAGATGGCTCCCAAAGAGAGACCTAGATGTGCGGCTCCGGAAGGCTCCGGGGTTGAACATCGAAATCCGCAAGACCCGGAAGCATAAGTTTATGGCGTGGTTGTTGCCGGCGGCCAGAGCAATCCGATGAATCTCACTCCGACGGCGAGGGGCATCAACTGATCCGTCTGCAACGTCCCGGGTCCGATAAAAGTTGATCGACACTGTTCTGCCGCGAATGCTATGATGGCATGATCCCAGTTGCACCCACAACCTCTGTTAACAGCCGCCCCGCGTACCAACCTCCCAGCTTTCGAGTCTCTCGAGGGTAGGATAAGTTTTCCCTCATAGACGTGGAAAGTAGGCTATGAGATCGTTTTTATTGAATCATAGACATATGGTCTTATAGCGGCCGTTCTGTTGTAATTTGGGGCGCAGACGTGTTCGACGAGACGGCGACTATATTGCATCGTAGGCTTAAAGCCCAGAAAAGTCGGTCTCCAAGTACTCTGCACACGAAGACCGGGAATGTTCTGGTCAGGCCGGGAGCCAAGCCGTTTTCGTCGCCGTCATCAATGGCGGGGATAAGTTGGTGTGTCCGGATTTGACGGCACTCACCTTCGGTCAGCGTCATTAGTCGAAGCAGCCCCCCATTGGAGCGGGCCAGTGTCCCCAGACGCACTGTGAAAAGACTATTTCTTCGTACTGTTGTCCTGTTAGTCACGGATCAATCGGCTTGTCTTCGCGCGAATTTCTCTAGTCGAGACAGCTTGATACAATTCCGAAGAAGCGAAGTCGTAGTTGGTTATCGTGCTGATAATATGATTTAATCACTAGCGACGCCAGGGAGCTTGTTGTCGCGATTCAACGCTTCAATGGCAGTCATGTAATGCAATAAGGGAAGCCTTCATGACATTGACTTCGTCGCCAGGCGTCCCCAGGAACAGCAATGGTCCCAAGATCAAGCTTTCTCAGGTGGGCGACTGAGCGTTTCCAGGGGCTTGGGGTCTCGAGACGGAGCAAGACACAGCAGCGTCCAAGAGAGCCGTAAGATTGTTCGTGTCGTGGCATCTGATGATAAGATGTTTGAGACATACATGTGTCGTGTTGCCAGAGCAGTATATAGTGCAGATACTCTGGTAATAGTGCTCCTGCGCTTTCGTGTCTGACATCTTGACCTGGCACCCTGGGGAATACCGACTGCCAAAGCAGCGGTCTAGTGCTCGGACTGGCTGAGGTGGCACTGACAACGATTAGACGTGGCCGAGTGAGTGCATCTTCTCGAAATGCTGGTGGTAGGGCCCGAGGAGTCAATTCGACTGTGTAAGGAGTAGGACACATTGACAAACGCTTGAATCAAGCAAGCCCACACTGCCGATAGAGTCGTCGTGGCAAAAAAGCGTCGTCTTTGTCCGTGATGCTGAAACATTTAGAAGATGGGGTGAAATCAATTGCTCGTCGGCCCTAGCGTTCCGAAGCTGACCATCTGAATTTTCGAGTGGTTGCAGCGCGAGCAGCGGTAGCCAGCCAGCATGCTGCTACTCGCCATGAACAATAGTTCGTGGCTATTATTAATTGTTCTCGCGACCTTCAGACCGTCCATCTCGTTGGAGCGCTGTGCTGAGATGCAGGTTCTATTAATGACCATGTCTGAGATGTTGAGACGTAATCCAGACGAGGCACAGTAAGGACGTCGTATTCCGTGCCAGAAAATTGAGTTGTTGCTTTTCGTCGTATTAGACGGAAGCGTGCGTCTTGTGCTTCGTTTCTCTCTCTCTTTCTTCCTCACATGTACCTATGCGGGATGTGCTAGGGGTTGGTCGTCGATATTGGTGTTGAAAATTGGAAGGCTTGCTTGGTATGTTGCTTCTCCCGGGCCGGGGTAGCCGTACCTCGAATCGGCGCCGCGTTCCCTACACACCAACACACAGTAGAATGTCAGAAACGAGAGTAACACGGATTAGTGATGGCGTGCTCGGTTGCTCCCATCTGCAAGGCACAACCCAGCGCTCACCTCCGAGTTTGTACAATCCGATGGCTCGTCTGACACTGGCTTGACTCGGTGACATGGATCCATGTGCGCGATGTCCGGGGCTGGGAAAACCAAAGCACTCGAAGTTGGAAGAAACCCGTTCATGAGGACAAGGATGAAGCAACAGAGTAATGCGCCATGGCTTCAAAAAGAAAGCATAGCAAAATCAACAGGAGATGTTGGTTGCTCCGGCTATACTCCGTCAAGCGGCTGATAATCGTAGGTTGCATTCTAGGTGCCTGCTGTTCGTATGCTTTTCCGTTTCAATGCCAGGCATGAGCGAATATGTTGGCAGTTCGGTTCCAGGAGGTATGATCGTGAAAGAGACATCAAACTCTCAGACACGCGGCTCCAGACAGCTGGACTCGGGCGATCGTTTGGCGAGGGACGAAACAACCGAGCAGTCGTATCTTACTCTGACCCTTGTCGACTTTGCTTCTGGCGTAAGCCGCTAGGTGCTTGCTTCTGCTGCTGCAATTCTCCGTTGGATTATCGCCGCATTATGTCGCGGCCTTTCCCTTCCACCATCCGGCGCCGCATCCCCACAGCATCCCCTGCTTTCTTTTGGAGGCATCGCCAGAGCATCGGCCTGGGCCGCCGGAGAGCGGATGGCGTTAACGATGCGCACCGCGGGCTAAGCTGACCGGTAGCCTAGTACCCGGCCGTAGCGGTGCGGGATCTGGCTTGTTTGGAAAGACAAAGGGGGACAATGAAGACGCCATCTTGCATGGTCGGCTTTACCCATGCATCCTAAGAAACCAAGAAATTGCCGAGGCTTTGGAGGAAGTTGATGTCGCAACTCAAATCATGAACGGGAAAGTGGGCGAAATGGAAGCTGAGGGCACGGATGATTTATCCGACGTGATATCAGCAAGGGAAAGAAGCCCCTTCTTCTTTGGAAGCAGTGTCAGCAGGCCCGAACGGTGTTGGTGTTCGTGACTTGAGGTGGTGTTGCGGTGCAGGTTGTGCGGGCGCGACAGGCAGACTCTTTGGAATTTCAGGCGTCTGGATGGCAGGTACGCACTACCTTCAGCTAGAGCAACGTCAGGCGGTTCGGCGATGGTATATGGTACCTTGCGTGTCAGATCAGCATCATGCTAGGCCCCTTGATTCGATGCGAGATTTCTCTACCTAGGATAGGGGTAGATGGAATCCGATAGGGTGCGATTTGCAGTATCAGCCTCATGACGGCAGCGGGAACAACGACAAAGAACCAACGGGTTGGCCGAGATGAATAGGAGAATCGTGTTGTTCATCACGGGAAGCGGCGCTTGAGCTTTGATTTTGTGCGAGGTACCTTACCTCAGATGCTCCGTTAGTATGTACGGGGGGAAAAGACCAGCGACGCTAAAGCCAACCTAAGCACCATGGCCGTAGCCCAGAGTAGGACTCAAGTCACTGTATCTGTCAGAAGCAGTGGGAAGAGACAATCTAAGGTAAGCCGCGGTCAACCTTAGTTGTAGAGGCCGGCTTTTACATTTCTTGCCTTAAGAACAATACGCTTGTCTTTAAATTTTCCAAGATTTCAGAAGGCCATTTTCTCAATTTCCCCGCCGGTTCTTTGCCGGTTCCCCAGTCAAGGATCCGTTCACTCATGACATTATATGAGAGCAACCCACTTGCTATGTGAGCACTTGAGCGAGCTGTGACGCTAGTCTTAAAGAGGTATGGTGATCTGTCCGAGGGTCGAGTCCCATCACTCACATTGTCTCTGGCGTGGCGCTTTGTTTCCCGAAACAGACTAGATCGGGACATCCTACGAGCTGGGTGAAGGTGCAAACGAGGTGACTTGCAACAATTGACGGCCCTGAGTCCCATTTGACTGCTCGCTCAGACCCGTGAGCGTCCATCTCAGTCACCTACGAGACGCATGCCTTGGATTTCCACGTACCTAACTTAACCTACGCAGTCAACTAAGGTACTTTCAAATGGCAGCGCGTCCCATCCATGGTGGATTGTCTGTGTTGTCTCGGTGTATACGAGGCAGTAGGTACTGGGCACTATCCGTAGGTACTAAGGTAAGCTCAGTTTGGTTGCCCGTCTCCATGGCACCCTTTCGTGCCCCTACCTAGCTTGAAGGCGTGTGCACCAGCACGGATTGGAAAATGCTAATTGTCTGAGGCTTCGCAGTGGCACAGTGTGAGGGCAGCCAACGTTCAATCTCATCCAGGCCGGCGTGCGGCGTGCCAGGTTACCAACACCACCTCACAAAGAAGACCCGGTTTCCCAGCACCTCCACCTCCTTGCATACAACCCTGGCGCGGGCTAACTCATACCCTGCCCAATCCCATCTTGCAGGCCGCTTCTCCGTTCCATCGCTCTTCCCCAGTCTTGCCTTTCGCTCTGTGCCTCTGTGCCTCTTTCCTTCGCGTGCCGTGGTGCCTTCTTGCACCTTTTTGACTGATACTTGGGTACTTGGGTACGTCTCTGCCACACTATTCTGCTCGGTTTGGTGGCCCTTGGGGTGTCTGATGTGTCTTGTCTGGGCTGGGTGGTCCTTCCTCCTCCACTCCTCTTCTTCCTTCCCCTTCGCACTTACCCGCCCATCGCCTTGTGGTTCCCACTTTTTCACTGCGACCGGGCTGTGTTACGCTCTTACTGTCCGTCAGAGTTCCATGTCCTGTTCCATACTTATCCCACTCCACCTGCACTCTCCCTCCCTCCGCACTCTCTTGCCTGCTTTTGTCAACCTTCCCCAACCACCATCCGACATCGTGTCGTGATTCTCCTCTTGTTTCAATTCGCTCTACTCACCACGCCTCCCACGGCTCGAGAGTAGATTGGAATCACGACTCGTATACAGACCGAAACAGATATTCCTACGAGAGGCAATTTCCTTCGTTATTCCAACGGATTGTATCGATTGCACGCCGCATGCGAACGGGGGTTCAGGTCGACCATTTCCGTCCGTAGTCGCTGTTTTCGGCTTTCCGGTTTCAAATCAAGGCAGTCACTGAACCTAGCCACACCTATCTCTCAACCCCATGAACTCGACTCTCTCCCGACCGTGAGTTTTCTTTCGGCATTACCTCTCAGCGGTGTTCGACATTTTCAACTGCCAGGACGTGGATTTCGACTTGACAGATCGTCGTCAAAATGCCTGCCATCGAACAGGTCTTCGTCGAGGTCTCCCACCTCGTGGTGCGGCAGCTCTCTTCGATCTCGGGAACCCTCTCCGCCACGCCGTCTGCACCACTCAGCGCCGACCCGACATCGACTCTCAATGATGCCACGAGTGTAATTCAAACGACCACCGACAACCCGACCCCTACCGGTAACTCGGGCAATGGAGGAGGGGGCGGCAATGGCGGTTCCACGAGCTCTCCTCTGCTCTTCTTCGTCGCCCTGGGCTTTGGAGTAGTCTTTACGAACTTATGGTTAGCCTTCTGAAGACGTGACTCTACTCCCGCAATAACCATCTAACCTATTCTCTAGGATCATCGTTGGCGTCAAGTACTGCTTCCGGTACAATGCTCGTAATCGTGCTATGCGTCTCAACGAGGATGGCGAGCCCATCAATCTTGAGAACATGCCTCGCCCGCACCGTAGGCGCCGCGAGAAGAAGTTAATGACGATGGATGAGGTCAACGACAAATTCCCCATGACCAAGTACAAGACATGGGTATCTGAGCGCGCACGAGAGGGCCTGCCTACCGCCGGAGGTGTTTCTGCGCCTCCCAGTCGGGCGAACAGTCTCCGATCTGTTGATGGAATTGTACCTGAGCTGCCCTCGAAGGAGCGCGAGTCGATTGAAGATCGCCCCGCTACCGCCGCCGGGAACAAAGCCATCGCCGAGAAAACTACCGAAGATGCGGCGAAGAGGGACGGAGACACCTCGACTACGACTGCCAATGCCGATGCTACTCAGACCACCCCGACTTCCGCCACTCATCTTCAGCGTGTTCACAGTGAGGAGGAAGACGAAGACGACGAACACATCAATGCCGCTGTCCCGCCGGAGCTGATGGCTACCAGCGGCGATACTTGTGCCATTTGCATTGACACGCTTGAGGACGATGATGATATTCGCGGACTCACATGTGGTCACGCTTTCCATGCTGTCTGTGTCGATCCTTGGCTCACCAGCAGAAGAGCCTGCTGCCCCCTGTGCAAGGCCGACTACTACACCCCTAAGCCCCGACCAACCCCTGGCGAAGGAGATCCCAACGCCACAGGCGACATGGCTCGCACGGCATCCCGTACCAATATGCCTAACGCTCCCCCAGCTGCGTGGTATAACTTGAGTGGTGCACGATTTGGTCTGGGAGGACGAAACAACGGCAACCGTCGTGGCAATAACCGATCGGACCGTCGTCCTCGTACTCGTCAACAGGCCGCGCCTGCCTCAAACCAAAACACCTCGCAAGCCTCACCTACTACTGCGGAGAACCAGGAATCTCGTGGTCTCCTCTCCAACATTAGGCTGCCTGCCTTCCGCAACCCCCTCCGACGCGGTGGCGATCAGCAAACTCCATCCCCGACGGCAAATGGTGCTAACGTCACACCGTCCCAATTGGAGGCTGGTACGCAGACTGCACCGACGGCAGGCACCACCACCGCCATGACTGAGGCACGGTGACCGTCTTTTTGATGATTGTATCACCTACTAAGGCGAACGCGATTTTGTTTTTTATTGTTGTGCTACTCATGTACATCATACCCCCGAGACCAATTTGCAGATCTCAGCATAGACCTGCGATGTTTACTGCATTATACATGCAACACGACGCCGCTTTTCATACCCATACTTTACATACAGACGGAGTAGGATCAGGCCATATGGGCCAACGGAGGAGGAGGAGGATGGATTAGGCCGCGCTGCGGCAGAGGCAGGTTTGCATCGCAGGTACACGGTGACCTGTTTTGGTTTGGTTTCTCTGGAATTACAAGGGGAGCGGCGGAGTTGCGGCGATTAAGGCATCACTCGTCACGGAATAATGACAATTAAAGTTAACGTACCGACTCATTTATTGACCACTTTATTGAGTTGTGATTGTGAATGTAAGTGATTTTATGATTCAAGCCCGCGGCGCACACTGGCACAATATTGAAACCATGGCGGATGACGTGGATTTTCTAATAGTGACACATGCTTCACCATGAATAGGGTATTTGAGTAACCTTGTGGTATCGGACCCCCTTTTGTCTGTCCAAGCAGTAAACCAGAAACTCTTGTATGGATTCTTCTGCAACTGGCACATGATGAAAGACCACAATTAAAGATACGATCCCTTCTGGAACCGGCCACCAAAGTCTTTTGCTTTGTTGAGCAACTCTCTCCTCTGCGCTGTCCCAATCTTGCCTCCCAGGGACATGTCTTTCTCCTTGTCGAAGGCCCTTTTGCTGGGGTCATCTTCCTCCTCCTCGTCCCTCCCAGGCTTCCCGCCGTGCTTTTTGTTTGCCTGGTGCTCCTCGTACATACTTTTGCCGCGGGTGCTCGCGATATTGTCGCTGATGCGTCTCTCCCGCTCCACCTCCTCCTTGGTCCGGCGCGGCTGCTGGTTCTTTTCGTTGCCCGCGGCTGTCGGATCGCCGCGACCGAGGACGGCGTCCTCGAGGCGTTTGCGCTTCTGTTCTGGCGTCTCGGTCCATATGCTGCTGATGCCTCCTCCGCCTCCTCCCGCGGCGGCGGCGGAGGATTTCCCGCTGGCGAATTTGCGGTTCTTGAGTTTTGTGGGGTCGCGTTCTTGGTAGCCTGACTGCGTGGGCGGCGCGAGCATCCAGTCGTCGCGCTGCGGTGCCGCCGGGCCTTGGGATGCCGTCGCTGCTGCTGCGGCGGCGGCGGCTTGGGCACGTTGGACGGATGTTGTTGAGGAGGGGAGGGCTGGGCCGTAGTCGTCGTCCGAATCCGAGTCCGAGTCTGCGGCGGAGGGGCGGTGGTCTGGCGGTGGCATGGCGGGACCTATGGCTTGTTTCGGGGGAAGACTTGGGCCGATTGAGGGTTTGGTTTTGGGGGCTTCTTGGGCTGGTGCCGATGCGCGAGGTGCTGTTAGGCCGTAGCCGTCTTCGGAGGCTGAATCATCGAGGGGGATTTCGCTCGAGTTTGTCGGGTTTGATGGGGGAAGAGTTGGCCCGATGGAGGGCTTCGATGATGGGGTGGGATTATTGGATGCTGCTGCTACTACTGCGCTCGGCGCGATCGGTCCGTATGCATCGTCGTCGGAATCGTCGTCGTCAAGGTCGATTTCGTCAGTGTTGTTGCGCGTGTGCTTTGGTGGTGGTGAGCCTGCGCCTTGGTCATCCGGAGTGCGCTTTCTCTTTGTAAGATGCGGTGGCATTTGGGGGCCAATTGAAGACATGATGAAGGATAATTTGTCTTCGCGCTGGAGAGGTGGAAGTGTTGAGGCTTTGAGCTTGCGATTCTTCTTTTGGATGTGTTGTGTTGGCAATAAACAAATCGTCGCAATGGGAGTCTGGGGAAGTGGATGCAAGGAGCAGAGCGAACCTGCGCTGTGATGTAACTGTGAAGATCCACCACGGCGAGCATGAGGTACCTCAGGTACTTACCACCTACATAGCTGATAAGGTAGCGTGGTTTGCGGCCCGCCGGAGAAACCCCGGTCCGTGTTGGAGCTCTAGTTAGTAGGCGGCAGGAACCTAGAACCTGGAACTGTTAGGTGCCCAGTTAGTGTGGGCTGTGGTGTCCAAGCTGCGTAATGCGCCTCTTTCAGAAGACAACTAGACAACCATTGATCAACAGCTTACCTTCGTCTGATAGGAGCTGGCATAGTGGGATCACATCGCCAGAGAACAAAATTTCATTCATAAGATTTTGTCGTCTTCAGTTCATAGCCTGATTGAGCCGGCTTCTTCTACGAATCCTCCCTTCCCCAGAACACAACTTATCAAGCTTCCGAATCCAAAACGAACTCTCCAACCTGCGACCGCAAGCAATGTGCCTGATGAACCGCCATTGATGACCCCACCATCGAAGGAGAGAGATGATGGACCTGGAGACACAATGGCAGATCAAGACGACCGGTCCTCCGAGGACATACAAGCTTCCAGTGATGAAGAGACCGTGAAGGCCGAGAGGGAGGAAGACGGCATCGTCGGCCTTTTGGATGATGAGACCCAGACGTCTAGCAGCACACCACCGGCGACTGAGAGCGGCGCACTTCCGAATCGATACAGGGAGATTCTGCGCGAACAAGCCGACAACGTATCCGACGAAGGCTCCGTGAATGCCGTTCCCAAGCGGGTTGGGAGCCCGATTGATTCCCTGATGTCGGTTCCTGATGATTCCCCTTCAGTTCAGGCAAGTACAACCTCGCGGTATCCCAATGCGCTCTGACTGACCTTGTGAGTCCAGGGCTCCGTGATCTCGTCTCCGAGCAGTAGCGTCCTCCCCTCTGTGGCCTCCCGACCCGGCCTCAGCAGTCCCACCCCCTCATTCCGACCCTTCGACCGTCGCTTCCAGTCCCGCATCTCATCCGCAAGCTTCATTCATAGCCCGCGATCCTCCTCCCCCGGCTTTCTCACCGGCCACAGCCGCTCTGCTTCCCTCAGTTCAAATCTGCTAGACCGCGACGACACCGACACCCCATCTCCACCTTGGGAAGTTGTACGATGGACGAGGTTGAAGAAACTCAACGGTCAGGCCTTCTCCGAGGCTGGCAAGCGCAACTTTGGCGCCCCTACATGCATTGCTGTCTCCGCTTCGATCGTGCTGGGGACTACGAAGGGTATAATATTAATGTTTGATTACAATCAGGTCTTGAAGACCATCATCGGCCCCGGGACCAAGGCGGTCGAGTCTGGTGCCATCACCGCCATCACAGTTTCGGCAGACCATACCACGATTGCCGGAGGCCATGCGAACGGAAACATATTCACCTGGGAGGCGAGCCGAGCATCTAGGCCGTTCCTTTCCATACAGCACCTTGAACAGCCGCAACTGCAGAACCGGACTGTCGATGGACACCTGCCAGGGGTTGCCGTGACCCATCTCGGCTTCCTCGGAACAAGGCACACTGCGCTCGTGTCGGCGGACGACCGCGGCATGGCGTTCTCGCATCTAGCAACAAGAGGTACAGGATCTCTTGGCCGTACCGTGAAGACGACGAGGATACTAGGAAGGTATCCGAACGCTGCCCCTCCAGCTGGCAAGCCTCTCAAGCCTAGCACAGTCCTGGCTTTCAGTCCCCTACCCCTTGGCAACACGGAGCGCGCAACAGACACTATGGGCCTCACCGCAATGCTTACGCCCTACCTACTGGTTATCGTCTCCACGACACCCGTTGCGCAAACCCAGCACAAGTCGGCGAGGCCAAAGGACGTCGCTCATCACAGCGCCATGACCGGCTGCCTGGCGTGGTTCCCTGCCGTGAAGCTTAAGGTTCCGGATCCTGTCACAGGAAGCGATATTTCCAAAGTCAAATTGGTGTACTGCTGGTCCAATGTCTTGACTGTCCTAGACGTTGACGAGATACCGGCTGAGAACAAGGACAAACCACCGACGCTCAAGTTTAAGGCACGGAGCAGGTGGAAGTGCGAAGAAGCCATTGTCGCAGTGCAGTGGCTCAGTCGCTCGGTCCTCACTGTCCTAACAATCTCACAGCGCTTGATTGTGCTCGAGGACCGAACAATGCGACAGACAGAAGGCTTCGACTTGATCAACAAATTCATATACCATGCCGATCTCTTCTCGAAGCAACTGCACACCCTAGTGGAGCAGTTAGACGAGGACGATACGTCTATGCATGGTGTTGTAGCTGACGCATTTTACATGAGCTTGAAGACGTACAAAGGCAAGATTTTCTTGCTTGGATTCAACGATGTGTCCATTGGATCGCTATCGAATTGGGCTGATCGAATCATTGCTCTTATGGAGAACGGTGACTACGTCGGCGCAATACAGCTTGGCACATCGTACTACACCGGTGATGCAGACAAGCTTACGATTGGGTTGCCTGAAGACACCTCGCTGCGGCACTCAATGGTCCGCGACAAGCTTATGGAAATCATGAAAGCATCGCTCAAATACGCCTTCACCCAGCGGCAAAAGGACAAATCAGCAGCCGATGACAACCATGTGCGGGAGCTTTGCGAGACGTGCTTCACTGCCTGTCATAATGTAGGCGACGTCGATTTCCTCTTCGAAGAGATGTACGAGTGGTACGAGGACGCCGGCGTGGAGGGCATCTTCTTCGAAACCATGGAGCCCTATATTCTCGAAAAGAACATTACCATCGTACCGCCTACTGTTGTCAAGGCTGTGGTGACATACTACGTCACCAAAGGATGGGAGAGTCGACTCGAGGAGATCATCGTTCACATGGACACTATGACGCTGGACCTGGACCAGATCACACTGCTGTGCAAGCAGCACAGTCTCTACGATGCGCTGATATACGTCTGGAACCAGGCATTGAACGATTATATCACACCGCTGATCGACTTACTAACACTGCTGGTGCCCCTCATGAGCAATGGTGACTACATGTCTTCCGGGAACATGGAGGACGAGATATACGGCGTGAACGCGTTGAAGATGTTCCCTTACCTCTCCTACACATTGACGGGCAGAGTATATCCTACCGGCGAGATCATGGACGATGCCACTGCCTCGAAGGCTAAAGCTGAGATCTACTGGTTTCTGTTCTCAGGAAACAGTGTCACATGGCCCAAAGGCAGCGACCGACGCTTCCTTACACGGCCAGACCAGCATACAGAGCCGTCCTTCCCTTATCTCAGACTGATTCTGAAGTTTGATGCCCCGAGTTTCTTGAGTGCGGTGAACGAGGCCTTTGAGGATTCGTTTCTGAACGATTCGCCGGACAAGCAAGTTAACGGTGGCATCAGGGGCGATGTGCCTGAAGAGCAGATCTTTGGCCGTACGGTCGACCGTCAATACATCGTATCCATACTTCTGGAGATTATGAATCCGGCGGACTTCGCAGCCGAGGACACGATCTATCTCGATATGTTCATCGCTCGGAACCTGCCAAAGTTCCCTCAATACTTGCTCTTCCCCGGTTCAACTCTTACGAAGGTTCTAACCGGACTATGCAACTACCCCGGGACAGATCTTGCCGAAGATGCGCAGCTCAGCGCCGAGTACCTCCTATCGATTTATCAACCGCCCGATGCGAACACGCTCATACCGATGTTCAAGAAGGCCGGTTTCTACCGGATTTTGAAGAGGCAATACAAGGTTGATAAACAGTATGGCAAGCTTGTCCAGACGTATTTCGAAGACCCCGCTGACCGGGACGCCGTCTTTGAATGTATCGGGGATTGTCTACGGCCACAGAGTGGTTTGAACCGCCGCCAGGTTCAAGAAGTCCTTGACGCAATCAGGAACAATGCCAGGGCGCTTATCGAGACCAATCCTGTCGAAGCGGCGAAATCTCTATCAGGGCAGCCCGCAGACGTCCACCGTCATGTACTAGATTCTGCCGAAGATTCATTGGGGCTGCAATTCTTCTACCTCAGAACGTTGCTCGAGCCAGAAAAGCGCGACGGTGAATCTCCAGCGAACCCCGACCGAGCTCTGATTGAACGCTACGTGCAACTCATGTGCAGATTTGACCCAGCTCATGTGTCCGACTACATTGGCCTGGTTCAATCCGTTAATCTTCGACTTGATGCCCTGCTTCCAACTATGGAAGAGACTGGTGTCATCGACGCTGCGGTTGTGCTTATGGCTCGAGAGGGGCAGATCAAGGATGCTATGGACAGACTTGTCAAGCACCTTGGTACGCTCGAGTCGGCCCTGCAAGGTGTTCTGACGGGCGCTCAAAACAATGACAAGGCTGAAGACTTGCAGTCAGGGGCTGAAGAGATCTTGCGGGCACTGCAGAAGTACGTGCATGTGGGCATCTGGCTTTGTCAAGGTCAGACCAAGTCTTCAAGAAAGGCGAATAGCGTTCAAAAGAAGACAAAGTCATCAACTTCAGAGGTTTTATCACCAGACGAAGAGCTTTGGCTCAACCTGATCGATGCAGCTGTGCAGACAACCCGGCAGATATCGTCCATCATTGAGATTACGGGCACTGCTGAGAATGGCACTCTTGCTCATGACACTCACAGTGGACTTGACGACCTCGACAAGGATAAGCTTCTGACTCTTTTACGATCTCTCGTCCAACACACCTTTACAGCTCTCCTGACAACAACTTCTAGCCCAGCAGGAGGCCAAGGAGGAGGCAGACTTCTTACAAATGCCGGAAGCAATTTATCATTCCTCCGCATCCTGCGAGCTTTCCTTACTCGAGCTGCGGCCTCATCACCAAACCTCGCAGATTTGCGCTCCGTCCTGGCATCCATCTTCTCAGCCTACGCCTACGAAGAATCAATACTTCGGCTTTCTAACCGACTTCTTGAGCGAAGCCTGTTCGTCAATGTCAAGCAAGCCATAGACCTTCGACAACGAGGCTGGCGACCCAGGGGCTCGACTTGCGAAGCTTGTGGTCGCCGAATCTGGGGCCCTGGTGTGTCGGGGAATGTCTTTGAGGCCTGGGAGGAGAAGCAAGCGCGGGAAGAGGAGTGGAAAGCAGAAAAGAAAGCCTTGGTTATTGCTGGAGACAAGGGGAAAGCTGGAAGCGGCAGTGACGTATCACAGGCCGTATCAGATTCTAAAGGGAAGGGCAAGGCCGCGCCTGTGGCATCGGACTCCCAAGTGGAGGTGGACGAGGCGGCGCCTGAAGAAGGCGCTGAGGGGCAGAGTGAAGCTGTGGCGAAACCGAGAGAGCAGCCGCTGGGACCGTTGGTCGTGTTGGCTTGCAGGCATATTTACCACCAGAACTGCCTGGACGCGTACCAGTCTCGGCCAGAGGTTGAGGGGAAAACCCGGGCGGAGACCCACGCCAGGGAGTACAGGTGTCCGATTGATGGATAGACTTGGGGTGTATCTTCTGTGCACTAGGCATGTACAAATTTCATGAATGAATGAGACCTTTGATGGGCGGGCGATGCCGGGGCCTGGGCGATATCACAAACATGTGGCCGTTCTCGGCCTGGAATGACGGCAAGTTCATGATGTCTAAACGCCGGCGAGCTCTGCCCCGTACATCGTGACGATGAGGCAGGATCGAGACTGGTTCCAAAGTATGAGCGCTTAAAAGCATTACCTCACTTAAAAGACCTCCCTGTAGTAGCTCACCCTTGACTGTGTGTCATGTAACTACAGATGTCGGCTCTCAGGAGGGGATGTCTGCCTGTGTAAATGATGTGGAAAGAAGGAAGTCAAGTCGTCGGTAGTGATGGTCTTCCGTGCACAGGCCAAGCCGACTACCGTATAGGTTCCGGAGATATTGCTGGCGGAGGTGCGGGGCCGGTGGGATCCGTACTAGAGGCGGCGGGCGGGCTTCCGGGACTGATCGGGGCGGAAAGAGGGGCGCCGGCGTTGCAGCTACTGTCCGAACCCTTGGCTCTCCCGACATCTTGCTCCCATTTACTAAATGCTCACTTTGTCAGTCCTCTGATTTGAAAACACCGCAGTCCACGGCTTTATTTTGATAAATGTAAGGACCTAGATAGCTTGATTCCGAGCTCGCGGAGCGGGCGCTCCAGAGCGTATTTTGGGGACCGGGGGTTTGCTTTTGAAACACAGGCCTTACCTCTTCCAGCAGGTTGTGCATCGTGGTATAATTATGAAGGGTTGCCTATCGATTGTTAAGGGCAAGACTGTTATGGCGCAATTGATTCTTTGTGAAGGTTCATCTTCTTGACTACTGTGCAAGCGTCCGTCTTATCAGGCATATTGGCATCATTTGTTCAAAATGGGAGGGACTGGATGGCTTCGAGGAGCTCCAGCCCTCACAGAAGAGAGTTTGTCTAATTAGTCGAGGACACGTTAATAGTGAACGTTCTGTTATACCGAGTTTAAAGACTGGGTACAAACGGTCTAGCGAAACCCCATTTAATAGCCATGAAGGTTTTGTGGGCAGCATACAAGAACTGCCGCAATAACCTGCCCATCTCGTGGTTCTCCTTTCGGGACTTGGAAGCAGGATAGCGGAGCGGGCACCATTTACCATGTTACCATGTGTTCCTCGTGAGTCGTTAGAGGCCCACCAAGACCCTTGTGCCGATCCGGACTTTCCTCTTGTAGTATCGCACACGGAACCCTCTCGTTTTCGGTGCTCATTTGAAGGTCTTTTCTGACTTTGCGTTTCTCTGGCGGGCAGCTCCGAGTACGCAGTGTTCATCGACTGTGACCAGACAGGTGCGATATGTATTACTTCTTCTTAATTTCCCCTAATGGGCTGTGACGGCACTTGAAGGAAGGATTGTATCCAGTGTTGCGAAGCATGCGCGTATAGTATCCCTTCCAATCAGACTGCCAACGCGATCAGCTTCTTACGGTAGTATGGCGCGAGGGGGCGCCTGTCAGCGAGGGTATGAGAGCCGGCAGCTCAAAGTCAAGCCTTTGAGATCGGCATGTGAATGCAACATTCAGCCTGATGCAGTCGATGGCATGTTCCAGCTCCCATGTATGATGTACCCATGAGCCAATGACTATCGTAAGGCGGTGCAAAGAAGCGCAAAGGCAAAGAAAATTGCGATGCGGGCTATGGAAAAGGCCATGCCAATAAAGTAATATCGCGGATGTCACCTCGAGCGCGTGGACAAGGGTCATGAGAGGGCCGACTATTCCGATGGCGGGCGGGTTTTCGCAGGTGTTTTTACGCGCATTTCCACCAGTGGCACCAGCCCGTGGGCCGTAGGAACTGCCCACAAGAATGACCCGGCCGATATTGTTCCACGATTCAACCCCTTCGAACGAACTACCAAATTATCAGCCCGGTGATGCAAAAGGGGCAGACAATGAGGAAGCACGCCGCACGTGGGAGGGGACTTACGTGGACGGTGGGCAGAAAAGAAGAACCTTTTTTTCTTTCCCAAGTTCCCAACCGGAGGATTCCTGTCCGGCCGGGGGGTTCAATGCCCGGACATAAGGAGTGGGACCCAAGGATCACGGACGAAGCGCCCGGTAGGGCCATGAGCGCCGAAGGGTCCATGGTCCTGGATGGACGACATGGGGGGACCAGCTCGAGCACGCACCCTCCTCCGCTTACATCGCAACCCTCAGTCTATTCCCACCATAGAGGTTCCTTGAAGTGATTAAGCTTGCTGCTTGAGAGAGGGGGGTTAGGTTTGTCAAGGACTCAAGGATAGTTCCGCAGCACATCTTGTCGGCCGGGACGGGAATGTCTAAGTTCCTTTTGGGCTGGTTTACCGTGAGGACTGTGGTCTTGGGGGCGGAGCGGAAAGAAAGGAGAAGGATGGCAGGCAGGGCGGGCTTCAGGTTTGCCAATATAATGAGATGGGCTCCCAGGTTTCCCGCCCTCCTCCGAGGAGAAAGGAAATAGGAAAGGAAGCTACGCATCTGCCGTCCTCTCCGTTTCCCTCTGTCGCTCCTTTTTACTGCCAAGACTCGCACTGCTGCTGCGAGTTTTCCGTAACACCGGGTGACCAACAGCAACCATGTTGCTTCTTTCGCTCCTGTGCTCGCTCTTCTTCCTGCCGGCAGTCGTCTTGGCGGCCTTTGGCTGGACGGACAACGGCTCCGAGTATGTCATTGACAGCGGCTCTGGCCTCGTCATCAAGGTGACCAAGTGCTGCGGTGATATTTCCTCGCTCAACTACAAGGGCGTCGAGTACAACGGCTGGGGCGGCAAGAACACCCACGTCGAATCAGGTTGGTTTACGGATTCCGTCTTGTTCTAGAGGCATTGAACAGAACTGACAAAGGAAAAGGACTCGGTACCAGCACGGTCAGCATCACGAGCTACAGCAACGTCATCAAGGTCTCGGTCGTCCACGGCGTACGTCTTCCCTCCTCATACCCCTTTTGGGCCCTTCCCACTATAACCTCGAAGCATTGTATACTCAAAAACGTCCACAGACTCTCAAGCATTGGATCTTTGTCCGCTACGGAAACAACAATGTCTACCTCTTCACGAATAAGGCAGACGACTCCGTCTCTGCTATGCGCTACATCGTTCGCATCCCGGGCGGAATCTTCTCCCACGACTCTACCGAGAGTGTAGGTGCTCTTCGATCGATCAATGTTCCACGATAGCCAGCTGACAAACTACGTAAAAAAGGACTTCTATGATGCCAGCAGCACCATCATCGAGGCCCAGGACATTAACGTCAACAGCGCCGGCTTGACCAAGAGCAAGCACTACCAGGGCTCCAACTACGGCCGGTACGTTACAAGAGGACCATTTCCTCAAAAGAACTTGACTGACAACTCGCAGAGTTATGGACTGTATGCGTCCAACCCCCTCTCCAAACTTTGTGTGTAACAAGACTGATCCCTAGTAGTCGACTACGTCGGCCGCAAGAAGACTGGCGTCGGTCTGTTCATGATCAGAAGCAACCACGAAAAGGCCAGCGGCGGTCCCTTCTTCCGCTCTCTCGTCCGTCGTGCGGACCCGACTGGCGAGGATTTGTACGACATCTACTACTACAACATGGGCCACACCGACCCCATGCGTACTGGTCTACAAGGCCCCTCCGTCCTGGCCTTCACCGCCGGCGAAGACCCCAATAGCAACCTCTTCGCCCGCAAGGCCGACTGGTCCTGGTTCGATGACCTCGGCGTAAGCAGTCATTCCCTATGTAACATCACGTAGCATACTCAATCTAACACAATTCTAGCTCGATGGCTGGGTGCCTGCCTCTGGTCGCGGCTACGCTTCCGGTGTCGGCCTCTCCAATATGAAGTCCGGCAAGACATACGTCGTCGGGCTGTCCAACTCCGCCGCCCAGTACTGGGGCACCGCCGGCTCTGGCGGCGCTTGGTCTATCACCAAGATCATCCCCGGCACCTACACATTGACCGTCTACAAGGACGAGCTCGAGGTGGCCACTTCCTCCGTCACCATCAAGGCTGGCGCCGGTACTGCCGTCAATACCATCACCTGTGTTGATCCTCAGGATGACGCTGTCATTTGGCGCATCGGCGAGTGGGGTCAGTTTGATTTCCTATACAATCTTTGAAGACATGAAGAACACAACAGCTGACTTGTGGCATAGATGGAACCCCCAAGGGCTTCCTGAACTTCGAGGACACCCCCATGAAGCCCACTTACATGCACCCCTCCGACACCCGCATCTCCACCTGGAACGCTGGCAACTTCATCGTCGGCACCCACAGCGCCAACCGCTTCCCCGGTTACATGTGGAAGGAGGTTAACAGCGGCTACCTCATCTACTTCAAGCTCACCACCGCCCAGCTCGCGGCCGGCCACACTGTCCGCATCGGCATCACGGAGGGCTACATTGGCGGCCGCCCGGCCATTAACGTCAACTCGTGGGCCTCGGCCTTGCCCGCGGCCACCAACCAGGCCAGCACCCGCTCGTTGACCGTCGGCACGTACCGCGGCAACAACGTCAAGCTTACCTTCGCCGTGCCGCAGTCCGCATGGATTCAGAGCACGAGCGAGTGGCAGATCCTCACCATCAACATCATCAGCGGCAGCTCCGGCGAGAAGTACCTCAGCCCTGGTGTCAGCTTTGACGCCCTCGAGCTTCTGGCCTAAGGGAGTAGGACGGCCGATCTTGGCGGATCGGCCCGACGGCTGGGAGAGACTATTGAAGGCTTGACGACGCTTTGGGCTATCATAGCCTAGTTCTCTGCCATCAACTCTTCATCTTCTGTGCCATTTTATTCTTGAACATATCTTTTGCAATTCACTGTAAATATAAACATCGTATATAAGCCACAAATGACAGGGCCTTTGAGCCTCGATCTGAATCAATCTCGAGTGTTCAAGTGACCTTCTTTCAGTAATGAGGAACCTGTCATTAACTGTCAATTACGACAAAGGGGCCATGCTGCGACATATACTCACGTTGTGGTGCGTCACTACGGTCGGGTTGATTTTCGTTCGTTCAAGACCAAGTCGAATGGGACTGAGTAGTTTGTGATGAAGGGAGCTTGCCAGCATCAAATCGGCCAGTTGATTGTTCCGCGATTGAACGTGCGGTCGAAGGTGCGTAATTTGCACCTCCTGCGTTGCTAGCACGTTTACATGTTGTCTTGTTGTATTTGACGTTTCCATGTTACCTTGGCTGTTTTCTTGCGTGTTTTTATGTTTTGAGGATGTTCTTATGCTTGACTGCATGTTTTCTTAACATGTTTTCATGTTTTTGTACCAAAACATGTTTCCGTACGGAAACATGTTTTCTTGCTTTCTTGTACAACCTCGAGGCGTCAAAGCCAAAGGAATCTAGACAGCTTAATGCCGATCGTACGTCTGTCGTGTTCCACGCTGGCCTTGAACGAGAGCCAAGTCCACATTACTTCCATGCTCGAGCTTCGGGCTATGAAAGCTTTCAATTCCAAGAGACATAAGTCTGCACGCAGTGCCAGAAACCACATGGATTCATGTGAAAGCTAGCCGGCGGCATGAGAGCCTCCGAGACTCCAACTTATTCAACGGATGCCTTTCAAAGGCACCGCACATGTTCTCACAGCTCTAGAAGAAACGCATGTACGCTTGGAAAGGGGCTCAATCATTTTTCATCGTCTGCATTAGTATCTGTTGCAGTAAGAAATCCCGAGTAGCTAATTCCATCATCTGACCCAGCATGTTCGCATCTAAGCGTGGGTCCCTCATGTACCTGTATCAGGCTGTATCATCTAGTGCCTTGGTGTACAAAGTTTCGTCGAATCGTTCAAACCCTTTTCCTAGAAGATAGGCTCGAAAGGCAAGGGGCGTTCTCATTCCAAACCGTGATTTTACCAAACGCCCGCCTTGCCCGTAACGTAGCCCGTCGACACCGTGTCCATTTTTCCATCCGTCTCGTAGATCCTCATTACTCCTCCTCTTCTTCGGTATCATCCTTGGGCGACGCCTTGGCCTTCTCATTCTCCTTCTCAGCCTCAGCCGCAGCCGCAGCCATGGCCATCTCAGCCTCTTCATCCTCGTCAACGTCAATAGTCTTAGCAACCTTGGTCTCCGGCGGCGCAACAGCCTTGGCCTCGACCTTCTTCGCCGTCCCGCTCAGGTCCCAATCAATCTCGGCGCCAGCGCCGTACCG
This sequence comes from Colletotrichum acutatum, assembly GCF_030867785.1. Classification (NCBI taxonomy): domain Eukaryota; kingdom Fungi; phylum Ascomycota; class Sordariomycetes; order Glomerellales; family Glomerellaceae; genus Colletotrichum; species Colletotrichum acutatum. The sequence continues at coordinate 506,831 of NW_026848995.1, forward strand.
GGTAACGAGCCACTCGTTTGCCTTTTTAAAATGCCCGCAGTCGAAGAAGCCCCTCGACGCGCTGAGCGGGCTCGGGTGCACGCTCTTGAGGACGAGGTGCTTCTTGGCGTCGACCTTGACGACACGCTTGCCCGCGGGCGTGCCCCACGCCATGAAGACGACGCCGCGCGAGCGCTTGGCGGCGACGAGGTCGATGACCTTTTGCGTGAAGCGCTCCCAGCCGCGATTGGCGTGGGAGTTCGCCTCGTGGGCCCGCACCGTCAGGCACGTGTTGAGGAGGAGGACGCCGCGATCGGCCCAGGGAGTCAGGAGGCCGCCTTTATTGGGGGGCGGGGAGAAGGAAGGGTAGTCCTTCTTCAGGGCGATGTACATGTTCTTGAGGGAAGGGGGCGCCGGGGTGGGCGGGCGGACGGAGAAGGCGAGGCCGTGGGCTTGGTTCACGTTGTGGTAGGGGTCTTGGCCGAGGATGACGACCTTGACTGTGTTGAAAGGGGTGTGACGGGACCTGGTAAAAGCTTACGGTTAGAAAAGGATGACTTTTGCTGGGGGATCACGATGCGGAATCACAGTTGAAAACATACCAAGAGTACACATCCTCCTTTGGGGGGAACCACTTCTTCCCGGCATCCGACTCCCTGTTCAGGAAGCGCTTGAGGTCCAGAAACTCCTTGCTAGTGACCTCGTCCTTGAGAAGGGCCAGCCAGCTCTCGTGCAGCGAGCTGATTTCGAGCTGCAGCAGCTCCTTCTGCTCGGCCGTCAGTCCGGCAACCCACTTGGCCTTGTCGAACTTGACCGCAGGCGCCTCGGGAGCGGCCGCAGCACCGGCACCTGCTGCGGTGGAACCAGCCCCCTTGTTGCCGGCCGCCGGCTTCGGGGCCCCAAAGAAGGACATGATGCTCCCATCTTGCTTGGGCTTCTTGCTGTCGGAGGCAGACAGCGTGCCGGCCTTGCGCTTGAGTGTGGACATGTTGGCGTGTGGAGAGGGAAAGCTGTACGAGAGGGAGACGATGACGTTGGCAGGCCGTTGACCTGGCCGCGGACGTAGGACGGCGTGGGTTGCTGACCTGGCGAGGCGTAGAGGACCAATTGTGATGGAGAATTTGGATCAGACAAGAAAAATTTAAATCGTCATAAAGCTGGTACAGAATTCAGATTTGGGTCGGTCTTGTTCACGTTAAATGGATGTAATACAATGGGCTAAGAAAGAGGTTTGGAGTGGGGGAAGAAGAGAGACTGAATACGGAGTGTAGTCGAGAATGAGATTTCCCTTAGCCCTCCATTGGCCTTAAAGCTCGAACACCCAGTCTGCGGACCGTCGCGTGGTGACGCGCTACCAATTGGAAAAGTCATTAACGCGAGTTGATTGACCCGCTGTTCTGGCGCGTCCTGGAGGCTTTTAGTGGCTGGTAGGGGGCGGGGAGCTGCCTGGGAGCTGCAGCCCTGCAGCGGCCCCGGCAGCTTAGCGGTTCCAATTGCCCCTGAGAGCTCCCGTCGGCTATTTGGGACGAAGTGGTGACTTCATCAAGATCTCTGGCTTACCTGAGGTAGGTAGGTAGGTAGGTACCTTACCTTACCTTATCTCACCTCAAGGTTAATACCAATCCATTATTGGGCAATGCATCCTGTCACCACAAGGCTGGGATCAACCATGACTCAAGTATGACATGAAAGTAAAACCACTTTGTGGACGAGGTATCATTACACTTCAACTAGAATTACACGATTTTTGTTTTCCCCAATGTCTAAACCAACCGCGACGTATGCCGCTCGGCATGCAAACTCCAGGCCCGGGTTCTTTTCCTTCCCATCGTCAATAGATAGCAGCCCGCTGAACGCCCAATAATGCTGGAAATGGAATGAGTGGTGATGATGCTCCAATATTAGTCCGCGTCCCTCCTAGACTTCTCGTTCACGCCCCTGAATACCCGCTTTCCGACTTCGTAACTGCTGATCATGATGGCGCACGCCGGAGCCACCTTGAGCGTTCTGGGAATCCATCCTTTCCACAGGCCGCCGATGCCCTCCGTCGTGAAGATATGCCAGAGCAGGCGCACCATAGAGCCCTGTTCAGCCGCAGCGGCCTTGGCCGCGTTGGCTTCACCCGCTTGACGGGGCGCTTCGCGATACACTTGCGTCCTGGTCTTGCCCACATCGAACGGCATCGTCACTATTGATGCGAATCCGCCCGAGACGGCGCCAGCAATGAAGCTGTCTGTCATGGTTTCCGTGTGGTTTTCGTGGCTCTGAGACCGGCGGCGCGATTGGGTTCGTGATCCTCTAGTATCCAAAGTCCGGCCGCGGCCGGTCTCTCGGAAATCTGTCAATCTACCCCGTATCGTCTCGTACCCCCACCAGTACAGGCCTGAGAAGGGCACATCCCTCCACAATGTCAAGGTCAGGCCCCTCCATAGAGAAGTATATCCGCTGCTGTGGACCATATCCTTGATGTCGCGGAACGTGTTTGCGAGATGGCCGGTCGTAGAGTTGCCGGTCGACGCTTGCATTCTTGTACGGAAAAGCTCGATCGGGCTAACGGCAGCTGCGGCCAGAACGCGAGCTGCGGAACCGGCAACCAACGGAGCGGTATCGTCGTTGAGCCTTTGCGCGATTGGGCTCTTTCTGTTGTATCTCATCCAGTCGTAGCCAGTAAAGTAGATGATGTTACCCGGGATCGTCATTAGTAACGTCGGAGACAAACCCCTCCATAGGCTGGTGAATCCTTCATTTCGCGCAATCTTCTTCAGACCGTCCATGGTAGAGCTGATTGTCTTACGCTCAACCTCCTCGACAGAGCATGCAGCAGCAGCAGAAGATCCCGCGCCTTCTGCCGCTCTCGGCATCGCGAGACATAGTTCGGAGTTGTTGTTCATGAAGAATACCTCCCGGCAGCATGCTGTGACTCCGAGGTTCGACGTGTTGAAAGTCTTGAGGGTGTCGGTGGTCATAGCCAGCCGTGAAAAGTCTACCGTTGGCGGGGTGACATTTTGCGACTGCCATCGGATTCGGACAACGTCGAGGGGCGTCACTGCATATGCGTGTCAGCGTATGGGAAGCTCACATCCCGTTTCGCGCTTTAGCTAGCTTACCGAGAAGCGATGTCAAAAGACTACCCGACATGGCCGAGATCATCTTCTGCGGCGCCGTGATATCATCGTCACTTCCTCCGCTACCGTTGGTCGGGGGCTGAGCTATTCGCGCCATCGGGAAAGAGTCATCGGGATCAAATCTGTCGTGGTCCTGGCCTCGGGTGGCCTGGTGGATGGTAGTCATTGCGGACCAGCTTGCATCGTCGGGGAAGTCGGAGCTTGGGAAAGATGCTGCGGTCATCCGGTCGGCAGGAATGTGGTGCAGTAAGAAGCTGGCCAAAATGGAAAATGACAAGCGGTTCGACGGATGAGGGGGTTAGGAAAGAGGTACAAGCTTTCACGAAGTTAGAAAAAGAGGCAGGGTGAGAATTAATTAGCCTTACCCCGTTCGCTAGACGGGGAGAGTCGCCTCGTCATGACTGCGAAACCGGGTGCGCGCTCCGACTCTGGTCCCTTCCATTTCTTCCCCCCAAAAATTTGCCGGAGATAATGAAATGGGTGGCGCCGGGGCACCTTGCTGGCCGAGCCGAGCCCAAACCGTTTAAGGTGATGTCACGGACCAACCCCCTGACCCAATTGGTTGGAACTATGGTGGATCCATCGGTGCGCCACAAAATGTCACCGATAAGCAGCAGACACGGTGGAACTCAGGTGGCACCTCACACGCCGTCTGACTCCAGTTCGGCGTGCTTTCCGTGTCTGCTTACAGCATCATTGTCGATGATGAGTGGTCGACTTTAACTACATCTCATATCGCAGCTTCGTGTCTTAGAGATATTCGGAATTTTGAATTCACCAAACAACGCCCTCGCCCACCTTGAATTTCAAAGAAATAATCAATGTCACTGTCATAGCACTTCCTCAGCTCCACAGGCTCATAAATTTTGAGCGTCATAGCTATCAGTCATGGTAGACGAACCTCCACAGCTCGACTCTGAGCTGGAGTCTTTCCGGCAACAATGGCAGACCGAGCTGAAGCACAGAAAAGTTGTCCCAGAAGCTGGGGCACCTCAGTCGAAAAGGGATGCACCTTCATCATCCAAGCAATCAGTACCTGCAGAGATTCCCAAAACTGTAATCGTCAAGAGGTCTCAAATAGAAGAGGATGAGGAATACGCACAATCTCTCGTTTTCGATGAACCAGCACCGCCTGCTGCCGGTCCGACCCTGGATGGACAGTCTGACCCCAGTAAGGCCAGAGAACTGGTATCTGCCTTGGATCACTTTGAAGAAGCCGTCGAAAAGGAAGCAATCGGCAGCTTGGGGGACAGTCTCAAGTTGTACCGCAAGGCATTCAGGGTAGGGAGCCAATGCTTCGCTAATCTGCCTCTTCCACTAGGATCATGCTGAACTTTCCACTGTAGATGGATAACAGAGTTGACCTGGCGTACCGAAAGAAGCACTTCCCCGCCGGTGCCGCGAAAGCGCCACAGCCCTCGGCGTCAGGTCCTGCGACCGCCGCCACAAGCGCAGCAAGCAAGCCAGTAGAAACGCAGACAATGAGCGAGCTGATTACCGGCTTCTCAGGTCTCGCCGTATCGGCAGCGCCCCCACCAGTAGAAGGCGACCCGGCGCCGCCCTGTCCCATCGCCGGCATGCCCGAGGAGATCCTGGTCCATATCTTCAAAGACGTGGCCGTCCTCGACGTCGGCGACTTTGTACGGCTGTCCCTCATCTGCAAACGCTTCGCCTACGTCGTCGCCACGGAGCAGCAGATCTGGCGCCGCGTCGCCCTCGGCCCGGAGTTCGGCTTCGCGGGCATGCACTACCATTGGCAACGCGGCGTCTCCTGGGAACCGCTGGAGGAAGAGGAAGACAACAGCGGCGACCTCGACTACGTCACCATGGAGGAGCTCGCGCGGCGCCGCAGGGAAGAGGGCAATACCACGACCCTCACCCTCCTCCCGGAACTCTACGACTCGTCCTGGCGGAAGATGTTCCGGCACAGGCCGCGGATCCGCTTCAACGGGTGCTACATCAGCACCGTGAACTACATCCGACCGGGCCAGGCCAATGCCAACCAAATCACCTGGAACAGCCCCGTTCACATCGTCACCTACTACCGCTACCTCCGCTTCTTCCGCGACGGTACCGTCATCAGCTTGCTCACCACTGACGAACCCGCCCACGTCGTGCACTACATGACGAAGGACCTCCTCGAGCTGCACCGTCGCAACGGCGGCGGCACGGCGCATCTGCCGTCCGTCGTCATGCAGCACGGCCTCCGCGGGCGGTGGCGGCTGTCCTCGGCGCTCGATCACCCGGACAGGCCGCTCGGCGAGGTCGAGGGCGATGTGGCCGTCGAGACGGAGGGGGTCGGGGCGAAGTACACATATAGGATGTATCTAGAGATGCGCAACGCCGGCAAGGGCGGCGCGCGCAACACCAAGCTCGTCTGGAAGGGATTCTACAGCTATAACAAGCTGACGGACGACCTGGGCGAGTTTGCGTTGAAGAACGACAAGCCCTTCTTCTTTAGTAGAGTAAAGAGCTACGGCATCGGGGAGTGACAGCTTTTTGCATTCTCCCGGGGCTTGAATAGACAAGAGGAATAGAAGCTGATAGGCTACTTTTGGCATACTCCGCTCAGATTTCTCTCGTGATTTTCTAGATCTTCCTACAGAAAAACCGCCAGTGATGCTCTTCACAAATCCGTACTCCTCGCAACATCCTCCCAAGCCCTCAACCCCTCCAAAACACCCACGCACTTATCCCGAATCCTCTCCCACCCATCACTCCCTAACGCGACCCTCAACGGCACCTCCCTACTGCCACCACGACCGACCCCGTCCACGTCCATCACCATCCCGTCGCCCCGCACCAGCTCCGCGATCCTCGCAACAGCCTTCTCCGGGTCCCCCGGCTCCGTCCCCGGTAGCGCCTCGGCGCCCGCTCTGATCGCCGCGTTGATCTCCGCAAACTCGGGAATGCGTGCCGGAACGTTGGATATCTTGTTGAAGACCTTTGTGCGGAAAAACCCGGGCTCGATGATGATGACTTTTAGGTTGGTAGCGAGGATGGAAAGTTCTTTGGAAAGTGTCTCAACGGCGCCTTTGGCAGGGGTCGAAACAGTCCAGTATTAGCTTCTCTTGTTCTTCTTCTTGCACGTTGAGGGTAGTGGGACGGGATGAGAGGGCGCCATAATGATACCAAGCTCAAGAAAAACAGACTGATGTTCAAAATTGGGCAAGGTGTAAGTGATGGAGTTGGTAAAACGCAAAATACAAACCCTCGAGCGCGAATTTACTCGCGCTATACGCCCCAGCACTAACTTCAACGTGCCACGCCGCCTGCGAACTGATATACACCAGCGTCCCCGTCCCCCTCTCCCTCATCATCGGCAGAAACGCGCGCGTAATGTTCAGCGGACCGTGGAAGTTTGTCCTGAAACTCGCTTCCATCTCCTCTTGCCTGTTTTTCACGTCAGCCCTGACTCTCAAGAGGAAAAAAACAATGCGGAACTTGTAAAGTAAAGGGGGTAAGTAAAAGGGGTAGATGAAAACTCACGTCAACTCCTCGACAAGCCCAGAGACGATATACCCAGCATTATTCACAACCACATCAACACCTCCATCAAAGTACCCCCACGCCTCAGCCGCCTTGGCCCGTATCTCCACCTCAGACGCCGCTCCGACATCGAGCTCCATGATCCGCAACCGCGCCGCTGCCGTCGTATCTCGCAGATGCGCAAGCCTAGCCTCTGCTCCGCCCCGACCAGTGGCAATGATGTTATCCCCATCCGCCAGCAGCTTCCGCACGAAGGCTTCCCCGAAGCCGCTCGTGCAGCCTGTGATGAACCACGTCCTGGACGCTGAGGTTGTCATGGCGCTGGGGTGATGAGATTGAGGAAAAGGAATATTAGTGACTCAAGAGAAATCAAGGATAGAGTGAACATCCTACCGAGTCTTGTTGGATCTCGTCACGGAATTTATACTATCTGATACAAGGACATGAAGCGGATCCCGCACCGTCTTGGCTGTACAGAAAACTGGCGTACAGAGTTAACGAAAACGAGCATTCTAGGATATGCGGGTTGATCGGAGCTTTCTACACAAGAAACAGAGCACTTGGTCAATCGTGCAGGGATGATGGTGGTCCGGTACAGGGCGTACACTAGGGCGTAGACCGCAGCAGACGCAGGTATGGCATATGTTCACTACATTGCGGGGTGATGCTTTCATTTAGAGTTGGGTTGAGGTTTGGCCCACTATTTCGTCTTGGATCCTCGTAGAATCGTATATTACTGCCCTCCATCGGGCGGATAAAAAATAAGTTTGGCTTGTAGATGCACCGGAAAAATGGTAAGTCGCTACATGAATGACTAAAACGCCTCGACGCCTGGCAGGGCACTAATGCTGATTTCCTTCCTTCGCATGTTTGCGAGTATCTGTTCCAAATAACATGAAATAACGAGTAGATGGTGATGTGCTCACGGAAACCCGTAAGCCAAAATGTACATCGCGAAGCATGCATCAACAATTTTTGTTGAGTGGCATGATTACAATGATGTAATATCATGAAATGATCGCCCGAGGGGTATCAATATCGCACTTTTCTGTCTAATACCGGGCGAAAGGCGCAGAATGGCGAACTCGAACAGTGGTCCATACTCGGCATGATTCTCAGTCTTACAGACGACGAACCACATTTGGGGACAAAGGCCGATGACAACCTTCTACGACACGGCCGACTTATTGTTGTCGATAGACGCTGCCTCCTTGGCGATAGACGCTGTCTGCAGTCCGCGGCGGTGCCACTCTTTTGCCGTCTAGGAACTTGGGGCTTCTGCCGTCGTAGTACATATTGGGCGTTTGCTGCTGCCTCCGTGCTTCGTATGCTCGTTGTTCCTCTTCGTCAAGCGAGAATGCCTTCTTCAGCCAGCCAAAAGCGCTGCGTTTCTTCTTCAGTCGCTTTTCTCCGCTCGCTGTCATCTGCGAGTCGTATGTCATGGTCGTGACATTGCTCAACATGCTTGCGCCTCCTAGACGGGATGGTGCGTTCCTCTGGTGAGTGGGATAGTACCCAGACTGGTGACCATAAGGAGATCTGGGCTGCGCGCCAGCAGTGAGCGGCCTTTGCTGTAGTGGAGAGTGTGGACTCGCTTGCACCGGGCGGTAATACTGGTGTTCCGACCTCGGAGACGGTAGCACCGGCGGCTGCTGTACAGGCGGAGAGAGCTCGTTCGCTGCATGGTAACGCTGCCGCTGGTCATAGTCAGAACCATAGGCGGAATCTGGAGCCTGACGCTCCCGAGGAGACTCTCGCGCAGTGTGATGAAGATCTGATGACGGGGGTGGAATTTGGATTGACTCTGGAGGAGTCGTCTTCAAAGAAACTCTCTGGCGAAGCGACGTCTTCTTCGTTGGGAGAGGCGCCTCGCGCTGGGGCTGGTACTTGCTTGATGATTCGGTCGGGGCGGGTGAAGGCATGCGTTCCTCTGGTGGCTGCGGGGTGTAGGTCCTTGGTTGGAGTATATATAGCGGCCCGTCGTCCAGTGTCACCTCCACCTCCTCCTCAGCGCTAACTGGCTCAGTTATTGGGCCGTCAGGAGTCTCCAGAGTGAGCTTTGGCGCGATAGAATGCGAGCTCTGATTGGTGCGAGTAGTATGACTTGTGCGAGCCGTCTCGTGAGAGTGGTTGGTGTTATGAGAGTGTGTGGTTTTATGAGACTTGGTGGTCGTCTGTGAATGAATCGTGTTGTGAGAGTGAGAGGTGTGGAAAGACTGCATGGTGTTGTTTGAGTGCGATGTTCTATGAGTTTTGACAGATCGCTGATCAGGAGAAGCTACTGGCGATGGTATCTGCATTGGGATGTCAAAGTAGGCCAAATTGGAACTTGACCTACCCCCCGTAGAGACAGAGCCGCTCACACTATTCGCGCGCAGCGTAGAGCGCCTCGGGTCTCTGAGAGGTGAAGCTGGTGGTGAATTCGACGAGGCATCGTCGACTCGGGCGCCTTGTAGCGGTAGGCTGAACGGCGGAATGCTGGCCTGCAGAGCGGTTAGTTCTGGACAGACCACAGGGCGATTGGTCCGACTTACCCAAGTTCTTCGACTCACTTCGCCAGCCTTCTTGCTCATTTCAGCCACCATTTTCCCCAGCTTGACGACCAAGGTATTCAACTCCTTGCCTTGAGCCTGCAACTCCACAAATGCGTTGTACCAGCCCTCAGTATTGCCTTTCATTGCGGCGTAGATGTCAACCACGTCTGGGCGATCTTGGCGCCAACTGCCTGCATTTTGGTGAGCCAGATAAACAGCAAACTCCTTTGTTGCGGCGAGGCCATGCTGCACATCTTTGTCGTACTGTTCGAGCTGGATGTTGGTGCGAGCTACGATATGCTCAATCTTTTCGTTGCCTTGTACGATCTCGAGGCGAAAATTGCGGTCCTCTAGCAGTTTCTCAAAGACTTCGAGGTTCTCCATGGGCAGGCGAAGGTAGTCGATCCTCTCCTTCAAATCGTTGGTCGCCTGCTCAAAGTCCTCCATGACCACCTCGAGAAACTCGTCCACCTCATCGATGTGTCCCTGCAAGATACTGACAACCTGAGCGGCGCTGTTGGCCATGCCGTGAAGTAGCAAGTAAACGCCAAACGATATCTGCGCCATGAGCTTCTGGAGCTCATGCTGCTGCTGGCCGGGGCGAAAGCGCCAGAGCATATCGGGTAGGTCATCTTCGCGTTCCTGGCTAATGAGCTCCTCGCGACGAATCTTTGCATCAGCAGTTTTCAGTTTCGGTTTCTGGGTAGGATTGCCGTCGGCGACTTCGAGGAACGACTCGGCGAAAGCGGCCTGCATTGAGGGGATAGGATGGCGAGGGACCTTGGGGCTGCCCAGTGTCGGTGACTCGTTATTTGTTCGACGTGTGCTGCGGTCTGGGATCTGGGGCACGGTAGCCATGGTCGGTGTTCGCTGAGCATCCTCATCGTCACTCTCATAAATGGGAGAAGGTAGATCGTCTGACGGGGGGAAGAGAACAATTGGCAGGTCCAAGCTCAAGTCGAGGTTGTTGTTGGCCCCGAAGGACATACGTGGGAAGCCCGTTGATGTAGCCATGGCGTACAGAAGAAGCTGTGTCTTGAGAGGCTATAGACGAGCGGCAGAGACCATTGGCGTGCGACAACTGCCACAGCCGCTCGACAGTACGGGTCTGGTGGTTCGGTCGGAGTCGTGCGATGCGGGAGGTCGAATAGCAGAGTCGGAGGTATAACGTACGACGCTGTGCGACACGGGCGCTGTGTGGGAGACCACAACTGTCACTGCTGGTCTTACAAGTGGTGGTGGTAGTGGTGGTGGTGGTTTCTGTACGGAGTGTTGGGTGTGCGAATGGCTGGCTCTGGTTGGATGAGATTGGCAAAAGAGTCGAGATGTTGCAACAAGCAGCCGCGTCGAAGGGGAGAAAAAAGACGTGTTCAGCAGTCGCAGATTGACATGGCAGGCAGGACAGCCCCTGGAAGGTGAGAGAGGGGGGTTGAGGAAGAGAGGAACGAGCAAGAATAGATTCGGGGTTGTCGCAATGGTGAAAAAGGGCGAGCGGGCGAGCAAGGAGGGATGTCGGAGGCAAGGTAAGGCCAGACAGGGTAAGGTATAGATTATAGTGTGAAGTGGGATAATATTAGGATTATGAGTAAAAGGGTTAGGCTCAGGACAACGAGAAGCGAAAAAGAGCAACCGGGAAGGCCAAGCGATGACGGCGGGATCGGGACCGGGAAGAAGGCTCAAGAGTCAAGGCTCCCGTCGTACGCTCAGTCGTGTATTCGTGCAAGAATGGCGAGAGGGGCAGAGAATAGCATTCCAGGGCGGAGATGGATGAGGCGAGGGTTGAGTTTGAAGTCTGAAGAGGAGGGACTGGACAGTTGAGGCGGGCTGAAGTGGACGAAGTATGGTAGGCAGTGAATGGTACAGACAGATAGAGAGTTGGATCTCAAGTCTACCTCGTGGCCTTGGAAAGAGTGACGGGATGGAGGAAGAAGTCGAGAGGAGGGAAAAGGGCAAAGAAGCTCTGTTGGTAGTAAGGTCCGTAGGGCGCCTCTCGCTGGGATGGTAAAGAAAGCCCGGAAATGCAGTTCGCGAGTGAGAGAGAGTGAGGTGTGGTGTGTGTGGTGTGTGAGAGGGAGTGACTTGCGCGGCGATGGACCATGAGATGGGATGGTGTGGGATGGGATGGGATGAGATGGGGGTGCCCTGGGCCTGAACCTGGACCTGGACAGGCGTACATCCATCTACCCACCCTCCACTAAATTGAATTGATTGAACGAAGGTGGAGGGATGAGTGGCTCGAATGCCGGCGACTACGCTAACGCAAGGAAAAGGCAAGACCAAGCAGGCGGGCAAGGTGGGTGGTGTTCGCCCTGCTCCTTTTTCCACCACCACCTTACACACAGAGGTAGATACCTCACCCCGTACTCCGTACTTGAAGTACACTTGCTGCTACTTTGGGGCCCAAAAGTGAGTGAGTACCAATTGCCAGGCAAGCTACGCGACGCGCAGCGTGAGTTGCAGATGCAAAATGGTGCCAGTGCCTTTTTTGGTAGGGGAAGGGGGAAGCCCGGGGTGTATTATCTTAGGTAAGGCAAGTATCTCCAAGTAGTCTCCTGCCTGCGCCTCTATTCGAAATGGTATTTCATGTGCACACTCCGAGAGGATGTCTGTGAGGTATCCGTACCACAGTAAGGTAGGAAAAGATACTTCGGGATCCCGACCGTAAGGCTATGTACCTCGCCCAGAAACAAAATGCAGCTTGGGGCGAGTACGAGTGTATGTGTCTACCGCAGTACATATGTGTTGTTTCTAGCAGGGCTCCAGGATCGAGTGAGAAAAGAAAGGAGATGCTGCTGCCGTTGGTTGAACAGCACTGACACATCGTCCTTGACATCCAGTGACAGTCACTTGACATTGACAAGGACGTGGAATCGGGCAGGCTCAACTGACACCTGCGACCACCGCTGCCATGGGACCATTACGGAGTACCTGAACCATGGGGGGAGCTCTATGGGAGAGAAGATACTTCGATCCAAGTATGTTCCTTGCCCCAAGGTAAAGTACTCGTACGTGTATATCCGTACTCTCTTTCTCCCTTTTCCTCTCATTCGAGTCTCGTGTCTACAAGCGGCGGTGCTTCTTCGCCCTTGCAGTTATGACACTCGTCTTTGGTTCGTATGGAATGACACTTTTGCTTCCTTCTCCTTTGATGAAATCTCTTCCATTACCTACCTACCTTAGGCACTCACCAAAAAGGTCTTCGAGTACCTACCTAGCTAGAGGCCCTCGTCCGATTCTTCATCGCCTCTTCCGAGATTCATTGTATTACTCAGTCATTCCACAGGCAATCAATCGAATCGCTCTATTGCTTTGCCCCCCTCCTCTTCCTCTCCGCAGCCATCACATTGCTCCATGTCATCAAGAGAGAAAAAAAGAAGGAAAAAAAGGGACGCCTCAGGTTGACCCCAGCAGAAGGAAGAAAGGAAGGACCCAGCAGCACCCGCCCGTCCCTCCTTCCACCCCCTTGAGAGTTGAATCGTTTCCCATGGACCCCTGCCGCCCTTGCTCTTTTCTGCCTTAGCGCTGCTTCTTTCCTCGAACCCCTGAGCAAAACGGGGAAGAACATGGCAAGCTGCAAAAGGGAAAGGGCCCAGAACCACCCGAGGCTCCTCCCAAGACAGGGACTCGCTCGCAGGGTCCCCTACGGAGTACGAACCCGTGGACTACCAAGTACTCCGTACCTTACTTTCGTACCTTCCCACCTTATGGAACCCACATCGGCCCCAACCTCACCATGGAAGATTTCACCATCCTCACCACCTCACCATCTCATATGCACCATGTTCTGTTTGAAGTACTGACCAAGACCTCGCCCTGAACCCAGCTCAAGAATCAGCACCGCATTCTCCCCCAGAATTCGCTGCTTGAATTCGAAATCGTCTTCGTGCTGCCGGTTCGAGCTCAGGGGACAGAACAGCCCCCAATCATCCCGGGCCCAGTCTTCAACCTACGCAGTACGGAGTACGTAGCCTCTCTCTCTCTCTCTCTCTCTCTCTCCACCCCTCGATCCTCCAATACTTCCAACTGCCACCCCTCTGTTCGGGCGAAAAGCGGTCTCCGGCTCTCGAACTCTGACCCTCCAAACTCCAGTACCAAGTACGGATACTCTGTACGGATCGTGATGCGCGTTTCCAAATGACACCAGAAACCTTAGGTGTGGCCCTCGATGATGAAGAGAGAAGTTCGGTCTCATTGTTCGTCTTCCTTATGCAAAGAGCAGGTCCCTCTTGCTTGACGCCACTGGACTTACTGACTGGGTTGCCAGACTACGAGAGCTGTGACTGACTCTGTCACTTGGACATTATTCGATGGTGTCCACCTCCGCGTTGATTGACTGTCCGTCTGTTAATAGGTGCCCTCCTACCGAGCAGATGTCTTCACCCACTTCCCTTTCCGCCCCCTACCTTGACGTATGGTCTAGGACCGGGACGCACTCGACGCACTGATGCTCATACCTACTGCAGCCGATGCCTATAGTATGCCCGTCGAAAGCATCTTCTGCTTGCTTCTGCAGCATAAGAGTCAAATTATCCCCTCCGGACTGCTGACAAGATGGGCCGTCCCAGCATTCAACCCGCCGAAAGAAACTAATCAGCCGCCATCCACCGACGCAGTCATTGCGGCTAGTATATGCACGCCAAGGCAAGCGGGCAGATGTTTCGTCAGCCACCAAACACGGCAAAAAGTACCAGCCAAACTTTTGCTGTCTGCGGCCTGCAGCCTGCACTGACTGGCACCTCGCACTACCTAGTACATGCAGTAGACGATGCTTTTCCAAACTATCAATCAAATCCAACTCACACCTTTCTACCGACAACCAACGGGAGACAAGGTGCCTTGTCCTAGGGCTACGAGACTATCTCCACGATGCAGGACCGAGTCTCGATTGGGATCCAACCCCCTGCTCTTGACAGCCAGCCTGGGACGTCGTCTTACCACGGTATTGTTCAACCGCTGACACAACTTCCTTTCATGGCCGAATACGGATGCTTTGGGGAAGTTGGTCGTCGTCACCCGTTATCCAGCCCATTCCAGAAGTCATCCTCCGGCTCGCCAATTAATAACTCGCGTTCGCACGATGAAATTGATTCATAGGAGAGGGGTATCCGTACACTTTGGAGGCACAGCCTGCGAAAGCCGCCCTCCCAGTGCCCAAGTGCCGTTACATGTTCCATTTGACGCGCCATTGAGGGCCCACATTCAATGGTTATGTTATGGCACTTCGTACTGCAACCTTGCCATCCAAAGGTGCCTCTTGGGTCTTTTGTCAACGACGACCGGGCCTGAAGAAGTCCTGGCGATGCAATTATTTGCTTCGCCTGTTTTTGGCCCAGCCCAGGCCATACCCGCCGGGCAAATACCAAACACAGCTCGACAAGTATAGTCTACCGTGGTATAGATGTCAGCAGCATCCGTTCACTTTGGCATGACGTATGCTGTTGTCTGGAGGTTGCGATTGACCATTTCCGCGGCGTAGACGACAAAAATCATTGACTTCGCATCTCATGATATCATGTGTCGACATCTGAGAAGCATTCCAAATTCGGTGACTAGTTTTCTCCGTCAATGGGGGCACGATTCGCAAAACGGGGTGTGCAATGCCGATGCCCCGAATACTCATGGTGGACTCTGCTCTCACACTCTTTATTCCTCTAACGCCTGTCGCGGGCATCAGCTCCTAGTTGGTCTTTGATCGCACGGCCTACGATGTTTGAAGCGGCTGGAGCTAGACCTGAGTCTCAAACCGCCGACCGTGTCTACACTTGACACCCACCATCTTGTGGCCGTTGCTTGACACGAGGTTGTATCAACGGCTCGCCTCTCCGGCTTCATTTCCATCTGTGGACATAGGCTCACTGAACCGATCGATCGGCCTCGTCTCCCGACCATGGAGCCCGCTTGCAGCCCTTGACTCTTCCCAGTAACCTCTTTATCGATCGAGTGGAATATTTGACCTGATTTGCAACGTTCATTTGGAGTCCTTGGCTTGAATTTCCCCAGTTGATGACCGCCCTTCAAGATTAGTTGCGACACCCTTGGCATGGCTGGAACAGGGGGAAAGCGAGAAGAGACGAGTGACCAGAAAAGACGAGATGAACCGAGGAGCCTCATCGGGTTCGGTCCAAAAGCCCCTGACGCTGACTATAGAGCTAGTCTGTGCGAGCAACCACTGCGCTTCTGATGGAGTGACGACGGAGCTTGCTGGGCAATTCATGGGGGCTTTACTAGGCCGAAAGCCTCGGCCCAAAGAAGCGCGACGTTCAATGTTAATAATGACTATCGATCCTACTCCAGCGCGTCTTGGTCCGGTTATTTTACAGACACGACCCAACGACTGGTGCCATACGGCCCGTTGTGGCCTCTTCAACTCCAATAAAAGCCCAAAACGGCCCGCTGACGATTTCCCCTGACCCAATGATGCGGGACGAACCAGATTACCACATCTCGCTCGGTGGCTCATACGACTGCAATTGGCAACGGTTCAAGTCGGTTTGGCGAAGTATTGGTTTTGGCGAACATTGCCAACCCACCTCTACCTTAGCAATGGGGATACGATAGTGTGACCATCCTGAGGGCCTACAGGGCAGATGACGGGCATGACGATGCGATGAGCCACAACTTTCCGGGGGGCTCATGTGGGACTCTGACAAGTCTCTTTCCGCATTACCGTCGCCAAGGGGTCGCTCACGTCACGATAGCCATTGTGGCTCCTGTGGGATTGAGCCATCGATCTCCTCTACATTTCAACCCCTCGCGGTAAAATTTCACCGTGGACAAATATTGGCTTCGCAGTGGCTCCTTCAAGGGTCGGAAAGTGGCGGCCGTATTTGCATCGCGCTTCTCCTTCACAACGCAAGCGCGGAAATGACGGGCAACCACGATTCAGCCCATCTTGCACGACAAGCGCGGCTGCAGGGCATTTCCTGGTTTCGATCCGTCATATGGTGCCCCTTGTGCCACCTTTGGCCCTGGAAGCCTGGGACAATTGTTGATCGACGGTCGGTTCATCTGGAGATCGATCTACAATCTGCTTACCAAAGTTGAGAAGCATCTACTTCTTCTCTGCATGAGCCTCACCCCGCAGCATGCATCTTGTACCAGGGGAACGGCAATAGGAACGGGGTGAGAACTACGGATACGCGGTAGTCACAAACCAAGAAGCAGTCGCGCCAGCCGAGCCACAATGGGCTATGGGCTCTCTCAGCTGATTATTCGAGGATTTCCGCTCACTGTTTTAGCGGGAGAAGGAGTTTGCGCCCGTCCGGATACTTCCTCACTATCGAAGGCTCCTGCTATCATCAATTATGGCTGACGACGAAGAGCCACTTCTTAGTAGAGCACCATCACATTGGATCAGCTCAGTTGGCGTCAGCCACACAACATAGCCCAAAACACACGGTGGCATTCTTTACGTGGCTACTCACCAAATCAGGGTCAGCTATTCTCGGCTGACGGTCTTACTCGCCATAGTCGAACCCCAAGTTTGGGAAGGGAGACGCTTGTGAGAAGACGTGGACATGTAGCGGGCGAAATCTTCTTTTTTGACGCTCTCGGCCGAACTCGAGAAATTCAAGAAAACCCATGGTTTCCCCCCTTATGCTCCCGTTCACATCGTACATGGGCCCCCCACATCATCTCCGGCTAACTGCAGCAACGGTCAAGACCCTCTTTGCTGACCAGGTTCCTAAGTCACAAAAAGCGGATAGAAGAACCAAAAAAAGAGGTGTCGGCATCGGCCATACCTATCGTGGAGCCGTCGGTACCTGTATACAGCCTTGGTAAACCTTTATGGTCGCATTCCGCGGCCCAGCTTACACATTGGGCCTCGCGACGTTGCTTACGACTGCTACACAGTTCCTGGTGGTCGAATCAGTTCATCCTTCTTTGGGTGAGGTCGTAATGTGGCATTGACAGGAAGAACAACAACAACAATAACAGAACATACGGCAGATAGCATCCAGTCGTTCATAGCCGCGAACATCATCAACAATTATTACTCTGTATTCGTATCCGTACGGTCTCCCGCATCAACATCCGGCACGCGACATCCCGTGAGACTCGGCGCGCCCTTCCATCAAGGGCCAGGTTCCCCCAGCAGCAAAAAGTAATTGCGATTTCTCAGCCAGCGGAGACCATCCCTGCGAACCAACGACCCGCGCCGAAAGCCAAGGCCCACGTTCAAAATCCTCTTGGGTCCTCGAGCAATTGCCCCGTCCTTCTAGCTCAACTCCAAAACTTCATCATCGTGAAGGAAAATTGAGAGGGTAAAGGGCTTCACCACTCCCCCTTCCCCCCCTTAATCCCAGCCGGCATCAATCACCCCCTGGCAGATCACGATGTTCGCTGCATTCCGCTTCGGGAGAGATCTTTGGGATCCTTCTCACCGCTTCGAGACCTCATGGCTCCTTTCTCCCTATCTGTTGGCCGCGTGTCGAGCGCTGATTGTGAGTCTTGGCTTTACCTACTCTCCTCCGTCGCGCTTAAGGACCCTTCGTGCATTGGGGTGTCTCTCAATGTCGTCACCATCCTCTCAACGCGCGATTGCCTATTCAATCACCACAAACAGTAAATTGCTCATGGTGACTAACATGCTGTTCTCTCGCAGAGTCTGTACATTTTTGTCGTCCGCTTCTTCGTCATCGGTTGGACCTGTACTCACGCCGAAGATGGCGGGTGCAAGATTGTCGGCCAGAGCTTTTCCTACTTCGTAAGCAAACCTCGAATATCATTTCGTGTACCAGTATGTCGAATGGGGCGCAAGACTGACTTGGAATAACCTCCCCGTAGACTGTTTTGACGTACTGGGGACTCGCATTTTACTTCCTCATCTCGGCCATCCACACCTTCACATATGCGCACTCTGGAACCCCGCTGCTCGACCGCTTCCCGCGACCTCTCCAGGCCCTGCACGCCTTCTACTATAGCACGATCGTCACCTACCCCTTCATCGTGACCATCGTCTACTGGGCCATCATCTACACGGCTCCTTGGTACACCGAGCAGTTTGAGGCCTTTAGCAACATCTCCCAGCACGGCCTCAACTCGGCCTTTGCCCTCTTTGAGATCGTCATCCCGCGCACCAGCGCCGCCCAGCTCGAGTGGGTGCACATGCTCTGGCTCATCATCGTCCTCGCCCTGTACCTCGCGCTCGCCTACGTCACCTACTACACCCAGGGCTTCTACACCTACGACTTCCTCAATATCGACAAGAACGGCAGCGGCAAGGTGGCTGCGTACATTATTGGTATCGCGGTGGCCGGTATCGTATTTTATCTCATTGCAAAGGGCCTCATCTGGTTGAGGGAGTGGATCACGGAGAAGAAGCTGGGTATGGACGGCAAGTTTGCCCAGCAGCGCTTCCGCAACTACGATACGGAACTGGGCACTATCACCTCCAAGCACTGAGGGCGGAATGAAGTCGGAAAGAGGGAGCGAAAAGAAGGAGGGCAAGAGGAACCCAAGCGCACACCTCATTTAATCGACGGGATACGCGAACATGGAGATGCATATGTATGTATATATGTATAAAGAGGGGAGAGGAAGAAAGAGAAGGAGGCTTGACACGGATTCGGGAGCAGGCACGGCATTTGCTATTCCGCATTATTATTATACCCCGGAGGGACTTGATTAATTTTGTTTGGCCCTCCTTGTCATGAGTAGCACCACGACCTCAAGAGGCGCAAAGAAGGAAGAGGGAGCGAGTTGCATCAAGTAATAGTACAACATAATAGCTGTCTAGTATCATAATACCAAACATCTAAAATCGCTATTCAAAGAGGTAATTTTGCTACAAACGTCTTGGGTGACAATGACAGTGAACACCCGTCAACACTTTAGTGAAATGCCTCGCCGCATCTCGGCCTCTCTGATTTCAAACATGACCTGAACACCCATGTACAAAGAGGCAAACGCACTCATAAAGAACAGTGCACCTAAGGAGATCAGAATTAGTGTGTTGCACTTCTTGGACAAGGGGGAAGCTGAACTCCTCGGGGGTGGATTTGTTATTGTTGAACTTACCTGACCAGTCGTGCAGAATACCAGAGAGAATGCTCTGCAAACCATCCAGTCCGACAGCGAAACCAACAAGGTTGGCAATCATCATCATGAGCACATTCGCAACAGCCCCGACAGCGCAGATCCGCCGGTACGTATCCGGCCTGCCCTCCCACTTGCGCGCGGGGAACAGGAGCTGCGCGAGAACCTCGGGGAGGAGGAAGAGCACAATAAGCCAGCCCCAGATGAGCAGGCGCAGACGAATATCGTGCCAGAGGGCAACGAACGTAAAGACCAACAGGTACGTGGCGATGGAGCGGACGGTGGTGGTCCAGGAACGGAAGTTTGCGCCGCCGAGGGGGATGTAGATGTACCGGATGAGCCAGCGGTTGTAGGAGCGGTGCCAGGCCTTCCAAAAGGATTTCGGGGACCAGTTGTTGGAAACGCAGCGGAGCATGTTCTCGGGGGCGTCGACGCCGTCGATGAGGGCCCAGAGGCGGAAGAGGCGCCAGGGGAGGAGGAGCTTGAGCCAGATGATGTGGAGGTTGAAGAAGGAGAGGAGGGAGAGCTGGGCGGGCGTGTAGGTGGACCAGTCGGGCCCCGCGTGGGAGATTGCGCAGACGTAGTCGTAGTGCAGGACAACTTCCATGGCGAGGAGGCCGAGGAGGAAGCGGACGGCGTAGCGGACGGTGCGCGGGGTCTCGATCGAGGCCGGGCGGTGGCGGAGCTGGGAGATGAAGTCGTTGTAGCACATGATGGGGCCGACGAGGTAGAGGGGCGCGTAGATTGCGTAGGCGACGTAGTTGCGGAAGGAGTAGTCCTTGGGCGCGGCGGAGATGGCGAGGCGGTCTCGTTCGGAGAGGTTGGAGGGGTCGAGTTGCTTCTTCTTGGGGACGTCAGTGATGTCGAGGGGAGGGCATGACAGAGCTTTGACCTTACCTCTAGGGGACTTCCGCTGCGTTGATCAAGGCTGAAGTAGTAGTCCAAGTTGAAGCTGATGAGCCGCAATACGGTGATGTTGAAGAGAATCTCCCAGCGGCTCATGAGACCGCCGTGGCGGTCCATCCAAGTACCCCACCTCACGAGAAAGGGGTCTTCATCGAGCAAGTTCTTCGTCGCGGGCGGCGGGGTGATGTGTCGCGCAATGGCGGCGAAGCGATACCCTTCGCAGAGCTCGTTCGCAAAAAGCATGCAGATGTTGAACGTCCACGTCGCGGCGGGGACGTAGCGGCGCGGGAGCCGGGTCGCGAGCTGGTAGTTGATGTGGAGGATCGCGAGCACCTTGAGGGCGGAGAAGCCGTGCAGGGCAACGAGGAAGACGAGGGCGAAGCGGTAGTCGAAGGAGGCGCGCTGCTCGAGGCGGGCGTCGCCCTGTTCGGTGACTGACTTTTTGTGCAGGTCCGAGGGGATCGGGAAGACTGTGTTCCATAGCTTACGGAGGAGGGGGTGGAAGGCCAGGAGGAGGGCCATGAACGGGAGGTTCTCGCGGAACGTGTGGTATTGCGAATCGGATACATCCTAGAAAGAGAGGTCGGGGGTGAGCGGAAGTTGTGCAGGTTGGATAATTTTGGGCATTGTGTAAAGCTTACGATCTTGCGACCCGGTATCCAGCCATCGCGGAGGAAGCGCTCGTAGTTGTGATATCGAGGGTCAGAAGCTAGAGGTTGGAAGCATTGAGCATCAGCGGAAGCGTCATCTTTGGAAGGAGAGGGCCCTACGTACGTCTTGATACATCATACGCGATCCAGAACATGTATGGCACGATGAATGAAAGTAGAAAGATGTAGAAAAGGTATTCCGGTGTCCCCCATTTTGACGGCTGGGAGCGGCTCTGGACCTTATTGGGCGGCTCCTTGCTCTGCGCGGGATCGGTTCGGGCCTCGACGATGGTCTTGTAGGGAACGGAAGAGGAGCTCGTGAAGCGGGTGTCGAGGTTGTCGAGGTCGTAGATGCTCCTCAAGAACTTGAGAATGGCAGCCATGGCGGGCTGGCTCGTGGATGCAAAGCTCCTTGAGGAGCTTTGCGCACGCGTGCGTGTAGAAGAAGCCGAAGAGGCGGAAAGGGAGAGAGCTTCAGAATTGAGAATTTCTAGAACATGTCGTCAATGAGTGTATGAAGAAAAAAAGGCTCTCAAGAGCCGTGCCGAGTTGCAAGTTTCGACAATTCGGTATGTTGATTCGAGTAAGCGGGAAAAGGTTGGAGTTGTGGGAAATTGGAGATGAAGTCTCGTGGTCGCAACTTCCGTCCCATGTGTCCAGACAAGACCGGGGACCTTTAGTTTGGGGGTTATTTTTGTGACGCAAAACCGCCTTTTGGAGGGATTGGAACCTGGAAGGGCTAAGCTTCAGACAGGCGGCGGCACGCGTTCCCTGCGGTGGATGCACGGGTACCTCTTTACCCCCCGCCGCGTGTAAGAAACGGCTAGCTGACACTGCCCGCAAAGTCGGGGCTTCGGGGGACTTTTGGACCCAACGGAGCTTCAGCTTGCGCACCCAATTGGCCGGGGAGCCGATCGACAGAACCCCTATTGTGGCACCTGGGGGAAGGGGATGGGTGCCTCGGTTCCTTGCCAGCTTTGCTTCAGACCAGTCTGGCCAATGGTACCAAATCGTTACAAATCTGAACCCGAAGACACGACGACCCAGCTCGGTTATACGCGTAGCATACGTCAATTGCTGAGAATGCTTGCATCTCATGGGTTGGGTGCAGCAAGAGGACAAAGCAAGCCAATATTGCTGTTGGAGACAATCTGCCACGAAACCGCCGAGGTACTTATCGGGTTCGGCTCCGATGCGGGGCCGCCCGACGGCCCGGATGTCTCCAGATCAGAAGCCAGACAGGGACCCCAACGAAGCAGGTCTAAAGTGTACAAATGCAGCCAAGATTTTTCAATGCATCAAAACATTGTCCCGGACTATTTTCCAAAAGCCACTCGTATTCTTCAATACTTGTTGTGCATTCCCAATTCAAACTCATTCCTTGTATATCGTATCCGGTACAGAGCAAGGTACCTGAGAGTATCTCGCACCACAGAATTCTAAAAGTCCCAAACTCCCAATTGAGCATCCAATCACGCACTCGCTGACCACTGTTCCATAGCCGCCCTCTTCACCCCAAACCGTTGACTGAGAACAACCCAGGAGGCGGTACAAATCAGCTTTCGGAACGCTCTGGGGCTCGCGTCCTCGCCGAAGCCCTCCTCAAGCCACCTCTTTGCATTATCCCACTCCATGAAGCCCAGATTCTCGATGTTCTCCCGAGTGATCAGCCCCGCAATCATGTTATACACGGGTCCGCCGCGTGGCCACTTGACCGGCGCCGAGTACGGATGCTTCCTCCGCTCGTAGAGCTCCTGCGTGATGAAAGGCTTCCCGGCCTCCTTGAGGATCCACTTCTCGCTCAGCTTCTGACGCGCCGGACTAAGGTCCTTCCACCACAGACTGGCTCCGGTGCCGGTTGTTCCCGTCCCGGCGGCTGCCCCGGCAGCTTCTTGATACGCGACCTTGACGCTCGGCGGCAGATTGTTGACGTACTCGACGAGATGGTGATCCAAAAACGGAGGGCGAGCCTCGATGCTGTGCGCCATCTCGGTGCGGTCGCCCAGGCACGTCAGGATCATGTTGGCGAGCGGCCCCTTTGTGTAGACGTAGAGGCTCGTGTGCAGCGAGTGCCACTTCTCAATCATCTTCTCGAGCACCTCGGGCGCGAGCGTCGACTCGGTCGAGCCCGGCGTCTTGTACGTCTCCCGCACCCACGGCGAGAAGGCGTTCCACTCGGGCTCGAGCCGCATCGAGTTGCTGGTCGGGGCGGCGCCGCCCGAGGAGGACTCGTCCTCGAACATGCCGATCCGGTCGAACATGGCCTTGAGGTCGTCCGTCATTTCCTGATACATGGGGATGCGCACGCCATCTGTCATATCGGACTGGGGCCAGGCGAGGTCAGGTTCCATGAGAAAGGCCGGCAACACGAAAGGATAGCCTGCAAAGTGCTCGTCTGCGCCCTCGCCGGTGAGGACGACGGGCACGCCGTGCTGTTGAGGTAGTGATGACAGGCAAAACTTTCCGACACTGTTGAGATCAAAGTTATGGTGCTCAGTATGGAAGACTGCGTCTGCAAAGTTGTCGGCGAGCTCGGTCTCGTTCATGTCTTTCTTGAGGATTTGCACACCGAGGAAGTCGGCTGAGCGCTCAGCAATATCTTTTTTCTTAGGCGTCAGCATGGTTTTACACTCATGACCAGATAGGGGCTCTGCACTCACCAGCTTCGTTGAAGCCCGAGGACTCTGGGAACTGGATCGTGAAACACTTGATGCGCTTCGTGGCGTCTTGGTTACCCAGCTCAATTCCCTGCTCCTTTACCAGCTTCGTCACAATTCCTGCAATGACTGATGAATCGATACCTGTGACTAGGTCAGTCTTGTACCTTGGTTTCTTCAAGCTGGCATCTCCATACCTCCAGACAGGTAGATTCCCACGGGAACATCAGCGCGGAGTCGAAGCTTCACCGCTTCTATCAGACGCTCCCTCACACCCTCAATCATCTCCTCCGCGCTCCGTGTCTCCACCTCACGCTGTCATTACTTAGCAAACTGCACCCTTCTCACCAGAACCTATCAAGACTGGGGTACCACATACCTTGTCCTTGAACTCGGGATCCCAATACTGGCGATGTTTGATTTCTCCATCTCTAATCTCCATCCAGTTTCCGGGCTCCAGCTTGCGAACGTCCTTGAACACGGTGCAGTCGGCTTGCATCGAAGATCCACTGAGCAGACCGTAGACATTCCACTCCGGCTCCCAGCCAAAGGCTCGGAATCCCTTCATCTCCGAGGCCAAGAGCATCCGCTTACTGGCACCGTTGCCCTGGTTCTGTACAGTCCAGAACATCGGCTTGATACCAAAACGGTCCCTGGCCACGATGACGCGGTCCTTGTTCTCGTCATAGATCACAAAGGAGAACTCGCCGCGGAGGTGCTTGAAGAAGCCGGGGGCACCGTAGATCTTGTACAGAGCGACCAAGACCTCGCTGTCGCAATGGCCCTTGAAGCGGTAGTTATGCTCCTTGATACATCTCTCTCTGATGGCATCGTGGTCGTAGATTTCTCCATTCACTACTGCGTGGATCTTGCCATCGTCACTGTGTAATGGCTGCTCTCCGTCTGGAGAGAGGTCGTTGATTGCTAACCGGCAATGGCCAAGACCTATCACAACAGGTTAGTGGGACTTTCACAAAGATTGGTTCCTAAGGAGGTTCCATACCGACTGTCGCATCATCACTGATCCAGACACCAGAGGCATCCGGGCCGCGGTGGGCAATGGCTTCAAGACTCTGTTGAAACTGTTGGCGGAGAGTGCCATGCTCTGAGATCTTCTTTGCTTTGCTCTTGACTCCGTCTGTTCCATTGCTGTCACCGTTCCTGCTGGCGGTGTCGCTCCGCTGGAGTGTGATAGCCGCCGTGATTCCGCACATGTTGCTTCCCGGAAAGAAACAAAATACTGATATGGGTATAGTGAAAGTAGTTCAAAACAAGACAAGAAATTAGTGTCCTTGGCCCTTGCCTAGATGCCACAAGTGTCAGCTATATAGAATTGCAGAACTAGACGAACAAATCACAACCACCGCCCCCCAATCGACCGGGTCCAGATTCACGGACAACAAGCCCCGGCGCAAACATCCTCACAAGCTTTCTCAGCCCTAAGTAGCGTTCATGGAAATGGACAAGACCGAATCGTGCAGGTTGAAAGGTTGAAGCTCACATAGTCTACGTCAGGGAAAACACACTGTACACTACGTATACGTACAGGTATATTCTGAGAGGTGACGACGCAGACACAAAAAGTTGAGCGTATAAGCCACATAGTCGGTGGAGGCTTCAACGGTAGAGGCGAACTTTCGACCACGGTGGAAACATGAGCCTTGGCCCGGTCGCAAGAGCTTCAGCCCCAGACACGTTGCCGTTTCCCCCGGGCTTGGTCTGCGTCCTTGGCTATCGTGAGCTTTAGGTAAACGTAAGGTAGTCTGTGGGTGTGAGCTGACTACTTGCGCTGTCCCGTCGCTTTCGGCAGGATCATGTTGCCCTACTCCGCAATGGGATTCATGGGACTAGTAGGAACTCATGGACCTCGTCCCAAACGCCAAGCAGAGAGGGCTTTTGTTCTTTTTGCCCGTTCGTTCCCTTTCTTAGCAGAGTTTGAGGAAACAAATCTTGCAGCTGCTGCATGTTTTGAAGATGGCAGATGCGGAGGTGGCTGAGTTGTTGGTTTCGCAGACAAAGCGCTCACGTTGGCGTGGTTTGATTGCTCCGGCGCATGGCCTGTCTTGCATTCGATGTATCCGGAGTGGCGGAACCGTATGTCTACTCGAAGACACCATTTTGAAATGGAAAGAAATATTTGAGGAGTCCCATTTTTCTCTTGAAATCAAGTGCTTTGGTCCAAATGAACTAGTGGGTGATCCTGTTCACAATCTGATCACATTCGGTTTTGTAAGTTGCTGCATTTACATCATCACAACGCAGCAGCTCAAACTCCCCTTCTTTCTTTTTCCTGCATTTAAATATTCCACATGTATGGTCCTTACTCTCATCATTGTTTCTAGCTGACTGTCTTCAATGGAAGTTTCAGCTGCGGCTCCTGCGCTGGCATACGCATGCATGCACCCCTCCTCCTACGGACTCATGATGCTTTTGATCCTATGAAATTACCGCGCACGTCATCCCTTCAACTATGATGGCTTTTCTATTCTTCAGACGAAATTACCAAAAGCTACTATACATACATATGTTTGCGCCTAAATACGGGTGTGCATTACGGGCTCGATCCTCCCCGGCTAGGTTCCCAGTCGGCCCCGAGCTTGGGCCGAACCGAAGAGAGAGTTTAAAGCCATCGGACTATGGGGAATACTTTAAGCCCGAAGTTCTCGTGACTTCTTTACGGCTGAATGAGGTATTCTAGTTTTTGGGCTATCAATGGTGGGCAGGATTCATGGGCAGGATCTTGGGAGGTGACTTGGAGGAAGATGGTCGTCGGGGACATACTCTTGGGAGTTATCAACAGAATGCATTTCCGATATGGAGCTGTGAAGAAAAGATTGAGTGTAGCATTATATTGTTACAGAGCATGCGTTGATGCCATGCATAAGAAGGTAGTAGGAATAAATGTCTCCTTCTGCACTGGAGACCTTTAGATAACCGATTGTGTCTTTACGTTAAAATACTAGTGATATCAAATGGGTTTCTTTGCTCGTGCTAACATTTTAACACCATATATCCTCATATGTATGCTTCTATATCACGCTTCCTTAAACTCTTGGCTTCGAATGCCATACACGTAAATAACTTCAAAGCGTCCCAAGAATAGCAGGAGCGAAGCGCGGCCCTTGCGTTTCTTGGCACCTCGACTTCTTCGCCGGGATGCCTCGAACCGACTGAAAGTCCAAGAGGGTCAAAGTGGGAAGCTGTATGATGACCTGCAGATTGGTGAGGGGAACTTCTCGCGTGGGACGTATTCTGTGAGCGGTAATGATCCACCAGTAAGCATTCCACTGATATGTGACTTTGTATAAATAGGTACTTAGGTTCACTCGGTTTGCTCTCGCTTACGGCACTTTCTGTACTTCAAAAATACGTGCGGCGTTTGTTCTTTCTGTGAAAGTATTTACAATTGATCATCCGCGCTCTACAGCCTAAAGGTCGAGTACCAGGAGTGTCTATCAACAAATGTGCCATCACTTCTCTCAGACCATAGTTCTAGGATGACTGTGTAGTTTCATTATATCAACCGTCAGTTCACTCAGCCAGAGTATCTAGGCAAGGTGATAGCTACTCCCCCAAAACCTCACTCGGTGGATGGCAGCATCACCTACAAATACTCCTGAGCCGCTGGAAAGAGGCACGTCGTCTCGATAAGTCTGTCTAGCCCAAGGCCTCGAAACACCAATTAATTGCCCCTTTGAGGCTGCCTAGAATCTGAAAGAGCCTGTACGATGGGTTTTTCTCAATGATAAATTACAGACGTTCGAACCAGTTTGGAAGGGGGCTTTCGGAAAAGGCTTGAATTAGCCATGCAATTTGGTTCAAATGCAAAGATCAACTACCTCAGAGGTCCTGACGTCTATGGCATACGTTACTCGTAGAATTCGGGACTCGGATCTCAATGCGAATACCTTGTGCAGATAACACAATTGATCTCCATCGAAAAAGGTTGCAGAATATCTCTTCACGCCAGAGACGTGGCCGCTCTGTTACCAAAACATCTCGTGTTGATTCAAGCACTTGGAAAGAGAACACAGGAGCGAATGTTACCCCTTCATCTACCCTCCTCAAGCGCTGTACATACGCAGGAGAATAACATGGAATCTAGCACACGGAATCTAGCAGAAGCAAATTCAACCACCACAACACACTAAACGAAGCCCGTGAGTCCTCGTTGGCGACTACTCCTGACAAAACCAAGCTGCGGGCCCCTTCTTTGAGGGTTTCCCAGAGCTAAAGCTGACCTCACGCGCATCCCTCGTTCATGGGCTTTTGGATGCCCCTTGACAAGGCCCAAACCCTATCACAGGCAAGCTTCGGAACACTGTGGCTGAGAACGGTACCCATGTACCAGTAGCTGTGTACTGACGTACTAGATAAGGTAGTGAGCACTGGTCCAACTCGCTTACAATCATATCTGGCATTCTCGAATGCTAGCAGACTGTTGGAATCGTCAAGCTTTAGATAAAGGAATGCATCCCGAAACAGCTTTCCCAGGGTTCATCCAGCGTCAAGTTTTCTGCAAGACGAGGTACCTGTATCTGTCTCTTATGAGTCTAGCAGCTGTCATGTGCAACTCCAGACGAAGCAATGCGTGCTATACCGCAAAAACCCGAATGATTGGAGACCACCAGGTAGTGAAGCAGATCTCACATTCCGGGGTGATCAAAGCGCCACCTCTGGAATGCGGCACCTTCACGCCATCAGCGGCCCGGACCCGAAGGCCGGGTCCCACTTCGAGGTCCTGTCGCCACCCCGAAGCCGGCCCCGGTAATGTCTCGGATTACGGTACCGACTCAAGAGCTTGCAGAGCTCGGGTGAACGATACGAGTTGTAGCGAACAGAAACGCGGCGGAAGAATGGAGTGCCTCAATTAGCACAAGCTGGCGTGAGACAACGTCCACAGCTGAGCAGACTTAGACGGCGAGCTGAACCTTTTTGCTACATCTCCTCGAAACTGGCATAGGGCCCTCGCAGCCCAACGTTTGAGATGTACCATATTTTTCTTACCACAATGCATTCTGAACCGCGTTCCGCCGCGGGCGCAATCTGTGGTCACATGTTTCTCCTCAGATAGAAGTGGCTTATGTCATCGCGAGGAATTTAAGGTCCTTCCGATATTGGAGTAAGATTAGGGTTGGTGCAGCCGCGTCGTGCTACCGGAGCTGTATGCCGGCAGATGAAAGGGAGACTTTGCGAAGCAGTAGGTATTTGATATGTTTGAGTCAGCAGCTTTCACCACATTCGAGAGACTGTGCCACCAAAAGGAGCTCAAAATTGGCATCTTGGCTCCTGGCGGGTCCCATCTCAATGGATGGGGGCAACAATTGTTAACGTTTGTCAACGATGGCGTCCCTCCCTTTAGTGCCCTTCGGCCCAGAGACATCGTCCGATAATTGAGTTGGCCATATTGGTGGGGTCTGAACAGACATTTCTGACGTTGATCGATCGGCAACGCACCCAATATTCATCCAGGCAGGCCCAGAGCAGAGTTTCGCATCCAAACCTGGCCACTCAGAGCCCGCGGAGCAAACGTGAACAGGCAAGCAGGTCCTTGAGCCCCTCGAAGGTGTGTTCATGCGCAGGTACCAGGCTGGCCAGGACAAATCCCCAAGACGCGGGATGGAATGGGAAGGACGCAGTTGGAGGCTCGAGCGCCGCCGCACTCGCCGACGGGTGGTTTGAGGGAGCCCATCATCATGCCCATAAACGTAACGTGCCATGCTGGCCCGCTTCCGCTTCCGCGTGGTATTATTACAATCGTGCCATAGTGATCTGTCAAGAGCGACTGTGTTCGTACTCTGTATCCATTTCGAGGCTACTTGGCCAAACATCCGAATATGCGGCCACGCGATAACGATACGAATATTTGGTAGCGAGTGCCACCTGCACAGCATTTGCTGAGGTCGCGGAGAGATCGGTGACGCACACGATGCCCAATGCAAGTGATGAGGACGTGCTGTTCGTCAGGCTTTGACAGCACCCCTAGACGGATGCCAGCACACGACGATCAAGCGCACAGGTCACAGCCAATGACTTGTTCTGGCGGGGTGCTCGGCACGGTGGATGTGTGCAAGACCCGGTTCTGTATGGATGAGGTGACGACGAGGATGTGCTGGCACCGGCCAACTCATGCGCGACCAAGTGACCAAACGCAGGATCATCCTCGACCTATAATTGGCATTGACGGCGAGCTGAGGAAAGAAGGGAGAAGCAGATTGGGCGGCCCGGAGATAGATTACTCTGAGCTGTGGGCTTTTCTGGACCACCACGGATGGTGTGGCGTCCTTCGCGGACCTTTGTGAGCGGTCGGCCGTGGGCTTTTGAGCCGAACTAGCGGTGCGGCGGGTTTTTGGCTGTGAATTTCTTTCTCTAATGTCAGTCGCAATTCTGTTTCTTCTGCGTCAATTGGATTCCGTCGATTGAGGCACAATGGTTCCGCATCGTGTCTGGCCGGGGATATGTGGTGGGGCGGACGGGCGGGCGCCGGAACATCAACCAAGCGAGCAGCGGGTTCGAGACGCGTCTCGCCGTCTAAGGTAGGTATATGTAGTCGTACCTTGTTACTTTCCAAGGTACCGTGAGACACGAAAAGATGAGTGCGACACATAGCCGTTGGAGAGACGAGCCGTGGCGGTGGTACTGACTGATGCTAGGAGGCGTGGATACGGGCTGAGATCTACGCTATGTCAGGTATGCGCCGAATGACACCAACGCTTCAACGGTTGATGGAGTGGACTGGCGGGGGACGTTGGCATCGTGGATATATGACAAGGGATGAGGTATTCCATAGTAGATGTAGATGTGCTTGTGGAATTGTTAGCGCTAGGGGATGTCGGCGAAGACAAGCAATGGATGGCAGACAGAGAAGAGACGAAAACTGTATCCGTATCCTATCCGTACCGACCTACCTTTACAGATACAGCTTTGCAGAGGTGAAGCCTGAAGGATCTACCCGTAGCAGGCGAGGCAGATGGAAGTCGCTCCGAAACGAGACAGGGTCCACCCCCACTGGGTTGCGGCGCCATGTGGAAGGAGCGAGGTAAACCATAAAGCGGCCCCGGGAAAGGGAGGAGCGATGGCAGAAACCACCTCATAATACCTACCTTCCCCAAGGTATTGAACATTGCTCGGGGCTCTTCCAATTGTATCTTTGGCATCTCATCTTTCCTTTCTTTTCGTTCCTTTCCTTCCCATAGCAAGGTACTCTGTACAAGTAACGCCATTGGCCTGTATCCTAAGAACTTCAATATCATCAGCAACCACTACAGTTCAAGCTAAGGATCAATCAATCAAGTACCCCGGCAAGCCTGGCTGCCAAGCTGCTCGAGAGCCCAGCTGTGAGGAAGACACCAAAAAGGTGCGTAGGGCGAACGGAGCTAATGGGTGCTAGGGGGGCTCAATTAAGGTGCGGACGACTGACGGGGTTCCCACGCTTGCCCGGACCAAGCAACAAGCAACAAGCAACAAGCAGCAGAGACAACTTGTCTCACCTCATTCATGGACTCAACCAGGCATGGCCGGTGATATCTCACGAGAAAGGGTGTATACGAGCAAGGAGGCCTTGGGTACCGACTACACATAGTAGGTGGACGACTTGGATCATTGAGATCAGCCCTTTGTCTGCTTGACGGGAAAAGCCTTCCGTGACACCAAAGAAGCACATTTTTGATAAGGCACGCTTCCCTTCCCTCGACTCGTTTCGTCCGGTCTATCAACGAAGAAGCCGATACCGACGCCGAGTTTGCTACATTGTATTTGGCCGTCTGAAGTTTTCTTACTTTGAGCACCAGCAGCGGCAACAGGCATTGCATACTCTGCATTAGCTCCAGAAGCACTGAACCTAGTATCACACATTGCGCGTCGTCTCTGGTTTTGGTCGTCCAGTGTTCCAACTTCCGCGCATCGTCTTGCCTTCTATCCTCATCACCGAAGCCTTTCCCTCTCCTACGCCCCAACTTGTCATCGCCGGTTCTCTCGGTGCCTCTGAGAGTTGTCCGGGCGCCGCAACGCTTCTACCGTTTGCTCCGAGTGATGCTACTATCGTCGCCTGAGATCTTAGTCCTCAGCCACCAACAGCCTCTCCCCCACCGCGGTGATACGTCCGCCCCGTTGTCACCCATCTACGGTATAGACTGAATCAGGACTCGGTCGAACCGACAGGGCCTCGACCACAGTGCCTGAGGCGAGCCCGGCAAGAGAAAGGTCAGCGGCGTTGACAGTATCCATAGGCTTTACTGCGTGACTGCGTAGAGACTCGATTCTGCTGGTAACATCCTGTTGGTCTGTCTCATTGGCGCCGACTGTGTCCTGTGGCACTAGGACCAGGATCCTCGTTCCAGCGATTTAATTTCATTTCAGGGCCTGTCGTGCCCCTCCCGCCTCTCCCACTCTCCCAACCTAGTCCCATCGGTAAGGCAGGGGAAGAGGGAAAGCTGTGTTGCAGCGGTACGGCGGGCGGCGTGCCTGATTCTGAGGTGCCACTAGCATCACCCGAAAATCCGCCCACAGTCGACAAGTCGAGACTCAAACAACGGGCCAGCGACCTTGCGAACCTACCAGACGCCGCCAAAAGCCATCGAGGACTCTTGGGAGCCATAGAGCCTGCACAGAGTCCCACGGACTGAGGAAGAGCTACACCCCTAACGCGTTGCATGAAGAGCTATTCTCCATTAGGTTGCCATTTCAGGGTCGTAGTCAGGTACCCGCCTGCGGTGATCGTCACACAAAAGGTACTTGTGCCCACCTTGAAATAACAAGACAGGGGGCCTGGGGGCTACAGATCAAAAACAGAAGGGCAGAAAAAAAGAAAAAAAGAAAGCAAGGCAAGAAGAGGGCACTTGGAGAGTGTGGTGTAAAAAAAAATAAAAAAGACAAGCACCGGCAGACAGGCCAAGGCTCCAGGGGGCCCCCCCCCAAAATAATACCATTTCTCTCCTTCTCCAATTAATAGCCCGCGGATTGTTCATTCGCCCCTGAATGCTAGGAAAAAGCCAAAGAGAAAGAAGTAAGGTAAGAACGGGACCTGCCTTTAACCTGAGTGCCGGCCGGGAGACACAGAGGTCGCACTCAGCAGAGCTGCTGCCTCTTCTCTTTTCGGTTTCCCTCGTGCCCAAAGCCAAAGGAGCAACATCATCACTTGTTCTCCTTTCCCGTCCATCCCTCTTTTCTCCTAACACCATTCTTTCCCTTGCTGGAGATTTCCCTTCGTTTCGTTGAACCCCGCCGTCTTTGTTTCCCGATATCCTCACCCTCAGCAGTTGGTTCCCCCCGCTATCGCAATTTCCTAGTGGAATCTCTTCGCGTGGTGGACCGTTCCAACGACGTATTATTGACATTGGACCAAGAGCAAACGCGCGCGCACCTCTCTCTTTCGACGACACCTCACACTTCCCGCCCCCTATCGCGACCCTCTCGCGACTACCTACCTTACCCCCCGGCCAAATTCCTTAACCGAGCGAGTCCACCCAACATCGATTTCTTGACTTTCCCTGTCTCACTTCCGATTACACGACTTGTAACCTGCCCCTCGTCAAAGAAGGCGCGCCTGCCCATTTATCCAACCGTCGCAACCTCGAATGCCTCGCGCCTTTCCCCGCTCCAAACAGCAATCGCCTTGATTGAGGCGAAAGTCCACCGACAAGATGCCTAGCCTCTTCTCCCGATTGAAGAGCAAGGACGGCTCCAAAAAGGCAAAGAAGGGCGCCAACTTTGACAATGCCGATCAGCTGCCCGCGAAGCCAAAATGGGACGACGCTTTCACGAGGAAGACGGTCGAGCCCGAAGAGATCCAGGACTTGATCAGGCGTTGCACTGACGAGCTGAAAGCAAGAGGTATGTCGTTTGCATCTGTCTCTGAGCTCCTGGCATTGCCTTTCTCTGAACTTCGGCCAATTGCGCCAACGGTGTACTGACATGTCACAACCTAGCCCTCGACCACCCCTTTTTGCTGCTGCCGTTTAGACCTACTTCGGACCCTAGTGCGGTCCGGACCTTCATCCGCCACTTTTTCGATGGAAGCCAACCTCTGCGCGGCGAATTCCTGTCGCAAGAGCTTCGCAT
Source organism: Colletotrichum acutatum (assembly GCF_030867785.1). NCBI lineage: Eukaryota > Fungi > Ascomycota > Sordariomycetes > Glomerellales > Glomerellaceae > Colletotrichum > Colletotrichum acutatum. The sequence continues at coordinate 540,268 of NW_026848995.1, forward strand.
GACTGAGCCAATGGTTTGTGAATCTTGAACGCAGATTTACCACTGATATGCTTACATGTCACTAGGTCATTGCTGGCGTAGTTAAATGGTGCTGGAGTCGCCTTGCAGGTGGTGTTGTAGGCTGGGATGCATACGAGCTGTTCAAAGTCGGCGAGCAAGGTATGTTGCACAAACGGACTCGGCGCTTCACATGAGTATGTCATGGGCACCTTGGGCTTACCCGCGCATTAGACTCAAATATGGCGAGGGACTCGTTCAAGACATTCATCCCTCTGAGTGTGGATAATGGAGCTCGTTCATGTATCATTTTCGATTTCTTCGACTTGATGTCTGCAATTGCCGCCCACAGCAAGATGAACGGATTGGGCGGACGGAAATTGTCTCGGACGGCTGCATGGTGGGCGTTCGAACACAAGGACACGGGCAGTGGCTTCGAAGGTGGTTACAAGGCATGGGCAAGGTGAGTAAAACTACCACGAGGGTCTAGCAACACTAACATGCTTCAGCGCCGCTGATGCTACGAGCCATCTGTTCTTCGCCTACCTGCGATCTTTGGCCCCGCAGAAGCAGACGCAGGGCTCCATCTCGCTGCTGCCAATGTCTCTTCAAAAATTGCTTCAGGAAACCGAGTATCCTCCCCAGAAGCCATCATTGATGCAGTCCTCTACATACAGGGTCGTTATGATCGTGGACACCGTCTCGCCGGGCCCCTTTGCGCTACTCCGTCGAGCCAATCACTTCCAGTACCGCGATGAGGACCAAGCTCTGCGCGAGTTCTCCGAGTACGAGGATCCTGTAAAGGCACTGACGGAAGAATGCCGTCGCGTCTTGAAGTCGATCTCCTCCGCCAATCAGTCTCAAGTTTCCAGCTCAAAACACTCGACGAGTTTGCGCGACGCATCCTGGTCACGCTTCGAAGACATTGGCTTCACCAGCGCTCTCGAGGACAACGACGACGACGATGACCAAGAAGCGGCAGCCGCGGCTCGTAAACCCCAGGGCTTGAGAACCACACCTGCGGCTGGCAACATGGGCTTGGGACGGCCGACTACACCTTCCTGGGCCGATTTCCTTTCTTCTGGCTTTGTGGATGACAACCCAAACAACCCGAACATGCTACTGCCGCCCGATAAGCAGTTGCCGCCCATCGAGACAGCTCAACGCCAACGGAGCTCCCAATCTCACAACCCACGCCTGGAGTCGGATCGTCTCGAGCCTGGCGAGCTAGCAAGCATTGCCCGCTTTGACCTCGACGAGAGCTTCTGGTGGGTTTGGATGAGCAGTCTTGCACCCGAAGAGACTCCCGAGAGAAAATCTGCGTTTGGCCGCTGCGCCGTGATTGAGACGACCATTAAACGTGGTCGATGGCTCGTCATGGAGGAGATGGTTGCTGGCGCCGCCCCCGAGCCTCAGGAGGGAGCCTACATTGCCGAAAAGAAGGGATTCTTCAGCTGGACAAGACGCAACAAAGGCGTCAACCGCCGTAAATCAACCGGCAAGCATACTCTTGAGAAGGGCAATAAAAAGACAGATCCCAATGTCAGCAAATCGAGCATCGGTCCCGATCAACAGGCTCGGATCCAAGCTGCTGCTCAACAGCTTCAGGCCCGTCAGCAGCAGGAGAAGCAACAGCAAATTTTGCAGGCTCGCCGAGGCCGAAATGATGAGTCGGCGAGAGAGAAGACCACTAGCGTATTCACCCTCCAGCCAGAAATCATGCGTCAGGCGTCTCCAGCGATGAAATGGGCGAACAAGTACGATAAGGAAGCGATCCGGGAGGCCTACCTGGCGAACAACACTGCTGGGCGCGGTATCGGTGTTTCCACCATGCAAAGGAAGGACAGTCAAGGCCACAACGAATACTCAAACGGCAACACCAACGGAGCCGAGCTTCGCCCGGAAGTCCCGGCCAAGTCGCCCTCGCTGCAACCACAGCCCTCGCCATTGACCCAGAGCTCCCCAGGTTTCCCTCGTTCGCCATCCCCGCTTCCCCCCAACGCGCACGACGACGAACCTCGCATTCCATCCGAGAAGGAATCAGAGGCCCCGAGCGGTCTGCACCCAACCGACCGACTCGAGGAGGGTCGCAGTTCTCCGATGCCCCCGCCAAAGGACTCATATGACCAGGCACGGGAGAACATGTTCACCCCTGAACCGGACACCAGCCCGAAGGACAAAAAGTCCAAGAAGCTCCACAAGGAGAAGACCGGTGGAGGTGGACTTCGCAAGCTTTTTGGCCGTAACAAGAACCGGAACTCGAAACTGCCTGAGAATGCCGCCGCAGATTTGAACGGTATGCTCCAGCGCGAGACAGCAACTCCTGAGCCGCCAAAGCTTGCTCCTTCTCCTGTCCCCCAACCCGCTGCTTCAGAGTCCAATCTCCCCACACCAACACCTGCAGAAGCTTACATCACACCAATGGAGACTCCTCAACCCGCCCCAGTTGAGACCCAAGCTCACGAGCCGCAGTACGAGCCGTCCGTTGATGAATCCCTTTCTCGCGTCGATACCGACGATGCCAACGAGGCTCGGCACGAATTCTCGCGGTTTGACCAGGGCCCTCTGCAAGAGCAGCCCGCATTTGTCCCTGACGACGACTCCGAGGATGCTGTTCCGCCCCCTATCGCGAGACGTGCGAAGACCCCCGAACCTCCTGCGGACAACTCGTCCGCTCCGGTGTCTCCCGAGGATGGCCCTAGATCGCCGCCCGCAGTCGACCGATGGGCCCAGATCCGCAAGAACGCTGCGGAGCGCGCAGCTCAACGCCAGAGCGAAGAACAGAGCCGCGGCGGATACAGCAAGACTACCGACGATGGCGACGACACAAGCGGGGAAGAGAGTAAGCCTTACCATGAAACTAGAAACCTTTGGCGTCCAAGATCTGACCATGTATAGCAATCGAATCTCGCGTAGCGCGTATTAAGGCGCGTGTTGCTGAACTGACTGGCAACATGGAGAACTCCCAAGGTCCTCCTTTGACGGGTGCTCGAACCCCTCCCGTCCGCCGTTAAAGATTGATTGACGACATTTGAACCTCGCGATTTGAAACTCAGATTCTCTGCGTATGTTTTGAATGATTGCAGCATCCAGCATCATTACGACTGAAAAAGCGCCACCTTTTTTTCCGGTCTCTAATTCTTCGAGATTCAAACGTCTCCGATTTTCAGATCCCTGGCCGGATCTAAACCCCCTTTTCCTGTCATATGTCCCTAATACCTTTCTGCCGTCCCTTTTCGTTGCGGGTTGTTACAGAATAAGATGATACCACTAGAATAGCAAGCCGATTACGCACAATATCAATGGCAGATTTGATCCTTGAGTATAAGAACTGATGTGAACTGCATAACGCAGTGAGAAAGCAAACGAGCTTCCCGTTGTTTGTGGTTGTTCTCAAGCTCAGCCAATGTGTATTTGGTTGCCTGGATCTTTTTCTAAAGCCTGGCACTCGAAACCCACATGTGTACTACAGCCATCACGCATGTCGTCATCTCTCCCCCAGCAAATCTCGACCTACGCTCTAACCGCCGTCGGTCATGATTCGACAGATTAGTCACTCATCTCATCATCAGCATCAAACTGTTCATCCATCTCCGCCTCGTCGTCAGTAAAGTCGAACGAGCCGCACTTCATCCAACGCGTCGTTACCGGGTCGATTGTGAGCCCTTCGCAACGTTCATAAGGCGTCCAGACGAAGGGGTCTTTGATCTTGATGAGGAGGTGCGAGTAGGGGACGTGGCCGGCGTCTAGGACTGGTTTGCAGTGGGTGAGGGAGACTACTTTGAGGCGGTCGCATAGGTTGCAGATGAATTGCTGGATGTTGCACATTTTTGATGGCCGGGGTGAAGTTTGTGGGTTTTCTTTCGGCGCTATGTCTTTTGGTTTGAGTTCTTTTGAAACCGGGTGTTGGATGTAGTGAGATATTGAAGGTTAAGGTGGGTAATGGGTGGTGATATCTTTGTCTTCAATCCAGTGGCAGGAACGAAATGGCTTGCGCATTATATATGCTAAAGACTTTGATACCAGCTTTGTGACTATGGTGATATCGGTCGTGAAGCGTCCGGATCATGCCTAACGACTATAGAGACTTCTAGATATGACCGTTGTTATCGGTGACAAGTTGCGAGACTAGAGATTAGTTAACGACAAAGGGGTATGTTGAAGGCTAATGTTTCGATTTAAACTATCTAGGGAAAATGAAAGCTATTAAGATGGACTTCGAGACATGACGTGTAGGATTTCTTGCGACAGTCGGCCTCTTCTTGTTGTCAATGGATTCCAGGCCGTGGCACTTGTACGGGGTTCCCTCTATGTACGTCTCTCATTATTCTTTATTAGAAAAAGTTTAGCGAGCTTTGATTGATCGATTTTCGGTTCGAGTAGAGATTCGATGTCTTTGGAGCACTTCCACAGGCGAAAGTAACTCCCAAATAGCATGAACATCGAGCAAAAATTCCAGTACATCCCGTCTATTCGAATGCAAGTCCACGCCAGTGACAAGTAGGTTCCCTTGACCAATTTCACAAAATGGGCCAATCATCGACTATCCCGGTTGAAAATGTCTACAACTGCAACTTTACCACGCGTACCTCGGAGATGGGCTGCGTTCTGGTTTCCTAATGCGTTCACAGACCCATGCTGTTGGAAGCACAAACATTCTCCACCAGCAGCACCTTGCCACCAACGTGCATAATTGTCTCCCAACCGAGAAAGAGAGGGGCAAACAACTTATCATCTTTCGTTTCTTCATCGGAAAGAGACAGAGGAGGGGGAGAGAAGGAGGGGTGATAAATGGGCACCGCTGCCGCTCTCTCGGGTTCGTTCGTTATTCCCTCCGTCCTTTCATGTTGTTTTCCCCCCTTCGGACTCACTCAAAGAGTTAAGAGAGAGATCTTTCACCAATTTCATACTAAATCAGTCTCAGTCATGTCTACTACCGACCAAGAGCAGCAACCTGCTACCGACGAAGGTCCTGTCATTATTGCTGATGATTTTGTGAGTTGGTCATTTTTGTCGGGGTTCTTGTCGCATTCTAGTTTTATTACTCACCTTCCATGAATTGCAACCATCCTGACAACGTATGATTCCAGAGCGCCGATGACAGCTCTTCGGACCGGGCGACTGTAAGTATCCCCCGTAATGCGACAACGCCACAGACGTTTGATGTCTATACTGAATCTTCGGCTTCTCAGAGCGTTGCATCTTCAAGCACTAGCTTGGCAAGCTCAATCCTCAACCACCGTATCGAGAACGGCAGAACCTACCACCGATACAAAGACGGTCGTGAGTATCCGATTCACCGCATGACCTGGGGGTTACTTCCTTGCGTCGACTTCGTCCGCTAACATGGCATAGAATACAGCTACCCGAACGATGAGAAGGAAGCCGATAGGCTGGGTACGTTGTGACAGAAAAGAAGTCTCGACGTACGCTACTTAACCTAGGTAACTAATGAATCACAGATCTGCAGCACAACGTCTTCCTCCTCACCCTCGACTACAGGCTCGGTCTGGCACCCATCGCCCATCCCGAGGCCAAGGTAGGTCGCGTGCTCGACGTGGGTACCGGCACCGGACTCTGGTGCGTTGAATTCGGTGACGAACATCCTGACGCCGAGGTAAATCCCCGCGCTTCCTCCTTTGATTCAGTCTTTAGCTGCAAATTAGGTCTGCGAGATATGCTAACTTGCCGCTCTTTAGGTTCTTGGTATCGATCTGTCTCCGGCGCAGACTCAATTGTATGAACTATCTTGTACTTTTCTTCTCAAGTAGACGGTGGTCGGTCGTACTCATGTTTTATTATCTAGCGTACCGCCCAACGTCAAGTTCGAGGTTGACGACCTTGAGGAGCCTTGGACATACCACACCAAGTTCGACTACATCCACACTCGCGCAATGACCTCAAGCATCTCCGACTGGAAGAGATTCTTCAAACAATCATACGAGTAAAGCTGCAGCTCAGAGTCTATCCCCTTTAGTTTAAAGCTAACCAAATCTCACCACGACAGCTTCCTCGAACCAGGCGGCTACCTCGAGCTCCAAGAAGGCCACATGCGCCCCGAATGCGATGACGGCACCCTCAAGCCCGACAGCCCCCTCATCGAATGGGTCGACCGTCTCGAGGAGGCCTGCAACATCTTTGGTCGCCCCTTTGTCGACTGCCCCGGCCTCAAGCCCCTCCTCGAAGAAGTCGGCTTCGAGGACGTCGTCATCACCAAGTACAAGTGGCCACTCAACGCGTGGCCCAAGGACCCGCACTACCGCGAGCTGGGAATCTGGACGCTCGAGAATATGCTCGAGGGGCTTGAGGCGTGGAGCATGGCGCCGTTTACGCGGGCGCTCGAGTGGACAAAGGAGGAGGTGAATGTGTTTTTGATTGGGGTTAGGAATGAGCTGAAGAATAAGAATATGCATGGGTATATTCCGGTGTAAGTTTTCCAACTTTTCTTTCTATGTCTGACTTGTTTGGCTTTTTTCGACATTGCTGATATAATCTTGTCAGGTACATCATTCACGCGAGGAAGCCGCTCAAAGAGACTGACGAGAACGAAGAAGCATCTTGAGAGTGATGGGGCGGTCAAGATCTATAGTAGTCTTGAAGGGTGTTTCGGGGCGGGGGGTGGTCAGCTTATAGTAGCTAACTGGGGATAGTCATATTGAATACCGTGATGAGACACGAGCTCCACGTGGCACGTGAGGTAAATCCGCATCCAATATCTCTGATCTAAGACCCAATCACTCGTTCGCCTTTGCCTGCTTGTCAATGTGATGATACGGGAGAATCAGGCGGGAAGTGCAACCTCCTTCTAAATCCCTGCCAGTATCCTCTAGGTATTATGTGGGAAATATTGAGAAGCACAAACCATTAAACCATTCTGTTCTCGGTTCGATGCCAAGCCAACGGAGTAATAGCAATATCTGGACTATGAATGGAGGACTCATACTGGCTGCTCTAAAGCTTGCAATGTGAAACGGCACCTTTACAGCCCCTCGATTAGTGTGAGTGCGTTGAACCGCTTCGGGCTGAGCACCGGTAATACAATGATAATCATGTAGAACGTATGGGGTCAAGTCAATCATGATAATAAGCATCACATGGAAAAAGACAATTAAGTGAACAGAGACTTTGGAGTTCCATTGAATCCAAGAGACTACAACATGTATCTATGAATACATTCCCTAGATGAGAGAAAAAATGCCCAAATTCAAAAAAGCGCGCCAATGCGCACCCGTTACTCCGGTTATCACTGTTTTACCCAAAGCCAAGATTCCGTCGTGCGCTCGTCGTAGATGATCGTCTCAAAATTTACAGCTCCAAACTCGGCGTCTGGCCCTTGACGCGGCCAATCACCTGCTGTGGTGCGTACTTGGGGATAACTTCGTCGTCGTGCAGCATCTCAAACTCCTCGGTGGCGTCACGGCCCATGAAGTTCATGATGGCCTGGGGTCCACCGGGGTGCTCCTCGAGCCAGTTTGAGAGATCCATCACAACACCCTTGACGACGACCCACAGGTCCTCCTTGGTGTTGTGCTTGGCAACCTCCTCCATGGAGAACTCCTTCTCGGGGACAGAGAACTCCTTGGGGTTGTTGGGCTTGGAAGCCTTCTGGCCGTCCGCCTTCTCGGGCGTGGGGCCGGCGGCCGATGTGGTCTGCTGGGCAGGGATACCCTGGCCACCGGAGCCACCACCGTTGTTCCAGTCGATCGTGACGCGACCAGGCTGGGCAGGGTCCAGGTGCAGTGAGATCTGGCCGAGACGGGAAGTGGCACCTCCTGCACCGTTAAGGGCCTGCTGGAAGAGGTAGTTGCTGGCGGTGTCACCGGCAACACGGCCGTAGACGACACAGCCAAGCAGGGAAGAACCACCAAGACGGTTGGCACCGTGAACACCACCAGCAAGCTCACCGCAGGCGAACAAACCGTCGAAGGGCTTCTGCTCGCTGTTCAAGACCTGGGCCTTGTCGTTGATCTCGATACCGCCCATGGTGAAGTGAAGAACAGGCTCCATCAGCGCGACGTGGAAGTCATCGTTGATGTCGACGGGCAAGTTGTGGAAGAACTTCTTGCCCCAAGGGTCCTTCTGCTTGCCATCGGCAATGGCGTTGTATGTGGTGAAGGTCTTTTGGAGGTGGTCGGGGGAGCAGCCAATCTCCTTGGCCAGCTCGGCACCGGTCATCTTCTTCATCAGCCCACGGCCAGAGTAGTGGCGAGTGTGGAAGTCAAGGACCTTGGAGGCCTTGGAGTTGAGGATAAGTCTAATGGGGAACTTGTTCTTGTCCTTCTCCTTCCACATCATGCCAGAGACGTAGTCACGGTGACCAAGCTCGTCGCAGAAACGGTCACCGTCTGCGTTGAGGAGGAGACCACCCTCACCACGAAGGGCCTCGGCGGCCAAGAACTTCCACTTGGAGCCGGGGTCCTTGGGGTCGACCAGGCCGGTAGGGTGAACCTGGACCTTGTCCATGTCAATACCGTTACCGCCGATGGCCATGACCATCTTCTGACCATCACCAGTGGCGTGGGTGCCGTTGGTGGTGGCAAGGCCGAAGGTATCGGGACGGTGCTTCTTGAGAAGGGAGGTCTCGCCAAAGTCGGCAGCGTAACCACCGGTGGCAAGGATGACGGGTCCGTCAACCTTTTGCTCCTCGCCGTTGAACTCGTATGAAACACCAGTGATAGTGTTGCCGTCCTTGTTCAGGCCGGTAACGCGGGCCTTCTTGATGATCTCGACACGCTCGGGCTCGGTCTCGGCGAGCTCCTCGAGTCTCTGCATGAGGGCGTAGGTGATGGCCATACCAGGGAACTTGGCATCGTGACCACGGTGGGTACGGGGCTGGGAGTGACCTCTGTAGGATAGGTTAGAGCCTGAGAAAACTTGTACATTGGGCTTCTGCGATTGACTTACCCTAACCGCGAAACGAGTGTAAGATCCAAGTTGAAGACGTCCTGAAGCCATTCGACGGCAGCAGCGGACTTGTAGGTAAGGACCTTGATGAGGTCGGGGCGGGCCTTGTCACGGGCAGACTTGAGGGTATCATCATAGAACTGCTTGACGCTGTCGGCAATTCCGGTGTCGACCTGTGTCCGCGTCAAGGCACCGTTGATGCCAGAGGTGGCCTTTGTGGAGTTGCCTCCGAAGAAGCCTATGGGATACGAGCGTGAGCTTTGCGACAATCAAAAGTAGCGTGGCAGTATTGAATTTCTTAGACTTACCCTGCTTGTCGAGAACGACAACGTTGCCTCCTGCGAGGTAGATGGTGTGCGCGGCACTCAAGCCGGACACTGGCAGAATGGATTAGCATGTGAGCGGGTGAGACGAGGCCGAGATTGGCCGCGGCAGAGAGAGTGGTAAGACTGAGAAAGGCGGAGTTGGGAGCAGGAAGGGGTTGAGGTAACTTACGACCACCGCCTACGACGATAACTCTAGGTGCCATTTTGATTGATGTGATGGTATTGATGCGCTCCAAAGGACAGGATGGAGAACAAACAAAGAAGATGGGGAAAGAGAAAGTTGGTGGGGGAGGAAGAGAGTTTGGATGGAGAGGTTTAAGAAGAAAACGAGAAGAGGAGCGGTGCCTTTCGTCTTGTTGCTACGCCGAGGGAAGATGGGGACAAAGGCACAAGGACGACGCGGGTCTGGGGCCGAAGGCAGGTGCAGGTGGTAGTGGTATCCGCTCCGCAAGGGACCTGGGGGGTAATACTTCGTACCGTATGGTACGGTACAGTGGTACAGTGGTACATGCCTTACAGAGACGAGTCGTTCTGGTTGCGTGAGAAGGTGCGCGCAGACGGGAGGAGTGGCAGAAAGGTCGCTGACACGGCGATTCGTGAGCCGAGGTCGAAGCGCCGGTGGGAAAGGCAGAAACCAGGGGGGGCAACTTCGCACTGGGGACTTCCATGGCACACGAGTCCACGACTGGGCTTGCCCGCGGTGCTAGTGAGTTTTGGGCCGAGTTTGGGTCAGAGACTCAGAGTTGGGGGTCGGGGAAAGGGACGGTCTGGGGCCCTGGGGGAGGAGAATTGGCATCACTAAACGGGGGAGTCAGATGAACGTACCAGTAAGAATGAGCCTTTTGGTCAAGCGGTGGCAGTGGTCCGAGGAACAATGGGACACCTTTTTTTTCTTCTTAGGTACAGGTGTGGGGAAGCCGAGAGCGACGAGAGAGATGGAATATCAATTGGTCTTCTCTTCCATGTGCAGTTTATTTCCCCAATTGCACATCGTGAGAGAAGTTTCCTCCATATTGTGTCTATTAACTACGAACAGGCAATTGCGTCCGGTCTGCGGAGGGTATTGCAACTGAACTGCTCCTCTAGCATCAAGAGACCCCAGACACTCGTTGGCTTCTCGCAGTAATTCTGGCCGAGACTGGGCCCGCGTTCGCTTTCCTCGGTGGTGGACCGCGACCTGCAAAACTGGGGGAAACTGTGGGGGATGTTCTAAAAGTCTCGAATTCCCCGTCTGGCTACTAAAGGTTCCCCGTCTATTACTGAGGTACCTCTACGCTCCGTTTACCGAACTGACCAACGGAAGAGGGGGCATTACACAGTAGACATGTTGAAGCCGTTTGACCCAAAAACCTCACAAGATGCACTTGAGGCTCTCTCGCGAGAAGTGACGGCAGACCGGTTCACCTGCCACGCCTTAGCTCCAACTGTGTAGGTAAGTGCACTTTCACGAGTCAAATTGTTGGAGTAAGCCGCCGCAGAAAAAGGCTATGAAGAATTTTGTGACAGTTTCAGGACTTTTCGAGCCGTCCATCGTTTGCCTCTGACATGTGAAGGCCGCTCACTTACCACTTCCACTCAAGGTGCATCCCAAGGTCACGGGCTTACCCTCGTACTCGAGCTCATGCAGCTGACTGAACCTCGAACCGCCTGTCTTCCCGTCTGAGAGGCTACCAAAACTAAACGTCTGCCGTCAAATCTCTAACCAGCAATTGGCGTCCCGTCGCCTTCCCGCTCTCCCCACAACCTTGGGTGCGTACCACATGCCTCGTGTCAACAAGGTGAACGGGTAATCGACATTTTTCACGGGCACAAACCCGCCGCCTGCGATGCCCCATGCCATGGGACACGTTCCAAAACCCTTCTCCAGCCCCTTCTGCCCCTCAAGACTGTGCGGCTGCATCGAGGCTGCGGCTGGTCGAGCGCAATTCTCAAGGCGCCGTCGAATCTTCAATCTTCACGAGCGAAGCTACGTGCAAGAGAGGCATAGCCACCACGTACTGTGTAGGACTGTAGGTACCTACCGTAGTCTCACTTGCCCCCCTCCCACCTAATCCCCCACACAAGAGGCACAGGTCAGATGATTGACCGGTCCGGAACTTTTAGCACCTGACCGAGGATCTACTCGCATTGCCGTCCCCTCTTTTACCTAGCCGCTGCTGGGCGACCACTTTCGGCCTGCATTCCAGTCCAGCTTGTTCCTCCGCACTCGTACGAATATAGTCGAATGCACAGTAATACAGTACAAATCCCCTTCCTCTCACGGGCCATTTCCGGCTCCAAGGACTTCTTTTTTGGAGTCATGCTTGGGGGCTGGTGCTGGGCTGACTGGGCTGGTCTGGGGAACCCAGGCCGTACATCCTTTTTCGCATGTGAAAGGGGGCATTCTTTGGGGAAAAGCGGCAGGACGGAGCAAAAGCCTAGATGTGTCAGGTGCTCAAACTTCTTTGACCATTAAAAACCCCCATACAGAAACTTGCCACCTATCGTGTCGACTTGGTTTCCAATCCAACCTCTCATGATTCATGAGAAGCTTTCTTGATCACTGAGGATATCAAAAACTAAACTATTGGTACAATTGGTAGTGGTGGCCATGCATCGTTTTTTTGTCGCTGATTGCTGAGGCATAGGATTCTCCCAGCCAGCCTTTCTCATTCAAATGCAGCAATAATTCCCGATTGCCCCGACTGCCGTTTCGCACATCCTCACCTCAACTCACCTGCGCCAGAGGGAAACCCGCGGATTGAGAAACGTGTGGGGAACGACTGCCCGTCTCCGCAATCGCTCCCCTTTCTGTGAGACAAATAGGCCCCAGAGCCCCGGAGGAAACAGTAGAGAATACCTAGGGGTAATGGGCTGCCGTTTTCGGTGTATCTCGGCGAGTGCGCTCATCCGTCGGGAATGCAGGAACGAAAGACAGAACTCGCTTCGGCATCGTGAAGGCATCTTCGGAAAGGAAGCGTTTTGCGACTTGCCTCGTTAATCGAGCATCACGTGGTGTGAAGCGGTTGCACATTTGCTGTAGGTTTGGTATGCCTTACAGCAAGCAAGGTACCTTACCACAATCGAGTCGCAGGTGTTCTTGCTGACGGAGAGCACCGCGCTGCGCAGCATCGGAGCATGGGTGATGTCATCCTATCATGCAGCCAATCGTCGCCCTGAGATTTCCAAAAATCTGGTCCCGTGGGGAAAATCCAAGGCCGCGAAGCCGCATGCGACGTGAAAGTGACGCGCGCCAGCAGTGTAGTAGTTTCCAAGGCAAGTGCGACTGCATTGCTGCATTCCTGAACAGCGCCAACGGGAATCTTGAGTCAATACACAAATTCCCCAATCCCAAAGAACAAGAAGCATAATGAGACGGCCCACCGCCATAGTACTTCTCTTGACCTGCACCGTAGTAACGGCCCAGCTCAGATCCCTCCCCGTCGAACGCTCCGGCCTCAACGGATACGCACCCCGCTTCTTCCGCCAGAAACCCATCGTAGAATCCGTAGACCCCGCCCCCGGTCCAGCCATGCCACCACCGCCGCCCTCAGATCCCCCCTCCTCTTCCGGCCCGGGCCAAGACGGAGGAGGAGGCGTGAGGCTCTCCGACGTAATGGGCCGCGACCGGAGCATCAACGTCTTCGCCGGCTTCACGCGCGACATCGAATCCGCCTCGCGCCGCCTCGATGACCAAGGGCGCAATACCACCGTGCTGGCACCCCTCAACTCGGCCGTGGAGAGGCTGCCGCGGAAACCGTGGGAGGATCCCCGCGACTACCAGCAGCTCGGCGCCGACGCCTACGAGGGTGACGACGGCAGGGATAAGGCGCAGAGGAACATTCAGCGGTTCGTTGAGGCGCACATGGTTGGTGTGAGTCCGTGGCCCGAGAAGACGAAGGCCAAGACGATTGGCGATGATAGGGATGTGTGGTGGGAGACTAAGGATGGTGCCAAATTTGTAAGTCGATGCCATGCTGTCCTTTTCTCTTCTTTTCTTATTTGTGATCAATTTATGTCGACACTGGGAAACTGACAAATGGAGTAGATTCAGCCTGGCAATATTGAGGTTGTAAGCGTAGCGAGTACTGTTGCCAATGGCGAAGTGGTATGTGAACCCAATGCTTTCTTTAACAGCCCGTATGGTTTACCTTGTCGGACTGTGACTGACCATTGCAAATAGTGGATTATCAAGGAGGTACGGAACTATGCCTAGGGAGACCTCCCTATGAGCCATGAGCGAGGGCCTGCTGGAACTGCCGCCTCCATACCCTCTATAGGATACAAATTTGTTTGTTATCATCACCAAGGCCCGTGGTGTGGCGGGGAATGTCAGCTCGTTCTGAATTGCCTCGCTCCCACGGGTCACGGGTTCGAGTCCCGTTTTCTACTTGTAAAAATCCTTGCATAGTTACACCTGAGGCTGGTAAGAGTCTCCTCGGATCTTTCGTAGGCTCCCTATAGGGAGCTGAGCTTTTGCTTTTTGCTTTTGAGTGATGAATTGGCAATTGAAGCGTGGATGAGTAGTAGATGGATGATGAACGAAGAATACTTGGTAAACGAATACCCAAACGGCAAAGCGGAATACAAGACGTATAATATTGCTCTCTTCTCCAAGGCACCTACCCAAGGCACACAGTGAAGACAGTCAATCGGAATCGATTAGAACTCATGAATTGCAGAAGGGAAGATCACGTATTGAAATATAACAGAAACTCCTTAAGGGAGCTAGATTGCAGAATCAGTGACTGTGCGAACCCGGCTCAACACCTTTCTGCCTGTCTATAGGGTGACCCGAAAACCTAGAGCTCGAGGTTTTCGTATCAGTCAACCGATCTAGGTGAAGCATCATCTCGCTTTATTCAATGAGAATGAACTAATAACGTAGCCAAGAAACTTCCTTACCCAAGCTTGCAACAGAGAAACAGCCCGACCAGGCTATAAGTGATCGCAAAGGCGCAATAGGAACCCTCACATTTTCGAGTTTGAAGCTGTAACAATAAGCTGTCGGGTGCGACATCAGATGAAGAAAGGCTGCTTTCCCCATTTGGATACAAAAAGCGGACCTTTGAGATAAGGTTGTTATCTTCACGTGATACGCGGAAGAAGCCGCACCTGGGGGCTTCGTTCCAATCAGCCGCGAAGGGGTTTGAGCGGCAGCTTCCAAGCTTGGAGACCACTACGAATTTTCCCTACGTGACGTCCTCGTAGATCTACGATACTCTAATCTGAGATAAGACGTTGGATCCCCATGTAGACATCATACCATTGGTAGCATCAGTCTGTAAGTGTCTTCAATTCCGACACGATCCTCGGTCGCAGAGGACTGGCGGGCGACGCAAAGCTTGCGCGGTTGCATAGTCCAGCCACCCTCCTCAGACTCTTCAGGCGCAACTGAGGACAGCCCCTCTCTACCCTACCTCCTCTCTATGCTATATGCCAACGCGTCGCTAACGTTCGGAGTGGAAGAGGACGATCGATCTCAGGATGATGAGCGGGAAACCCGCTGACGAGGTGGACGCCTACGAGCGCGAGGCCGAAAATCGTCGCCGCCTCCAAGAAGCCGAAGAAATGGAACGACGCGAACAAGAACAAGCCGAGAGACGTCGCCGAGATGGCTACCCCCCCGGCCCTCCCCATCACAGCAATGCTGGCTCTATCCCCATACATCAGCCCGTCGCATCTCGCGCGATGGGCGCAATCCACAGCCCCGGCGGCCTGCTCGCAAACCACGGCTCAGGCTCATCCGGGCCTCCTATGCCTCTCGGAGCCCCCTCAGGGCCTGGCGCCAACTTTGGCGGCCCCCTTCAACCCGACAACAGTAGACCTCCGCCGCACGGGGGCCCGAACAATCCCAATACTCAGCATCAGATGTTCGCGCCGATCCCGCACACGACCGTCCCCCCCAGTAACTCCCTAGGCGCTGCCAGCGGTGGTCCACCTGTTTTCGGGGGGCCGCTACAGCAGCGCGAGGGCCAACCTCCGATGCAACAAGGGCCTCCTTTCGGTGGCAGTGGTGGAAATACTGGAGGCGCCGCCCCCGGTGCTGCTGGCGGTCAAAGTCAAGGGCCGCCAGGTCAACAAGGCCAAGGCGGAATTGCCCAAGGCCAACAACCCATCTTGAACGTAAGTTGAAATAAGTCATTTGTAATTTTGTCAGATGAAGAAGGAGGCAGCCGCAAACCCTTTGCCGATGCTCTTGCCTGTGGCTGGACGCATCCAAAGTGGAAACCGATGTGGGCTGGTGCGCCGATACGGCGTATGTTGCCCAGGCAGGATGCAGTGCCGCCCCGCGTGCATATTCCGTCCTTCCATCTCGCTACATCCATTTGCGCATCGCCTTGTCTTCATCATCTTCCCATCTACCCAATTCCCCCCCCCCCTAGAACCATGCACATCAAATCCTCCTCTCTGTAGCCTGCAAACCAAATGCGACCACGGTCATGGATACGCCCATCATGGTCAAAGTAAAGCTTGGTTTTGGGTTAATGTTTTGTTTGTCATTGGCCAGAGCTAATTATGAATGGTAGGATGCCTTGACGTATCTTGACCAGGTCAAGGTACAGTTCCACGACCAGCCAGACGTGTACAATCGGTTCCTCGACATTATGAAAGACTTCAAAAGTCAGGCGTATGTGATTGATCCGTTGTTCAGGTGACACAACTGACCAAAGCAGCATTGACACTCCCGGGGTCATCAATCGCGTCTCGGAGCTATTCGCTGGTCATCCGAACCTGATCCAGGGCTTCAATACCTTCTTACCCCCAGGATACCGGATTGAATGCGGCGCTGGCAACGACCCTAACACCATCAGGGTCACCACCCCAATGGGCACAACTGTTCAGTCCATTGCCGGCCGAGGGACGCAGGTCGAAGGCCACCCACACCCTAACGGTGCTTCCCAGCCGCTCTTTCCTCAGCGCGGAAATAATTGGCAACAGCAGCAGCAACAGCAGCCTCAGCAGCAGCAACAACAGCAACCGCCCCCGCCCCAGCAACCACAGCACAGCATCGAGAGTCCCGAAGCGAACTTTAGTGCGCCTGCGTTTATGAACCAGGGTCACGTCGCGCCTTTCGAGGGTCCTGGTGGAAATCAACAGCGTGGCCCTCCGGCGCAAGGCGCTGCCCACGCGAACAACGCGCAGCAGCCTCCTCGCAATGCGCAGACCCCTACTCCGGTAACGGGACCCGCAAATCTGAACGGCGCGACCAACCAGCAACAACAACAGGCAAACCTGGAGCGCCGTGGGCCGGTAGAGTTCAACCATGCCATCAGCTACGTGAACAAAATCAAGGTCAGTCTAACTGGAGGTTTTTTTTTCTTGCTATCCATATCCCGCTTCAGTCTGAGGCCTCGCGCACTAACCACGCCGCAGAATCGCTTTCAGGATAAGCCTGAGATTTACAAACAATTCCTTGAAATTCTCCAGACTTATCAGCGCGAACAAAAACCGATCCAGGACGTGTACGCCCAAGTCACGACTTTGTTCCACACTGCACCTGACCTACTCGAAGATTTCAAGCAGTTCTTGCCCGAGTCAGCCGGACAAGGAGGAAAGGGAACACCCGGACGACCTGGCGATGAGCTTCCGCCCGGCCCTGGTCCTAACCAAACACCTCAGCCGACTATGAGCGGCCAGAAGATGCCTCCCTTGGGAAGCTTTGCTCCTCCAAGTGCCTCCAAAGAGAACAACAAGAAGCGACCTAGAACTGACAAGCAGACACCCGTTCCTGCACCGCCCATTGTGGAGGCTGCTGTCTCGGCCAACCGAGCTGTTACCGGCGCTGCTCCTCCTGCCGCCGTCAACAACAAGCGAACCAAGATGTCTCATAATAAGGCGCTGGCTTCTGATGCCCCCGCGGTCGAGCCGACACTGACGCCGATATTGCCAGAGCCTTTGGGACCTCCCACGTCGACCACCTCGAACTCTGACGAGATCGCCTTCTTCGAGAAGGTCAAGAAGTACCTGAGTAATAAGACGTCATTCAACGAGTTCCTCAAAGTCTGCAACTTGTTCAGTCAATCCATCATCGACCGCAACACAGTGTTTCACAAGGGCAGCGTCTTCTTTGCCGCAAATCCTGAGCTTTTGGGTTTCTGGAAGGCGTTCCTCAAGTACGAGCCGCATGACGAAATCGTCGATAACAGACCCGCGCCTCCTAGCGGCAAAGTGTCATTGAGCAACTGCCGAGGCTATGGGCCTAGTTATCGTCTTCTTCCCAAGAGGGTATGTCAGCCACACTTGTGTCTTATTTGCGCTCGCTAACCATCAATCAGGAGCGTCTCAAGCCTTGCAGCGGCCGTGATGAACTCTGCAATTCCGTGTTGAACGACGACTGGGCGTCGCACCCAACCTGGGCCTCCGAAGATTCTGGATTTGTCGCTCATCGTAAGAACGGCTTCGAAGAGGGGTTGCATCGCATCGAGGAAGAACGCCACGACTACGACTTCAATATCGAGGCAAACCTCAAGTGCATCCAGCTCCTGGAGCCTGTCGCTCAGCAAATCAGCGTCATGTCGCCTGCGGAGAGAGAGCACTTCCAGATGCCGCAGGCCTTGGCTGGACACAGTACCTCGGTCTTCAAGCGTGTTTGCAAAAAGATTTATGGTGAAAAGGGTCCCGAGGTCGTCAACGACTTGTTCAGCAACCCGCTGAATGTAGTTCCGATTGTGTTGACCAGAATGAAGCAAAAGGATGAGGAATGGCGCTTCTCGCAGCGTGAATGGGAGAAGGTGTGGCATGCCCAAGTTGAGCACATGCACCTCAAGAGTCTCGACCATATGGGCATTCTCGTCAAGCAGACCGACAAGAGGAACCTCTCAGCTAAACACCTTGTCGACGTCATCAAGACGAAGGCTGAGGAGCAGAGGCGCCAACGCAGCTTGAAGGGCAAAGCCCCGCGTCATCAGTTGGTTTGGGATTTCAACGACAAAAAGGTTGTCGTTGAGCTGCTTCGTCTGATGATGCTCTACACTGTCAGCAGTGGTCAGCATAGCGTGCCAGAGAAGGAGCGCATTGCCGACTTCTTCGAGACATTCATCCCTGCATTCTTCGATATTCCCGAGGAAGAATTGGAGGGTCGTCTGCCGAGGCTGCAAGATGTATCGGAAGAGGATGAGACTGAAGAGGCCATCCCTACCGAACTGACCAACGGTCGCAGCCGCCGTGCCGGTAGAAGGGGTGATTTACTCCGTGGCGTGCTCGATCCTGGCCGCAACGGCTCTAAGCCGCGTGCGCAAAAGGAGGGAAGCGCGGCGTCTGGCAGCAAAGAGACGACACCCGAAGTTGGCTCAGCGAACGAGGAAGAAATGCCCGATGCTCCCGAGGATGGCACTGGCCCCGACGTGTCTAATGACCGCTGGATGCCGATTGTCCCGCAGCCCATAGTCACGACTGGGGACGATGCTCTCCTCACCGCTGATGGCGAACTGAAGGCTGATGGCTTCTTCTCGCGGCCGTGGCACAACTTCTTCTGCAACCAAACCATCTTCGTCTTCTTCAACGTGTTCCAGACGATTTACACCCGTCTCAGAGATGTTAAGGAGAGCAAGGAGAGCGTCGTCGAAGAGGTTAATCGCGTCAACCGACCTCGTCCTGCCAAGGATATTGGCTTGGCCGACAACACCCTCAACTATTTCGGCCCTCATGACGACCCTGAGAGCTTCTGGCCGAAGACCCTTGAGCTTGTTGAGGAATACATCACTGGCGATATAGACGAGGTCCGGTACCAGGATGTTCTACGCCACTACTACCTTAAGAGCGGTTGGAAGCTGTACACCATCCAGGATCTCCTCAAGACTCTGTGCCGTCTTGCTCTCACCTGCAGCAGCACTGACGCGAAGGAGAAGACGCCGGACCTCATTCAGCAGTACCTCCACAGCCGGGAGAAGGAGGAGACAAACTACCAGTCAGAGATTGCTGCCCGCAAATACGCAGAGAAGTGCGTCAAGGACGGCGAAATGTTTGTCATCTGTTGGGTAAGTTTCACTAGACATCAATGCCTTTGCCCTGTTCCTAACATATTTTACAGTTCCCGCTCAAATCCGAAGCCTCGGTCCGTTGGCTACAGCGTGAAGACACCACCTTCTACATGGATGAGATGAAGGCCAAAGATCGCTGGCAATACTACATCTCGTCCTTCATCCAAGTCGAGCCGACAGAAGGCGTGCCACGGCACAAGCTCCAAAAGACAGTGTTGGCCCGCAATCTTCCTTCTAGTGACGAAAAGTTCGAAGACAGCCACATTCCTAAGCCTATCTCGTTCGATGAAGACCTCTCCATTAGTATTTGTCTGAACTCGAGCAAGATGGTGTGGAAGGCTGGTACATCTGAGTACTTTGTCTACGACAACGTTCCCAAGGACAAGGAAGGCCAAGAGCGACACCTCGAGAGGCTCAAGAACGCGAGCAACAAGCGTGACACGAAGCTTCGCGAGAAGTTTGTCTTCAACAGCCCCTGGATGAAGGGCATGAGCCAGTCCGACGTCCAAAAGTCCAATGAGGGATGGTCAAAGTGGCTCAAAGATGGCATCGCACCCACCTCGGACGCAGGGGACGCCATGGACACCGCAGAGTAGTGAAGGGGTGATCCAGCGGAACCGGCGTTTTTGGCGGCGCGGACAATGAAGACAGCAACATGTGTGAGATCGGAGACAAGATGGGCAAAGGCTGAAAGTTCACAATTACGAAGATACCAGGCGGCATAGCGGTGCAGAGCGGCATGGCATGCCATGTTACCCCAACTTTACATGGATTTGGTCTTCTCTTGATGCCCTGACCGCGATCGTAGAATCGTTGGGACGGGTTGGCATGGGAACGGCGTGGGAAAGGTTCGGCGTTAGATGGCTTCATTTTTTTCTTTATTTTTCGACCTGATTGCAGAAACAGTAGAGTGGAGAGGATTGGCAGAGGTTCCATCTCTTTTTCGCGGATACTCATCATGAGAGAGGGTAAGATGCGCCTCTTTTTGCGACTCATCTCTTTTCAGTCTTCTCTTTCCTGCGAATGTACAATAATTGTAGTTGCGCAAAATAAAAAGGTCTTGCAAGCAAAGTTTGGACAAATTTTGTACCTGTTTGTCACTTCAAAAGTCCTGTGTACATGGCATCGGGCGCGCGAAATAAGTCCCACACCCACGGGGCCGATGTCGCCGCGTCGAAGCTTCGGCAACCGCGTTAAGTATGCACGAAGCCGCAAAAGTCTCTTCTTCACATCGTAAAAAGTAGGTATGGCAGAAAATGGGGAATCGACACAGCCACAGTTCCAGTTCTCTTCTGCGGTAGACTCTTTGTAAGGAGGGGCCGAAGATGTAACGTGAGTGGATCTTATCAGATCATCTAATCAGTCAAATCTCCCAGGATCTATCCGAGAACGGTGCATGAGGAAGTGCAGAAAACGCAAGAAAAAGACGCAAATCACGGCAGCCGAGTGGGAACTTGTGGTCTTTGTCTCTAGGCAGGGTGTGGTAAGGAAGAAGTTTCTGCGGTCGTCGGATTCGTGATATTAGGTAAAAAGATCTGCAATGGCCGCCCATTGCGCTATATCTAAAACTTGGTATACTTTTGTCTTTTTTTGTCCTTTTGAGGTTTTTTTTTTCTCCTTCAGTAGTCTTGCAGCCCGCCCATCGGCTCATGTACCATGACGCGAGACCAAAAAAAAAAGGTGATGTGCGTCAAGTCTTCTGCAGTCTGCACAACCACCGGCGTCACATGCGGCAAAACCGCTGACTCTGCGCGTGTGTACGTGGGCGCCTGACGGGGCCACGGCCCCACGTCCTGCCAGTTACTTGATTTGGACCGTACAAACTCGGAGCTCCGAGATTTCACTTTTGGGGAGAGGGAATCTTGGAATTTTGCTGTAATCGAGTGTCCGTCTATTGCAGGCTCTCAATGACAATGGCAGAGGCACCACCGCCACCGTTGCAGATACCGGCAACACCAATCTTGGCCTTCTTCTCGCGAAGGACGGTCGAAAGGGTGGTGACGATGCGAGCGCCGGAGCAGCCGAGGGGGTGTCCGATGGCGACGGAGCCACCGAAGACGTTGACCGTCTCGGGGTCGAGGTTCAGGAGCTTAATGTTGGCGAGGGCGACGACGGAGAACGCCTCGTTGATCTCGTAGAAGTCGACATCCTTCTCAGTAAGGCCGGCATGCTTGATGGCCTTGGGGATGGCCAGCGCGGGGGCAATGGTAAAGCGCTCGGGCTCGCGAGCGGCGTCGGCCCAGCCGCGGATCTTTGCGATGGGGGTGACGCCGAGTTCCTTGACCTTGGCCTCGGACATGAGAACGACAGCGGCAGCGCCGTCGTTGAGGGGAGCGGCGTTGGGGGCGGTGACAGTGCCGCCGTTGGGGATGAAAGCCGGGCGCATGGCCTTGAGCTTGTCAATGTTGAGGTTCTTGACCTCATCGTCACGGTCGACCTTGATAGCGGGCTTGCCACGGCCACCGGAGACCTCGACGGGGGCGATCTCCTTGGAAAAGACACCGGCCTCGGTGGCAGCCTGGGCCTTCTGGTAGGTCTTGATGGCGTACTCATCCTGCTGCTCACGGGTGAACTCGTGCTCCTTGGCGCAAAGCTCGGCCGACATGCCCATGTGCTCCTTCTTGCCGTAGGCGTCGGTGAGACCGTCCTTGAGGACACCGTCCACGAGGGTCTGGTCGCCGTACTTGGCGCCATTGCGTAGGACGGGGAGGTAGTGAGGAGTGTTGGACATGGACTCGGTGCCACCGGCGACAACGATGTCGGCGCTACCGGTGAGGATAGTCTGGGCACCGAGGATGATGGCCTTCATTCCCGAGGCGCAGACCTTGTTGACGGTCGTGGCGGCGACGCCCTGCGAGAGGCCAGCTCCGAGAGCGCATTGGCGGGCGGGGGCCTGACCGAGGCTGGTTTTCGGTCAGAATGCGTAAACATTGCAGGGGTAATTATAATTCTGCATATATGCGTGCGACGTACTTGGCGGACAAGACATTGCCGTAGAAGACTTCCTCGACATCCTCGGGCTTGATCTGGGGAACTCGCTCGACAGCAGCTGTGGAGGGGTAAATGTTAGCTTGCCCCGCGCTTCGGACCGTTGATAAGACATTTACATACCCTTGATGGCGTGAGCTCCCAATTGCGTGGCGCTCAGGCTAGACAAAGAACTGAGAGAAGACGGGACGTTAGCTTCTTGATCAAGCGGTCAAGATAATATTCGTCGAGTGAGCTTCTTCGTACCCCAAGAAAGAACCAACGGGGGTTCTGGCAGCAGAGACGATGTAGACGGGAGGAAGGTTGGCCATTTTGAAGGTGGATATGTTGGACGTTTGGGTTTGAATAGTAGAAGGAGAGTTTCTTCAAGGATGAGCCGGGAACCGTTCCTACTTAACTGTGAAGAGAGAAGGAAGTAAACAGTTTTTTGTTGGGCAAGTGTCACTAATCAGAAAGAGCTGCTTCTTACCCCCCCTCGCCGCCTTTTTGGATACTTGGTGGGGTTGCTCCGACCCTGCACCGCTCCGGTGGCTCTGTCCACAGCTAGGACCTTGTGGCGCAGTAGCTCTCTGTCGGAGGTCCCCTGTTCAAAAGCTCCACTGTACCTGCTTCCCTAGCGTTGGCCGTGCGACCAATTGACATAGCTTCAGCCACACGCTCATTTCAGCCACAATATAGCCTTGCCAGAAACTTTGCGCCGCCGTCATGCTGGGAACGCGGCTGCGCGTGGACTAGAATTTCAGCAGGCTTCTAGCAACCCACGACAACAAGTTCATCTCCTGCACCGCTAGACGCCAAGATGGATGATCTTTACGACGAGTAAGTAATTAAAATCACTATTTGGCTGGAAATGTAGTCGGGCTCACATTATTATCATAGGTTCGGTAACTTCATCGGCGAAGATGTCGGCTCTGAAGAGGCGTCTGAACGAGGGGCGGAGGGCGACTACGTCTATGGCGATGATGCTAGCGAGGCGCCCGCACCAACTGGCCAAGAATTGATGGAAATTGATGGCATGTATAGCTTGCTCTTGTGCCGATGGAAGTCAACTAACCTAGGGGAATAGATGACGGCCCATCAAATGCGATCATCCTGCACGAGGACAAACAATACTACCCGACGGCACAACAAGTATACGGAGATGAAGTCGAAGTCCTTGTGCGAGAGGAAGACGAGCAGTTGCTCTCGCAGCCAATCATAGCGCCCGTCGAGCAGAAGAAGTTCAACATCGAAGAGGCGGACCTACCACCTGTATTCTTCGAGCGCAGCTTCATGACAGACCTCATGAACTTCCCCGATCAAATACGGAACGTTGCATTGGCAGGACACCTTCACCACGGAAAGACGGCGTTTATGGATATGCTGGTGTTGGAGACCCACGATATCACGGACAGGCTCGAGCGCCGGGTCGGCAAGAAGAGAGACGAGCAGCTCAGATACACCGACGTCCACGTTGTGGAGCGGGAAAGAGGCGTCTCGGTCAAGGCTTCGCCCATGAGCTTGGTTCTCCCGAGTTCTAAAGGGAAATCTCATCTGGTCAACATTTTGGATACCCCCGGCCACGTCAACTTTGTTGATGAGGTCGCAGCCAGTCTGAGATTAGCCGATGGAGTCTGCTTAGTTGTTGATGTCGTGGAGGGCGTTCAGGTCAACACGGAGCAGATCATTAAGCATGCTGTTCTGGAGGATATCCCGTTGACGCTCATTGTCAACAAGATGGACCGCCTCATCTTGGAGCTAAAGCTTCCACCCAAGGATGCCTACTTCAAGCTCAAGCATGTCATCGAGGAGGTCAACACGGTGATTGAAAACACCATCCCGGGCAAGGGCGAGGAAAGACGGATAAGCCCCGAGAAGGGCAATGTTCTTTTTGCCTGCACGGACATGGGGTGGTGCTTCACTCTGCAGTCATTCGCAAAGATGTACGCAGACACGTACGGCGGCATCAACACCGAGGATTTCGCAAAGAGATTATGGGGCGATATCTACTTCAACCCCGAGAAGCGAAACTTTACCCGCAAGCCACTAGAGACACGATCGAGCCGATCCTTTGTCAACTTCGTTCTGGAGCCCATCTACAAGATCTTTACGCACACAATCAGCGACAGCCCCGAGGAGTTGAAGGTTGTCTTGGGCAGCCTCGGCATCACCTTGAAGCCCTCTCAGTACAAGGCTGACGCTAAGGTGCTGTTGAAACTGGTCTGCGAGCAGTTCTTTGGTCCTTCGACAGGATTCGTCGACATGATCGTGGGACACATTCCTTCACCTGACCAGTCTGCGGAAAAGTACTTGGAAAAGTATTACACTGGCCCTCTGGATACGAAGTTGGCTCAGTCCATGAAGGTTTGCAACCAAGACGGTCCGCTGGTGATTCACGTAACAAAACTTTTCAGCACCGCAGACGCCAAGAGTTTTTACTCATTTGGTCGCGTACTAAGTGGCACAGCTCATCCTGGCTCGCAAGTCCGAGTTCTTGGAGAGGGATACTCGATAGATGACGACGAAGACATGGCTATGGCAACGATTTCCGACGTCTTCATCGCAGAGTCGAGGTACAACATTCCGACGGACGGCGTGCCGGCGGGTAATTTCGTGCTGCTCGGTGGAGTTGACAACTCCATCGTCAAAACGGCGACACTCATCCCGCCGAAGCTTGAAGATGATGAAGATCCTTACATATTCAAGCCTGTCACACATTTCACGGAGTCTGTACTCAAGGTGGCTGTCGAGCCCATCAACCCGTCAGAATTACCCAAGATGCTTGACGGTCTGCGGAAAATTCAAAAGAGCTACCCGCTCATTACTACGAAAGTCGAGGAATCGGGAGAGCACATCGTCTTGGGCACCGGCGAATTGTACATGGACTGTGTGCTCCATGATCTTAGACGTCTCTACGCCGATATGGAGATCAAGATTTCGGATCCTGTAACTCGCTTCTGCGAGACGGTCGTTGAGCAGTCAGCGACCAAGTGCTACGCCATCACGCCGAACAAGAAGAACAAGATCACAATGGTTGCCGAGCAGCTGGACAAGGGCATCTCGGAAGATATTGAGTCAGGCAAGGTCAAGATCAAGGACCCTATTCGCAAGACAGCCAAGTACTTCGAAGACACGTATGGATGGGACAAGCTGGCAGCGAGAAGCATCTGGGCATTCGGTCCCGATGAGATGGGGCCCAACATTCTACAGGACGACACGTTGCCCTCAGAGGTAATGTATCCCTCCACCTTCAGAAAACCAGGCAATGGACTAACAGAACTCCAGGTCGACAAGAAGCTCTTGACAACGGTCAAGGAGACCATCCGCCAAGGCTTCAGCTGGGCGACTAGAGAAGGGCCCCTGTGCGAAGAACGTGAGTCCTTATTTCCCTTACCCCTTGTTAGCATCCGCCTCCTGTCTATTGTCTTGTCCTTGGAACCTTCCTGGTATCCTGCCATTGGTCCCCAAGCAGGCGGGACTAGCTCCCGGGAGGGTCCTACACACATGGGACCGGGGTTGGGGTTGGGTTTTGGGCATGGCTTGCATTCACAGCGAGACTATGGTCCCCTCATCTTACCCCAACCTGTCAAAACAAAACCTGCTTCTGCGCACGAGACCTCATTCAACAACCATGCCTTTTAGGAGGGGGCTGTGGTCGACCGGGGATGGGGGCACGGCCCTTAGCAGATATCTAGTCCCCACATCAGGCCATTCCCCAGCCTTTGCTCTCTCACCGGTAACCAACCGCTAACGATACCTGCTCGCTACAGCCATTCGAAATACAAAGTTCAGGATCACGGATGTGTCGTTGGCGTCGGAAGCTATCTTCCGGGGAGGCGGTCAGATCATCCCCACTTCTAGGCGGGCCTGCTACTCCTCGTTCCTGATGGCCTCCCCTCGACTGATGGAGCCTCTATACTCCGTCTCTGTGACTGGCCCTGAGGACTCCGCAACAGAGGTCTATACAACATTGGCTAGGCGCCGTGGTCACGTCCTTCAGGATGGACCTGTGGCCGGCACGCCGCTCTACCGCGTCAACGGTCTGATTCCTGTCATCGACTCCTTTGGCTTCGAAACGGACCTGCGCATCAAGACCAAGGGTATGGCCATGGTCAGCTTGACGTTTGACAGTTGGAGCATTGTGCCAGGTGATCCTCTCGACAAGGAGGTCATTCTGCGGCCGCTGCAGCCGGCGAGCGCACAAGCCACGGCCAGAGACTTTGTGCTGAAGACGAGAAGGAGAAAGGGTCTCAGCGAGGACGTAAGCGTGGCCACCTTCCTGGAGCCTGAGTTCTATCAAAGCCTCATGGAGAGTGGCGCTCTTGGCGACTAAGGAGCTATTCAGTAGTGTGTGGTGGGAGAGCAGCAGCATGCAGGAATGTAACAAGGTCAGCGGTTCTAACGATGCGGCTGTTGAGACAGTACGGCCAGGCGCTTGCGTGTGGACCGGTGGTCATGCAAGTCGCCAAACAAGGGCTTAAGAGAATGGAGAGCGAATGGGCTCACATGTGATGAGGCAGCGAGGTTTGCGTGGGCATCTGCGAATAGATGGGCCGGCCATGAGACAACCTGGACTTGGGCCGTCGTGTATACCAAGAACTACTGAGGAAAAACGGGGAAATGAGCGTCTTTTCGCTTTTCTATCTTAAAAAAGATGGTGTCTGGTTTCGTAGACTGTATTGTTCCCCGCTCCAGTGCCCATCCTTGAAGGCGCGGGTCTAGACCAGCCAGGCGAAGAAGGGCGTAATGGTGCGTGCAGAGGGGGGGCGTGTTTCGATTCCCCCGATCTGTGTACTCTGTATCCTTTCTTCGGGAGAGGGGGAGAGGGATGGAGTTGACGGGATCTCGCCTCGAGTTCGGGCTCTTGCCATCCTGGAAGTGCTCTACCTTCGGGGATCTTGCGGGCACCGGTGGCCGAAGACGAGGGCTCGGATCGGCGTCCGGCGCCGGACGAGCCCGCATTGGAAGAATGTGTGTGCGGCTTTGCCGTGTCCATCTATCTACCTGCTGTATCTCATGTTGAGGCACTCGCTCATGCCCGGGTACTCATAATAGCATTCCCCAACACCAAATTGAAATTTTATATGTAAATGATAGATGTTACGAAGGAAGGTTTCTAATGTTCAGCGGGCATGCATGTATGTAGTCAGTCAGTCAGTGGTTTCTGAGTCATGCATGCAGGTTCTCCAAAGTTCGTTCTATCGAGTGAGTTTACCAACCCCACGCGTTTGAGCAAGACTCCCATCGACCCCGGATGATCCAAAAAGCGGCAGTGATGATGCTCTCCACCTAGACGAACGGATTTCGCAAAAGTGCAAAAGGGAAATTGCCCAGAGGCGGATTCGAACCGCCGTCAACACGGATCGCTGTATAGAAGAACCACAACGTATCATCCTAACCAACTAGACGATCTGGGCCAATTTTCGGGACGCGGAGAAACCGGGTCCTTGCTGGCGATCCCGGGCCCAGAGGGTACCATCTAGCGAGTCCGCAAAGTGGGAAAGTTCTCGCAATCGGATTTCGAATTACGACTGAAAGATTTCCAGAAGGCAGATTGCAGATGGATAGCTATCGGGTATCCAATGGATTGCTTTTGACTTGAGCAATGAGTATTTCGGTTACATATATGATTTTTCGATGTTGCGTTGAAGACTTCATCTTTGATTCATTTTTAATTTGCTTTTGTCAACTTATGTTCTCTAATTCAACGCAAATGACGAAATAGACTTGGGGGTAGTCGCACAGGCTTACAATACCTGGTCCAGTTGAGGACCTAGTCTTCTCACTTCAAGACTAGCAACCTGGGGGATGCCCTCTTGGCGCCCTCGTTGCCTGGCAAATGGTGAGTTTTCGATGACTCTGCGTTGATGTTTGTCTTGGATCGAGGTCGTGTGAGGGATACTGTAATGACACGATCTCTAATTTACAGAATCTCGGGGTATTGAGTCCATGCCGAGAGACTTTCTTGGCACAGAATCGAATCCATGAAGCTTGCAGATATTGCAAAGCCACGACGAGCATACGACCATGTTACACTCGTAATTAAGAGGCTATGTATAGCCTGTGCCCTTTGGATTTGACTTCGCTCGAGACAGATCCAAGAACACGAAATACAGTTTCATTCTGCCCATGACGATCGTTCGGTACCAGCTCTTGTATGTGGGATGAATATCCATGGGCTTGGCTTTGAGCAGACTGCAATCATGAATCAGCGTGGTAGACCCTTTCACCCTGATAGATAGTCTTGACCTGTGATGCCGTCAGTGACTGAGAACATTGATGGCCAGCAGTTGGCAAGGCAAACCCTCAAGGTGCTATCCTTCTTCCCGGCGTGTTCTGAAGCATTATGTTTCCCTGTTCATTGTTTTAGACGTGTCATTGACTTCGCATGAAATGTGATTACCTCACGAAGACGCATATGTAAACGTAAGAACTCCGCAATAATCCTGCGCCTCCAGCCACATGGCCACACCTTCAGATACTCTACTCCGTAGTTGAGCCGTTTCTTAACAATAAAATGATCTGTAGACATGAGATGACAAGAGTTAATAGCACGGAGATGTTCACATCCGTAACATATCTCGAGAGCGGGGGGGGGGGGGCAATATGCCCTTGGCAGATCCAACTGTCGTGAAACAAGCCCCATACCGACACTGCAGAACCAAACACCACACCCCCAGACAAGACCCCAGAAGTAAAACGAAACCTATGTGACAATCTCAGAGTCACCCCCTTCAATCGTTCTGACACTTTGGATCAGCGGTATCCCGCAGCTTCTTTGCCCAGTTACTGGGTTTCCCCTCCAAAAAAGGGCCGATGGCATTTCTTCGATTTCGATATGGGAAAGTATCGGCGCGGGCTAGACCTTTTCAAACGCAGTCCAGGGAACGACAGTATCTCCTCTGTCCTGGCAGCTGGACTTCAGATGCAAGGAAGACAGCACTGCCCCAATGTCGTTGAACCGAATGTCCAAGTTACATTGAAAATACAAGTTTCGAGTGGGAAATTATCTCACGCCTCGAATACATATCACAATACAACGTCCAATAGGAAAAATTCAGCGGAAAACCATTCATGACACTGAAGTACAAAAGCCGTAAAACCTGGATTTCCCCGATCCGACTTCCCCGACAAGCGAGTCCTCAAATCCCGTGTCTCCCCAAAATTCTAATCGTCATGGCCGGCCATACGGAACGCCGATCGAACCGGGGGTCGTCGAACGGCGGTACAGCAGGAAAGAAAATCCCTCCACTGGAAAGCTTGCTGCGGACCAGCCCGGAACCCGGAAGGGGGAGGGAGGGAAGAGCTTCGAACTCTTTGAGAGCTACCTCGCCATCCCTCGGCCGGCCCATCGCAGCCAAGCCCCCGCCGTTGCATTTGAAGTGCCTTTCTGTAGTATCTACAACGGATACCACAGTAGCTAATTTGAGTGCGGAGTTTCCTTCTTCCCCCCTCTTGCTATACCTAGAGTATCACTGTATTCGTACATCGCCCCAGTCTTGCTCACCATTCCATTCCATTCTCTCCTCGTCTCCCGGTCCTTCAGGTTGTATCAGTATCCATAGTAGCCCATTCTTTGCAAGCCTCCCAGCCATCTCACCTCGCAGTGGATCAGACCCTGGCACCGACAAGCAACAAGTACACACCGACCATATTCCGGACTTTGACGAAATACACCGAGGCTTCTCTGGAGAGGGGGTAGACACACATACAGCACCACCTGCATACTTAGGCCCGAATGCGAGCCTGTTAGTGATGCCCCTTGAACGGGATAAAGATTGACACAGATTGGCATCTCCATGATCAACACGTCAACAACCGAAGGACGCCCGTTGGAGCGGCTGTAGCCGACGGGGATCAGCTCTCAAACTAACAGAACAACAAGCTGCTGGAACATTGTTTCGTTGTCAAACTTGTCACCGCCAGATGTACCTCTCCTTTCCATCACCGTTTTGTTGCTAAAGCCCTACTTTTCTTTTCGAACTACGGATACCACCAATCCACTACTGCTACGCACGGTGGTACTGTACCAACCAACCGAGCAAGACACCAAGGAAAGGCATGCAGAAGATGGGAGCCTCTTCCCTATTCCCCCCCACATCCCAGTCTAATTTATTCGACAACGCAGAAGGGACAATCCCAGATGAACCTTCAGAGTCTCTTTGAATCAGAACGGGTCACCGTTTAAAAAGAGGACTCCACTGAGGTCGCATAGCAGCATTGCGGAACACCACGGCACCCACCGCGCTACTGGCAAAATCTCGGCCGGTACTTGGTCGTCTTAGTGTATTCACAGAAGAACCGGGAAACTTGCAAAGTGTGGAGGTGGTGGTGGCCCAATTGCCGCTGGGTACCATACGGGATGGGTAGTAAAGTTCCATTGGCGGCGGCGGCGGTCGTCGCGAACGGCTCAGCGGTCCCCCCCCCTGGGTAAAGTTTCGATCACCCAACTCTAAGCCACGCGAGCGAACGCAAGGAGAAAGGGAAGGGGGCACAAGTAATTTAGCGCACGGATAGTGGAAGTTTTGCTGATGAATTCTGACGAAGCGGATCCTTTTGATGATGCCTTGACACGGTGACATCTCAAGCCATGTGGGGGAAGGGGGACCCTTCAACTACACAGCATTCGGCGACCTGAATCTAATTTGACTTCCACATGGCTAGGCGCGGGTAAAGAATATCCGTACGCCTAGATAGTTGTCTACTTACTCCCCTGCTTTCCTGCTGTGAGATCAGAAAACGAACGGCATCGAGACCAGCTCAACGTCGTCGCTCTCATCTTTTCCATCTTCTTCCTCGCCAAGGTGACGACGCCATTGGGGGCCAAACTCTATCGTAAGCCCATCATGCCAACTCTTGAACCTCCCCATTCTTGCGCGTCATACTCTATAGCCTCATGCGCGGACTTGTGTCAAGAAAGACAACCTCGTAAGACGTACACGAGTTGACGAGGTACACAATCAAAAGGCTCATGCGACGGCGGCTATCGCGTGATGCGATGCATCTTCTTTGACTCGCCAAACCTTTTTCCTGCTCCGCCACAACAGCATCGGTAGTTCCGTAGGTGATGTGTGTGTGTGTACGTGTATGTGTGCGTGTATGTGTGTATGTACGTTCAGCGTCAAGTCGATCTGACAAAGAGACCGTGTATGGGTGGTGTCTACTGTGGTCTGCGAGCGCCTTTCGGTAGAACAAACGCATGGAACATTCTTTTTGGAACAAGAGGGGAACGACCGAGTCCGTGTGTACCGTATCCGTACGTACGAGGAAATGCTTGGTGTGTGGTGTCGTGCCGCTAGCCTGCGCCTGTATCCTCACGGGCTCTCCCTCTCCTGCATGGTCAGGAAAAGGTGCAAACGTTAAAAAATCCCATTCAGCGGGTGGTGGAAGGGGGCGGGAAAGAATAGGACGCCCCAAACCTTATGGTTGCTCAACCCTGTTGAACCCCTCCAAGGACCAAACCTACAAGAGAAACCGGACGGTTGTTTAGTTCCATCACAAACCTCTTAGTGCCGTCTTTTATTTTTGCTAGAACTGCCGTAATCTGGAGATCGGAGTTAACATTAAGAACCCGCACCGGCGCGTTTCTCTTCTCTGTTACCGATACCTAGTGTACTTTTTAGACTCTGTTTGAAGACAGAGCTAATACACTTAGTTGAGGCTTGATCAGGATAAGTGATAAGAGAGAGAGAGAGATAGAGACTCCCAAGGACGTAACGAGTGGACCTTGGGCTGGGTCAAGGGTTAGAAGGGGGATCGGCGGGCTCCGGCCGGCCGATGGCAGTCTCTGCCATGCCTTTGCTCCCTCATTCTACTTCGTACGTCTTGGCGACTCCCTCACCGAGTCGCACGAACAGAGGAACATACAGAGAGAGCGACGATATCATAGATGATAGTGCGTATCTGACAAAGGTAGCGATGAGCACTGAGAGCAATTTGCAATGAGTCGTCTTCCACATTCCCCATGCTACACGCCAAAAACCCTAGTGACCAAGGGGCTGGAAGGGAAAATCTATTTCATTGTCCCTGATAGAGATAGGAGCCAACCCGTGTCCCGAACCTTGCGAAAGAGGCAATTGGTCAACAAACACGACGAGGGGAAAACCACCCATCCATCAACAACCCGTCACCGCCTTGCCGCCACACCTCGCAAAACGATGCTGCTTCGCAATATGCAAGGAGACACACACACACGCTCACAGGCCACTAGTACTCACATAGACACATGCGCACACGCCTCGTTCTACAACCCCATTGCTGCAAGTCACGCTCATCAGCCGACATACATACATATCTTGACACCCAAAGCACACCTTCTTCTAGTGTACCAAAGATCTAGAGGTTGTTCCCCTTGCTCTGGGTTGTCCTTACCAACCACCACCACCTCCACCACCCAGACGTACAGACGTTTCCTCCTCCTGCTTTTCCCTTGCCCCTCCTTCCCCCTTCTCCAACGTAACCCTCCCACCACGACCCCGTACCCTTGCCGCCAAACCCCAGCCTGACCCAACCACCAGCAGTGCCGTATCACCTGCCGGAAACTGGGGAAAGCAACAGACAACACTTTTGTGAGTGTGTGTGCTCTGTGAATAGAAACAGCTAGCTATCCGTACTCTGAGGGTATTTCCCCTACCTGCCCAGTTTGAGAGCGCTCCTGGCTGTGATGAACCTTTGGGCACATGCTTCGAAACCCCCCTTGCCTATCCTTTTTGACCTTGAACCTGCACTGCAACTACGCAGTAGACTCTCTCACCCATCCATCAACCCCTCCCCCCCCTTCCCCCCAGGAACCCCCAAATTTCTCAACAATTTTTCTTGGTAACTTCCTTTCTCGAGTCGTCGAAGGGGTCCTTCCTCAAAGAAAATCCCCAGCTTCTGAAATAGGGAGCTGGGAAGGGGAAGCTCTAGGTTGTCTTGGCATTCGATGCTGTCAAATACATATGTCGGAAAATTGCGTCACAATGCTTCACGCTGTCACAATCACAAGATGGTAAATCATGGAGAAGATTGATGTCAACGAACAATAGATGATGAGGCTGGGAGAGGAGCAAAGTGACATGTGCAAGATATCCCGCGCTGCCTGCCCCCATTGCGACCTTCCGCCTCGGAACTCAAGATGTTCGTCATAGCGTGATGCGTGACATCAGACCTCCTGCCAGACTTACACGCATCTTTCAATGGGCCCATAACTGTCCTGCCATTTTTGTAATTAACGAAATGTCGGCCATTCGGTCGCCGTCCATCCAATGCCATGTAACACAACGCCTAAAGAAATAAGCGCCAAGAGGAAAGAAAGTCTTTGACTTTTTGCCGTAGAATTTGATGACTTCTACGAGGTTCGCCAAGACCCAACGTTGTCAATGGCATCATCACCGACATCGACAACGAAAACGAGAGAGACATAAACATGGACATGGGGTGTCGAGCACAGGACACTTGCGCGAAGATCGTGTCACCACAACACGTGTGTATCCGTGATTCCGCAGAGACATGGGAAAAAAAAAAGGAACGGGTAGGCAAGACCATGGACAGTAGGTCATACAGAGAGCTTGGGCCACGGAAGGCTCGGGCAGATCTGGACGGTGGGGGGAGGGAATGCGAATACCTACCTGTGCGAAATCCTTCCGACGAGGCTTGGGTGTGAGATTACCTTGTCCCCTCCTGAAGGAAGAAGATCTTCACCAACGGCCGTAGGAAATGCGGTGGTCTTCCTGCCGCATCTACACTACGCCCAGCGGCCCAATGACCGACCCCTAAGGTTGAACGCCCCTCCTAGCTACCGCGGCGCCGGCACCGGATAAATTGAACTACTGTCAAGACTCCGTATGTTGTGTCCTGTCTGACCGAGACACCGAAACGAACCCAGGTTCCACGCCGTGCCATGGCAGCCATGCAATACCAACCTATCATGCCCGCCGGGGGCGATATTTGATTCCGTTTACCAGGTCCTGCCATTCGCTCCCCGTGGTTCCTTCATAATGGTAGATGCTCCGCAGCCTCAGAGAAGGATCGGTAGAGTTCAGGTGGTAGGGTGGAAGGGAAAAAGCAAGGCTCCAAGCTGCACAGCAAGCAGCTTGCTCATGTTCTGCTCATCTTTAGAGTTTCGCGCGAAGTGGGAAAGGAATCAACTTTTTGGTTAGGGGGATCCCCCTCTCAAAACCGCGGGACCGGTACGCGGAATTGCCCGCTGAGCTTTACGACGGCACGGCGAGTTGGCTGGCTTCTCCATCAAACAAGCCGCCCCAGTCTCTGGCACTGCCGTATACTTTTGAATTATTGCAAGATTCTTTGCGTTGAGGAAGGGGGGGGGGGGCAGGGAAGCGGGAACGTTCAAATGCTGTCAAGTCGGGCACCACAATGTAACGCCATGGCAAGTTTCTTGTCCACCTCGCCGGGGAGACGGATGGAATCATACGAAAAAAAAAAGTTGGTCAAGATATGGAGTTATCATTCATCGAAAGCCTCTCTTCAGGAACATTGTTCCTTGGCCCGATGCTAGCAAGTTGCAGCGAGGAAAAGCCACAAAATCAATATTTGCAGATCTTCATACGTCAGAACCATCCATCCGATGGTTCCTGACCTTTAATCGACCACACCAAGCAGCTGCCCACAGCACCTACAAGGCTACCTACGTACCAGTCACGAACCAGTTTTTAGGGTAGACCTCTCGTTCGGTAAAAGTTCTGCTGAACTTTCCCCTCCATCGGTGGCGCGGCCATGGACCCTTCAGATTGGTAAGCACCGTCGGCTGTCGCGGTAAGCGGCGTCAGGGATGTGCTCGGTATCTTGATCGGCTATCCGTACGGATACCTTTCGCGTGTTGTTTATCAACGGTCTATATATGTCCCTCTGATATAGCGTTGCATCCATGCTCAACGTTGACGGGGTTCAGATTGGTAGATGACGAAGCCACTTGAACGGAAGAAGAAGAAGACACATCCCTGGCACATCGAGGTAGTAGAGGCGAAAAAAAGACTGGTTGTTCCATTCACTCAATGTATCTGGTCCTGGCTACCAGCTAGTTCCATGCAGACGAGCTATTCGGATAATCCGAATCGTCAGAGCTCGCTAGCTTTTGCCCGCGCTTAAGAGTCAGACGAAAGAAAAGGGAACCAGCTGCCACATACGAACCAACACACACAGGCCAAGCTATGCCAATATGTGTGAACAATTCCGCCGCCCGCACAGCCCTACCTCGGAGTCTTGCCGCGGGTTGAAAGAGTCATGAACTGCCAGCCGATCCCGCTGGGGCCCTGGAGTGGAGGGTGCGAGGCGAGGTAACGTTTCTTTGACCGGCTACAATATCCGCGCTTAGGCGGAAATGGAGATCGTTTCCCACTGTGTGCCTGTCGATCAATTTCCTTCGAGAGAAGCTCCCAAAATGCCGGGGTGAGATGTTGTCTTTCTATAGCAATTGTTCGATAAAGTCTCCAGCCAAGGTGGCAAACGCCTTGGTTAAAAAAAAAAACGGTGCAGAATGTCGATCGTCTATTTTAAGGGCTGAATTCCATGACTTGGGCTCCCATCGGACGGATTGGTCGGGCGAGCCGGTGGGCGGACCATTTTGTCCCGAGGCATTGCCCTATTCGGCGTCACGCTTCAGGATATGACAAGACGTCGAGATTTGCATCAAACGGGCATGAGCCCAGCCTGTGTATCCGAGATTTGATTCGCTGCTCAGACGCAGGTTTCGAGCATCTTGTCGAGGACCCCCTTCAGGGTATCATTCTCTAGCGCGGCAGCAACTCGCTCCTTGTCACTGAGCTGCTTGTTGACTTGATCGTCTTGCGCGTGCGCATTCTCCTTGACCCTCACATCCACCCGCCAATTGGGAGGAAGTGCCTTCTCGAGGCGCACGCGAACACCCAGACCAAGCACTGTGGCGAGAGAACAGTGAGAAACGGTTGGCGTCAACTCGACCAACACTTGGACCAACTTGTTTGGGTCCATGGCCATGTGTGGAGGAGGGCTGATGTGAATATCCGGCAAGTTGACAACAGCCAGTTGTCCCAGGGAGAGGGGGTGCTCTGGGTCTGAGATAGATGATATCAAGTCTATGAAACGTCAGTCGCGTGATCCTCCCTAGGAACCTAGTATAGCCGGAAAACGCGTAGGAGGAGTTCATCCGGAAAGGATAGCATTCCAAGCGTGGAGTCTGAAGCCAACGCAAGGAGTATAAGCATCTTTGGGCACCACCCATCAAAGAGCAAAAACGACGCGCAATTGCAACATCCACTTGGTGAAGTTCGCGGCCTGATGAGTGGGTGGTCTGCATCAAGGTGGCGCTTGCCTGACTACGCAGGACCGTGCTTGAGACACTCCAGTGACAGGACCAGGCAGGATTGGAGCTCATAACATGCAACTCCCAATACTTGGTAGGGTGAACCGCATTATGGATGAACCGGGAGAGAAGCAATATGGAAGAAGGGTTCCTCACCGTAGATTTCTTGTTCATCAATGGGCTCTTCTGTCCACTGAGAGTGATCGACCTCCGGCTCAGACCATAGTGAACCGTCATCACAGAACGGTTCCGAGAGGTACCAGGGTTTAGCGAAGATGACATCGTCGAACTTGTGAAATGGGCCCGACTTGGGTGCTTCACGCTTGCTCTGACGCGTCGGCATCTGAGCCGCGCTCAGGATGGTCGGATTCGCATTGTCAAGATCTTTGTCCATGGTGTCAAGATATCCGTGCTTGTCGCTTGTCCAGGATGAAAGTCCCAAGTCCGCTAGTTTAATTTAGTTGCTGCCCCGGCAAAGTTGCAAATAGTGTGGCCCCAACCTGGTTCTCTTTCTTCGATCTCGGTTCTGTTGCTCTCTCTCTCTCTCTCTCTCTCTTTGTTATCAACGAGGTTTTCCCAATACCACCAAAATCTCGGGATATAAGCAGGGAAGCAACTATGTGTGGTGGGGGAAAAGGAGATAGCCTTGTCAAAAAGTGAGGTTCTTCTTTACTTCTTGCCTTGGCCCCTGCTTATTCGGTAGCGGCGGAATGAGACGGTGAGATGATGTTGGTCAATGGCGTCTATCTTGCGGGTTCGCAATACGATGGGGGTTTTTTTTTTTTTTTTTTCTCTCGGTCTTCCCTGTCAACGGTTGGAGTGGGTTGCGAACTTGGTTGGCGATGGACGTTGCTGTGGATGGGAAAGAAATGACCTGGCCCGAGGGAATCAATATTTTTGGCCATATGCCCCGGCTCGACCCCGCTCAGTGGACGAGGATTAGATAAGCGACCGCATCAGCAGTCCAGTGCAGTGGGCGCTGCAATGGACGCATGAATCACTAATCTTAGACTGATGGAAAGCACTCTCGAAATATTGCCCCTCACTTGCCGAATCGGTCCAGAGATTGCGGGGCCGTCCCATCTTCAGAGCCGTGTCGTCAGCGATCCACTGAAAAAAGGTTGTCGATGATCTTCCAATAAATCTAAAATAACCTCTTTGACATGGTGGGAAAAAAATGAAAGTCGAAAGATGCGTGGATGCCCATTTCCTTCCCGCCCCCTTTACCCCTCAAAAGGACCCCAAAAACGACCCCCATCAACCGTCGAAATGGAGGACGTGGCCTGCGGGCTATCTGTGCCTGTGCCTGCATGCGGCGTGCGTGCGCCATGCCACCCATGATCCATCCTTCCCGCTGATGGATACGAAATTGAGAGGACGGAACAAAAACCAAAAAAAGCACCCATGAAGATTGTTGATTGTGGTTTTCTCTCTCTTTCTCTCTCCTGCCTGCACCACCAAGATTCACTCGGCCCCCATGCTACCACACCCATCGGGCGAATACACTCTCTTGGAACTAGCAAGCTAAGATCATCTCAGGTGCCTTGCCGGCTCGTGGTACGGAGTACGTAGCAACGGCGTAAGGCTGATGAGACCCTTGAGGAAAAGGAGAACTGGCCTGCAAGGGGAAATATTCAAAGTTTGATTACTATTGTATCTCAGACAAAATTTGGTAGAAGCTACGAAGCCGTCATCATTGCTTTATTCTCTCCCCATGCTCGCTCAAAACACGTTCTGCGGACCGCTTTAAAATGAGCATGCTCTATGTAATGACGAAAGCCGCCTTGGGCCGTTCAATATGTAAGACAAGCCGTCGTGCCGGACAAGAACCCATGTTCTTTTGTCCCGACTCCGTCGTCTGAACCATCTACGGATATTGACAGGCAAGGGCCGCAAGGCGGACTTGATGAGGGGCTAGGAAAATTGGCTTTCTGGGTGCCCGGACACGGATATCGCACATTCCTTCTCCCGCTTCTTCTCGAAGCTCGGCGGAACTTGGAAGCATGATGAAGTAATAGAACAAGATGAGGGCTGATTTCACCGCGTCGCAATCCTTGTCTAGAAGCCTCGCGGAAGCCAACTTGAAGGTTCCGCTCCAAACGTTTCAACCACGCACGCCTCTATCCTGTCTGCTGCAGACTGGCACCTGTCATGGGAAGCCGCCCACAATTTGCAAGCCGCGCGCTGCGAGGCTGTTCCCCGAGGTTCCCGCCGTTGAGGCTGATTTGTTTCTCACTGTGCCCCGGCATGTCACCTTTCAAAGTCGTCGACACGTACCGGTGTCCCTGTTCAGTCCGCGCCGGATGCTCTATCCCGTAACGGTTTAGGTGGTGTAGTTGTTCGGCACTGCTGCTATGTCTTGGTTTGCTGCCCATTCTTTAGAGGTTCCCCGGAGCGGGCGGACGGGACAGGCTCTGCCCGATGGGCAGCTCCCCTGGCACTCGGCCGAGTAATCTGTTCCTCCTCCACACCCCCATCATACCGGAGATTGTGACGCTTCCTCTCCAAGTGTAACTTTGTGAATATTCGTCGTGATGTTTGCCTTCTTCTTGACGGTTGACCGTCGCTCTTGTCGGCTTTTCCCGCATGGTCGGATCGCCTAGGAAATGTACCGTATGCGAGTCACGGAATGTCCAACACAATCTGACGGACATGGATCAGGAGCAAAGTGGACATCCAGAACAGAGACTGGATCCCCATTCGGACCGTTCTGGCTCTGGACACACCCCTCGTGCACCCAAACGCAATCCCATCCCGTACTTGGCCCTCCCCCTTGTCCATCCAGCCACGCTCAACAGCGTGCCCGAGATCTTGGGGGCGAAGAGCAGGAGTCCCCCCTGAATGAACGATTCCAGGAACCAGTTGCGCGAAAGGGAACAACCGAGCGTGACAGATGCTAGCTCCTAGCGCTAGGCGCGTGGTTCGTTGGCACAAGTTCGGATCCGAGGCAGACACAGCCCCAGGATGCAGGGCGAGCCATGCGGCCTGAAACCACCAGTGCGCCAGTTGTACGGATAAACGTCCCCCTTCGATATTCAACGAAAATAAAGGTTCATAGAACGTCCAATAATTAACTCCCTGGAGCTCTCAGCCAGCAACAGCCCCTTTCATGTCAAGCTCGAGATTTTAGGTGGATAGACTGTGATCCTTTGATGGTTGCAAAAGGCTGGACGGCATGTTGGGGACAGGCCTGACGGGATCGAATAGGATAAGGCAAGACTTGGCGTGGGTGACGGCTTCCTCGGTAGGTTCCTGTTCGAGGGCCTGCGATATTATCGAGCCAGGTGGCCACCGCTAGTTTTTTAGCATGTGAATGATGACACTACTGGCTTGCTCACCCCATTTTTCTTTTGGACCAGCTCCCCTGCTCACCGTGGGCTTATGACACTGCCCATTTCGGTTGGCTGGCAAAAGGTGGTTCTGCTTGCATTCTATTTGCTGGGGGACTGCCGTTGCCAGCATCTCCAGGACGAGTGGAGAGGATGGCGCGCCATGAGGGATGCCGAGGGAAACAGCAAGCTAATTCCCACCAACGGCTTGAAGATGGGGGGAAGTTGGGTCTCCCCTTCCAGACCGATGTGCGACTTCCATAAGACTACCCATCCTTGTCAGCAAAGCTATACGGCGTCGACCTGTTGGCCTTTGGTTGGACATAGAGCCGTCGACAAGTCCTTTGGATTGGGCTTTGCTAAGAGGAGCACGTCCTAGGCTCATTCGCGAGAGTGAGGATATTAGTGAATTAGCCAGAGTGAGAAAAGGGCGCAGATTTTCTGGTCGCCATCAGACCCCGCGATCTCCACAAAGCTACTGACCAGTCCTATGAAGACATCGGCTCCTCATCATCCCATTTCTTCTCGCCCACAAGGACAGGCTGCAGGCCGTTCGGGTGATGGCCAGGCGAGCCTATCCCACGCATGTTCCTGCATTTTTGGCTCTTGCATCCGTCCTTTTCATTAGCTGCGGCGCGAGCTGTATATATTAACTTGGCTGTTGGACAGGGCCAAGGCGTCTGTCAAACGACACCGGTCCGCCACCGGCCTATTCATTATTCTGGAGGTCTTGATCAACCTAGAATGTGGACGCGTCCCCTCAAATTCGCCCAAGGATTACCCCGAAATCG
The DNA here is from genome assembly GCF_030867785.1 of Colletotrichum acutatum. Classification (NCBI taxonomy): domain Eukaryota; kingdom Fungi; phylum Ascomycota; class Sordariomycetes; order Glomerellales; family Glomerellaceae; genus Colletotrichum; species Colletotrichum acutatum. Next base: position 580,825 of record NW_026848995.1, read on the forward strand.
AAGGGTTGTCGAAGTGGTACTCACTGATTGGGCCAGTGCCAGTGTGTGTAAGTCGCTCCACGGTCGTCTTGATCTTTGACAGGCCATTCCGGACCAGATGGCTAGGTATGCTTCTTGGTCTACGAGCTCGAGGTTCACCGCGAGGAACGTAGCATAGCGTACATAGCTTTACCATGCGCTGCCATTCTTCTGGAAGTCTACAGCAGCATCACGCTAGGTGTATGCAAGCTGGCGCACCAGGTGCAGACAATGAAACCGACGTGGCGGCATGCATGATATATCCGACATTAGATGTTGTAGTCCTTGGTACAAGGACTTGTCCCCAGCGGCCTCGTCTTAGTGGCGTGATAGTACAACTTTCAGTGCCTTCAGACACGAGGAGACAAATTGGTCGGGCATCTAACATCGGAAACCCGCATCGCAACGTATGCCACACTGTCCGGGCTGCGGGTTCTTGGACATTCATAATCCGGTGAGGCCGTTGGAACAAGAGCATGGTCCGACGATGTGGCCAACAAGCTCGCCATATCGGACGGGTGACATGCAGAGTAGACACAAAAACAAGACGAACAGTATCCGTCGAACGCTTCGTGCGGCGCTGCGAGCCTAAAAGGGCATGATGACGAGGCAGCCGGTGAGACCAGTAGCAGAATGAGTAGTGTGAGGAGTAGCTTGGCCGAGTGTCAGTTGGATTAGCGCCGTCTGTGCGTAAGGACGCTGATGAGGCCAGAACCTTCGTCGAAGACCCGAAGAAGGGTTCGATTGGGTGGCATGGTAGGATGGTTGGATAGTACTGGATCGGGAAGCGATTTCGAGCTGTCTCAACTTCCAAGTATTCAGCGCCGAAATTACATCAAAGCCCGGGGTTCGTCGAAGGCAGTGCGTAGAGTAGGTACTAGGACGTGCCTGCGCAGCTGGTTGGCAGGTTTCGATGATTAAGGGAACTCAGATGTTGATTGATCAATGAGAGCCCGCCGGCTAAGTTGGAGTGTTTTGTCTAGTGTGGGTGACACCGTGACAATGGTAAACGCCGCGACGTCGTTGCTTTTCGATGCTTCCTATGAGCGGCACTTGAAGATGAGTGCTATACGACGGCTGGGCCTGGAACTCAAAGAACTGGCTCAAGAAGCATTCCAGGATGACCATTCCACGACGAACCTTGTCTTTGGGATTCCAGAACCGAACCCCAGCAAGCAGAGTATGGTGGTGCAGCTCCAATTCCCATGCGAGCGGGCACCAAGTCAATTGTGACCAAGGGGAGGGGCCCCTGGCAGTCTAGAGGCTGGAGCTGCTGGGACTCTAGAGGCGAGGGGAAGAGAGTGTGGATTGAGCTACGGGGGCTCGTCGACAGGGTATTGAAGCCAGTTGAGTGTTGGGGAGATTGATGTCTTTGCGTCTTCAAAACTGGGCGAGGCCGGTGTGAATAGGTATCCGTACTTGATGCCAGGAGGTGGTGGCTTGGGGAGGGAACTCGAATACTCCGGAGAAGAGGGACCTAACAACTGCTTTGATCAGTTGGTTCGTGGGTGAGGGGAGCGGCACGGGGGGGTGGGAGAGTTGAGGTATGATGCGGTGCGTTATCACATCTGAGATGCAGTGCAGAGTACGTACCTTGCCGTACCGTGCCGTCACCCTCCTCTCTGCCGTTCCTCGACTTCAAATCGCTACAGGCACGGGCAGCGAGTACATTTGAATACCTTGGGAAGATGTCCGAACACTGCGTTAGCTTACTCAACTCGAGGTATACAAACGTGACGGCCATGGCTGCAGCAGTGTAGTCGGTACCTAGGTACCTATACTAGCAGCATAGAGCCACTGGTAGGCACCATAGATATATGATGTATCCGTATATTCCATTGTAATCACCGATAAATGCTTGCAAAAGAAATGGAGAAGGGCAATGAATAATAGACATACAGGAACAATGAAATAGATGGCAACGGCAAAACCCAGGCCGGCCAGAAAGAGTGGCTGGTTGAGATTCCTAGCCTGACGCTAGAGGCAAGCAAGATATCTTGGGTGTACAATCGACAAAAAGGCAGGTACGTATCCTTAGTCTGGGAAGGTACCGTAGATAAGTACCGTTAGGTAAGGCAGACAGGTACCTTTCCCACACTTTTCCTAACGAAGGAAATGCGGCACACATGGCAAGAATACTTGACGCAGACGGTGTCATCAGATGGAGGGAAGTGCAAGGAACGAAGGTACGAGTACAAAGATGATTACCCAAGCATCAGGAGCCCCTCGAGGACCTAATGTCCAGTGCGGCCTAGCTCCAAGTATTAGCCCCTGCAAAGCTCTGGTGGACTGTGGACAAGCACGCACTAACGTACCCGGCTGGTGGAGGTGGTGGACTAGGGCAAGTACGAGCCGGCCTGTAATGATAAGGTAAGCGGGGAGTGGAGAATACAGGGATCGCACCTGGCTACAACCTACAGCCAAAACTTCCATTCGCGACTGCAACTGCGGTACCTTACCGCGGTACAATGCGGCAGATACCGTGTCTCCGTTCCAATGGGTCTTGACCATCTCCCATCTCCAAGCTCCCATTCCGACCACTCCCCATGCACCTGTCGTTGGCATTGCTGTGCATCCCACGCCGTACCCATGCAAAACCAAAGGGCCTTTCGATGGATCTTTGACCATGGCATGGCATAGCGCTGCAAATCCGTAGGAGCTTCCAAGATACACGCCCATGGGCCACCCATGGCTCATGACTGGCTCTCTGCACATTTCTCGGGCTATCTCGTCCTACCACCTCCCGCCGCCGCTCGACGTCAGCACTCTGGTTCGGTCCGCTTCTCGGCCTCCTTGACACCATTCGAATCGGCTCGACGTTGCAGCCAGGCGTGCGTCGTACTAGGCTGCCAGGGCCTCTTCAACCCCGGAGATGGCTCGCTGTCGATCAAAGTTACAGACTAAGGCAGGAGAGATTCGAGCCGGTGCAAGTGCCTCTCCACGCCATCCAAGCTCAACAACACGGCGCTCGGCTCAGCCCAAGCCTCTAGACTAGAAGCCTTCAGAGAATCTTCAGCCATTCTACCGGCCACCTGTCATTGCCATTTTGGCAAAGGTGCGACGACCGTCTTTTGCTTCGCCTCCGCCGGCTCTCGACGGTGCTGCTGTCTCATTCCGTTAGCACCACGGCAGACGGGACAACGTCTGCCGAAAAGATGGCTTTGAATGCTTGGTCCTCGGTCGCAAGCCTAGTTTCTCGCCCTAGGGTTTGATGATTAGGTATCTCAGCTACTCTGCGGCACCCAGTATGGTTGAGGATGATCCAGTATCTGATTAATCCAAGCCAAGAGAGAAATAAAGCCGAAAACCGCAAGCATGGTGGTCCGCACCTGGCAAATTCCATCAACACCATAGACGATTATAGGTGTTATCCTTCTACGGATTCTCACACAGCTCCCAACTTCAAACACTCTGTGGCGTACGTCTGCCTTTCGCCCAGACCAGGGCGGTCTGGGGCCGACAGAGCGGGCTCCCGAGCAGAGCTTCTGCTTTAAGACCCTCGCAGCCCTCCACCTTCCACGTCCCCCGTTGTGGCCGGACGGGGTCGGTAGACAGTTGAGGTCGACTCCTTCGAGAACAAGACTGGATGATGCACTTGACCCATCAAGGCAGGATAAGACGGGGTCAAGCCTCAGGTACCGTCTCCGTACCCGTCCTCAATCTTATGTGTCTCCCAGCAGCCCCTCCAGGACGGTCAGGAGTATGAGGGTCCCTTTGGGCCTTGGGCGAGACTGGGACCATCAACCCCACGAGAGATGCCAGGTGGACTGGCGCTGTGGATGAAGAAATTGGTGGACTTGCCCTACTGGGCAGGGCAACAAGGCGGGTAAGGTACGGCTACAGCCTACGGACGGGTACGGGTACAGATACCTTGCCTGCCAATGCTAATCCGCCTGCCTGGTTTGCTCTCTCGACGCTAGAGACTCCTTACAAGGTGGTTATTACGGAGTACCACCTGGCTCAACTCCTCAAGATGCGGATCATCTGGTCATTGTCGTCGTGTGTGCTTACTGCGGCAACAGGATGGATACCCTACGCGATCCATTGGCTCAGCTGAGCTCCCAGCCTGTCAGCGGAGACATCGAGGCATCCGGCACATGGATAGTGGCACTAAGAAGGGCGCGAAGTACCATGACACCCAAGTGGGAAGGGGACTGTGAGTGCGAGGAATCTCCGCCAGGGCTGGAGCCAGGAGCAACAGGAAGCGCGGTGCAGAAGTCGTACCTCAGGCAACTTGCCTCATTTGGTTGCGCCTCGGTATCTTGGGAGTTGGAACTTGATATCAATATCGAATGAGCATGGCCACTTATTATGATGACATGGGGCATTGACGGCTTTGTGCCCTTTTCGCTGTCTGGGTGCTTAATTTCACGCTCAACCCTACCACGGTCGCGCTATTCCCTACCGCCATTTCGAACATTTCCCCCGGCTGTTCCCCCGTTGCCTTTCCACTAACAAACCCCCTCTTTGCTGCTGGCACTTTTTATTTTTTATTTTTTTATTTTACATTGCGGCTGGGCCAGCCTGTCGGGAAGTCTCTGAGTTTCTTGGGACGACGTTGGACGCAAAGTACGGTCAAGCTAGCCTCTCAGCTGCAGAGGCAGACAGGCACATAGGCTATAGGGTACTTTGGCATGCTCAGTTCGTGCGAATGCACATTCACAGTATACACTCAGTGTGGAGCAATACTGTATTCGTGACACTGCCCTGCGTGACGATGACGGCGAGGCGAAGGCCCATCAAGTTGCGTCCTTGGGCAGCTGGGCACAAGTCGTGATCCTATACAGTGCATTCAACAATGGCTACGTGCGAATACATGGTCATCGACGGCCTCCTGTCCCTGCGCTGGGTAAGGATACAAGCCGTTCAACAAGTAGACTCGGGTTGGACAATGGGCGCACACACAGATAGGGCATCTCGGAATTCCCTCTCTCCACCGTTGGGAGCAGGAACTTGACCTCCAGACTTGAAGGGGGAGGGGGTACTGAGGGAGGACTCGAGAAAGTCGAAAAGGGCTTTCGGGCAGCGCATTGGTCGCATACACACCCGTCCACGGAATCCAATGCCATTTGCCTTACGGGTACCTCTCACCTTTACTTCCGACAAGAGTTCATGTACTTTACATGCCTCGTGCTGGTCCCTTGCACAGATGCACTCAATCACTCACAGCAGCTCGCCGCATTCTGACTCGGTTTTTGCCTGTCAATGGATGGTCCTGGCGATTGAGAGTTGAGACTGAAGTCACCGACGATACATCGGCTACCGCCGCCGCTCTGATGTATGTTCCATCTCATCGACGATGAAGTACGGATAGACCGAACTGCCTCGACTCTTTTTTGCTCCTTGACGACGGACATTGGCACAGATCATGCGTATGTTGCGGACTTTAGGCAGACGTGGACCCCTATCATCCCTTGGAGGCTCAACCCTCTCTCTCCTTCGAAGCATTTGGTGCCTTGATACACTACCTATGGCGTCCGTCCTCGCTCTTGTGTCTGATGTACCTAGAACGTCTGGTCTTGGCCCTGCCCTCCACCAGTCGATTGTCTCTAGCTCGAACACGCTCGCACTGCCCTACGACATCGAGGAGAGGAGGCGTGCTTGACACCCATAAGACGGTACACTACTGAGTGGTGAGTGGGAGAGAGGGTTGTTTTAGAAATGGTGGTTCATTTTTATCAGCACTTCCTTGTCTGTGTCATGCCTCGAACCTCGCCCCCCGCCTTCCCCGTCCGACCCAAGAAAAGAAACAGGAGACATTCTATCCGTCTCTTGTTCTTCTGCCCGTTATTTGCTGTCTGTGTGTCAGCCCAGTCTCCTCATTTTTTATTTTATTTTATTTTTGCCTCGGTCACCCCTTTTGGCCACAGTCGTCGTCGACGTCTTCCAGGTATCCGTACGAAGTACTGACCAAGACCAAGGAAAGACGGACTAACGATACTACGGAGTACTTAATTTTGTAGAAAGTACGGATACGGACGGAGTACCTCGGATTTAGAGAGAGAGAGAAGAGGGGGGAAACGACTGCGCAGTGCGCACCAAGGCGGCGTTAATTCATGCCGGGTGGGAAGTATACTACCACGATTCTTTGGTTTGCATAGGGAACCAATTCTTCTTCTTTGTCGACGCCATTTCCCGGGGCCTGGTAAGCCTGGGTGGTCCAATTTCACTCGGCCAGCATCAAAGAAGCCATCAAACATCAACCCGGCAAATGAGGATAGAAGGCAACATCAATCAATCAAGTTCGGAGTAGGTATTTCGTACCTGCGTACGTATTCGTACCTACTGGCCATGAGTCCCGAGTCCCATCGAGAGTTGAAGGTTCGCATCCCCTGGCGAATCCTCCATCTCACTGCCAGATTCGGCCTGCGACAGGGCATTTCTACTTCTGGACTTGCAACGCTGCCCTGCACGCTGGGCCCCAGCTCTGCGTCCTGGCCTGCCCTGTCTGGTCCCAAGGTATCCGTACGGATATTCGTACAGAAAGCAGAGCACAACACAAATACTGCGTAGGTATTCGTATGGATACCTGTTTTGTTATGCAAGGTACGGATACCGCCTCCAGCCATCTCTTGAGCCCGCAATGCACCGGGATCGCAATAGACATGCTGCTGCACTGTGAGAGGCGAGCTTGCCAGAGGGGCAAAGAGGAGCCCATCTCCCTCTACCTTAGTAAGTTCATTGGGACTCTGGGAGAGAGCAAGAAAGATGAGATCCGTCAGGGAGGCAAGAAGGCAAAAGCGGAGGAGGGCAGAGAGACGAGCAAGGTACTCGTGGCATCTGCTACCGTGGTATACCATAGTTGTACCCCTCATGTCTTCCCAGTCTCGATGGCGCTGGCGCTATTGCTGGCGCAGCTAGGGACGTACCTGATTACTGAGATGGTGCTGGTGCTGCCCTGCCCTGCCCGGCTTCCACTACCTACCTGACCTTAGGTGTGAGGTACGGTGTACTGTTGTAAGGGAAGGTACCTGGTGGTGGAGGAGGAGGAGGAGGAGACGGAAGAGGAAGTGAAGTGAAGTGACCCCAGGCCTCAATGCTGAGTTCTTTCTGCCCGTCTGCTGCTGCCGCTCACGCCGTCGCCGCAATGCGCAACTTGACCTCCCACCCTTGGCTCACGCCCTCCTCCACATCCGCATAGGAACACATTTACACACCCACACACCTCTCACACACTCTCTTTCTCTCCGTCTCTCTCTCTCTCTCTCACTCCAGCTCTCTCTTCCCATTATCCACTCCACAATCCACACCCAGGTCCCAAATTCCCAAGTCAAGTCTTCCCTCTCCAACACCCTTCGACGACGCTACCTCACAACCACACTCACACTGCAACTACGGAGTACGGATACCTTACCTCCACGCAACCCTGTCCGCCTCCTGCGACCCTGGACACACACTCACGCATACGCACACACACACACCTCTTCTCTCGCTCTCCTTCGCTGCCGCTCCTCTTCTCCTCATCCTCACCTCCTCACAGCACTGTCCACCACTGTCTAGCCTACCCTGCCATCCTAGGCAGTCCTGGGTCCTGGCCCCCCTCCCCCCATCGACTCCTGGTCGCATCCATCATCGAACATCGGTTTCCTCTGGGCCCCAGCAGCTCAGTGATATGACCCTGCCTGTGTGTACCCAGCCCAGATCTTGTTCCTTACCCCGGTCGCCTCCCCGTCTAGGTCTACCCACGTCAACCCTTCACGCCTCACGCCGGGACCTGTCGTCCATTCATAATAAGGCTTGACCTTCTCCCGCGTACCCCCCTCACCATCACCCACCAATCCGGACAATTCCCAACCCAGCGCGCTCCCAGAGAGAAATTCGAGACACAACTCCCCTCTGGTACTTTCTTTTCCTACAACTTCCTCTTTTCCAACAAGTCTTTTGCACAAGACACGTCTGTCTCGTCGCCGACATCTCCAGCACTAAAGGACTCACTCAGAGTGAGAGTGAGAGCGAGCGAGCGCGAGTGAGAGAGAGAAAGAGCCGCCGAGTGCGCGGCCAGGTCGGGACGGTCGTCGCCAGCTACGCATACACAGAACTCAAGCAACCGGCTTGAATGTAACCGCTTCTTTGATTCCGCTCTCCGTTCGAGGCTACTTCCACGACCTCACCGCTACCAACAAATCGACTCGTCACGTCCGAATTCACAATGTCAAACGATCCCTCCGTGAGGCGTATCTTGCCTCAGAGCTCCCAGATGGGCAGCTTCTCTTTCGCGCCGCAGCAGTTCCCTCAACGGGAAACTCAAAAGAGTGCGCCATCCACCTCTACCTCTACCGCCCTCCGCTCCGGCCTGCCCACAACGTGTCCGTTCCGTCTAACCAAATGTGCCTTTCTGTAGATTATGTCTTCGTGGATGAACACAATCGTCATAAGCGATTGAAGGGTATGTCCACTTTCCCTTGGACAAACGAATCTATGTTGTGCAGTCTAGCTAAACTGATGAAATCAAGTGATGAGAGCTTGTGAAGGATGCAGAAGAAGAAAGATCAAGTGCGACGCGGCCACAACGAACACCTGGCCTTGCTCGGCGTGCATCAGACTCAAGCTCCATTGTGTGCGCCCCAATGGCCAGTACGATGGCACCTCGACCGACGCCTATGAGCCTATTGGTGATGAGTTCGCTGCCGCCTCATCGCAGCTGCAGAACAGCTTCCGCCAGCAAGTGCCTATGCAGCAGCAGTCCATGATGGCCGGGAGTCAGAAGCCCAACCCTTCGATGTATGCTGCACAGGGCGCATATTCGGATCCCAACGTCTTTCCACCTGTCCACTACTCCGATCAGCAGGTCCATCAACACAACATGCACTATACGACGGTTTCTCCCTCTTCATCCATGATGGAACAGCCTTACACCGGTCAGAACGTATTCCCAACGCCGCCTCTTCAGCAGAGTCAACGTCCAGATTCCCCTCCCGACACCTATTCCAATGACGGCTCGTACCAGCAATCAGATCTTGCTGATCTTCTGGGTTCCCTGAAGGTCAACGAAGCTGGAACAGGTAATGCCCTCTCTCGCAGCTTACTACACATAGTGGGGTTACTGACGCGCAATGCAGCACCGTATTTGAGGAACAAGGCCTCTTTTCTGCATGATGAGGAGCCCGCCGTTGAAGACGAGGAGTACAAGACCCCTCTCCCGCCAATTATCACCGGACCGGGCCTCAAGATTCGCATTCCACCTGAACTGATGCCGGATGACGAGACGGTTATGCACTACTTTGATCTCTTCTTCAGCCACGTGCATCCATACGTACCTGTCCTCAGCAAAAGCGTCTTCTATCACCAGTGGAATACGAACAGAGAATCCGTATCACCTCTCATTCTCGAAGCTCTTTTCGCCATGGGTGGAAGATTAGCCGACGACCCTGCTCAAGGGCAGCAGTGGCTCGCTTTGGCAACAAGTATGGAAATACCCGTCAGCTAGATAGGCAAAGGCTAATAATCATGACAGAGCACGCCGACTCTTTTATGGACGTGCCGAGGCTGAGCACTCTGCAGGCCCTGCTCCTCATCTTGAAAGCTCGGGAGGCAGCACCCAAGCGTGGTTACTACTACCGCTCGTGGATGACGATTGTCCAGTGCGTTCAAATGGGCAAGGACCTTGGCCTGGACGAGCACTACACGGATCATCAAGCGGGAAGGCCATGTGGCTCTTCTCCCTTGGATTGCCAGATGAAGAGTCGAATCTGGCAGTCTATCTTTGTGTGTGAAACCATGATTGGTTCTCCTCAAGGTTGGCACTTGGTCTTTCTCGACATCTTGTGAGAATCTGCTAACTCCCCTAGGCCGGACTGATCTCGCCGTGGAGCTGGATTCCATCGATTTCAGCGTCCCACGTCCAATCCCTGGAGGCGACGACTCTGAGTACCATATCACCCGCAACTTCACCTATTTCGCACGAATTGTCCGCAACGTCAGCCGCATGAACACGGCTTATGGCCATCTTAAAAAGAAGAAGACGAAGGATTGGGGCGTCGATCCCGAGTTTGTGCAGCTCAACCCGGCCTTGAACGCCTGGTTGAATGACCTTCCAGCGGATTTGTCGGTTACTTTCCCGCCCGATGGTTCACCACCATGGCTTTCGTCACCTTACATCGGCAACTTGCATTCCTACTACTATCTGACTCTGATTCTGCTCCATCGACCACAGCTGAACTTCCTGGACCCGAACGCGCAAGATGGACAATGGAAGCAGCACATGATGATCTGCTACTCTTCTGCCAAAGCTTTATGCCGACTTCAGGAGGCGGTCTTGAATTCTTTCGGGTTTCCTGGGCTGCAGTGTATGCTTCGTGGGTTCAGCTTCACCGTCTACTGTGGACTGTGTTGTATTGTCCTCCATCTGGTGGGTTATGATCTGCGATTCCCCGTCACTGGCTCTCTAACTTTTATGGTACACAGGTGGCCGTTGTCTCTCCAGACCCTGATCTGAACACTGATGCGAGAGAGTTCTTCACGAGACACATGCGGGTACTCGAAAGGGTCATGTCGGTTTGGCCGATGGCCGACCTGCAGAAGCAAGTTGACGCGGTGCGCGAAGCGTTTTCTGCTGACGTCAGGAAACCCTTTGTCCTTAAGCCCAGCTTCCCTTACGGCAGCCCCCAATCATCCAACCATTCCAGTCCTCCTAGGGGTTACAGGCCGGGTATGGCACGCACTGCTTCCTTGGACCACCAGTTGGACACACAGAACCTTCAACACTCCCAAGTCAGTTATACCAGCCACCCCATTACACCTCCTATTTCTGCCGGACCTGTGGATACCAAGAGTGACTCGCCTGCTATACAGTCACTCGTCATGATGGCAAGTCAAGGTTCCCAAGCGCCGGGAATGCAGCAAACCATGTCGTTGTCGGATGCGCCAGCGTGGAATCCCGCACGTATTTTTGAGTAAGTTGTTGTCGACAATCACCTACTTCAACGAAGGCACCCGCTAATACATGTCTACAGACAATGGAACACGTCTTTCGGTACGCCTCAGGTCCAACCACAGCCTTCGACGCTGCCTCCCCAGTCCAATTCGCTTAGTGTTTCTCCGTCTTCAGGTGCACCCGAAGCCCCGTCTCTCCAAGACATTCAGGCTGTCAATGCTACTCTCCCTGTAGCCTCTCAACAGTTGGCGCAACAATATTCTGCAGCCCCCGTGCAGACCTTTGTCTCGCCGGCGATGTGGCAGGAGTCCGTGGCCAGTGTCTACGAAGGCGGTCTCAAGCGGGCCTGGGATTACGATGGCGGTGGTCCTATGATGAAACGGCGATGAGCCGTTTCCAAATTGATTTTTGCAAAGCTACCTAACCTTCTTGTCGGCAACATATACGGGGTGTTTTACAACTTTGGTATAGCGACGACGATTTACCGGTTCATAACAACACTCGCCAGCCTACGGGGTGCCTCCACGAACCGCCTCTGGACCGACGAATAGGTGCCCCTTTCAGCTACAGCGATTCACGTACATATCTTGAATTTTTGCTTTATACGGTCCTTGTTCGCCTTATACACGGTTTATCCTCGCGACGAAATACTATGTACACGATTACGATGAAAATGAGGAGGAGGGGATCACAACGGAAGATCCATGTCGGGCGCCGGCGTCACTCATGCCCCTTCGGAAGCATGGCCCCCAACCGGGAATGGGGCTCCCAAGAGGCTTTTGTTTTTTCGGGACGGTGCGAAGAAAGAGAGGGAGGGAAGACTGGCGAAGCGGTGTCCTGGTCTGTATTTCTGGACTGTATTACTATATTTGGCATGTTGCCTCATGACGGAGCCAACGACGCGGCCCAATTCGGCTCGGCGTACGGACGGCGCTCACCTTGGCATCGCGAACGAGGAGTCCTGTTTGCTTACTATCACATCCATGGAAAGGCCCAAAAAAGTAACTGTAAGAGGAGAGAGAGACAGAGAGAGAGAGAGAAGAGTTTCTTTGCTTCCATTGACTTGGACCGATCAATACGGACATGATACCACCCTGCGCGCGCATACAAATTCAATCCACCTAGCAATGTGAAGTGAAGAAGACGCCGGCAAAACGAGAGGCAACCCGCGGAAACGGACATTCGCTGCATCGTTTGCTTGGCAAGCAAGGAGTACGACGTTTGGAGGGGTGTGGGACGGGAAGTCGACAATGGGTAGATCTGAGTGGTGTGTATGTGAGGTGCCCGAGGTGAGAGAGGCTCCTACCGGGAAGTCCCCAAAGCGGTCGCAAAGTCTCGCTATTGAACGAGTTGATTGGCCACGGCATCTGATGTTGACATGTTCACAGGGTTCATTCAGCCGCACGTTGAGAAGACTTGTCCCCCCAAATACACTTTGCATAAGCAGATGGTCTCAACTTCCTTCGAGCGCGGACGGACTTTGGCATGTACAAGCAGAGGCAAAAAAAAGACGTTTTGCCCTTACAATCTCACACCACAAGCCCCTAGGTTGTCAGAAGGCGAAGAGAAAGGAGCCTCCACTGGAAGCAACGATGAGCCTTGACGGGGCAAACGGGCTGACCGACAGGTTCCAAGTGAGGTCAAGGTAGGTATGTCTCGGCGGTCGGCAAAAATAAGCGTTCACATTTGTTTTGGGGCTGCACGACGGGTGGCAGATATACCTACTCCGTACGGAGTACTTGCATCTGACCTCGCTTATACAGCAACATGCAGTACTCACGACTGCCCGATTTATCCCACGCAGCCGCCTCACGAAAAATGTTACCTGTTGCCGTCGGCTATTCCGCCCTCGTAGATATTCCGCCCTCGTAGAGCACGCCGCATCGCAGACGGAGCCTAGAGATGGAGAGATGGAGAGAGAGAGAGAGAGAGAGAGAGAGTAACGGCACGGAAGCCGGGAGTCGGATGTCGGGGTATTTGTTCGGAAAGCTCTGAATAGTAGTTTCGAGTCTCTTTTGATCGGCGAGAGAAAGTGTGGGGAGCAGTGACATTCAATGGGGGACCCTTGAGCCAGGGCCCAAGGGAGAGAGAGGGGAGGCCATCGTTTAGAAACTTCAATGTGGTGAGACGGTTCAGTCACGAGCTTACATCACCGCTGACGAAAACCGCATAATTTAGCTTCTTCTCGTCGTCTTCTGCTTCTGCTGCTGCTTCGCTTCGCAATGACGACGATTGCCGCTGTGGTTTGCCGTTGGTAGCATTGGACGATTGCCGCTACGCAGTGTACCGTAGTGTAGGGTTGACGACGGGTCCTGGGTGTTTCCTTTACACGCAGGAGAAAAGGTTAAAATTGACACCAAAAAGAAAGAGTGATGGGCAGGGTCGAGAACAGTCCATGTTCGTCACTCATTTGAACGACGGGGGACAGGGAATGAGGATGGTGAGTTCAAAAATTTGGAGTCTTTTTTGGAGAGACATCGCGTGGGTAGGTACATGTGTACCAGATCGACGAAGGACTTGGGTTCACTGCAGTCTGCACCGCGCTGGCATTGCATGGGTACCTCAGGTAGATGCTGGTAAGATGGTATCTGTGCCTCGTGTTTCGCAGCCGGGACCAGGTTCGTTCGGGTCGGGTTTGATGAAATTCTCCAAAGTGATGGATGGCGGGAAGGAGAGATGTTTGGAGATGTTGGAGATTTGGCCCTTGCCATACCGCGATACATCCAGTAGGGCAGGTAGTACGGAGCGTGGGAGTAAGTACCTCCCGTATCTGACAGCCTTTACCTGAGGCCCTGAGTGACGTTGTTTCGTGATAGGTCGCTATTAGAGTTTGGCATTGGCACGTTTCCCAATATTTTGCGACGATGGTCGCCTACGAATATCTAGTGTACCAAAATCCCGTAGGTAGTCCCTCTCTTTAGGCCGCGCAACGGACAGACCGGGTTCCTGTATCGCCGATGTAGGTGTGAGATGCGTGGGAAAGTTGACGCAAGAATATGCGTGGCTTGCAGGATGAGGGGTTTGAATCCTCTGAAAGAGAGGGGGGTGCAAACTGCAAAAGACTGGATGAAGAGGGCACAAGACATTCCAGGATGTCTATCCCACATGCATACCATCTGTGATCTGGGACATGCAGGTCCAATAGACTCGAATCTTGCTTCCATTTTCATCGCATCTTTTTTTTGTATCTAGGTAGTCTGGGAAGGATCTCACCACCAAACGGGTTTCCCCGCTTCTGTGATCCTTTTCCGTCCTATGTTTTTGAATTGCGTTCTTCATACTTTCTTGTTGGGATTGAGGTTTCTCGGCGTGGCCGACGGTGAAGTTTGGTGATGCCGTTTTGGAATGCGTGCTCGCATCCTCGACGTGCGTCTTGTTGTTTCGGACTTTAAATGCCCCCCCCCCTTCCCTTCCCTCCCCTCCTTCCCTCCCTCGTGGACTTTGCGAAACATGACACAAGCATAATCGTAGAGATACGTACTTACTTAGTAGCTCAGTAAGGTAGACACAATTTCATCTCTACTATTGAGTCCCGATTTGCTCGACGGGTAGATTCGTGACTTACCCGGGCGTTGACATCCCGGTCTCCGAGTATACGCCTACTTGCATCGGGATGATAGGGTGATCATTATGCGCTGCACGCATTCAACTTTTGAATCTCATCGTGTATTTTGCGGGATGGTACCGGATGCGCTGCCGGATACCGGGTTTGAGGAAAGCGTAAAAGGAAGGTTGATAATTCTCTCAGGTAAAAAGTACACGGTGAGGCAGCGACAATGAGGGCGTGGGCAATTCCAGAGATATGGGTACCGGTAGTTGTTGGTTTCAAAGGGTCGTTGAACGTACAGGCTACTATACCTTCCATCCCACTGGCACCAACATAGAGGAAGGGGTGGTGGTGTAAGGAATAATGGGGTTACTTCGGAGTTTAATGGTAGGTATATTTCGGGGTTTTGCTCGGCGTCCGGATGCAAATGGGTGTGGTGAGGTACCAGGAACGGTAGCCGTCTTACGGCGGCGGGCCACGGCGACGGCGACGGACGGACGGAGGTGGCCGAAGAGGAAGAGGGCGGCGGTGAGAAGCAAAGCCAACCAACGTATTGTAGAGATGATGGTGGTGCGCGGACGGATTCCTCGCCGTGAGTTTCCTAGTGGTGGTGGACTAGTGGTTGTGACGGCTGGAAATGGGGCTTTGGGGCTGAATAGTGGCCCCGGCAGACGCAGAGTCAGCTCGTTTTCGTTATTAGCCTTGCCGGTTTGTGTGTGTGTGTGTGTTGTGCGGGTTCTAGACCCCTTTTACAGCATGGTTATGGTTACATCTCTCCCCTCATGTCTCTTGACAACCAACAACCAACAACCAACTTTTTGCACTCTACACGAGAGAAGCCCCTAGTTTGGGGGGGTAAGAAGAGTATCGGAGAAGGAGGAGGAGGAGGAGGATACTTGGACATCCCGAGGTTGTCAGCGGCGAAAAACGGGGGCTTCAGAGGCGATGCGGATGGCGATTGCCTCCCGGAACATGGTTCAACCTAGAGCATTTTCTTCTTTTTTTCGCCTCTTATATGGGCTGGGTATGAACACCCTCCACGACGTTATGGATATGTTACGATGATTCGATCCCACCGTTACCGTTGGCCGGAGTCCAAAATAGCTCCTCTTGGGACGTGAGTCCTTGACTCGATCTGCAGATATTGGACTGTGGCGAAATCTGAATGACTAGCGGCAGCACGTCTGCGCCAGGGAAGGGGTGAGGTATCATCTGTCACTTTTTGATTGTTTGATAGTATACAAATCGACGTCGTTTGTCTCTCGACGTCAATATCGAGCGTGATGCTTTACCGCGCGCTCGTGACGAATGCCGGAATTCCCGCGTGGGGTTTTGATCATCCACGCCCTCACCCTCATGAGTGCACACCCTTTCTAGATGCAATGACAGCGCAGAGAGCGTACGCGACTAGCATAACGTGCGTACGTACACTTTTGCCTTCTCTTGGTCTTGCTTGAATCGTACAATGCTACCGTCTCCCTGACCGGCACTTCTCTCTTCTTGACTCGAGAGTCTCGAATACATGGTGGGACGCGCTTGGCAAAGTGACCGTCCCTTCACCCTGTTCACTTGCGCTTACCCAGCGACTCGCGCACAATATTCCACACCCACCCATCGTTGACGCCATGACTAGCGCCCTTGCCGCCGCCACTGGTACTGGCACTGCTGCTCGTCTTCCCGCCCGCCTCAACGCCCGTATTGATACCAAACTGGCCGACGGGGCGGTAATGATACCACCTCCGCTTCGCCATCAGCGCCGAGACGTCCTTGGTATGCGTGACGATGCCGAGGCGCGTGGCCAAGGGCCCGCTGTCCGCGGCCACGGGGCGGAGCTCGGCGGCCGTGACGGCCGTGAGACGGGGACGGGTGGCGAGGCCCATTGTGCCGATCTCGAGCTGGGCCGTGGGCGGGAGGGTGCGGACGTAGCGTTCCAGCAGGGCGCGGGATTGGCGCGCGTAGGGGGGCAGACGGAGGTAGATGTAGGTTACGAAGGGGGCCGAGGTGTAGGCTACGAAGAGGAAGGGGATGATGCCGCAGGCGGCCACTGGTTTAGGGGGAATGGGTGTTAGTAAGTGCTGCGATGGTTTATGGAATATGAGACTCGTAGCTAGTGCTGTGACTGTATGCAACGAATAGAGGAGGAGATGGGGAGGAGGACGGGTGATAGTGAGATGCGATCGTGGTGAACGGTTGAGATAGGGGGTGGAAAGCTTACATCCCGCTGCCTCAGTGAGCGTCTTATCTTCGGCGCGGACGTAACTAGGAGCAGCTACGAAGCAGAAGAAGACGCACGAGAAGACGGTGGTGATTTTCCAAAAGGCCAGAAAGGCCGTCCGACCTGTACCGGCGTGGTAGATGAGTAGTCGCTCAGGCAGTTCTGGTAGGTCATTATTAGCCTCATTGTCCAGACACCGACGACAGTGAGATGAAGCATTATGCTACGGATCATCGAGTGATGGGTCTGCTACTCACGTGGGTTCCCGGCCCGGGGACCGGCAGAGCCTCCGGCGCCGGCTGACTTCGGGTTCGGTGGTGTGGTGACGGCCCGAGGACCGGTGGTCGGCGGTGGTGGTGCGGAGGCAAAGGGCCGTCTCAGGCTACATTGCTGGTTCTGAAGAAGAGATTTCCGGAGGGCAGGGCGGAGAGCGCATTGGCGTATCGTGGGGAAGATTCGTATCGTTTGTGGAGGCTGCCGTATTAAGGCGAGCCGTAGAAGGGACATTGTGAAGTTGTCCGAAGGGAAAGGGGGTGAGTGAGCAAGTGAGAGTGAGATGGGTGGTATAGCGAGCGTGGGAGGTTGATGATGAGATGAGAATGCTGAGGTCGGATGAGGTCACTGCACGTATCTACCCGGTACCAAATAATTTTTCCCCACGCGACGCGACTTGACTGAATCGGTCTCCAGCGCCCGGATGGTGTACGACATTCCAACATCGCCGAAACTCATGAGAAGGATAACAATCAATCGTCACAATTTGGAATTGGCATGAATTATTGTTTCTTCTTATTTGATTGACTCTCGGACTCAAGTCGGCTATGCTAGGTTGAATGGTTGACGTGACTGAAGACCGCTAACACGAGAATCCAACTTGGAAACCCTGCCAGATTCCCTACTAGCTAATAGAGCACCAACAGCATCTCATCGTCTCAAAGCCGGTGATCCCGCGCCGAACCTCGCCGCCCTTCAAGTCAAACAATGTTCTTCTGAAGCCACTCCTTCCACTGGTCAAGCGTCCAGCCGGAGCTGATCTCGTTGTTGGGGTACCCGTCAAACAGCACCGTGGGGCTGACGTGCACGCCCGTCAACCGCGCGAGCTTGATGAGCACCTTGAAGTCGTTGGTCACGCCGTTGCCGACGTTGAGCGCGCCCTCGGCGTCGGGCTTGTCCGAGACGACGAGCAGGTCCAGCACCGCCTTCTCGTCGACGCCCACGGTGCCCGCGAGCTTGGCGAGGCGCTTGTACGTCTCGTTGCGCGGCTCGTTGACGACGTTGGCGTCAAAGTAGTCCTTTTGCGCCTTGAAAAGGGCGTCGCTGTAGGCCCAGAACTTGGAGGGGGCGACCTTGACGACGGCCACGGCGGACTCGTGAACCAAGGTGCTCGAGGGGTGCCAGGGCTGGACCTGCTGGCGGAAGACGACCTCGAGGTTGGCGGCCCAGGTCGGGTTCGCGCGGATGGCGGGCACGACGGCGTTGTAAAAGGTATTGAATTGCTTGGCGGAGTAGGGGCAGACGTAGTCGAGGTAGAGCTCGATGGTGTGCGGCTGCGCGGGGACGCCATCGGCCGAGGGCTCGGGTTCCGCTCCGAAGGTCAGCTTGTGAGCTGCGAATTTGGGTGGTACGGCCATTGTTGGTGATGTGTAGCGGAAACGGGATGTGGTGGTGGTGCTTAGGTTGCGTTGGAGGCGGGCAGTGTTTCTGCTGGTGAGCGGTATCGTCGGACTTGAGGATGATATGAGTGGGAATAGAGACGACGCAAAGATTGGGCGTCGAGTCAGGTTTAATAAAACGTTCGAGGGGAGCCTCATGGAGCTTTGTCTGTAAGATATGCGATGCAGGTAGTTCACCAGCAGCAGTACGGATACATTACCTTGGAGAGTGGTGACGAAAGGCACCCATTGGAGCAGGCGGCGGGGGCGGGGTAGCTTCCGGGTGTCGATAGAGCTCCTTGTCCACAGATTAGCTGCCAATAGGTGAGGTTTTGCAATCATGATGCAAGCGCACGAAAGCTTTGCTGACTGAGCAACCTCGAAACTCACCATTAGCATCACGCAATTCTCAAGATTTCATGCGCTAGCTTTCTGCGCCTCTTGAGCCTCGGCTTGGCTAATTCTCCAAGTATCCAAGAAGGATAATTTGGAATATTAAGCTACGGCTCCGAGCTGCCATTCGGAGTATAGACTGGCGGCCTGGGCCCCTTTAACACCAAGTACCGAACTCCGGGACTACCGGCCGGGCCCCTGCCTTCGGGTGCCCCACTGTGTGACCCCGAACAATCTTGACAAATTCAACATCGGGGTCGGCCTCACTTGACTACTAGTCACATGCACCGGAGCAATCAACAAGCCGACTTTGATCTTTGACACGCTTCGTTTATACTCTCATCAGCGGAACGACTCTTATGATACAGTATTCTTGGCCACGATGCCCCGCGCAAACTCGCCAAACGTTATGTGCTGCTCATTGTCCACCTCCTCGCCGAGGTTCGGCTGAGTAAAGACGGCCAACGTGTTGCGTGCG